>NC_138108.1:64330702-65530702 GCF_964146895.1 Miniopterus schreibersii | reverse complement strand
ACCTTAACTTTCAGATGAAATGCTACAGGTCATTCATTTGTAGCTGAAAACAAAAGAAAAGAAACACACACACACATGACGAAGCCGCCTGTCGGTTAGCTGTGCTCCTCTGTGCTTTCTTGCTGTTTGTTTTATTGTTCACATTTAAAAAGCAGGGGATTAAAAGTGAGAGTTGTCCAAATCAGTTGAAGTTTTTTATTCAGCGAAATCCAGTCAGACCTAGCAGACAGGAGCTGAGACAAATTTGTCTGAAGATGAGAGTTAGCGCTGTTCCTTCGACACCAGCTCGCACTGCTGTGATTCAAGTGTACACTGTTTATAATAAATAAATAAATGAAGCCAATTAAAACAACGAGAGTCTTGGGATATTTGTGCCAGCAGTTAATTATTGCTTGAGAAAACGACATTAATAAACCTCGAATTTCTTTCTTAAAATGTAGAACTTAAGCATGGCTTTCTTCCTAGAACAGCATTCTTAAGCACATTTTTATAGAAAATTCATCCTTCCACTCAAGAGAGCTGAACTAGAATGCTTTGTCATCTTAAATGTATTATTTCCTGTAGGTGTCACTGTTAAAAATGAGCTTTGGCCAATGTAAGTTACAATGCCAAAGAGGCTTCAGTCCAATGACTACAGAATTTTCTCGCTAAAGCCTACCCATTCATCTTCTTCCTCTTACCATTGGAAAAATTAAAAAAAAAAAAAAGCCAAGAATTGGAAAAGAACAGACATGGAAAATATATTATTTATTTCATAAAAGAAGACTATATGAGTACAGTCATGCACCCCATAATGACATTTCAGTCAACCACAGGCCACATATAGATGACTGTCCAATAAGATTATAATGGAGCTAAATTTCCTATAAGAAGTGGAAGAACATGTATATCGTCCAGGAGGAATTTTTTGTTTTCTCTAATGGGAACAATATCATTGGGACTTGGTGATAGACTCTCTCTGACTCGCAGCACCTTGGTTTGAGTGAACAGGTTATATCCTAATCAGTCAGTCTCTGACCTGCTTCAGCACAGAGGACTGTTCCCTGAGCACTAACATTCAGAGGGTGATGCAGCCCTCCGAGATCTAGCCTGAGGGTGTTCAGAGTACATTGCTGTAAATTCTTTGTTGAGGACCTAAGACCCTGTACAAAGACGCAGGTCCACAGGAGGTACCTTAACAAGTATTAGGTGCCACTGTCACTTTAGTAAAAGCTTTCTGTGGTCATGTGGAGCCAGCCCTGTACTTTGGAAATATTTCAGGTTGTAATGTAAAGCATAGGTAAGCTCTATTTCTTCCATCAATTTAGTGTCCTAGAGAGCCCTCTGTGCCAGGTAGGGTCAATGGAACCAAAAACAAATTCTTTAAGTATTGAACCTTCAGTTCTACAGCCTCTCCATGTTAATCACTCTCTTTTTATTTCTTTTTCTCTCTCTTTTTTTTTTTTGAATACCACAAAGTGCCTTAATCTGACCACTGCTCCGACATGCCATAGCAAAACCACATCGCCATGACAATCCCTTATGTTCCTTTGTGTCTCCATTCTGATTTCTTATTCCTACTGGCCTCCAGCCCACCTTTCACTGTCTCCTGACACTCACTATTGTGGTGATTTATGTCTCACCCAGCAACTTTCTCCTAGAATTTTCCAATTAATCCAGCCCACATCCATGTTAATGGAGCAGCCTTGACAGCTTTGATGCTCTGTTTTTGACCCTGTTGGAAGGAAGCCAAGAGAGGGCTAGTGGGACAACGGTTTATAAAGTGTTTATGAAATCTGTCATAGTGTAAAGCCCTGGGCCTTCACATTCATTCACTGCTCACTCACTGACTCACCCAGAGCAACTCTCAGTCTTGCAAATTCCATTCATGGCCAGTGGCCTATACAAGTGTACCATTTTTTATATTTTAGATCATATTTTTAATGTATCTTTTCTGTGTTTAGATATGTTTAGATGGTAAATATTACACAAATACTTACCATCATGTTACAGTGGCCTACAGTATTCAGTACCGTAGCATGTCTTATAGGTTTGCAGCCTAGGAGCTATAGGCTACACCGTACAACCTAGGTGTGTAGTAGACTCTACCATCTAAGTTTGTGTGAGTGCACTCTATAATGTTTGCACAGTGACAAAATTGCTTAACAGCACATTGTTAAGTGACACATTAATTAATGTTTCACATGAATATAAAAAGAGTAGATATATTAATTTTACTTATTTTGTTAGAATATTCAAAACTATTTAAATAGTTTTACTTATAGGCCTTATAAGAAAGAGCAACTCTTAAGTAAATTTTGGGAAATCAAGTTTACATCTGCATTAGCAAGAGTGATATTGATCATTTATATCTAAAGAGTGGCATCTGTTATACATATATCTTAAAATCCAGTTATTGAATAACAACAGGAATATATATATATATATATATATATATATATATATATATATCATAGAGAAAACTTTAAGGAAAAAGGCAGCAGGGGGTTTAGTCTAATTTCCTTGTAACATGCTAGTGACAGACCTCCTGGGATTTAAAAAATATATGTAATACTAGCAGGGGGAATTCTTATATATGAAATGCTTTTAGCCTAACATCTCTGGGTTGCATAATCTGCTTATGTTAGACCAGCCTGAAATTTATGTATTTATGGAGCATGGTTCCCTGGAAACCACCCCCATATGCCATGCATTGACCAGAGAATAAAATGGAGGTGTTTCATGAGACAAGCCTCTTGTTCTGTGTAAGTGAGGGGACTGCACTCCTCATTAAGAAAACTTATCTGTTAATCCAGCCAGAATAAGTCATAAGAGAAACATAAGAGCTGAGGGAAGGTTTAGCTTAGACATCTAAAGTACTTCCCTGGCTCTCCTCCAAGTACCTGAAATCTTGAAATTATTAGTAAGGTTTAGTACTGGCTGAGATCTTTGACTCTTGAGAGTCTAATTTGACAAAATGGTCCTTTGGGTAATCTTGGATGTTTACAAGGGTTCCAAGTACTGTATGGCAATCAGCATTTTTCATAAGATAAGAAAATTATTTTAAAAAATTGATTTATGAACACCACATCCTAGTAACTCTAAAAAACCACTTGGTATGTTACTAGAAATTAACATTTATTTTTACATAAAAAGTTGTATGTCATTTACCCTTGAGAATTGGAAGAAGGATTGCCTTTTCTAATGACTTAGGGGTTGCTCAGAATGACCCATGCAACTTTTCACTGCTAATGGTAATCAGCATATCAAGCCGTGACCATAACTTTTATAGTCAATTCGAGCCTCATATATCAATATAATTTTACTAAAATGATCTTACACTTAGGGGGACAAAACATAACAGTAAAATTCAGATACTGAATAAGATTTAAGTATTTTACCACAAATATGTGAGCAAAGAGAGAATCAGATTTATGAAATGTGTGCATAATACTAAAATATTTAGTTAGCTCTAGCAACCATTCCAGTATTTATATTTCAAAATATACACATATCATTAAGCATTCAATACAGGAAACAGAAGTTATTTAGAGTATTTTGGGCAGTAAGAGATATCATACAAGAAATTAGGGTTAATGAGATCCTTGAAGGGCTGCGAAAGGAGAAATATGCAGTTAACAGCATGATAGTATATACAGTCCGGAGACCAGGAAGTGGTTGCTGCCCCCACAAAGGTCTGGGAGGTACAAGAAATTACTGCCGATGTATTGGCTGTCCCAAAGGCTGGTTGTGGCTAGATGGTGATACATCTATGATCAACCTCTATGAAAACTCCCCATCTGTTGGATTCTGCAAATCAATCTCCACTATTGTTATAATAAGGTCCTCTGTACCTCCTCTGCTTTCCAAAGCTCCTGTCAGTGCATGTCACTGGCGTATCCTAAATCTGATTTATCACCCTTTTGACCAGGGAGTTTGGGAAATGTTGATCTAAAGATTCAGGACCGTGAGACCTATAGAGAATGTGAAAGTAGGTGATGATGGATGCTGATTGCCGGTAGACAATTTTCAACTCAATATACGTATGGATCGATTAAATTTTATTTATTTATTTATTTATTTATTTATTTATTTATTTATTTATTATTTATTTATTTATTATTTCCTTATTTATCTTAAATCTTTACCTGAGGACATGTTTAGAGAGAGGAAGGGTGGTAGAGAGAGAGAGAGAGACATCAGTGTGAGAGAGAAACATCCATAGGTTGCCTTCCATACATGCCTCAACAAGGGATTGAACCCACAACCCAGTATGTGCCCTACCAGGAATCGAACTGGCAACCTTTCTGTGCACAAAATGATGCTTAAGCAGCAGAGCCACTCCAACCAGACTGACTAAATATTTTTGATCAGTGCTATTATGTTACTTAGATGTTTTAATGGAGCTGTTTAGTGACTAAGAGATCAGACTCTATACTGACAGTCTTCAAATCATCCACCACTTATCCACTGTATGTACACAGATAATTAATCTCTTCTTTCTGAAAGATCTACAAGACAAGCTAGTATTACATTTTCCCTTTACGTTGAGGACACTGAGCCTTACCTTAGTAATTAGCCACATAATTTCTTTGTAAGATTAATAATAAATAACACCTATAGCAAATACGGATGCATAATAATTACTCAACAAATGTAAGTTATTCTTAATACACTAACATTTCCATGTTTAGTAATAGAAGCAACTGTTTTATTATTATATTTTTAGTACATTGGCTTTCTATAAAATCTTTCTTTTAATTGGCTTGTAGAATAAAAAGCTGCAGAGATATGTTTATCTTAAATATTCAATTCATAAGAATTAACATTTACTTTTAAATGGTAATGTAATTTGTATATTAATATCTCATTTAGAATTAGCAGGTGTTAATTTTTGTCATTAATTTTTATTGACCCATTTTTTACTGTAAATATATTGATTAATTTTCTATATTTAATTTCTTGAAAATATAGTTTTGATTAAAATGTAGATTTTAAAATAAAATCTAAGAAAAACAGTACATCTAAAGTAGGAACATGAGAGTAAAGAGATTTTTAGCTTGATTCCTGACTTAACATAAATGTGTCTTACTGACTTAAAAGTCCCTTAACCATGTAAGTGTATGGCATAAAACACTGCCTTTTGTGAAATGAAAAATTTAGTAGGTAATTAATCATGCCAATTGTTTTAAGATGGATATTCATTTTTAATGTATAATTTGAATGAAAAGTGCTGAATTACAGGAATAACACATGAAATCTTTGGCTTATAGGCATTTGGGGGAAGCTAAAGGATAGCAATGAACATAAAACTTCCAGAAGAGATCACTTCAAAGAATTTTTTTCTCTCATATTAGGGAATTTCTTCTTGTTCAAATTCTGCTTATATTCAACTGGTAAAAAACAAGTCCTGGGAAACAGGATATCCGAAAGCTGTGACAAAATGACCATGATATGATTGAACACTGTGTATGGACTGGGTGAAGACTGAGTGGATAGTTTGCAGCATAATATACTGAAAAAAGAATTGCTAGAAATAATATATAATTATTAAAATAATAAATTATTGGTTTATTATTCCTATTGTTTGGTATAATTTTGTTGGTCTGGTTTTTAAATAATATGCCTTTAAATAGTTCTCTCTCTCTCTCTAAAGGAATCATAAACTTATGGAAAAGTTGGCAATACAGCTTAAATATATTTTTTTAAACTTTCTGGTCCATCATTCTCAGGTAGATATGTTAGCATTTTCTTCAAGCGAAGGGATTCTCCTAATAACCACAATAAAACCATCAAAATCAGAAACTTAACCTTGATATGTGACTATCATCTAATCATCAGACTCTATTCAGATCTTGCAAATTGTCCCAATAACATCTTTTAAAGCAAAGGTTTCCTTTTAGAATTACATGTTACATTTAGTTGTAATGTCTTTGTCTCTTTCAATCTGGAACAATTCCTTAAATTTCATGGGATTGATATTTGTAATTATGGTCAGTTTTTTCAAGTTTGGTTTGTATGATGTTGCCTTATCACAAGATTCAGGCATGCTTCTCTGACAGGAATATCAGAGAAGTGATGCTGTGTTTTTTTTCATTGCATCCTATCCAATGACTTATTGTTTCCATTTTTCCCATAATTGATAGTGTTTACCAGCTATTTCTGCAATGTACTCATGTTTCTTTTAATGGAAAATGGTAAACAGAAACAAATATCTGAGCACTAGATGGATTCATTGCTATTGAGTTAGCAATTGTCTCCCAAGACCACAATTAATGGAACTTGGGAGTATGTGTATTGCTTTACATATATGTTTCTTAATTATCTTACTGTTCATCCATCCATCAACCCATCTATCTTAAAAAAGCCATGAGTTCATATCGATACTTCTAGCACTACAGGGTTTATTCTATTTTTCTCCCTTTCTATATTTATGATGACCATCTTTGGAAGTGAGAAACACATATTTCTAATGTTATTTAATATCTTTACACATGTGATTAATATCTCTATTGTAACCAATGTCTATTTGCACTGCCATCTTTTTCCCTATGTAGATGCCTTCATCTCCCTGCACCAGCTCTGACACCTTCTTCTAGGCCCTAAACTGTATGGCACCACCCTCATACTGCTTGGATCCTGAAATCTTACACCAATGTGTTCCTCCATACAGCCATACAATTTCATTAAGAGTATAAATTGTTTATGGAAACAGTTTGTTATGTCTATAAAAATCTAAAGTGCACCTCTTCTTGGAAACCTTTCTTCTGCTAGGAATTTAGCCTACATCAGTACTCTCACAAGTACACAAAGATGCATGTACAAGAATTTAGTCTAGTTAAAAATGAAAAACTGCATAAAAGCAGTCCAATATAGAAATAAGACATTCAAAGCATATATATATAAGTTAAAATTAAGTGCCAATTAATTAAGAGAAAGGTAGAATAAGAGAAAGACATTCAAGATGTAAGTTTAAAAAAATAGAAAACCTATATAGAAACAATAATGACCGACAAACCAAAACTGTAGATAGCAAGGTAGATAGAAAATTAATGAATAATAGATAGATGGATAGATAGAAAGGGAATGCACCAGACTAAAAGCATAATGTCTTAGAAAAATTATTCTCACACTCGTGTAACTATCATTTTGATAGACATATAAAGCACCTACATACACCTTTAGCCAGACTGAATGTCTTCAGTAGCTTGTCTTTAGTTCTCCACTGTTGCCAATTTTATGCCCTCTTTCTCTCTAAAGCACACCACACAGTCTCATCTTTCCCAACCCCAAACCTCAGAAGACCCATGGTTCTTTCCCAGTTTGACCAAATCTTTCTCCATAGTACTTGCCCTTGACCTGCTCCACCTGAAAATACTGAGTGCTTTATAATGTTCCCTTATTTTTCTAATGTAAGCTAATATGCAATGTATTTCCAGAACAGAATTACCTATTAATTTGGCATTTAAACTTAAGCTGATAATGGCATAGATTGCCTTTCTTAGACCATATTTGCATATTACCGCATCACTTCTGCTGGTAGGTAAGATTCCATTTTGGGTTATTGCTTGTGTATGGTAAGTTCTTAGTCAAAATATGTAAATAATAAAATAAAACTTCTGATATGCATCTAGTAAAATGTAATGCGCGTGATAGCCCACACTTGTTTGTACTTTGAGATGTATTTATTTTTAAATACTACTTCAGTCCTAGGAAATAGCAACATGGTATCTTGAGAAAGTATATTCTAGAAGTTCAGAATTCCACTGGATGTCCGGTTCCACTCAAACTCTTATTTTTCCAAGTTTTAAGTGTGGAGTGGCAAGTTCCACAGAAAGTCTTGGCCAATTCAAAATGTAAAATCTTTATTCTAATCTGCCATCATCTCCATTTAAATTCCTTTAGCATATAGGAACACCTGCTTTCTACCCAGGAGAACTTAATGTTATAACTAACTATAGTGCTGGCTGTTCAGACAAATAAAACTTTCCCTGATGTCTCTAGAAATGCACAAATTTTCTATTTAAGTCTCTCATTCTTCACACTGGGGAAAATTTATTTCAGAGAAATCAAGGAGACATTTATTTTAAAGACCTTTCTTCCTTCTACTCAAGAATATGGTCACATTTATAGGGGTTTGTAGAGGGTTGGAGCATCTGTTTGGTGACTTGTTGAGAGAGGAAGTTCCTGGCTTCATTAATAGTCATCTTCAGTCTAAGATGTACAGAGCCCCACTTTCATCTATCTTGTCATTATGGTCCCACACAGGTAATTACAGCATATTATGTGTTCTGACAACAAATCATCACCATGTTCCACTCTTTTTAGCTGCTTCCTTGCCATTCTTGGACCACAGGAGACATAATTACATTGTAAGTTTGAGGCTATGCCAAGCCCACCTGCCAACATTGCCATCTTTTGCATTCAGTGGTTGCCAGGAACTCCACACCGAGGATGAAGAACTTGTCACTAATTAACTCTCAGATACCCTAAATCTATCTGGATTTTCTACTTCTCACCACTTCTCAACAGGATGTTAGTGAGAAAGAGGCCACAGAGTTTATTCTCAAGATCATCAACTGGCATTTAATTAGTTGAATTAGGTTATTATTCTTTCTCTTTCCCTAGACTGGGTAATTTTTAGCTAGTCTCCGGTTGGGAGTAGAGGATAACCTACGTCTGATGAGCCCATATATTTCCCATTCAATTATGTAACCCTGGGCCTTAAGCTTAAGAAATACAAATGTCAAGGATTTAATTATGTTCTTCTAAATCTTTCTGTCCCTGAGTCAAAGAGTCATTGCCACTGGTGGGAAGATAACTGGGTCCATTAAAGAATGAAAAGAGAAATTCCAATGGGTATTATTAAAAATATTGCTTCACATGTAAATCGTTCCTAAAAGACCCAGTAGCAAACTTTCCCCTTTGCTGTCTTTTATCACTTCCTGTGTTTATGCTCATTTTCAAAGCCACTTTTTTATTGAATTTATTGAGGTTACATTGATTAATAAAATTATATAGGTTTCAGGTGTATAATTCTATAATACTCAAAGCCACTTTTAAAAAGCAACTAAAAAATGCAATTTGCAACCTTCACCTGAAAATGTAAAAAAATAAAATAAAAAATAGGCCAACACTAGGTCTTGCTCTGGGAAGCTCAAAACTTCTTAGAATCCATATCCCTCCCTCCACCAAACTGCCTCCTCCAACACAACTTCTACCACAGGGGCTGTGGGAATGATGGAGATCAATAACAAAGCCAATACTTGCCTGAAGAGTTTCTTAAATATGCTGATTCTTAGACAACAATTCAGAGTTATAGTATCATAATTTTTAAAAAAAGAGGTGGGTTAGTATTTATATTTAGTAAACAATCTAGTTGATTATTTCCTTCAGTTTGGAATATTCTGCCTTATAAGATAGTATATATCATATATGAGATATAAAAATGGGCTTTACAAATTAAAAGAATTATTTAAATAAATAAAAATCTGCAGATAGGGATCATTTCCAGACAACTTGGGCTGTGTGAGAAAAATCATTCAAATAATTACGAAGAACCAAAAATTAAAGAAAATAGCATAATAGTGCAAAGCAATGTTCCTAAACATTTACAATCTACCCCCCACAAGACCATCTATGGTTTCAGAGGATACCTATCTTTTCACTTAGAATATAAAATGATGGAGGAACCATAAATGGGTAATCAAAACTAAGCCTAAATATACAAAAATATTGAACCGTTGGTTTAAATAAAGTTGTTTGAGGAATTCTAAGTGGCTTTTAGAATTATTCAACAAATATTTATTGAATTTTTCTGAATCAGGCAGTAGGCTAATGCATTAAATATTGTGCTTCTACATCTATTTACATGGAAAGCTGCTAGCAATGTATTTTTAAGTGTAAAGGTTAGTGACAAATAGTAGGCATAGTATGATTTAAGTCAAATATGCACATAGATCAGATATAAACTTACACGGACACAGAGACCAAAACCTTTATATTGATTATCTGTGTGTGTAAAGATCCTGGGTAATTTTTTTCTTATGTGTTATTAATTTCTTTTCAACCAGGCTCAGGACTCTACCTTGTCTCTCCCAGTGGACATGTCATGTGCCATCTTCTTATATTTATTTTCTCACATGCTCCTTTTGGTTTAGATGAGATATAGCCTTGAGAAATGACATTTGGCTTGGTATGGAGTATGATAATTAGGTAATCTTTGGCAACATTTAAGGTTCAAAAAAGACAACTCTGATTTTTAAGAGAAATATGACATTTTCATTTATATAAAAAGGGTTTTTCATAAATAAATTAGTCTTAAAAGTTCTGCTTGATTTTAGATATTTTAGGAGAGAACACACCCATAGGAGAAAGTCCTACCCACTTGTTCTGAACTTTCCATGGACAAGCAGAGAGATCGTGATGTCAGGGCCAGCCCGAAGAGATCTGGAGCCTATCTCCCTGTGTGAAGAGCAACAGATACGGTTGTGCAAAGGAAAACAACCTTGTTTCTTACTTCCACCAGTCTCCGTGCACATCTTCTCTTGGAACTTTTTCTAGTAATTTGTTGCTTTAATGAAAATGGAACATTAATATGTTGTGTTTTTTCCCTCAAGCTCAAAAGATGTTTTAAGCCAAGTCCATTATTTAACCATTGTCTTCTAGCAAACTAGAATAGTCCAGGTCCCAACCCATACCCACCTTCATCTGCCCTATACACTAAATTCGAAATTCATCAAAAAGAGTTGATGGGGCCTATGTGGATTATTTCAGTAGGGAGGGGCAATTAACTTTGAGGAAGGGTATGTGTTGGGGACCCTGGAAAGCCAAGGTTAGTTAAAGGAAGTAAAAGATGAAAAGGAAAGAGTGAGGAAATAAGAAAGAACAAGTTTTTGTGAGACACTTTGAAAAAGTCAAGGGCATCCATGAGTGGCCTCCCGGTAAAAGGAAGCCTGGGCAGCAATGTCCTGTCTCTTGCGTCATCTGAGAAAAAACAAGATGTCTAGATAAGAGCACAACTTCATTCTTTTCACCCACCCCAAAATAACAATTTTCTGTATTAAATCTCTCCTGTTTGAAACACCGACTATGGTTCCTGTTTTTTTGACTGGTACATTGGCTCATTGTGGATGTCAAACAAAGAGACACAAAATTAAATATAATCATACAGCTCTAACATGAAAAGGGAAAAAAAATTACTATGTAACTTCCTAACAGGTGGACGGATCTATTTTAGGTTGTGGGCAGGTCCAGATACATTCTGATGAAAAATTTTATTTATCTACGCTTTTTTCCTTTGTGGATGAAAAGAGGCACTGTAATAAATCTAACTGAAAGTAACCTCACAGGTGACCTGACCATAAATTCCTAACTGGACAGGTTCTGATGGCAGTCAAGCCTCAGGCCTGTAACTTCTTAGCAAAAGGTTTATCTTTGCCTTAAGCAAGCCCTGCCCACTGTTTCTGTGAGTCCAGGTTACCACACTTTTGAGATGCCTCTTCCTCAGGCCTCTGGGAAGTATAAGCATCCTCAAAGGAGCACATGATCTTGTAATTCAGTCCTGAAATTCGGTTCTCACCTTGCATTCTATCTTCAGTGTCTATGTAATCTTCCTTATGTTACCTCATCAATTTCGAATATATAGAAGAAATTTCAAACTCATTCTGGAAAGCATTTTTCTCAGTCTGCTGAGATTTTGCTTCCAGGTGTGCCCACTGTTTGGCTTAAAAAATATAAAATAAAATAATAAAATTAAATTAAAAAAAACAACAATAACACACCCTCAAATAAACTTATAAAAAGCCTCTACGGGTCTGGACATTTTTTTTTATTTTTTATGCTGACAGCCTAAAATTTTTATGTCCTTGGTAGGTTTCAATTCCTACCCTTCAGTCAATGAGTCCCAAAGCTTTATTACCTGTTCTGACGTCTCTCTCAAGCCCTAAGTTTTTCTTCTCTCCTACTTCCTGGATATTGTCACCTGCTTTTATCTCAAATTCAACAGGTTTAAAAATCTTATCACCTTCACTTGTAAATCTTCTTTGTTCCTTCTTCCTTTCCCATGTTTCTGAGACATCAATCTCTGAGTTGAAATGGGAGCTAAAACCTCGAGTTTGTCTTTATTAGACTAATTTGGATTAATGCTATTGCTGGACATCACAATAAATCTCCTGGCTTCTAATTTGCCCCAACTCAGTCCATCCTAAACCCACTGACAAGTAAATCTTTAAAAATAATCTGGCTGTGTCATTCCTGTTTACAAAATCCTTCAGAAGCTTTTATATACAGATGGAAGCTCTGGCATCAAGGCCCCCCATGAATTACCTATAACATTTTTTTTTAAATTTAGTCCCACAACTCTTGCATGACGTAACCATATTATACAACTTGTATTTTGTCAGATGCATCTAAAGCGTTTTGCCTGTCTGATTTTTGTTTAGCCTGTTCTCTCCAAGGAACATATCCTAATTTTTACCTTTTCTGTCTTAAGTCCACACATTTTCTATCATTATCTTAAATTTTATGTAGTCCATAAAGGAATTTGTGGTGCTTTTTTTTTTTTTTAAAATATATCTTTATTGATTTCAGAGAGAGAAAGGGAGAGAGAGAAACATCAATGATGAGAGAGTCATTGACAGGCTGCCTCCTGCACTCTCCCCACTTGGGATGGAGCCCCAACCCCGGCATGTTTCCTGACCTGGAACCGAACTACTATCTCCTGGATCCCAGGTCAACGCTCAGCCGCTGAGCCACGCCAGCAGGCCTTGTGGCTCCTCCTGAGTGATCTAATTGCTCTGTTAAATGTTCCATGTGGTTTTCCCCTTTGTACACTTCACATGACATTCGTGTGATGTGCTCATGTACAGTTCCTGTGTTATTTATGTGATTTAATATCCTCCTGCTCCTCCTTGATGCTTGGAAATCTCTCACTCGCCTGCGTGTCCCTCACTGCACAGGGTCGGTGCTCGGGGTTGATCAGAGTCCCTCAGGGAAGCTTAGTAACACAGGCAGAGCAGGGACAAATGGTAGCGTCCCGTAGGCGATCACGGTGTAGAAGATACACTTACCTTTAGCTTGAGAAGCCTTGCGTGCAAAAGGTTAATTAGTTATCGTGTTGGGGTGGTAAGGAAACGTGTGAACTGCTTTCTCCAGGAACAGGCTTAATAAGCAAGTACTTTATACTTCAGAACCGCATCCTGACACATGCCGAAACTAAGCCAGGTGTTAACCTAAAATTAGAAATCCAAAATGAGAGATACAAGTGTTTATTTAGGATAAAAGAATTGTAATTCTGGGGGCACCGATTCAGGCAGAAACCCAAATAGTGTCTCAATTACAGTGTGAGGGCAAGGGATTTTATTTTTTTAAATGAGAAAAGGAAATCATTACATGAGTAGAGGAAAGAAATGCCTGTTGGTGTGAACAAGCTAAGCTACTCTTTGGCTGCAGTGGCTGGTGGCCGATGCTGTCTCACATAGAGAGTCCGTCATCCTCTGTCCTTGTGGTCAGGGTGCCTGGTGTTCTGCTGGTTTCACAAACAACTGTTTGGAAGACAATGTTTGTTTGGCCCAGTCCGAAGGTCTGGCTCAATTCAAACAATCCAAAGGTTCAAGGAGCAAGACATGTAAGGTGGTTCCCCTGGAATGGCCCCACTTAGGTCAGCTTTCACACAGGAAACCAGTTAAGTGAAACTTTTTTTAACTTTGCTACACTCTCAAAGAGAGTTCATTTGATATGCTGAAAATTTCCCCAGGTCAATCTCTTGTAGCGACGGTGATTGCTGGAAAAATCTAGCAAGCACAAAGTAATATCCACAGCAGAATTCTTTCTCCTAGGTATCTTTTACTCTCCTTTTTAATTTTTTTTTTTTGCATGGAGTTATACTTGCACCATGAAATCTTATTTTACTTCTCCTTGAACGATGCCTTAAAATTTACAAGACTATAGTTCAAATCTATTCGCAAATCATCGTATACTTAAAAACAAAATATTTTTCATACCAAATTCCTTTTCTTCTCTATAGATAAACTATAATCTGTATGCATTATGACAAGAAAGAAAAAGATTAGAAAAGTGCTTGATGATGATGTTCGTCTGTGATAGTTTGCTGGATTGACCAGCAGATTTAATCAGATAAAGAGGGTAAAACTTGAGTTTCTCATTTCTTCTACTGATGGGAAGTGGGAGGTGGTGGGAATGAATCATTTTGGTTCTTAACGTCATTTGATTCCAACAGACTGAGCTTCCTCTGACAAGGAAGGTGGCGTGTGAATAGTCTTTCAACACCACGCAGCTCAGCTCTGATACAATCTCCCTGAAGACAAAAGTCTACAACTCAATCTCAGGTTTCAATGGCAGCATATAAAAATTCTGTTGGCAAGAACTACAAAAAGGAGTTTTTATATTCAATTTAGTCAAAGGCCTTTCATTTCTCTTACTGATTTTTTTAAGTTTTGCTTTTGTACAATTATCAGGAGAAAAATGAACCAAAGAGAAAATAAGTGATTTTCCTATATAACATCTACACAGAAATGCATGTAGCGATTGGGTGGATAATGATTCTCTAAGTTAACAGTATGAAAATAATTTAAAAATGAAATTGAATGGTAGGAAGAATTTAAAAATGAAACAGGACAGGCAACTATTTCTCATCACTTAATTTAATCCATAAAGATGATATCTTCTCTAATAAATATATTAAATGACAAGAATCTGTAAACTTGGATAACATTTCAACTCAAACTGATTTTCTATTAGCAAGAAGTGAATTTATTCACACATTTATAACAACAGAAAAGAACTCTTTGCTTTCCCAATGCGCCTGGAAAATTTTTGATACAGTTTCTCCTACTTATACATTGATAAAAGACGAGATACAGACCTCAAGAACAGAAAAGAGAAAAAAAAGACATAATTCTGGCTAGGAGTAGAATGAACTTTACTAGGTTTTAGCAACATTTTTTGTTACCTTAAAGGAGAAATAGTGATTTATCCCCACCTTAATTTTTTTCAGCCTTGAATTGACATCACCTCACAATTTAGCACACAATCTAGCATTTTATTTATTCTTATTTACTTATGTTTTCAAGTCTATATAAAATGGCATTCCAAATGGAATATAAATTTATTAAGTGAAAATATCAACTTATTATTTATCTTAACAGAATAGAGCATTATGCTTAAAAAAATAGTAATTACTTCCATATTTGTAGATGACAACAGACATTTTAAAATTACCTTTGCAGTCTACTTGTTTTCTGCCAGGGACTTTGCTTACCTTTCCTTTCTGTTTTAATCTATATGTCTATTGTTATGATAACACAATTTACCTAGTTCTATATTCAGTAAAAATGAAATTAACCATCTAGATCAGGTCAATGGTTGTTTTATCTTTTAGGGTACAATGCCTCCAAAATGTATCCTTCTTCAACTACACAAAATGATAAAAAATATGTTTGAGAATACAGTTTTATAGTTTTCAGGGTAAAAATAAAGATTCTGTTGTAAATATTCTATGTCCAGCTAAAAAATACTTTTCAAATGAAGGTAACAGAAATATAATCTCAGACATTAAAAAACCTAAGAAATTGACTTCATGGGGCTTTGGATTTCTACAGGGTGGAAATGTGAGAAAGATATGATTATACTCAAGAGGAGTATAATAAAATAAAAATAATTACTAAAACAAAAACTCTTTTGTGAATAAAATTAGGATACAAATAATTTTAGGAACTAAAATGAATTAAATAGAGAGATAGAGAATATTTACATTTTACTATTATATAAATAGTAAACAATTGAAAAATAACAATTAAGTGAAAAATCTCTTGGAAGAATGCTAAACCAAATTGAAACAGGGAGAAATCAAATGAATAAATTAAGACTCACCACAGAAACACCCACTGCCTACTTTGTTTAATGGAAGACCTCTGGTTTTATCAGCAGCATGTATTTTCATTTCCTATAAACTAATTGAGAATGTACAAAAAGATAATGAAGACTTTGTTTCTCAAAGAATGATAATCTAGGCTCTGAATAAGCCTTTGCTAAAGACAGCATTAAGCATTGAAATTCTCACACATACACATTACATATTAGTAACCGAGCTGACAAAGTACAGAATCTTTAGAGGCCAAAACAAAGTGAAAGTAGGAATCTTGGGATATGAGTGAAGGTATCTATGGACCCAGGGCTTGTACTTTCTTGGTTTCTCAGAGTATGTATGGGGGGGGGGGGGGGTAGGGGTTACATTTGTGGCCCAGGTATAAGGTAAGAAGTGCAATGAGAGATTTATGCATAAAGCTGGGGTTCCCAAAAGTCATACCACCTGCGTAAGGCAGATGAGAGACAAAACATCATACAGAAGGGGACAGCAAGGAAACTCACCTGCTTCAGCTTTGGTGCTGAATGAAAAGCAGGCATTTTTATCTTGAGAATTTGTAATCATGAGACAGACTTCAAGTGGGTTTGCAGACTAAGTTCAAGTCATTTTTGTTGGCCAAAAATCTTTGCAGTTTCACTTTGATTTTGATGTCTGATTAATGACAGTTTTCAAACTCCACAAGTTCCCTTTGCTCTTTTGCCCTGTTAAACAAGATTATTAAAAACAAAACAAAACAAAAAAAACAGTAAAAACAACAAAAAAAACCAGCACACAAACAAACAAGCAAAACTCTGTATTTTCCATCCCTTTAGTGCCAAAGGGAAGTTCAAATTATGCAAACCTCAGCCCTCAAGTGGGAACCCTCACTCTGCCTTAACCCCTAACCATATTTTTACTTCCAGCCTCACTTCTTTCTTGACACCCGAACCAACATACATGCCCTGATCTTCCCGGAACTGTGGTGTGAGTAATAAACCTTTTGCATGTGCTCTTGGTGCATGTGGTGTCATCAGTCTTAATGTCTGGACTATTGCTTTAGGGGAGTCCTTCCCACCCTCCGTGGGGTTACTCTAAACATTTACACTGAAAACTGCAATGGTATTGTAAACTTAACAAAAAAAATTATTGCAGTGTCTGCCGTTAGTGGTGTACCAGATCCCATTTATAGGGCTGGTGCACACAGATGTGGTAACTTAGGCTGCTGGTAGCTGACAGTTACCATCATCAAATGGGAACCCCCTTGCCTGGGAGAGTATGCCCCTCAGGAAGTACCCCTCAGCCAGCCAGTGACTGACTGAAACTGGGGGTGAGGGATATTAAGAGCTGTGAAGATTTTGAGATTTTACCCCCCTTACAAGCTAACAAGTTAGCTTGCCACAGTTTTATGAATGCTTGCAAAAGACACACAGTTTCATGGTTAGAGACAAAGAACCTTATTACTCACAGCAATAGCACTAGCCAAAGTGTGAGAGCTGGCTCCCAGGGCCCCAGATCCCATAGGGAAACATGAAAGGGCCAGGTAACAATTGTGCATGAAATGAATCGTCTTATAGGAGGAGAATCTTGAGCTCAGGGAATGGAATGTTTTCTAATGGCCTGTAAGCTTACATTACATTCACCCAGCAAGAGACATTATCTTTATTATACAGCACTGTAAATAAACCTGTCCTTCACTCTAGAAATAGACACTATCTCTAGCTTCCAAGGCTGTTTACTATAAAAACAATTTTTGAAACATAGTCCAGAACATTGCAGTCAGTGCCTCTGCTCATAAGATAAACAGAAACACAAGAGATCTGTAGGGAATTGGCTCCCAAAAGATGGGTTAATGTTACTAATCTACCATTATACATTTTCAGTTTTTTATAATAAAAAAATCAGGAATTATAATTAGTGTAAATAAAATAAGCTCTTCATTTAAAAAGGAATGATTATCAGAATGGTAAAATTCTAGCTGTGTACAATTTATAAGTCATACTTTAGCCCAAGGAAACACACACAAAAAAGTTTGCAATAAAATTGTAGGAAAATATATGCCAGGCAAATACAAGGGTTTACAGTTGTGAGCATGTGAAACAGAATTAATAAAACTATTAAAATAATCATAACCTGAATGTCTTTTTCCAAACAAACAACTGTAAACCAATTTTGCCCACCCCTGTGTTTACCAATAAAAAGCTAACATTGCTGTAATAGATGTAATAGATTAAATGCAAAAGATCTTACTAGAAATAAGAAAAATGTTTGGTTTTGCATAAAATAATAATGTTTCTTAATTTGTACATTCCTTGATGAAGATTTAAAATACATAAAGCAGAGATTTTCAACCAGTGTGCTGCACATGCTGGCCATGCAATACCTGACTATGTAGTCAGAGGCACTGGCCTCTTCCCCTAGATTGTCAAATAAAATGACAACAACCATGCAGCTGTCTCACAATGTAGGGATTCATTTCTCAAAGGCAGTAGGATGCTCTCTTTCTAATTGGTGAAGATAGAGGCTTATGAAAGGTAATGTAATCAAGGGAGTGACTATGCCATCCCATTTGCTGTATAATTTAACCTAATCAGGCATACAGGTTCAGAACTGTTACCTGTGGGCATGGGGGGTCTTCGTCCCCACTTGTTGCTTGTGGGAGTGGAATTCTTGCTATATCCTGGGAAAAAAATTCTGAGACTTGCACAGGAAAATGAGTGGAATTGCACCCCTGAGTTTCCAAGGTCCCATTTCCTTTTAGCAAGACTAAAATCAAAGCCCGGGTTTCTGTTCCATATTGGAGCTGTGTCCAATCCAGCACCAGGCTAGTTTAGTTTGTGTTCTCTGCTGTAGTCCATTGGTGCATTGCATGTGGGGTCCGCAGGGCCACATGGCAATGAAGGAAACATGGAGGAATGCAAGGAAGCAGGAACAAGAGAGCCCCATGAGCCAAGAGCAACAAGAGCCAAGATAATTTCTTTGTTTAGAGGATTATGCATTCCAAAATTGTTTTAGGCTTGTAGTGGCCACTCCTATTTTGGCCAATGATATCTGTCCCCAGGTTTGACTGACAGGCAAGTACCTGCCCTCTGTCACCCCCGCTTCACTAGACATGCCTCTCTCTCCCCTTAGTTGGACCCCTTCCCCCAGTGATTTGCAGGGAATCGGCCAGCGATTTCCTGGGAAGTGCAAAGTTGCAGCTTCCTGGTGAAGTTGCCCAAATGGCCATGCTTATAATGCCTGGCCTCCCCTTTTGCTCCTTTTCTATTATTAATAACTAGCTAATTTCAACAGTGTCAGAACTAGTCACCCAAAGATGTGCCTCTGTGGTATGAGGATTGTTTTGAGATAAAGGCCACCAAGGCCCTGCTGGTTCAAGAGAAACGTCTGCCCCTCCCTTATCTACTTGGAAGAATTTAAATTAGAGACCTTGTGCATAACGAAAGATGATCAGAGATAACCTTTTTGATTGATCTCTCTAGCAAACTACTAATTACTGCACATCTGTTCATCTTATACTCCCGCAATGACTTTCCTCCCCTGTGAAGTCCCAAGGTGCCTTATCTCACCCTCAGCTCAAAATATTATATATACCTCATTTTAACTTTCTGTCCCTGAACCACTCATTGTCATGAGGGCTTAATGCTTATGGGAGTGGTTGTACAGGGCTTGTATGGGAGTTGTATGAGGTTATTCTTCCGCCCCTTTGTTCCTCCTCTAAGGGGATCTGCCATATGATTAGCTACAAACCAGGCGAAGAAAGTTCAGGGGAGGGTCCAAACCATATGCCCAGAGATATGAAAGTCTAGAGGGTCTAAATGACATGACCAGCAATATGCAAGGGAGGAAAGGTCTCACCCTACAACACTTGTGCCAGTTTTCCCATTGCTAAGCACCCTGGGCTTTCTGCTCTGGTGACCTTCAGTACCTGGCCCATCATTTCTACTCTATTCATATATGTCTAACTGCCTACTATATCAAGTTGACATAAGAATGATATATAATAAGAATATACAAATCCTAGGAAAAAGAGAAACAACCTAATTTTTCAAAATCTGGCTAAGTTCATTAATATCAAAATCACAGAGGAAGAAATGCAATGGGTCATGGTTAATGGGCACATGAAAAGTGCTGTAATTTTCTATCAAGGTAGTAAACGCTATGACAGTGAGATGCCATTTTTTTTCCATTTTTCTATTGAAAAAGGTAAAAACAATGATGTTATTACACACTGTTAAGATAAAGCTCCTCAAACACCATCAGTAAAGAGGTAAATTGATACAACTTGTAAAGAGAAATTAGGAAATCAGTAAGATTTCTTTTGATCTTATTGCTTGAGGGAGTGGAATTCTTGTGATATCCTGAGAAAAAAAAATTCTGAATTTTAAACCCTTTAAAGTATCATTTAAAATATAATGCATAAAATACTCAAATGAGATATCACCTCACACCTCATCTGTTAAAATGGCTATTATTTAAAAGACAAAAGATAAGTTTTGGCTAGGATGTGGAGAAAAGGGAACCTTTGTGGAACTGTAAATTGGTGCAACCACTATGGAAAACAGTATGGAGTTCCTCATATTAAAACCAGAACTACCATATGATGTAGCCATTCCCTTCTGGGTATATATTTAGAGAAAATTAAATTGGTATCTTGCAGAGATATCTTTGCTTTCATGTTCACTGCAGAATTTTACAATAGCCAAGGTATGGAAACAACTTAAAGTGTCTGTCTATAGATAAATGAAAAAAGAAAATGTGGAGAATATATACACTAGAATATTATTCAGCCTTTAAAAAAGAAGTAAATCTTGCCATTTGTGACAACATGGATGAACTTTGAGGGCATTATGTGTGAAATAAGCCAGACACAGAAAGACAAATATTGCACAATCTCACTTATATGTGGAATCTAAAGTAGTCAAACTCATAAAAGCAGAGATGAGAATGGTGTTTACCAGGGGCTTGGAGGTGGGGGAAATGGGGAGATGTTGGTCAAAGTTTCAGTTATGCAGGATGAATAAGTTCTGGAGATCTAATGTAGAGCATGATAACTACAGTTTATAGTACTGGACTGTATACTTGACATTTGCTAAGAGGAGATCTTAATTGTTCTCACCACACACAAAAGAATATGGTAACTATGTGAGGAGATGAATATGTAGATTGGCTTGATTATGGCATTTTTCTCAGGAATAGGAAAAAGTGATGTATTTGTGTATCAAAACATCACACTGTGCACCTTAAATATATACAATTTTTATTTGTCAATTTTACCTTAGTAAAGCTGGAAAAATAAAACATGTAATGCAAAACATATATTAAATGTGCTCATAAAATATATAGAACAAAAATATATATTAAATATGTATATATTTCCAAGTATATGGTTTGTTTTTAAAGTTGTATTACCCTCATTTTTTTAAATCAGAGGTGAAAACCATGTTAAAAAACAATTTAAAAAGGTGACTCATACAGATCTAATATTAACACATATTATACAATTTATTTAATTTTATTTATGAGGGAACTATTAGGATGTTAACAACCCATTCAAAGAGGAATCCGAAGAACACACACATTCATAGATTAGGAATATGAAGTGAATGTGTAAACAGAGGCAGAACTGGCTTCTCCCACATTGGGAGAGGGAAGTAAATGGGACATCTGCAAGACAGAATTAGCATATCTAGGAATCAGATTTTGCAGTGTTATCAATTTACCTATAATTTAGAGTTCATATAGCTCAAAGGCAATACAATGCTAGAACTCGTAACCAAGACATGTATGTTCTGACCATGCATAATTTTCCACTGAAGCACAATTTCTCCTACAAAACAAGTGGAAAAAACATTTGATTACACATATCTGTTAAATCTTTTTTTAACCGCTTCCTCATAGGCTATCCATGATAGCAATTAGAAAATTTATTTATGTTTCATAACTTTTTATCTAAAAGTTCATATGCATACACACACACACATTCACACACATACATCCTCTCCAGGATGGAACATGTAGAACATGGAACATATAGAACATTCTAGTTATTGCTCCATTCTCCTGGAATTGAACTCAGTAAACTGATGCCAAGAGACTCAAAACATAGAACCTGTGGTTCTAAGGTCCTGGATCTAGAATTTACCTCTCCTCCCAAATGGAGCCATTTTCTTATACTCCTGAATATTCCAAACTTGGGACTGGTATGGAACTGGGCACAATCCAGTGAGGATAGGAGCCGCTTAGATTGGCAATTACTGAGAGCTGATCTAAAAGTTAGGCCTCTTCACTGCCTTTTGTAAGCTTTATGCCTATAAAAATAGAAATGTATTAAAGGAAAAAAGTAGGAAATGAAATGAGTATGACCCTGTCAAAATACCTCACCTGCCTCAAATGACATTGTCTCTACTAAACAGGAACATTGACCCCATCCGGAGAGTCTTTCTGCTTACCTGCTGGATCTACTGTCTAAATATAGCCCAAGCCTATCCGTTCTTTCAGAGTCTGCAGGAGTTGCCTTCTGCCATGTCTAACTTTGAAATGATAATCCTTTGACAGCCCTTCTGTTAGTTATTTAGTCTTTACATCTTCATGCACCCAAATTTGCACTCATCCAGGTGGAAGAAAATCTGGAAGTGATTTATCTCTTTGAAGAAACTAGACACATTCTTTCACAATCCTTTGCTATTTTTTCTACCCCATCTCTAATTTCTACCCCTAGAGACAAAGGAATATATAAACCAGACAAACAAATAATAAATAAAATAAGCATCTCAAGTTGAAACAGTTTAGACTTAAAGACAAAAAGAAGTTCAAAACAGAAACAAACTAGTTAATTTTGTTAGCATTTCAATAGAATTTGGGCCTTCTGAAGAGGGTGGAGTATGATTCCACCAAGTGTCATTGAAAATAAACACTTTAGAACTCTTGACAAGCTAAGGAAGAAGGCAATAATTTTATTTAATTTGTTTTTAGGTTCACTCATTTAAAAGAACTAACAGTTCTATTGCTCTTGGCAGAATACAACTGTGATTGCAGCTTTTCTATTCAGTGTACTAGAAATATCAATAAATGTCTCCGACTGAGAGTGAAATATTGGCAGTATTTTCAAATATTACATGCTTATACATATTATTTGCTTCTCTGCTCTTTGATAGTCCAATTTTGATAAACTTAAAAAAAATCTTAAATGATACAATTATCCAAATTATTGCCTCATAAGTGTATGGATACAAATGAATTCATTAATTCAACAACCCACAGTTGATAAGTTGCACTAACCACACCAATCTGTGTTTAATGCAGTTAATTTTAAACACAGCAGGATTTAACCATGTCTATACTTGGAAGCTACACAATTCTGAGGAAGGAGGTGTCTGAACATGAAAACAACAAATTGTATACTCTTTGAATCATATATAGTTTCTTTTCCCTGAATATTTTCCTTATTTATCCATGATAGTTAATAAAGACTCCATTATTTTTTTATATATAAGAGTTTTAGAATTGAATTCCATTCACACCATGTCATAAACACACAAATACTAAAAACTCTGTCAATACAGAGTATTTTCTGATAGATTCAGAGTTGATAGTGTCTTTTTAAAAATATCAAACAATTTAGAGTTTTTTGTTTGTTTTGCTGAAAAGCGAAATAAGAGCATTAACTTTATCAGAACAAGTGCACCTTTATTTTTCTTGAGAGTTGGAGGAATTATTAAAAATAAAAATGGAGTGATGGACTCAGGCAGAGGCCATATGTATCTGACGGATTCTCATTCTTGTATTTCAGCTCTTAGCCATTTGGGTAAAGAGCAAGAATAATGAAAGATAAAAAATATATATGGAAAAATATAGTAGCGTAGTATTAATATAGTACTAGTATATATAATATACTCATGTTGAAAGTTATTTCATTTACAAATGCTATTTCATTTAGCATCTATATGTGAAATGGTAGAAATTATGTAAAAATTGTTTAAGTCTATGGACAAAAACCGAAAGATGAAGAACAAAGATAAAAATTAATGCATGAGAGCATAAGCGTTATGAATGATAGAAGCGTTTTAATTTACTGTTTTTCAATGAAAGTAATGTCATTTCAGATCTGATGAAGCCTATCCCATCTTTCTTAGGACAAAAATATTGGCTATGATAATATTAAAAATCAGCAATTATTTGATAAATATCTGCTGTGCATCTAGTATTGCACTGATCTTGTAGAGGCATAAAATATAGTATAAAATCCCTGCCATAAAAGTTCACTTTGGGCTATATCTGAGAACACTACAAAAGACTAGTTCATTTTCCAGTTCTTTTTAAAAAAAATATGTTTTTATTGATTTTTAGAGAGAGAAAAAAGGAGAGGGAGAGATAGAAACATTGATGAGAGAATCATTGATCGACTGCCTCCTGCACGCCCCCTGCTGGGGATCAAACCCAAAACCCAGGCCTGTGCCCTGACAGGGAGTCAAGCCCGAGACCTCTCGGTGCATGGGGGGGTGCTCAACCGCTGAGCCCCAGTGGCCGGGCCATTTTCCAGTCCTTCTCCGTCAACTCTCGGCGATGGCATGTGGCTGATATACACACAGCTATGGGTGCCTTTCTTCCACCCAAATAGGTGAGGCTTGCAAACAAACAAAAAGAAACCAGTAACAAAAAGAAATTACCAAAGCAGGCAGCCTTTATACATGTTAGGGAAGGATACAGTAATTTGTGAGGAACTGACAACACCAAGGAACTTACGCTTGGCACTGACTGTTGAGGGGACCAAGCAGGGTTTGTTGACACGGCCTTCCCAGCACTGAATTCCCTAGGCCTGGCCCTTACCTCCTGGTGCAGGGGGCGCCTTTCACCTGGGACATTTATTTCCTGCTTTCAGATGGCCAAAGGGGAGGGTCAAAGGCTGTTTCTCAAGTAACCTTAACACAAAGTGATCAATATGCCGAAGTACCGTATCTTGGGGTGGCAATTTTTGCTCCCCTATTGAAGTAGTGCTTGCTGTGTGCCGGGCACTGAGTTAGGCATCTTACATCCGTTATTTAATTTAACACTCGCGTTAGGCGTGTGAGTCATTTTCTCACCACCCCTTTTGGCAGGTGAGGAAGGTGCAGCTTGGCGAGGTTAAGCACTTTTCCGAGTCTCATGGGGGTTCAGCATTAGAAGGATGTGAACACAGCTCTGTTTGAGTGCACCCCTTGAGGCCACTCCTGCAGAGCAGATGGGACCCAGGGAAGGACAGACGGAAGACACAGCTGAAGGGAGTCGGGGTGGGTGAGAGGAGGAAAATGAAGAAGGGAGACTAAAGGGCCACAGAGGACCTTTTGCCCATGTGAGCTAACTTCTATGTGAACAGAAAGTGACCTTGGGTAAAATAAATATTTTACATTATATTCAAAATGCTGATATGCTCACCATGTACTAATATTAATGATAAATTCTTTCTGGCAGTGCAGTTTATTTTTGGTGCCATCAGCTGGGGAAGTCTCTGACGGAAGACCTGGGATACTGGCAGAAAATTCAGAAGAACCAGCTACGGTCAGAGTGGGCCTGCGGGTGCAGCTCGACCTTTTCAAGTCCTGATTTCAACAAAACGGAGAGTCATTTTACAGACTGACTATTTCTTCATTTCCTAGGCCTTTGATAAGTCAAAATCTAATAAAAACAAGATATAATTAATGATTGATTACATGATTATTACATCAAGTCCAGACATGTCTGGGCTTCCCAATTTTCAACTTTAACAGAGATCTATTCATCCATAGCACACAGAGACTAAAATACGTATAAACAAACCCAGTGAAACATGGTATTTGTTTCAAAATACTCAAGGAAGAAGTAGCAGACTAGCTGAAACATGAATGGTAAATTGTTAATAATTATTGAAGTTGCATAGTGAGTGTGCCACAGCTCTTTACAACACTTTTTTCTTTTTTGTAATAAAAAAAAAATCAATAACTAAGATAATATATAGGGGCAAACAGAGAAATCTGATCAAGATTTATATAGGATACACACACACACTACATATATTCATATACATACATCTCGACCCATTCTAAATAGACGGATTATTTTGAAATGTTATGTGCCGTGTGTGCACACGTATTCGCAGTTTGGCATATGTCATGTTTAATCAGTCTGTTAAAAAGCAGAATTCTGCCCTAGATACTTAAACTTGCATTCCATCTTGTGTGCTCACTTTCATAGAAATAATATTCTCTCCTTTATTTGACACTTTGATACTAAAACTTCACATTATGAATAAAACTAGGCATTAGGGAGAATAGAGCTGTGTTTCAGGAACAAGACTGTAAGTCCTCTCTATAAGCTATTTTCTCAACAGTTTTAAATTGAGGAAGACTTAGGATTTATTCTGCCTTTAAGCATTAGTTTCATAAATACGTGCCTGTTCTTTTTATGAGTAAAGAGACAAATCCTTTACATAGAAATGCAGCACCTGGAGTGCCCTAGATTCTGCAAAAACATTTTGAAGAAATGTAGCAATTCTGTCCCTGAAACTTCTCATTTTAAGCTCAGACAATTTGAACAATGCAGACCCAGTTTTCTTCAATTAATAAAAAAGTAGGATACTCTGAAAACCTCTTGATATGGAACTACTTACTTTAAAGTTAAAAAAAACAACGACTTTACAAAGTTGAAGAGGAGGAGCAGTGACAGGGAATATATATTGAAAACGGGAGCTATAAATGATAAACAGGTGACAACTAGGGCAGAATGAAAGAGAACCCGTAGAAGGAAGAACAGTGACTATAACCTGGCGGTTGAACATCGAGCCCAGTTTACAGAAGTATAAGAGCTCCCGCTGCAGGAAAAAGAAAAGCAGAGGGAGCCTGGGGTGATTAGTTAATGCCTCTCCCCAGCTCATCAGGGTATTGCACTTTAAGATGACCTGAGGTTCATGAAACATTCTTGGTTACCTTTTTTGTTTTTTTAATTTTATTTTTGTTTAAAATTTGGTTATCTTTAAAGTAAAATATTTTACAAATAAAATTTGGGATCCGTGCCTGTGTGTGTGTTTGCTCCCCCATTAGCACAAATGAGTCATACGTTATAAATATCTCAATAGAAACTGAACCTTAAAACTAAGCATCAGTGACAACTTTTATAACTCCTGTTAAAACACTTGGGCTCCAACCTTACCTAGGAGGCATAAATTGCTCTGTGAAACTAGTTACAGTGGCTGGGAGATTTAACAATCCGATGATATTTAAGAGCAAAAATCAAACGGATACTTGCTATTGTCTAACCGGAGAACCAGGTAAAATAAAAGCAATTTAATATTTTATTTCTTATCCAAATATTTTGTTTCTTTATCTTTACAGATTCTTACATTGTTCAAATCAGTATAAATTGGTCATTAAAACAATGATAAGCCCTGGCTGGTGTGGCTCAGTTGGTTGGGCATCATCCTGTGCACTGAAAGGTTGGGGGTTCCCAGTCAGGGCGCATGCCCCAGTTACAGCCTGCAGCCCAGTAACTGCCCTGCAGGAGGCAGCCAACAAATGTTCCCCTCTCACATCGATGTTTCTCTCTCCCTCTCCTTTCTTCTCTCTAAAAATATATTTTTAAAATCAGTGATAAATGAGAGATGAAAATATATGTAAAGGTTTATAAATCACAGAAATAAATATAACTTTTAGGTGTGCCTCAGATTTGTAGTCATAGATTCTGAGTTTTTCCAAGTAGCTAAATTATTAAAATATGTAGGTCTTGAGATAAAGGAGGTTAGCATGCAATTCATTAAAAAATAGTAGTAATTATTGCCTAAAAAAAACTCCTAGACAGATCTTTGGTTTCATGTGTTTAATGAGGGGCTGGATTTTTAAAAAATTTATTCCAGTGATTGTGTGGCAATATATAACAAAAGACTAGAAAGGGCCCCAATTACCACCGTACAATGCCAGTCACACTTCACTTTTAATCTACCACACCAAGAAGTATAACACACTAGCACAGTATCTGAACATAAATTACTATTTCTATTTATTGAATTATATCTATGTCTAATAGTAATTAAAATTTTTGAACTTTGATGCATTTTAATTGAACACTATGCTATATCTTTTTTGTTTTTAACTTTTAATTTATTCTCTAATTCTCTATCAAACCTACTGTTCAGTATTTCCTGGTCTAACCCTCTTTCTAGAAGAAGGTTAATGTGAGGTTCATAACATAATCATGTTACCCTAATTGGTGTGAATAAATTATACATCAGTTGTGCACTTTCTCAGTATCCAGGGCTCATTTGGCATAATTAGAATTCAATTATTTAATTGCAAATTGGAATATAATCAGGTTTTTCTGGTATCAAGATAATATACAGGAAATACTTCACAGAATATAAAGTCAGTAGTGTTTCCATCCTTTTGATATTCGTAATAAAAAGGGCATATTATATATGAATTAAATAAGTCAGGATTATGAAATGAAAGGACAGTAATAGACACCTCTAAATGATTAGTTTATACAACCAAAGGCTCCCTGTACCTTTCTAATCATTTGCGTGGATGGCATTGCACATTTTTTATGAGCTTATCACCATTCAAAGCTGTTTTAAAATTGCCTTACCTGCTTTAAAAATAAAATCAGATTCATTCATTTGGAGTGATATCTTCTTCTGACCAAAAGTAGTATCAACCAGTTTGATCAGATCCACTATTCACCAGGATGGCATGGAAATCGGGTTTTTGTTTTTTCGAGGGGCTATTTCAAAAAGGAAATTCATCCTCAAAGAATGAACATCCATCAACCTCAAGGACATTATATTGATTATGTCTCATTTAAAAAAATTAATATAAAAGTAAGAATAAATATGACATTCTTTTAACTGTATAATTTGCAGGTTTTAGACTTTATCTTGAGTATAACAAATTGGATCTATATAGTAGAGAGTTTATTGAAATTTCAGATATTATTTTAACTTCTTTAATATCTTAAAATTGTACTCTGTACAGAGTAGACGCTTGAAGAAACAACAAGTATGTGTCCCAGTTAAAGTGATTCTCACGTGCCATTTGCTTTTTGGAGCTCTGAAGCGGTGAGCGCAGAAGATTCTGACTTGCTCACAGCCATCTAAAGATGTGACTACCCTGCTCTCTCCGTCTGTATATATGACCTGGACACACATACACAAGTAACATCATGAAAACATCATTCTGTTATCTTTAATGAAAGTAATCAGTGGTTTATCAAATACACCTAAGGTGACATTAATGACTTTGATCAAAATATAGGATCAGAATTGTTACCTAGTCATATGAATTTGCTTTACATAGATGCTGATCAGAATAGCAACTTATTCTACAGCCTACATTCCTTACACTGTCTTTCAAAGTATATAAGAACTTACTTGGCTAAATGCGATAATTATTACCATGGAATTAATTTCTGCTTGGTGCTGTGCTCCTGAGTCATTAATTCAAATAACATTTTCTTGGTAAAATATTTTGTGAGTAGATGTCACTTTTGATTGTTTAAATGCCCTTCGACTGGATGTAATAAATGCATTACACTAGAGTGACCATTTGTTTCTATACTGAAAATAATACAGGATTTAGAACTTGTTCCAAAGTAAAACTGAGCGTTAGTATATAACCAAAAGAGCTGAAGAAAAAGTAGATATTGTAATTCACTCACAATTTTATCTGTGGAGCCACAAATAAATTATATTTTTTCAATTACCTGGCATACTGTAATGATATTATTTTTGAAATGAAAACTGACTTTTTACACTTAAAGCAGTCAGTTGTTTTCTAACCATAACTTTCTGTGGCTAAAATTATTGTTTAAAAACTTTCAGAAGCTTTTCTTTAAGACACATAAAAACTTCTGTGATAAAAAAAATTTAAATAGTTTCTCTTTGATCATAGCCCATACTGCATATCATGGTAAAGAGTTTAATGTTAAGTAGTTATCCTGATGTTTTAGTTTCTATAATGCTGCCACAAAACATAAGCTATAGTTCTTTAAATTGTGAATGTTTATGTACATTTCAGTTAAAACTGCATATTTTGTAACATTCAGTCATTCATATGAGAGCTACACCAGGTGGGATGCAGTCTCTGTTCTCCAGGAATTCAGATGCGAACATAAAAAGCCAGACAGATGTTAACTTAAAACGGCATTATTATGCTCTAAATACCACCCATCCAGGTGCTCAAGCCACAACCCCTAGTGTTCTCTGTCCTTCTGTGGGGTCTCCAGGCCTATGTACCCACTTCAGAAGCAGATTTCCTCTTTCATTTGTTTTGTTTTAATTCTCACCTGAGGATATTTTTTCCATTGCTTTTCAGAGAGAGTGGAAGGGGGAGAGAGAGAAACATCGACGTCAGAGAGACACATCAATTGGTTGCCTCCCGCACACGCCCCGACTGGGGCTGGGATCAAGCCTGCAACCCAGGTACATGCCCTTGGCTGGAATCAAACCTGGGACCCTTCAGTCGGCAAGCCGACGCTCTAACCACTGCGCCAGGCTAGCTCGGGCGCCTATTCCGACTTCTGAGGACACCTGCGTCCCTTCACTCCTGGCGCGTTCCTCCATCCTTTAAGGAGCAGGTTTAAGTTTCTCTCCTTTCTGACATCTGCTTCAGTCCCTGATTCCATCTCTTCTCTTTCTTAAACCATTGCAATTATACAGAGCCCACCTGGATAATGCACTATAATCTCCCCCTCTCAAGACTCTTTATTTAATAACATCTGCAAAGTCCCTTTGCCACATAAGCTAATATAGCACAGGTTCCAGGATTTGGACATAGACAAGTCCAGGACATCATTATTCCGTCCATCATATATTTGGCATAGCTATCTTTTAAGCTAGCATCTCTCTACCTTTCTAACTCTCTTGGACCACATGCCACCCCCTCACACCATACAATAGCCTCCAGAATAGTAACATGAACAAAAAAATTGTCTTTTGACCTTGGCTCCTCAAAATTAATATTTTCAATCTCATCATGTGCTCAAGCTAAGTGCTAATTTAATTTTTATGGCACCATGAAAGGCAGTTATCCACCTTTTATAGATGAGGAAATTAAGAGGTTTGAGTGTGTGTACAAGGGGCATGGAGCCACAGAGTCTGAATCCAGACTCAGATCTTAAACTCCAGATATGCCCTATTAGCTATTAATCGCTGTTCCCTTATGTTTGTAGTTCTGCCAAGTAGTTTCCCTGATGCACCAGGAAGAGTCATGGCTCTACCTTTTCCTCCACAGCTCTCTCTCTGCCTTTCAGCCTTTAATTAAGATTCAGCTTAATTATCATCACCTCTGGACCCTTTTCCAAATCTGTGTGAAAATTTCCACTCCCTCCACTATATGCAAAATTCATTCCTCTGGCTCCCCCCATATCATCTCTGAGCACTTGTCTACAGATCTCCCATTGTAGGACTCAAACCCTCTGACACAGGAGGCCATGCCTGTAGTGTTGTATTTTCCAGGAACCTTCTGCCATAACTGAGACATAGAAATCACTTAATAAATGTTGAATAAATAGTTGACGTGTAAAGCATAGTAAGTGGTGGTGATAAACTTTGCATAGGAGGGTCAGGTCACAAACGGGTAAAGTAGCACAGTTTGAGCATCACAAATATTTCAGAACGACTGGAGGATAAAATCAAGTGAGGATGGGAATCAGGAAAGAGGTGGGGAGAGAGGGGAGGGGAAGATCACAGGAAGCTGTGTCAGACCTTGGAGAGGACACTTCATCTGCAAGGCTCTGGGATATAACGGCAGAACTTAATCATAAAATGGATATTAAATTTGCATTTAAAAAATTTTTGCTTAATAACTGATTTCAAAACCATACGTAATTATTTTTTCCCCCTCCAATTCAATGTGGTAGGATTAAAAGTTAGACAGATTACATCTTTAGTCATCAGTTCTATCATGAAATAGCTCAGTATCAGCACTTCCATTCTGTTAACTCCATGAGTCACCAGCTTTTTAAGCAAAATGAGAAATTGAGACATTGACATTCTACAGACCTTGGTTCCCTCAGCTCGGCTTATCAAGGGGAGAGAGGACATGTGTTTTTTTATACTCACTAGCAAGTTTTGTTAAAAGGAATTCCCTACTTTTTAAGAAATGTTCTGACTTTTAAATGTTTGGTGATGAAGTAGGCTCAGAAATCCAGTAAATGTTGCATGACATACCATGGCTATGAGAGTAGAGAACAACTTGGATTATTCTTATCTGTGAAGAGTTTGAAGATTTTTTTAAAAAAAAAGTAGTACACTTCCAGGTCAGTAGAAGATGTTGTTCAATAATTTGAAGAAGCAATTGACTTCTCCCATCAACAGAACTGGAAATCTGAGCTAAAGACTCAGTATTTTAATGGGAAGAAATTGGATTATTATTTAGTCTGTACCAGGACTGAGATGAAAATTGCACATGCATGCACACATAAATATATAATCAGCAATTATACAAGGAATTATTGTTATGCCCATTTCTGCATATTGAAAAACAGACACTTAAATAGGCTATTTTCAGGATCACAAAGTTGGTAAGCAGTGGAGTCAACACTTTACCTTGGTTGTGCCAACCTCTGAAACCCATGGTATTTTCTACCATAAGTTTCCCTCTCATTCAAGGCAAACCAATTAATATTTGCTATGTGCATTTGGTCCTATAAAACAGGCCGATATCTTCCCTTGGGAGCTTCAGTCTCAAATATCTAATGTATCATTCCCCCTCTTACATGTCATGGTCCTCCTTATGTCACTTAGGAAATGGAAGCAACATAGTTTCAAAGTTAACTCTTAAAAAAAAATAATTTTTATAAATGATACTCATGTGTAACACAAATAAGACTTCTGAATGTAGAAAATGGGAGAGGGGTTATAAGCTCTACAATTATAAAACTTGACTGTCATGCAGATTTCATCAGATTTAATTAGGTAGAAAACCTTCATTCGTTAATGCCTGCAATGTGTTGAAAACTGTGTTAGACATTGAAAAGTCCACAATAAGCAATAAGACCTTGTCTTCAGAGAAAATTAATAATTTAGTAAGTAATTACAATAAAGTTTAAGTGTTATGAAAATGCATTTCAAGATGTGGTACATATATACAATGAAATACTATTCAGTTAAAAGAAGAAATAAAATACTGCCATTTGTGACAACGTGGATGAATCTTGAGAATATATAAGTGAGACAGAAAGAGTCAAGAACCATAGGATTTCTCTCACATATGGGATATAAAACTGAAAGCAGCAAATAAATGACAAAACAAACAAAAGAACACTCAGAGACAGTCAACAGTGTGGTGGTTACAAGAGGGAAGGGGGTTGGGGGGACAGTAAAGGGAACAGAGGCTCCAATATATAGTGAAGGTAGAAGATTTGACTTTGGGTGGTAGGCACACAATGTGATATACGAATGCTGCATTATAGAATGGTATACTGGAAGTCTACCTGATTTTATTAGCCAATGTCATCCCAATAAATTTAATTTAAATAAGAGAAAAATGAAATGTATTTCAGGGACTTTCAGTCTAACCTGGAATGGTCAGAGAAAGTTCCTAGGTGAAACTTATGTTTAAGTTGACAAAATAGAAAGCAAGAATTAATGAGATGAAAAGGGATGTGTGATGCCAATATATAAACCATTGGGGGATGGCCGTATCATTAAGGAATACAGCTTCTGGGAATGAAACAGTAAAGTGAAGGGAAGGTAATGATCAGTTATATCGAAGGTCCTGTCTCTCACGGTTTACTATTCAATGTCAAGAAATAAAAAGCACCAGAAGTATTGTAATAGGTATGATATTTCACAGTTACAACAGTCCATATAACAGGAGTGTAAAAATGGAATTTTCCTTGACTAACTTCTGAACCTCTATAAGGTAACTGTACAAGCTTTTAGGTAAATTCAGTTCTATAGCACATTTTTAAAAAAAGTATATTTAAAAAATATATATTTTTACTGATTTCAGAGAGAGGAAGGGAGAGGGAGAGAGAGAGAGAGAAACATCACTCGGTTGCCTCCTGCAGGCCCCTACTGGGGATCGAACCCCAAACCCGGGCATGGGCCCTGACCGGGAATCAAGCAGGGATCTCTTGGTTCATGGATCAATGTTCAACCACTGAGCAACACCAGCTGGGCCTATGCACAATTTTTTCAGACCACTAAAGAAGAGCTTAGACACTTCAGGGACTTCAGTGATGCTCAAAAGCTCATCTTCGTTGTTTCCCTTAATGGTCTCCTATTTCTCTTTCCCATCTTACTTTTAATCTCCCAGGATGGGGGCCCTGCCTGTTGGTTCCCAGTAGCAGTGTTTAGCACAGAGTGTGTGGTCGTGGTGCGGGAAGTAGGGGCACGTTTCAGGCGTCAGCTGAGCAGCAGCGTGGCACTAATCCCACAGCCTGTCACCTTAGACTAAAGGCTGGTCTAGGCTGGTCCAGGTGCGGGTGCCGTGTATCTTGGAAGGAGCAAGGTGCTGGTCTTGGTGCACGTTCAGCTCCCTCCGAGCTCCCCGAGGGCAGTGTATGTGCACCCATTTGGGGTGAACCCCCTTTTCTTTGAGGCTGTTTCTTGGCTCACTCTGCCTGCCTCCGCCATTCCCCCTGAGGCCATGCTCAGGCCCCTGAGAATCTAAGGGGCTTCTCTGAGTACTCCCCACGCCTAGAAGCCACTGTCTCCTTCCCTGGGCGTATTTGGAGGCTTGATTTCTTGTGCTGCGGTTGCAAAAGCAAGACATCAGTCTCTTCTTTACTTAAATTTGCTCTGATCTTATAGGGAACTCCTTTGTCCCTTCTTCTTCCTCCCTTGACTTGTATTTAAGAGGGGACACAAACACCGCATTCTCCACTCTGCCTTCCTCCATTTCTCCTCCCAGTGTCCACTTTATGCCTAGTGCGGGGTTTCTCAACCTTGGCACTATTAACTTGAGACCACGTAATTCTTTGCTAGGGGGACTGTCCTGTGCACTGTGGGATGTTTAGCAGGGTCTCTGGCCTCTAGTCATTAGATGCCAGCAGACTTCTCCCCAAAAATGTCTCCAAGCATGGCTAAATGTCTCTTGGCGGGCAAAATTGCCTCCCCATCATACTCCCACAGAGTAGCAAATTTGTCTACTCTGGAGCAAAGGAGATAAATTGATTCTATCAAAATACATTTATTTGAGGGCCCTGCTGATTGTGCCATGACCCCTCCACACCCCTGCGAACATGGCACTGAGTGGTGGGAAGAGAACCAGCTGAAGCCTGACACTGCCCTGGGGCCTGAGGGTGGGCACTGTCTGGATGCTGCGCACTGGCCTCAATCTGCTTGCTCTCTGTGCATAAATTCACAGAGAAACACAAATGGATAACAACAGAAAGTGGTGCTGGAGCAGTGGGAACTAGCAATTTTGCACAGGAAACTTTGGGAGATGTTGTTTACTGCAGTCTGTCTGAAATTGGGATAAAATTGAACAGACAAGATGAGTTTGGTGCTTTGGACAGTGTGAAAGCTGTTAGTGAACTCTAGTCTCCTCTATCAGGAGAAGTAGCTGAAACTAATGAAGCTCTTGCAGAAAATCCAGGACTTGTTGACAAATCTTGTTATGGAGATGGCTGGCTGACACTGAGTAACACTTCAGAACCAGGTGAACTAATGAGTGAGGAAGCATATGAGAAACATATAAAATCTAAGGGGAGCATGAAACAAAAAAATCATTTGGAAATGTTTTGTCTCATGCCTGAAACCTAGGCTTTACGTTTTTCTCTTTAATTTCAGGGAGACTATAGAGTTGACTGATATCTTTTATTTGTGGAACCCTGGCAAACCCTCTCCTTGTCACTGGGGTGTAATTGTAACCCCAAATCTTCCAGATTGAGAACCAGAGGCTAACAGAACAAACATTTCATGCTGGTTGGTGCCTCCATGACACAAATTAATATTTTACATATCACCGGCCACAATAGTTTTACCAAACATTTAAGAGAAGATTCATAGTACAAAGTTAAGTAGTTAAACATTTCTAAGATTTTGAATAATGCAATTATTTATTCACTTGGACAAAATCTTGTATATATGTGTAGAACCCATTTTAAAAAATAAACAAATGACAGGTATATGGATTTCCCTAGATAATTGTCATATGAGCTACTCCTTTTCTATTTGCTCACTTTATACTCGGTTATCATCATCATCAGATTGTTTATACGTAGGATCCCAAACTGTCATTATTACCGCCTACTACTGATCTATCCCATCTTACCTTCTTTACTTTCTACCTTCTGCTATTTCTACTGTGACAGAGGCAGAAGGATTCTGAGAACCAGACCATATAACTCTGGTCAAACCAACTTATATTTGTTTTAATGTGGTACACACTCCAGTAGATAGACTTCTAGAAGCCACATGTATCATTTTGGTCTGTCTTAAAGTAGTTGTTTTCCATCCTATAGCTATGCGCTTAGTGGTTTTATAATTAATTTATTATACATTTTGGAGTAAAGGAGAAAAGCAATTGTCAAAGGGACTACAACTGTAAGTTTAATGAAAACTAATGTGCAATCAATCAATAGAATTAGGAGAGAGAGAAAGAGAGAGAGAGAACAGAAACTGTTGTAAATATATACTAGTCTAGTTCATTTTAATACTCCTACTATAAATGTCTGGGTTCACACATTACTATAAACAGAAATTTAAATCACTTCAGCCAGTTTAATGACATAAACTGAACATTAATATGCACAACAAAATTAGAAGCAATAATGTACTTTCAAACAAGGATATTTATCCTGCCAAGTTCTAAAAACCCAAACACCCAAACACATAACTAACCTGATAGCATAATTCTGGAAGTGTACATCATAAAAAAGACTAATTATTTTTCTATAAAAATATTGTTACAAGATTAAGTTTTAAAGGGGCACTTCCATTGTAAAATGAAGCTAATTAAAATTATGCATAAAAATTGGTGAAGGTTAAAAATGTGTTTCTGAGTTCTTACTCATTTCGGAAATTGCAATAACTGGAACAGTTTCAGATGCATAGCATGGGCGCTTAATAAATTTGCATTCAAAGAGTAAAGGAATTAAAGTTTTAAAGAATAACATGTATGCTAAGCAGAGTAATGAGGGAAAAGATATATGTTGTTATTGTGAAGTGCGCCTGCACAAATTAAGTGTTCCATAAATGCTGTAATAGGGCTGAAAATGTTGTTATGGAGAAGCTGAAGGAGAAACCAGTATTGATAAGGGGTTCAGCACATGCGATAGGCCATGGGGGACAGAGTGAGTGTGTCCCTGGTGTTCACACCATTGTGTGACCCCCACCTTTGAGTGGGGACAGGACCTAAAGACCAGGGTCTAATGAATGGAATAGGGCAGGAAGGATGTCACTTCCGAGGTTAAGTCACAAAAGACTGACTTTTGTCTCGCTTGCATTCCCTGGCTCTTCTCGCTTGCTCATTCAGGTGAAGTCAGCTGCTGTGTTTTGAGCGGCTCTGTGAAGAGACCCACGTGACAATGAACTGAGGGCGTCATCTGGCAAGAGTCGGTGAGTAACTGAAGCCCTCAGTCCAACAACCAGTACAAAACTGAAGCTTGGCAACAGCCATGTGCATGATGTTGAAAGTTTCTCCTCCCTGAGTAGAACTTGCGTAGTTGTCCCTGGTGTGAATGTGCCACAGCTTTTTATCCACTCGTCTACTGATGGGCCCTTGGGCTGTTACCAGATCTTAGCTGTTGTAAACTGCGCTGCTATGAACATAGGGGTGCATAAGTTCTTTCTGATGAATGTTTCAGGATTCTTAAAATTTTAATAGTCATAATAACACCATAATGGGAACTATACTTGTTTTAAGCCCATCTTTACAAATAAAGAAATTAAGATAGCTGAATAGCTTTCCGAAGGCCACACAGCTTATAAGTGGAAATTACTAGTAAAATTTAAACATATTAGTGGATTTGGAACTAATGGAAAAAACTAAACTAGTGAGATCAGAACCTAAAATCTGGTTCCAAATTGCATACTTTTATACCACTATTATTGCAGCTATTCATTAAAATTCCTCCTTTGGCATAATCATCTTTCTAAAAAACAGATGACTGCCGGATGGCCATTCCTACCCTTACCCCCACCCCCACCCACACCATTGACAAAATCCACATTTTTTAACTGTGACATTCAGGATTTCCCATATCCTGGTGTCTTTCAAATTCCCTGTCTTCTCTTCTTGCCATTCCTGGTTTTCACTTTGCCCTGTAGCCTTACGAAGTTGTTCATGAAATCCCCACACGTGCTGTGTTCTTTCAAACTCTGTATTTTTATATGCCATTCTCTTCCTTAGGAAAAGCTCCCCTGATTTCTGAGACTGGATGTTTGGAAAAACGTCAGTCATCTTTAAAGTTTGAGCTTAGGTACTATCTAGTCCAGGCAACTTTTCCACTCAGGTGCCTTTTCTCTATACTTCCCTTATTTTACTTTCTCTGTTATTCTGAAGGCAGTTGTTTTGCTTATGTGTTTTCTCCTCAGTGGACTATGAACACTTGAAAGTAAGAACCGTATCTCATATTTTGACATCCAACAGTAATCATGGTGATTGGCACACAGTAGGCACTCAAAAGTTAATATTCCCTGGATACTATATATAATGCAGCTTTCCTGGAAACAATTATCTTTATAACAATTATGTTATACCATTTATGGTGTAATTACCATGCCCAACGTACTCTGCCAGACACATTCCTTGCATTCATTCAAGTGTAAGGAAGGGGTCACTCAGGTGACATCTGAGTTGGGGCTGGAAAGAGATATCCTGCTCCCTGGCAATTGTTCAGGCAGGAAGCTAATGTAGCAGGAATAAGGGAAGGGGAGGGGATGTTCCTGGGAGATGAAGTCAGAGACCGAGGGGCTGGGATTAGAGTGCCGACGGGCTAGGGCCGTGGATGGCACCCTAACACCGACCTCTACCTCTATCAGTCGGAAAATCACTGAGCAGAGAAGGGACACAAGCTGTTTTGAAAAGCTCACTCTGGTTATTGCGTTGAAAAAATACTAGAAGAGGGCAAGGCCCAAAGTAGGGAGACTAGTTAGGAGGGTATTTTGATAATTTATGTAAGCAGTTGAAGTAGCTGGAGCCAGGTGGCAATGGTGGTCTTGAGAGTGGAGAAATTCTGAATATATTTCAAACAGAAAACAGAAAGAATTTGTTATGGATTAGATGTGGTTTGTGAGAGAAAAAGGAGTCGAATGTAGAATTTCACTGTGGCTCTTGATTCAATAGAAGTGTGAACGTGTTTTAAAATAAATCTGATGAGATTCAATAAAATGTGAAAACATTTAATGCATTTTTGGCATTATTTCTCTATAGCGATGCAATTTTGAAATCTCTATTATTTCAAAAAAGTCTGTATTAGGATTTAATTATGTACATGGTCAAATTTTTATTTCAAAAAAATTTCCCAAAATTTCTCTTTCCCAGTATTTAAAATTATCATGTTCTTCCTTTTAATCTTTATTTTTTTACTTGTATCGGTACTTATTACATTTAGCTAAAATTTAGCCTGTCTCGAGGAAATCTGCAATCAGGAAGATGTTTTTGTCACTTTTTAATCCAGTGCCAATGAGACATCAGATGACCCACAGTTGAAACAAAAATAATGCTTCTGACGTGGTACTTGAGAGGCCAAAGCTGCTTTTCAGGGCCTGCAGAAGGCAGGACTTGTCGTGTTTATTGCCGGAGGAGACCTTGAGCTCTTTTATCCAGTGTGCGCATATAAAATCAGAGTTTTAACTGAGGCTATTGAACAGTCATATAAAAATAATCGTCAAGGGCACTACCATTTCTGAGATATGTCCTTGTGTGACTGTAAAGTGATAAAATAAAGCAATCCGATGTGAAACCGGAGGAAAAAAAGTATGGGAAGCACAGCAAACGCAGTATTAAGCAGGTGCCATTAAGATCACAGAAGTAAAGGAGATACGTTTTTTTCTTTCGGGTGCTGTGAACACTTGAACTCAAATAGCCCAACAGTCGATGGCGATGCTTCCTTGGTTATGCTTATTAGGTGATTCCAGCTTCTATTCTAACTGAGCTGGAGGCATCAGAAGGGAAGAAATGTCAGCAGAATACACTATTGATCTGACATTTACTTTTGAAATGATCTTCCGACAATCTTTGCTGAGGCATCCTATTCCTACTTTTATTTTCTCCACAATGCTCAGAAAAGTAAACCCAGTTCATCTGAAACGTTAGAAATGCCACAGGAATCTGGCATGAAATTGCAATGCTGTTTCAACCCTCCTGTAAGCATTAGTTGGGGGAGGTAGCAGGAGAGATGATGGCTACAGATGGAATTGATTATTTGTCAAGAGAGAAAAGGAGAGAGAAAAGGTAGGTAATAGCGCAGCCGGTGTGGTCAGCGATTGAGCGTTGACCTAGGCTCCAGGAGATCGAGGTTCGATTCCCGGTCAGGGCACAAGGCCGGGTTGCCGGCTCCATCCCCCATCAGGGGCGTGCAGGAGGCAGCCCATGAAAGACTCTCATCATTGATGTTTCTCTCTCTCTCTCTCTCTCTCTCTCTCTCTCCCTCTCCCTTCCTCTCTCTGAAATCGATCAAAACATATTAAAAGGAAAAGGTAGATAATAATAAAATTCTCTCAGCTTGGTAGTCAACATCTGGCAGTACATAAAATGCATCTGAAAGTTCAGGGACAGTAGTTGTCAGTACTGGATATTCATTCGTTCGACGTGAAAGATTCAATGTTTAAAGTAACAAGTATAAGACGGAAAAAATATCAAGACTTTTTTTAAAAAAAAGAAAAAAGATACTCATAGTCAAATTAAATCTGCCTTGTCAAATAGTCACTTTGGGAGAATGTACAATAATAGAATGCATATATCATTGATAAAAATTTGGGGAGCTGCTAATTTGAAATTGTCTTAGGGGTACATTTGCAAGCTACTGAGGAAAATGAAGAAGGTGAATGGAAAATGCAAACAAGTATTAGAAAGGAAGTGAAGCAGAGCGGCCTCGGCGGGTCTTAGCATAAAGCACGAGTCACCGGCACCGTCCTTATCTCCCTCTCCCCCTGCCCCGCAGTGCTGTGCACCCCACACCAGCAGACGGCAGAGTAAAAGATGTTTTGCTAAAATGAAATAATTACTAAAGTCAATATTTACAAAAGGATAACGAACATATTAAAGTTAAAAACCAAACAGAGCATCCATGCTAAGTGCTTTTTGATTGTCCAGATTGACCAAAATCTTAATAAAATCTCCTATCTGCTCAGCTCTATCATAAGACCACTGACCGAATTACCAACAAGTTTTTAGTTTTTTCAAATTGAATCGTATATAATGACAGATTTTAAAATCAGATTATCACCAAAGAATTTGAGTAGAGGCAAATGTTCAGTAACTTCTGAAAGAAGTATCCTCTGCCCTGTAGTAAGAAAAACATCTTTATTTCCCATTCTCCCCCCTATATAGAAATACTACATACTGACAAATAACAAATTATATGTCTGACTTACTTTCTGATATGTCTAATTATCAGCATCACTTACTATCTTTAGATAGGATTTCCCAAATCCTCTTTGGTTTCTATGTTGTAGGTGCACAAACTTTCCATGTCAACCTTGTAAACGTTGATAATTAAGGACAAGGAGCCCAATTAATACATTCGTGCAAGTGCATATGCGCACCCCCACCCCCCATAGGCAGGCTGTAAAGAAATACAGACAGTATTAGGAAGTTTACCCCAGAGGTGAGAACTGACACAGTTGTTTTACCTTGGATCACAAGCGGTTCAGAGTGGCAGTGCTGATAGCCTGAGGGTTATGCACATTGTAACATTCTGAGTAGGTGTTGATGTGTTTTTAACCGTGTGGGGGTGGAAAGCAGGCTGATACACTTCATTTGGAACCAGAAATTAGCCCTGGCAGGTGTTTTGCTGCATTAAGCATATGGGCCTCAAAATGTCGATGACACCCCTACTGCTTTCATTTTTTAAGTCAGACTATTAATAACACCGGACAGCTGGGTCAAAGGCATGTGCTGCTTAACCTTATTGTGACATTTGGGCCCATCAGGATACCACCAGTAATTATTCAACCTTGAGAGTTGCGATCTTGTGTCTTTTTAAATTATGACTGCTCAACAGAGTAAAACAACCTATAAATTCTAGCCAGAAAACTTTATAAGAGTGTCTATATACCGTAACTGAATTTATTGGCCCAAGTAGTCAAATCCTCTTATGTGTGAAGCAAAATCAGCCTTTAGAGAAGATGCAGTTGATTGATCTGTAATGTTAAGATTTAAGGAGACTTGGCATAGAATGCTTCTCAACGCAGGTACCCCCAAAGAGGGTAAGACCTCATTTATTCTCATCTGCTAACACATAATTAGAAAATCTTAAAAAGGCTGGGTATACAGAGAAGATTAAGGAGTTTAAGGGGGAGGTTGTTTAAGAAAAGGAGCTCAGGAAGAAGAGGAAACCTACAATAAAAAATGATAGGTACTAAGCATTGTAAAAGCTAGTATTGGTCTGGGGTTCACTGGACTTTTGCACTGTAGGCATGTATGGATCTATTTATACTTCACAGCCAAAAATACTAAATACTAGGTATGAAATGCATAACACACAATTGCTGAGAGTTTGGTTTGGCACAAAAATTGAACACCTGGGTTAGAGAACCAACAAAAGTATCCAAAGTCAACATCCATCCCTCAGAGTAGACATTGGAACAGGGAAGCTCAGGAAAAAACAGAGGAACATGTAACATTTTATTCAAGCAACAACCAAGTTCCTGGAGCCCAGGACTGAGTGAGCCTGTATAATTGTCTGACCTCTCGGCCCTCCCTGGCTACTCTGGAGGGAGTGTTTGCTGTATTTCTTTAGTGACTTGGAAGTAAACGTAAGTGATGGTGTATGCAGCTCTAAACCCGCATTTTATCACCAGGCTAGTTAGAGAAAGTTTAACTTTCTGTCCATTTGTTTTAGGGGGTGTTAAAATGGGCCACTCACTTTACTTTTGAAACTGTAACATACACACACAAAACTGGTTTAACTTTTGAGACACTGGGCCCATAAGTAAGAGAAAACAACCTAGGTGTCATTAAAACAAAACAAAACACTGTTACATGGGAAATGGCTTTTTTTTTTTTTTAAATGAACATCTTGCTTTTTAAATTTTTTTTTTTTTACCTGAGGATATGTTTTTACTGATTTTAGGGAGACGAGAGAGCGAAACATCCATGTGAGAGAGGACCATACATCAGTTGTCTCCCATAGGAGCCCCAACTGGGATTTGAACCCTTAACTTAGATACATGTCCTGACCGGAATCGAACCCACAGTCTTTTAGTGTACGTGACAATGCGCCAAAAGACTTAACCACCCAGCCAGGGGACACAGGGAATGTTTAATTACTGATCTTCAAAGGTAAGCATGATAATTGCTTTTCTTATTAGTTTGCTTGATTTTTGTTTTTGCTTTGTAAGATTGTTTAGTAAGGTGTCAGTCAAGGAGCTTTTATGCTCCCAGTAGCATCTGCTTTCCATGCAGGGAAACTGACATACAATGAATCTGAGGCAGAAACATGCTCCTGTTGATAGGTTTTGAGTACTCCGTGAAAAAAAATATGTTCACCTTCACTTGGAGTAATCCTTGGGAGATGCAGAATTTGATATACCATGTAACCTTAATAGCAACATTTTTTTTTCTCTGGTGTTTGAAAAGAAAGTATGCTCCTCTCCCCGTTTCCTAAACTAACGATTCTGTACAAGAATGATTTCTCATTTCACTGGGATTTGTATTTTACCCGACACCAGTTATTTATCCAAGTTGAAAAACTATGCACTTAAACATTTTAACCAAAGATGGTATTTGAAATCATTTTTATCAGTTATTTTCTCTAATCTTAACCTCCGTCAATGTGTTGTGTGTGTGTGTGTTTTTTTACTCCTTATAGCAAAACGACCGAGGCTATGTAACATTGATCATTTCCCCTTATAAATATTTTAAAGTGAAATGCTCTAGTGAAAATGCAAGTGTTCGATGTAGCTGCTGCTTCGGGAAAGAAAATTCACGGCGAGGAAAGGTGAGATCAGCAAGAGAAATGCTTGCCTGCTCCTGGTGAAATGGGGCATCCATATAAAGCAGAGATGGTGAACAATGAGGAGAAATAGGTTCCCCAAAAACATGCCCGAGCCTCCTCCCAGGGCTTCTGCCTGGGGCCAGGGTGCCCCGTGCGCCCGAAGCTTCTAGGAGCTATCAGCGGCCTACTCATAGGAGCTGCGGGTTAGGTGGGTGTCTCATCTCTGGAGGCTTCAGAAACCACATCCGAGCCCTCCTTTCTCTCTGTTTGGTTCTGAATACCAGTCACCCTGCTGGAATGAATCTTGTCACTTACCCAGAGAGTATAGTGTACCCCATTTCTTTGGTGTATGGGGACAGTAAACACATGGCAAAAATGTCTCATCCTTTCCAAGACACAGGCCACGTCAAGATCCACTTCTTCCAGAGTGAGTTCATGAAGCTGGGCATCGCTTCCCAGGTGCGGTGCTCACAGCAACCATGTCTGCAGGGAGGAACCTGAAGCCACCACCAGCGCCGCTCCGTTGTCCGCTGTGTCGCAATCTGCTCCCTCACTGTGCCCGGTGGTGGCACTCGGCTGCTGCAGGGAAGCAAGCAGGGCACCGCCGTGGGGGAAAGCGTAGAGAGCAAGGTGCCCGCAGTGTCTCTGCTCCTGCTGAAATGCACCAGACCCGAGTTTTACAGGGAACATCATGAAATGCACCAAGGGCTCCCTGTCTTGTCCCTGACATGGAGACCGTATCATGAATGAATATGGTAGAGGCTCCTTACAGTTTATCCTTGCGGTGTCCCCTTTCATAGCAGAAAGGGCACAAGTGTTAGGTGGGAAACTCCTCTCAACTGCAAATGGGTACAGTTTTGCTCAAGCAACACCCCTTCCTGGAGCCCCAGGACTGGAGGAGCGCAGGATTGCCTGGCGTCTCAGCCCTCGCCGTCCACTCCGGAGCATTGGTTCGAGATGCATAGTCTGTAGTTCCTAATTAGCCGTAACTAAAAGCAAAGTTCTCACTTTTTAAATATCTTCACTATGTAAAAAATGGGAAAAGCAGTTATATTTTCTCATGTTTTTGTCATTAGTAAAAGAAAATTGAATGTAAAAACATTTAGCACAGTATCTGACACACGACCAGTGCTTGAGAAACCGATGAAGGCTGGGCTCTCGCTCGGCCCTCCCCTGACAAACCGCTATTCCAGGTCCCGTCTGTGTCTTCCACTCTGTTCGAACAGCCCTCTGTTTGCATTTGTCCCCCTCCTCTTAGTTTTCCTGTCTGATTCCCAGCTCAATCCAGTTAACTCCTAAGAGCCTCAGCTCTTGCCTCAATTAACTTTCCTCAGCCTTGTCTTCCTTCACTATTTAAACGAGGTCAGGGTTTTTAGTCATTCAAAAGGCCTGATTTATTTTCAGAGTCAAAACCTCAGCGTGTTTGTTCATTTTGTGCGTGTGTCACTCCTATGATCTTTAACTCCATGAAAGCAAGAACAGCCTTTTTACTTGCTCACCGTTTTGTTTCCAGCGCCTGCCGGGAACATTGTTTCACTCAGAGCAGAAGCTCCGCTAAATACATTTTAAATAAAAAGAATCAGTTTGACCAATGCTGTCACTTGCAAGCTGAGCTTTACTGTCTTTCAAGAAGCTCTCCTTTTTTAAAAGCCATGGTGACCACCAACACTATCTTGCCTGCATCATCCGGGTAATTTTTATAAATACCTTTGGAATATTATATTCACTTCCCCTGTGACATCAGCATTGGACTCAAACATCTTTCTTTCTACTTTATCTCTTCTCTTATCCTTAATGCTGTACACTTTCCCATCGGCAAAGTGGATCATTCATTCATTCATTCATTCATTCATTCATTCATTCATTTATTCATTTGATTTAAACAGTACTAGAAGCCAGGGGATAAAATTTTTGTCTTATTGTTGTTGCTTGTTTGTTTTTGTTTGTTTCTTTAGTTGTAGGATGGGAGCAGACATATGTTTATAATAAAGACGGTAAAGGCAAGTATGACATAAATGAGCAAGTTTAGTGATAATTGTCAGCACAAGGGCTTCCGAGGGGGGTGCAGGGGCCCTCAGCCCAGGCCGGGAGGGGTGTAGAAGGACTTCCAGAAAGGAGCGAGAAGGGAGGGCTGTGCAGGACGTGAGGCCCCGAGAGCCACATGAGACAAAATGGGACTCCCCACGACCGGCGACTACAGCATGGAGAGGCAGGGACAGCGGAGACCTGCCGGGGCCCTGGCCAAGGGGGACGAGGTGGGACGGGGCCCGTCCCGCCCGAGAGCCTGCCTGTGTCCTGGGGAGGGCCCACGGAGGGCTCGGGCAGGCAGCAGGAGCCCGGCCCGCTGCTGGGCTGGGACAGGGCTGGCTGCCTGAGGTTTTGCGGGGGACAGGGCTGGCTGCCTGAGGTTTTGCGGGAGCCGAGGCTGCAGGTCTGGGGGGGCTGCAGCTGAGGCTGATTCGGTCCTGATCCCGGGCTCGGTGCGCTGCTGGAGGGATAGCCGGAGAATCGAAGGGCTGGAAGCCCACAGGGATGGTGAGCGTTTCCTAGCCGGGCTGAGACGAGGAGGGAAGCGGGGGGTAAGAAAGTGGGAGGTGGGCCGAGGGCAGTAAAGAGACTGCAGTTAGGAAGCTCTGAGGTTAAACCGAAGGGACCCTGGGGAGCCGTGCCCACGGACTTGTGAGTTCCTGTAGCTTAGAATTTCTGGAGAAGAAGGGGTTCTAAGTATCACATCCCTCCCACCCTCACCCCACCTGGCCGGAGACCAGCCAGGCTAAGTCTGTGCCTTTTGTTCAGGGCTTTATGCCCCCCCCTCGCCCCCCTCCCTACCCACCTAGAAATTAGCCCGCATCTCTCCCTCATGCCCATCAGCCTTGGTCCCAAGGGCCCCCTTTGGGGAACCAATCGCCCTATAAAAAATAACACCCTCGCCCTAGCCGGTTTGTCTCAGTGGTTAGAGCCTCCCCCCTTGGACTGAAGGGTCTCGGGTTCGAGTCTCTTCCAAGGGCACGTACCTCAGTCGCAGGCTCCATTGGACCCGCTGGGGGCTCGGGTGTGTCTCTCTCACATCGATGTTTCCCTTTCTGTGTCTCTCCCGCTCCCTTTCGCACTCTCTAAAAAATATCAATGGAAAAAAATATAGTAGGGTTAGGATTAACAAAGTAGATAATAAATAAGTAAAATAACACCATCCACAGGCAGACTGTACCTTTCTCTCCAGCTCTTTTTCTCACACACAAAAAAATGATTACCATCTGACACATATAATTATCACTTGCCCACTCCTGCTACATGAGAATGTAGATCTTTTCTTTTGTTGTGCCTTAAGTTCCTAGGACAATATCTTACACATAGTAGGTGCTCAGAAAATATTAGTTGTAGGGATAATCTTTGCTAATAACTTTTGGGGCCCAAGGATTACATATTTCTGCAAAATGTTTGAAAATGAAATGAGACAGAAATGCCTTGAAGAAGCACCCACCAAGTCTGCCAAGGGCTGGGAAGGGTCCTGCACAGGGACTGCTTAGAAGTGCTTAGGGTGAAAACAAAGGCATAAGATCGAGGAGGGATTTCATGGCTTTGAAGAACATCAAAAGGTTCCAGTCCAGGGTATTGTTGGGACCCCAGACAGGCTGCCCCCAGATATCCCGCAACTGTGTACTGGTTACTTTGAATTAAAGTCACTTGACAAGCAGCCAGTGCCAGAAGAGCACCTTGACCCTCCTTTGTCTCCTTGGAGGCAGGAAATAAACCTCCCATGTGAAAGGTGTTCATCCCTCGCCTGGAAGACACTCCTCACCGCTAGAGTTAACTCAGAGCGAAAGAGCCATTATAATAAAATCTTACTGCCTCTTTTCTTTTCTTTTTAATATATTTTTATTGGTATTAGAGGAGAGGAAGGGAGAGGGAGTGAGAGATAGAAACATCAATGATAAGAGAGAGTCACTGATCGGCTGCCTCCTGCACCTCCTGCTGGGGATGGAGCCCGCAACCCGGGCCTGTGCCCTGAAGGAAATCGAAAGGGTGACCTCACGGTGCGTGGGTCGGCGCTCAACCACAGAGCCACGCTGCTGGGCTCACTGCCTCTTTTCTAACTTCCTACATGTTTAGATTTCTCACTAATAAATACTCCACCTAAGGAAAGGTTGCTTTTTAATGAACACTACTTTATTTGTGTGCCCTGTCAATTTTTCACAAATTTGTTATTTCTTTGTTTAAATGCATAAAAAATGTGCCTGGTTCAGTCATTTCTTTGAGCCTCATTTTATGATCTGAACATCACTGTGATTCTCCCACATGCACATATTAAATTGTTAATCTGATCCTGTGTCAATTTTATTGTTCTATTATTAGTCATAAAGCTAAGAAAGGGTTGGGGGATATTCTCCCGCTTCCTGACAGAACCATGGTAAGTGCAAGGCTTCACTGATCAGGAAGCGAAGCCAGCATGACATTGGGGACCGGGACAGCCTGTCACTACTGTGGATTGGCCTTACTGATCAATTCTACCCCAACAGGAAGAGCGCACTACCCGGCCAGGCCCTCCCCAGTAGATGCCAAATACCAACTATAAGAAAAAAAAATGCTGCTTTGAAATAATTTAAATTTATATTTAAAACTTTGAAAAGTACAAGGTATTGAAAATAATTCTCTCCTTGTCTTTATTTGGTCTTCTTTATCCCCAAAGGAAATATATTTTCTACTTGGGGATAACTGGGACTATCAGTGGGCCTAATGGCGAAGAAATCTCTACCCTCTTCTCCCCACCTCGCAGAGTTACCGCTGGCTCGGCTCCCAGATACCCTCGGGTCGTACAGCGGATCAGGTTTGCTCAGGCAAAAGGTACATAGAAAGCTTTACATATAATGGGTTTGTCAATACACGAAGGAGAATATAAGACACTTGCCTCCTCAGTGGTCCTTCTGTGTGCATGTACGCTTGATTGCTACATCAGCTTTCTTTGTTCATTTATTTGTGTTTATTTAAATATTTACCTGAATTCTTAACTTTGGTTTTCCTGAAATTCTAACTGAGCTAGTTTATAAAATAAAAAAATTAAAAAGCCTATGCTATTTTAATTTACAAATGCAATAGGGGATACATCTTCTTGTTCCATAATGAGTGCTTTCTGTATCCTAAATTGGTTATATTTGTTAACTCTTATTAGAAATTGAGAGGGTGGGTCCTGCTTTATTTAACAGCCTGCTACTGAGAAGCCCTGAGAGTAATTGGGGTGTATTTAATGACGAGATGTAAGCGTGTTTCTCTTACAAATTACAAGCACCTACACTTAGAGCCAAACTTCATTGAAAAAATTTAATCAAATCTTCATTGTCTATGATGTGTTCTTCTAAACTGCAGAATTACAGAGGGCAGGAATTGCTGTCTTTGTTAAGTCTGTGTTTCTAAAGTGCCAGCATCTCATGCCATGCCTCTTGACACTGAATAAATATTGATTTATGAAAACCAAAAATTGGGAGATAATGATCTCCATTAATCAATGGGAAAAATTATGGGGAATGTTTAGCTGCAGTTCACGGACAGTGAAACACTAAATGGCAGAGTTTGATGATTTCAGTATTAATACCACTCAGCAACAATACCAGATCAGAGTCTGTGTGTGGTGTGCGTGAGTGTGGGTAGATATGCCTGTAATTAATTCTAGGCAAATGAAGAAGATGGAGAGAGTTTGTTTAGTTGTGTGTTTTTTTTATTTTTAGTTTCTTTATCTTTATTGTTGAAAATATTACAAATGTCCCCTTTTTATCCCCATTGATCCCCTCCACCCTGCATCCATCCCACCCTCAGGCCTTCCCCAGACCAGTGTCTGTGTCCATGGGTTATGCTCATAAACATACAAGTTCCCTGATTAATCCCTGCCCACCCACTCCCCCCTCCCCACCTTCCCTCTGAGATCCCTCAGTCTGTTCCATGCTTCTATTGTCTCTGGATCCATTTTGTTCATCAGTTTATTTTGTTGATTAGATTCCACATATAAGTGAGATCATGTGGTACTTGTCTTCCTCTGACTGGCTTATTTAACTGAGCATAATACTATTCAGTTCCCTCCATGCTGTGCCAAAGGATAAAAGATCCTTCTTCTTTACAGCTGCGTAGTATTCCATGTGTGTGAATGTCCCACAGCTTTTCTATCCACTCATCTACTGATGGGCACTTGGGCTGTTTCCAGATCTTGGCTATTGTAAACTGTGCTGCTATGAACATAGGGGTGCATAAGTTCTTTCTGTTGGTGTTAAGTGATTGTTAGGATATATTCCTAGAAGTGGAGTCACTGGGTCAAATGGCAGGTCAGTTTTTAATGTTTTGAGAAAACTCCATCCTGCTTTCCATAGTGAGTTTGTTTAGTTTTGAACATCGTGATGTTTGCTGCTAGAAAGATTCAGAAATTTACTCTTCTCAGCTTAGCTCCTTTCATTTCACTACTCCTGGAACCCTTTCTGCTCTTATGCAGCAGCCAGTCATAGCATATTGTTCATTGTTGGCAAGATCTTACACTTTTGTTTCACTAGTAGGATGGAGACAAAATCCAAATTCAAGATTCTAAAATGAAATAGTCATAATTTTCTCTTTTAAAAAAAATATTTATGTTTTATAGCTTTCGCTCTCTATGACAAGGTATATTTCAATATTCATCAGTCTTTAGACTTTTAGAGGACTTTAGAGGCTACCTCAGTTTCATTTTGGGTGAATAATAGTGCCATTAGATGTTTCTTGAAAAAATGTTTTCATTTTCCAGTATGTTTGAGGGCTCAGAGTTCAACTCTCTTTAGAGATTAGCAATGCTTGTTTATAGTTGCAAAAAGTGCTATAAAAAAAGTGCTATAGTTGAAACCAATATTTTACCATATTATTTAAATGTGAAAACAGTATTTAACATATAAAATGTAACATTCTTTTGGGAAAGTTCTTAAACCTGATTTATTCTCATGAGGAAGAAAGTGCTCCCCCTGGAGGAGAACCACTGAAAATGAGTAGAGTTGGATCTTGAACCCATGTCTGGGCTCTTGCCCTTACTCCACAGCATTATTTACCCCCGATTCAACTTGATTCTGCAGCAGAGAAACAAGTTGTTTTTCTGCAAACAGTAATTTCTACAAATAGGTACTTCTAATATCAGCATATGAATTCAGCGTAAAATGAACCACTGATTCATGAAAGTAAAAAAAAAAATAAAATCAATATTTCTCTCATACTATTCCAAGACTGTAAATTTAAAGTCACAAGAGGAAATAGAAACTAAATTTTTAAGAGGTTAAAAGTATGAACCCTGTAAACATTTTAGTTATTCCTGATATTTTTATTCTTTGGCATCTCAATTCCGGCTTACTCTTCATTGCCAAAAATAACAGAAGTTAGAAAGCAGGAGGAAATGACATCCTTTTAGATATGTAAGAAACTTCTCTGAGACACAATCCTGAGTGATTAGCATTTAGTAAAAATTAACAGAAACAATGGTCACTGAGCAGAGTCGTCCCTCAGTATCCACAAAGATCCAGGATACTCAAGTAAAAATAGTATTTGCATATAATCTCAGCACACCCTTCATATACTTTAAATCATCTCTAGATTGCTTATAACACTTAATACAGTAAAAATGCTATATAAATAGTAGTTATACTGTATTGTTTAGGGAAAAAATGACAAGAATAAAAAGTCTGACCATGTTCAGTACAGACACAACCACCATAGTTCTAACTACATAATACACATCAGCAACAATGTAAATATTTTTTCCAAATATTTTTCACCCGTGGTTGGTTGAATCCATGGATGTGGAGCTGAGGATTTGGAGAGCCAACTGTATTATATGCTTACAGGATGGTAGAAAAGATCATACTTGTCTATAAAAAGCCTCTGAAAAATAAAAAAAGGTTTGAGAACATTTATGTGGACTGAAAGAAAGCCCCCTTGATAAGTTGTCTGTATTTAAGGAGCTGTGGACTTACTCATCTTTTGTTATTAATTGTATCAGTGAGTACACACTCATCTCTTGGTGTTTCTTAAGTAAGACAATACATTTCAAATTGTGGTATAAAATACAATGGAATATTTTGGAGGCATCAAATGGAATGAAGTACTAATATATGCTACAGCACAGATGAACCTCCAAAGCATTATCTTAAATGAAAGAAGTCAGACACTAACGATCACATATTGTCATGTTGCATTTGTATGAAATATCCAGAAGAGGTAAATTAGAAGAGACAAAATGCAGATTGATGTTTGCCAGGAAGCGGGGAAGGAAAATGTGGGGAAAGATTGCTTAATGGATAGAGTTTCCGTTCAGGTCATAAGAATGTTTTGGAATTTGATAGTGATGGTTGTGTAACACTGTCAATGTACTAAATGACATTTATTGTTCACTTTAAAATGGTTAATTGTATGTTATGTGTATGTCATCTCAACTTAAAATAAAAAGATTGAGTTAATCATTTGACCTCTTAGAGATTTGCTCCAAATGTAGCCTCCAGCGTTAGGCTGGAAATAACCCTATGCCTACTTTGTGTTGCTTGGTGTTAAAATAGCATCTCTCTTTTTTTTTTTTTGGCATCTCTCTTTTTCTCTTTCCTGTTTCCTAAACAACATGTCCGACTTGCACAGAAAGCCCTCCTTTGTTTGAGAAAAGTTAACAGTGTATGCTATTTTAAGAACATAGCAAAAACCAGTTGACGTCCAAATTAGATGCATTCTGTGCTTCTCCCCCACGACTCTTGCTTGTAACCCTAAAATAAAACAGGTAACAATGCGTAGTTGGGAACTACAGAGGAAACCACACATGTAAGAAGCAGCTCTAATGTAGGAACCCTTAGAAACGTAAGGGGGGGGTGTAGGGCATTAGCTGCATGGGGTACAAGGCATATTCTTCTAGGTGGGGAGGAAAGAAAGAACAGGGATTTCGATGACGCCTAAAGCAGGTAAATAGATTGCCGAACACGAGCTCTCCAAAGGAGTGGTAAAAAGTCGTTTCTTAGGAAAAACTGCATTTTTATTTTCAAAGCTTTGTATCAACTTGGCTGTTTGTTGTTTTGAACTTCAGAAGCTGGTACCTCCGTGTATGGCATCATCATCCATCATCAGCCATTTACTTTTCTTATGCCCTATGAATTTGTGGGTTCACTCATGGCTCTTCAGGCCATTGCACCCCATGCGACCCCAAGGACAGGCCACTCAGATGGGCCCGCCGTGTGCCTCCTGTTCTGTAGAGTTGAGCCTTTGTATAGGGTGATTGAAGGAGATTGTTTCTATGTCATTACCTTTTCAATGTTGTTCTTTCTAAACCTCCATTGTTATAATTTCTCTTCTGATATAACTCCCAGACCAATTTTCTAGAAAAAACAATGGTGGGTAGTGGGAAAAAGGCCCAAGTGTAGGGGCAGAAGACTGGTGTGGGGTACAGATTTGGGGACAACCAGAGGCTTCTTTTTTATTAGCAAATTGAATATCAGTTTACGCCAAAAACACTCCTTTGAACATTATATTTAGACTCACACTGCAGTCACAGAAATAGGTCAATGGCTGCTACTAAAGCTATACTCCCATCCCAGTGGGATAAACTGATTCCCCCATGCCAGGCAGGCCTAATGCAGGCCCTTTTCATGGCTGTAAACATAAACGTGCTGGGAAGAAACTCACAAAGTGAGCTGGGTGCGTGCACTTTCTAAAGTTACGGAGAGATTGTGCTTGAAAAAGTTTGCTTGTAAATCAGCTTTTCAGAACTCAGCATGCATTTCTCTATAGTGAGAATGCTTCATATCTGTGAGTATATGTCCCTCGGCCAATCCAGGGAACTTATGAAAACCTTAGGTAACAAGGAAATGCTAGTAGTACTGCTAATAGGAGTGCAGCAAAGAGTGCTGGGTGGCACTTGCTGGGAATGAAATGTGGGGGCATGTAGGTCACTTTCCTGCCATAGCCATCTTGGTCTTTCTTCCTTGCCATAGCATGGTCCTTGGTGAGAAGAAAGATCATGATTATGAAATTATTTCTTTTCTTTTTTTTTAAATATTTCCCCAGCCTCACCTCCTGCAACCATCGTGTTTGCTTCAGGAACAGAACCCAGTGCTGCTGGAGACAGTCCTCACTCCCGGTCCCACCGAAAACCATGTTTGGGAGCTAACAAGTGCTTCTAAACAGCTTCCTGCTGTTTGAAGAGGGCCTTCTCTAATGCCAATTCATATTGTATCATAATATTACAAACATATTATTTTTTATGGAGAACAAAGAACAGAAATAAAAATCAGAAAAAATTCAAAACAGCATTTATTCAACTTCAGTCAAAGTTGAACATGTGCATGGAATATTTAGATGTAAGTAATTTAGTTAATCATGAATGGACAAGATTTTTAGTAATCAATATGTTTTTAATCCTAATTGTTTTCAAAGCTTATCAATATATAGTGAGAAGACAGTTCATTAGGCTAATTTTTCCATAGCAACTGAAGGTGTTTTCCTCTCATGTCGAAAGACTTTTAATTTACTCTATTTTGATTAGTATCATGAACTCATAAAATGAATTAACTGAGAAAATCTAAGAAGTTTCTGCCTTATTATTGTTTCTAATCTGTTTTCAATGATATCATTAGAAGGGAACTGAGGTGAATTCGTAAATTCTGTTATGTTGGATTTGTTTGAAGTATACTTGTCTTTTGTTGAATATCTAAATGTGTTACACAGACCAGAGACTGTGTGCTTAATGACTGTAAAATGACAATAGTGAAAAGATGTTCGTATGAGAAACTTTCAGGATTTAATGGCAATAATAACAATGCAAATAAAATGCAGAGACAAATAACAAAATGAACACTCTATTGTATAATTATAAGTATTAAGCCACCAAATGCCTAAAGTCACTTTCTCTTATGGCATGGAGTGAATTACTTTTATATGCTTCATGTGTATTTGTTGAACACCTAAAAGTCATTAGAAGACATTAAGGGAGACACATATGCCTGACAGAATCCCTGCTGTCAAAAAATAGAAAATCTAATAAACTATAATGCATAATTACAAGTTATATTGTTTGCTCAAAAATGTTAAGTAGCATATAAATGTCTAGCATGGAAAATGTTTAAATAAATGCGGCCTTCATGTTTTTATAATTTGGGAGTGGCAACAGAAAACAGTTTCAGAGTCAGAATGCCTGGGTTCAGATCACAGTTCCGTCCTGCAGAGCTGTGATCTCAGGTCTCTAAGCTCCAGTGTCCTCTGCTATAAACAGATGATTGAATATTATAACATATAACTATCTCACATAGCACCTGGCACATAGGCAATGCTCCATAAATGTCACTGTCTTCTGACATGAACATCCTATACTATTAATTCAACTTTCCAATTGCTTATTTAGTGGAAACTTGCATTTGGTTTGTGCATATTGGAAAATACTGTTTCCCTGAGCATCTCAGAGTTTCTATACAAGGAATATTAAAACAGCTCTAGTAAAGCAAGGCTGTTTTTTTCTCTCTCTGTTTGGTAAAGTGATAAAGAGCAATATAATCAAAGGAAATATTCTGTATAAAGACCATTTTACAACCTGTCCTTAGGTATAACTACCTAGGTTTTACTGATTCTAAAATTAATTACTCAAACTGTCTTTCCCCCTCATACGGTCATTATCCTCTAATAATAGAAATTACAAGACATTTTAAGAGACAAATAAAAAGCAAGCTCTTAAGGGCAAATTTGAGAATTTCCTGTTTTAAAATTCAGTTAATATGAGAAACCTACTAATGACTACGATATTAATGGTGACTATTCTGTTCATCAACATATTTATAACGCATATAGCAACTAATCATGATAAAGTATCTGATGATGGCAAGAAATTGTAATAACTAAGAACTTTCTTTGGTGTGGAGAGCAGCACTTGGGCTATGTAACAATTAAAGAGGGCTGTAATTTAAAGTAGTATTTTACATTTTTATGCAATTGAGAAATGCACTTTTTTTGCTGTTGTTCAAAATATTACAGATGTCCCCTTTTTTCCCTGTTCACCCCTTCCACCCACACCCACTCCCCTCCCCAGGCCTTCACCACACTTTTGTCTGTGTCTATAGATTATATGCATATAGATTCTTTGGTTAATCTCTCTCCACTCACCGACCCACCCACCCACTCTCACCTTCCCTTTGAGAAATGCACTTTTGATTTGAAAAAGTGCAAAAAAGACTCATTTCTATTGGGTTCATTTTAAATGTGCCTGCTCTATCACACATACGCCACTGCGATGATCATTTCAAGAAAAAAAGGTTAGAATTGGCTAAATACCAGGATGGACACGAGTTTGCACCTGCAACATTTCTATACACAATATTCAAACTAGACTGGCCAACACACCTGTCTGAAACACCGGGAGGCCCCGGAAAACCAGCCTGTGTACAGACATTACAAAGCACTTTCCATAGCATGTTTAGGCATTTCCAGGTTCACCTAACTGAAGTGACGTTTCATAGAGAATTTATAAATTAAGCAATCTGCAGAGAAAACAAGGAAATTGTATGCACACTTAGTAAACTCTATATTTGGTTATACTATAGATTCATTTTTTAGGGTATTTTCTTATATATTTTTAAAATTTATCTTTATTGTTGAAAGTATTACAGATGTCCCCTTTTTCCCCCATTCCCCCATCTCAGGCCTTCACCACTCTATTGTCTGTGTCCATGGGTTATTCATATATACAAATCAGTTCTTTGTTTAATCTCTTCCCATATCCACCCCCAACTTCTCTCTGGGATGTGTCAGTCTGTTCCATGCTTCTATGTCTCTGGATCTGTTTTGTTCATCAGTTTATTTTGTTCATTAGATTCTACATATGAGTGTGATCATGTGATACTTGTATTTCTCTGACTGGCTTATTTCACTTAGCATAATACTCTCCAGTTCCCTCCATGCTGTCACAAAGGGAAAGAGATCCTTCCTTTTCACAGCTGCGTAGTATTCCATGGTGTGAATGTCCCACAGCTTTTCTATCCACTCACCTACTGATGGGCACTTGGGCTGTTTCCAGATCTTAGCTATTGTAAACTGTGCTGCTATGAACATAAGGGTGCATAGATTCTTTCTGATTCTTGTTTTAGGGTTCTTAGGATACATTCCTAGGAGTGGGATCACTGGGTCAAAAGGCAGCTCCATTTTTAATTTTTTGAGGAAGCTCCACACTGCTTTCCATAGTGGCTGCCCCAGTCTGCATTCCCACCAGCAGTGTACCAGGCTCCCCTTTCTCCACGCCCTCGCCAGCACTTGTAGTTCGTTGATTTGTTTTTTGTTTTTTTAAATATATCTTTATTGATTTCAGAGAGAGGAAAGGAGAGGGAGAGACAGATAGAAACATCAAAGATGAGAGAGTCATTGATTGAGCCCGCAACCTGGGGATGTGCCCTGACCGGGAATCGAAGCCCAATCGCCTGGATCCCAGGTCAATGCTTAACCGCTGAGCCAAGCCCGGCCGGGCTCGTTGACTTGTTGATGGAGCCATTCTGACAGATGTGAAGTGATACCTCATTGTGGTTTTAATTTGCATCTCTCTGATGGTTAGTGACTTTGAGCATTTTTCCATATGCCTCTTGGCCATCTGTATGTCCTCTTTGGGGAAATATCTACTTAGGTCCTTTGCCCATTTTTTAATTGGGAGAACATATTTGCCAATGATACATGTGACAAGGGGTTAATTTCCAAAATATATAAAGGACTCATAGCTTTCCAGACAAGAGGCTGACCCCTGCCCCAAAGAACCATATCTTATTTATTTTTTTATTTTTAATCCCCACCAGAGGATATTTTTTCCATTGCTTTTCAGAGAGAGTGGAAAGGGGAGAGAGAGAGTGAGAAAGAAACATGGACCTGAGAGAGACACACTGATTGGTTGCCTCCCACACAGGCGGCTGGGGATGGAGCCTGCAATTGAGGTACATGCCCTTGACCAGAATTGAACCCGGGACCCTTCAGCCTGCGGGCCGATGCTCCAACCATTGAGCCAAACCGGCCAGGGCAAAAGTACCATATTTTAAATGTCTTCTTCAAAGTTATTTTCTTTGTTTCTGACTTGAGATGCCCTCCTTTTTATTCCCAAAGTGGTTTCACATTAGAAAAAGCCCTAGAATTCCTTTGGCACGTTTCAATGTCCAGCGTGCTTTCCACCTTGAGCAGAAGTCCCCTTTTATAGGAAGAGCTACAGCCTCAGGAAACACCACAGGCCCCAGACTGCTTGTCTTGACAGTTTGCATCCACTCTGGCTTCTTTCTTCAAGCTCTAAATTAAACACTGTCGCTTCTAGCGCTGAGTAGTGTCATACCTAGCATTGTACCAACTATAATTGCTGTATGTAGGCAAGTGTGAAAGGAAAAGATTTCCCAAAAAAACTTCTCGTGGCAGCTGACTGAGGCGCTGCTCTGAGGGTGCGGAGAAGGGAAACGGGGAGAGAGGAGCTGGCTTTGGCAGGTGCTGAGGGGGCAGCTCCGTGGTGCTCGCACCCTCGCTCCAGAAGCTGATAACATTTGGGGAAGTATCTACTCTTTTGCTCAGGAAACGTGCAGGTTAGGATTTTAAGAAATTTCTCCTTATGTAAGGTTGGCATTTAGCAAGTGCCCTACCCCGAGGAAGGTATCATCTCTTTGACAAGGAAAGTCATGTTTCTGTGAGACATTTAATTCGTGGAGCCACTTCTCTCTAAACTCTAAATCTGACATCAGTTGTAGGAGTCTAGGCAAGGCCAGGGGTATTGATTTTAGATGAGTCATGCAGTTTTCACTAACCCCAAAGCCCGATGTGTTTTGGTTAATATAACTTGAGGAAGAAAACAGCCTATATTTTGGGAGCAAATCCATATTTATTTCATGTTTCTGTGGGACCAAGATATCTATCTGTATCTATAGAGTTTGTAGGCTAGGCTATTTTATGGTGAAGGAGAAAGTTATACTAAAAAAAGAACAGGTTAAGTGTCTACCATCTAATGGGCTGAATACATTTCATTTCACATAAAATGCCTCTTCATCTCCCAAGCTCTTTGAAGTCTCTGAAGGTTGATGCCACCTAAAAATACAAATGCAAATATTTATTTTTTGTTTACTTTGGATTAGAGACAAACTCTAAAGGGCATTTCAAATGCATTTCATATTAAAAAATAATGCTGGATGTGACCTTAAGAAATGCCTCAATCTAGGAGGAATTTTTTGGGTTTATTTACACACATTCACTGCTGATGAGGTTACTATTTTTTCTGGTTTAAAAACACCCTACAAAGACAGTTCAGAGGAACATTCATGTTATTTACATTATATATATATATATATTCATAGATTTATATATAATATATAATATATGATATATAATACCATTACCTAGAACTGATTACAAATAAAGGAAATAATTTCACTGTTTCATCATAACATTTTCACCTAGACATATATCTAAACTATTATATCTATGACATTATATGACTATTATATCTAGACATATATCTAAACTATTATAACTATGCTATAATCACAATGCGCTTATTTTTCATATTTGTGACAAATTATTTGTTAATCTTAAGATAAACTGAGCCCTTCATCATGACTGTGGGGTTTACAGGATCTGGTCACAGAGCACCTCCCTCTCAGCCTCACACCCCTTCCAAGTGCTCGCTCCGTCCCACCCACACCCTGTGCCTGGCTTTTGAACATCCTGTCCCAAGCCTGGAGCATCCCCCACCCCACACCCCACAGCCCACCGGGGCTCCCCTGACTCCTAGCCTCACTGGATTCACCTCTCTTTCCAGATGCCGTTTCCCCAGGGAGGCCCCCCTTGGCCGCCTTGTTTAATGTGACACCCACATCCTATTCACACCCGATTTACCTTTGCGGAGGTGAAGGCCGCGTTGCCTTTCGTGCTGGCTTTATCGCCTGCCTTCCTCCCTGGATGCCGGGGGAACATAGAGGAGAAACATGAGTTTTGTTTGGCGCCGTCTCCACAGCCACAGGAACAGAGCTGGCGCAGGGGCCTGCTCGGTAAATACTTGCTGAGTAAGAGGTGGGCTGGCCGCTCAGGGAGCTGAGGGCTCTGAGGTTAGCTCCCTGGGGGCTCACAGCACCCTAGTTGCTGGTGAAAAGCCCTGAGAGAGCAACAGGGAGCCGCGGGCGTTCTGCCCATGCCCCAGGTGAGTGGGTAAACACTAGGTATCTCATCTTTTTTTTTTCTTTAAATCCTCACTCGAGGATATTTTTATTGACTTTTACAGAGAAAGAAGGGAGAGAGAGAAATACCGATGTGAGAGAGAAACATTAATCGGTTGCCTCCCGTATGTGCCCCAACCATTGATGGAACCCACAGCCTAGGTATGGGCCCTGACAAGGAATCCAACTGGCAGCTTTTCAGTGAATGTGATGAGGCTCCTACCACCTGAGCCACCCGGCCAGGGTGGCATCTCATCTTTCCATAGGAATTTCCTTTCTGAGGTCACAGAGAAACACAGAGGACACAGGGACAAATAGGGTATTGCTAACCACCTGAGTGCCACCACCAGGGTCACAGGAGTGGGATGAGCCAGCTCGGGAGGATTTAGTTTGCCAGGTTGTATATAAAAGTCAGAATTCACCTTTCCCACTGTTGGGACAGAGCGCTTCTCCTCACGATCCCGGGAAAGTCTCCAGGTGGCTTTCAGAAGCAGTGGCGTTTGGCCTCGGTGATGTCCCTGGAGCTCCTGTCTGTATCAGGTAAGGTACTTGCACACACCTCACATATGCTCTTTAAGCAAGATGAAGGCACGTTATTCAAAACAGACAAGATGCAAGCATGAAAACAGAGGTGCTACTTATACACGAGGATTTTGGGGAGCTGCAACAGTATTAATCCAGGGAAACCAAGCGGAGACACGTAGCCCAAATCCATCCCTGGGTGAGAAAGGGGCCTTGCCGTTCTGACTGCCTGCTCTCATTTCTAAAGTCTCCACCAGTTTTCATCATTCCAAAGGCAACCTATGAAAATGTTTTTTGACGAAAAAAATTAGAAAAGTATCCAACCATTTTATTGTAATATCTCCGAAAATGAAGATATTTTCTAGTTTACTTTGAAAACGCATGAGCAGCTACCAGAGGATATTTAAAATGTCCACGGTGACCCTTGCCAGGAAAGTTCTGCAGGTACTTTGACCTGTGAGTACTGAGACTTGTCCTCACTTCACCCATGCACCCACAACATTTCCCCCCATAAAATAGAGAGTAATTGCTTTAAATTTTTACAAAATAAGGGTCGTTAGTGGAAATGTGTTTCACAATGCTCAGGTCTCTGGGATACAAGCAATAGTAGTTAGTTAAAGTTAAATAGGCCAAACATATTAATTGGACGATAGAGCTCATGTTTACAGTGGGGCTGGAGAAGCAGTCTTTGAAAAATAGGTGGGTTACAAATGAGGCCGAGAGGCTTGAACTGCAATCAAATCATGCTGTAGGCAGAGTCTAATTACAATGCTGCCGACCACACTCTGAACCCTGGTGACGCTCCAAGCGGGAGCCCTCGCCCTCCACCGCCAGGAATAAATTAACATACATTTCCTACTTATATGCATTCGTCTCCCAGGAACAGTCTCAAGTGGGAACATCTAATTGGCCCTGTTTCTATTTTCTGGTCATTGGAGATCAGGAAGAGAAAGTATCCAAGGAGAGTTTGCTGCACTCGAAGGGGCAGGGGAGTCGTGGAGAAAGGCGGGCGGCCGCCCGGAGGAGTGCCTGCCCCCTGAGCCCACACCCCTCCTGCAGCCCTGTCCATGGCTGCAGATCTTTGGCTTTCAAAGTACACTCTAGTCTGTGAGCCCTTGGAGTCACCTAGAGCTGGACACCTAGAAATGGACAGTTCATAAACATGGACAGAATCTGAGAGTAACTGATGAATAGTTTCAGAAACTTAATCAAAACAGGAACAGGGTGAAAGAGAGAGACAAAAGAGATAGAGAAGGAAAGAGATAGAGACAAAGAGAGAGAAAGAAAGATTTAAAAATTATACCATACGGCTCCAAACCAAAGGCAGGTCTGGAATGAGAGCAATGTGATAGTACTTGGTAATGTGCTTGTGTGACATCTGGGAGAGGGCTCATCCAAGGCTGGGGCTCTATCACCGAGTAAGCTCAGGAAATGCTCACGAGGCTTCCACCAGTGCTGGGGCTGAGAGCTCACACTCCCCTTCTCTAATTACAAATGCAAAGAAGGAATATGTTACCCCATATGCCACTAAAATCATCGTTGGGTTCATGTATATCTTGAGGTATGTATCTAACTCTGAGAAGATAGAATGAGGGAATTAAGCTTCTGAAACTCATTTCCATAGTTCCGTCTCCAATCCCCAATGCTAACCATCCTTTAATGCAGATTTTATCTGTAAATTCTATTTATTTTAAGTGGTCATTAACATTTGCGAGCTAATGTATTTATTTATTCATGTTAAGAAATAAAAATGCAAAATCTGGGTTGGACGCTTTGATTATCAGCAGATAGCTCGATCACATTCTGAGAACAATGCTGCCTACAAACTTTTAAATTGATAATAAACAATCGTGTACACAAAATGGTATCTAAAAACCACTCTGCTTTTTCTCTGAACAAAGCAATAGGTATAGGTCAGTAATCAGATCACACAAATTAATAAGTGCCAACTTCTTTGGGTTTAATAACTCTTCCTACGGGTTTGGTAGCTAGATATAAACTATTAACCTTTAAAGATGGGGGAAATCAGGGAAATCATGCTTATTTCCAAAGAAAATTTGTAATTTTTGATTGTTTGACTCTTTAAAATATCATTGGACAGCCAAGACTAATTAAACATGTGAAAACCATGATCCACTGGAGTACTAATTAAAAAGAAACAAACAAAAAATCTATGACAAAGGAGACTATGACAGGTCGTCCAAAACTATAAAAACATCTATTATTTGCAATCTCCATGACTCATTATTTACAGGGTCCTGCAGTTCCACTTCTGTTAAAATTTCCAGGAAAGCTTTTCTGATTCCTGCCTGAACTTTCCCTCTTTAACCATCCCGTTTCTTGCTCACTGCCCTAAAGGATATCGCCTTGAGATATTTATATCGTTGATTACTGTCAAGAGATCTCCTTTTATGCATTAAACTTTTCACCCAAGTGTCTGTCAGCTTCACAGACACTCAGAATTAAGGCACTGTAGAAACTCAGCAGGTTTTTCTTGTTTTTTAATATATTTGGATTAGATACCTTGAATAACCTTCCACCAGAGTAGTGTGTAGGCCTGTTGGTTTAATTTGACCACCTTTATGTCTAGGTCAACATTTAAAAAAATTCACAGCTTATAGTAAATATAGGCTTCAAAGATAGTTCTTCCAATATCAATAAATTCCACCAATGCCACATAGAGGACTTCTCTTGCCCTGCAGACCTGGAGCTTGGGTCCGTTTCCCAATTGCTCATCTCAGATAATCTCTACGGGGGAATTTAAAGTATAAAAGTCTTCTTCAGTACACTTTGAGAAGCTGTTTGAGTATAAGCTACATATATATACAAGTAAGCCAAATAAACTACATTATAGACTACTGTACCATCACTTATCTTGGTCATGCAACTCATGAGTTAGATACTTACGAATCCTAATCTGTATTGTTCCCAGTGAGCAGCTACATCCTACTCAAAATTACTTTGGTTTCTCACTTTCTCTGTATTTGCAGTTATCACACGGATAAATTTTGTAGGCTAAATATAGCATATAGAGTGTGCTTGACACAGATCAATGCACTTTATACATATATACTCAGCTTAACACTTATACTAATTTACTTACATAAAGTCACTGTTGTTCTTCCAGTGACTAAGGCAATTTCTGCTTTGCTTATGCTTGATGATATCTGTGTGGATGACTGACACTTGGCCACTGTGAGCAGTCAAAGCTCTTGAGAAGCCATTTCCCTACACTACAAAGGCCCCAGGAATTATCCCACTAGTGAGGGAAATACAAAAACCAATGCTACTATTATCTTGCATTACATGTTCCTTATTTTTCAATGCCTTAGACCAGTGATTTTTAACCACTTTTACTTCATGGCACACATGAGATAAAATTACTAACTTCTAAAATTTTGTGGCACACCAAAAAGTATATTTTTTGCCAGTCTGACACAAAAATAGGTGTAATTTTGATTCATTCACGCTGGACGACTATTGTTGTATTGAATGTTGTCTTTTTTTTTTTTTTTTTTGACAGTCTAAGGGAAAAGTGGTCAGTACCCTGATTAAATAGGCAGGTATTGCCCGGCCGGGCGTGGCTCACCAGTTGAGCATCTACCTGCGATCCAGGCCGTCGGGGTTCGATTCTCCATCAAGGCACATGCCCGGGTTGCGGGCTCGATCCCTGGTCAGGGACGTGCAGGAGGCAGCCGACCAATGACTCTCTCATCATTGATGTTTCTCTCTCTCTCCCTCCTTTCCTCTCTCTAAAATCAATAAAGATATGTTTAAAATAAATAAATAAATAAGTAAATAAATAGGCAGGTATTGCATGTTTTAAAAATTCCTGCAGCACACTGGTTGAGAATTGCTGCCTTAGACTGTATCTTGAGTTACCACTAAGTAAAAGGCAACAAGTTATAAATATGTTGCAATGGTATGTGAGACACAGTTATTGCTCTTTGCAATGTATCTTCAAAGTTGCTCTTAGTATACTTTTCTCTTCCTTGCTTGCCTCAGAGCTCACCATCTGACTTGTTTGGGCTAAGGCGGTGTTACCATTATTATGCAAACAAGGTCTTAAATGTGCTATGATGGGCTTCCCTCTTGTGCCATGAGAAGAACATGTTTCACATAGACATAAGAGTAGATCACCACCCACCGCCAAGCCAAAGCAGAAACAGCTCAGTTGAACTAAGGTTGATTAGAAATAAATGCACATTATTTTTGGCCACCAAGACTTCTGAGCTATTTGTTATGCAGCAGTAGTAGACTGTCGACTAATAAAGACAGCAGATCTGGTCCGTATCTGAGCTTATTTTAGATCTCTTTGTAACTCTCAGTGTTCCAGGCATTTTGACCTTCTTTCATGCCTTCAGACACCCTAAATTCATTCTTGCTCCGTAACTCTTAGACAAGCTGTCCACCCTGCCTGGACTCTTCTTTCCCATGGATCCCCTTGCAGCTCCTTGTTCTCTGCCAGGTTTCAGCTTAACTATTACCCACTCAGGGAGACACTCTCAAACCACAGCATCTAAGCATAGACCCCCTCGCCTTTTCTCTGTAAGTCTCTATCACATACATTCCTATGCTTATCACAATTCATAATTATCTATTTATTTTGTCATTCATTATCTTTATAGCTAGGCCCTTGAGATAAAAGAATATGTAGTACTTTTCTTTAATATACCGAACCCTAGAGTGACTGTTCAGTGAATAACTATTTGAGTGAATAAACTCTGACGAGTGGTTCCACCCATTTATCATACCCAAACCCACCAAGGAAACCACAAGAACTCCACACTCAGTTAATAAACTCACAGATAATAAAATGTGTCCTGTTTAGATAAAGACATTTTCCCTTTTTTTAAATTTGAATGCTCCAATATTTTATTTTTTACAAGTGCAATGTATGAAATAAACATGGTCAGGTTCCCCCCCCCCCCCCACACACACACCTCCTGGAGACTAATTTTAGTGTTTTCTAGGTCACTGATTAAGAAAATAAAGATTTAATGGTGGGAATATGCTTATATTCATCAAATTCTGATTACAACCGGTACATTCATGCACCAACTTCATTCTTTTTTTCCAGCTTGACACTCCACTCTGTGGTTTTCTGATGTAACTGGGTAGGTAGCAAACATCATCTTATGATTTGTTTCTTCCAAACCATCTGGCTTTAATAGTATATTCAAAAAGTGCAGGAATAGATTGTTATTTTTTACTTTCACATTTTTATTCCATTTTTCTTTCAGTCAGTATAAAAGTATCTTCTAAATTATTTGTTAGATATGAGCATGGGTTCTTACAAAGTATACAGATGTATAAATAAATATAATATCTACAATTATTTTATAGCATAACAAAGAATTCTCCTTAAAGATCAGCCAGTTTTTATCATCAGCCCAACTCTGTTCAAAGCACTGAGTATGCTTTTTATAACTGGAAACTTTTAAGACATTTTTTCTCTTTGAATCAGCTTCTATAAGAAAGAAAATAAGCTCCCAGGTTTAAATTATAAAATTGCACAAACTACACAATAACACTTATGCATTAGTTATTCTGTAATTTATATTCAAAATAGGAGAGGTAATTTGCAAACACCTCATAAAAAATCCTGAGCTAAAAGAAATGTTTGTCAAATTTTTTTCTCACTTTTTTCCTGTGGTAAGCAGATGTTCATATTTAAATTTGTCACATTTTTATAGTTTTTTCTATACTGTTTTCCTTCTTTGATTTTTTTAAAAAATATAGAACAAGACAGTAAGAAAATTAAAATTCATAGTTATGAAATAAATTTTAGAAATAAATTTTTTACTCTCTCTCTTTTCTACCTTTCTGCTTTCCAATTAATAAATGCTCAAAAGTGTTTAGTTTATCTTGAAATGACTAAACGCTGTAAGTTTCAACTTCTAAGGTGCAGAACCATCCTTTATGCCACTATCTGACATTCTTTTCAGACTTTCAAATTCACCATATTCCAAATCAAACTAAGAATCACCCTCCAAACAATTCTTTATCCCAGCTTTGTATTTCTGTCTGAGATATACCAAGGTTTCCAGAACCAGAATTAAACATTTCTGAGTCACCAGCTCTCTACATGCCATTCCTCACTGAGTCCTTTGGGGTCTCTTTACCATACACGCTGCTGTGACTCTAGTCTTCTAACTCTCCACTGGATGATTGAAATAGCTTGTTCCCTCTCCAACCCCTAAACTTTATTCTGTATCTGCAACACAGTTTAGCTTTATAAAGACCAACTCCACTCATATTCTTTGATTCTTTAAAAACTTTTATTTTGCTTAAGTCAGGTGCACATTTGACTTCAGGTCCAAATTCAGTTTGGCCCCTGAAACATTCTATTCCTAGGCTCCTAACTAACCTGTTTTGTATTTTCCAACCAATCTCCTCCATGAAATCTTCCCTTCTTCCTCCACCATATTTCAAATATGTGCTATAGGTTTGAATAGTTTCTTCTGCTCTAAATGTTTTCTCTCATCTGTTTTCACCTGGAGAGATTCTATTTATGTTTTCAGGTTACCTCACACTCCTTTTATTCCGATGAAGTAATTACTAATAACCTCTAGTCATTAACTCTATAAGGACATAATGCTCTGGCCTCTTTCTTGACACTTGCTAACATTAGCTAGATAGATTTCAGATCTAACTATGTCATTGCCAGTGGAGAGGGGAATATATATTGATTGTGGCAAAACTGCAGATGGCCTTGAGCTAGATGGAAGCTGATATTCCACATTTTGTGTGTGTGTGTCTAGCATAACATACCCACATATGCTGATTGAATTATGCATCAGGAATACCATTAATTAAAAAACAAACAAACAAAAACATCTGTACTTGTTAATATAAGGAAGAGAATAGTAAAAGGACCAAAATTTCTGTCTTCCACACTTTCCCAATGCTAGTGCCAAGATCCCAGGGCAAGATCGTCGTTCACCAGGCATGTTACTTGGAATCAATTGTGCCTGGCAATAATTGTACAGCTAGTGACATTTTTAGACCATTCTGAACATCACTGAGTATATCGGTGAGCTTTTTCTACATAGCAAACCACATTAACACTTCGTGTCTTACTACAACAAGCATTTATTTAGCTCATGACTCTGTGGGCTGGCAGCCTGAACTGAATTCAGCTAGTTCTGTCTGGTCAGCTGTGGGTAGATGGTCTCAGCATCTGTCAGTTTGGCTGGTAACTGACTGACCTAGGGAGCCTCAGCTAGTGATTTATCACTAACCCACATGGTGTCCCATCTTTTGTCAGGTTCAACCAGGTCCTCTTACAGCAGCTAAGCAGATGCCAAGAAAACAAGCAGGCGTGTGCAATGCCCCTTAAAGTCTAGGTTCACGGTGGGCACACTATTCCTCTACCTCACTCTATTGACAAGAGGAGTGACAGTCACACTGCAAGGGGTGTGGGCTAACACAGGGTCTTCAATTCAGTTATATTTTCAACCGCTCCGAACAAACAAGAGGTTCCTTTCCGCATTGCCTTCCCCTGACTGGGCTCAGGCTTCTCTCAGGGCGTCCCTGCTCAGCCCGGGCTGTGCTTCCCGGGGCACCTCCTTCGGGGTTTCTATATAAGGAGCACAGAGGGAATTGCTTTGGCTAGATTGCTTATTCCTGGAGGAACAGGAATAATTCTAGAATATTTAACTAATAACTGATCAGGATAAGAGGAGAAGAATGCAGAAGCACCATCTTGTGATTTGAGACAAAGCAGAATTGCATGGAAAGCCAGGGCTGATCAATTAAGGGCATGGCGCTGGTCCTGATGGGCAACAGTGCCTGGCGATAAAGACCTTTAGTGGAAAAGACTGAACCCAGGAAAAAGTGTAGGAGGGATTACTTCAGTTATTTGTGTGTATATTCCATTTAAATAAGTAATTATAAATTATTAAGTATATTGAGCATGTTTTAGCAGTTTTTGTTCCATTCACAAAGTCTAGACACTGTTTTGCCTTTAAGATGCTCAGCAAATGTCTAATGGGTGCCAAAAATATTATTGCATCTGAAATGGAGATGCGAAGCCCAGATCCTGCTTCAAGAAAAGGCTCACTGCCCAGCTGTGAGACGTATGGGCGGATAAAAGCCTCCAGCTGTCAGTAGGCCTCAGCTTTTACGCCAAGGTCAGTCTTCTCTAGAGAAGCCAGCCCTTTACTGAGCAAGGCAGTAATGCGAGAGCCTAAACATTTCTGCCCAATGTGGGACTCATCCAGCACAAAGCCTTCCTTCAGGAACTCAGTTGAGGTGATCTGGTACTTTGTGACTCATCATGCCTTTAGTTACTTTAGGTCTATTGGTTACGGCATTTAACTATTGTATATTATATTATATTATATTATATTATATTATATTATATTATATTATATTATATTATATTATATTAAATATTATGTTATTATAAATATTATGTTATTATATTATATTAATTATTATATTATGAATTCTTCCTGGTAGCCAGGAGGCTGAAAATTGGTCCCTTAATGGTATGGGAAAGTAAAGGCAAAGGTAACTCTTGAAAAACTGCGTGTAGGGGTTGATTTTTTTATTGACCCTCAATTAATAGTATTAACAAAAAAAAACCCCAAATAAAACTGTAACTATTGAAATTTAAAGATGATCCAAATCTTTATTTTAGTTTCCAAATCCCATTTTCACATTCAGCGTACTGTTCCTAGCATGTACTGAGACTTCTCTCCTCTTCTGTTACTTTTTCAGTTTGTGAGCACCCTAATAGGGAAATAAAGCTCAAAAGAGAGGTGATATGAGTGAGTGCTCAATAACTAAAAAGATACTACCACCAAGTATCGCTGTAATCCCAGGATAAAATAAAGAGTGGCGTGAATGCGCATTGTAGTGATAAAGGTACAGTGGGGCACCGTGGGCTGGAAAGCAAAGAGGGGGAAGAGGCAGTGAAAACTGAGACATGTGGAAAGCAAATACTCAAGGTAGGGTGCGACATTTGCAAGAGCTGATAGGGTCAGGGTTGCATCTATTTTTTGCTGTTCATAAGTGGATTCTTACTAAAAATGATGCTTTAATACAAGTGTTGCCTCTCAGTTTGATAGACACTTGTCCTCCAATAACTACATACACCTTGCACAGGGCAGGGCTAAAATCCTTTTTATTATGTGACCTAATACACATGACTGAAATGATCTAGGGAATCTTACCTCACAGCATTCCCACATAAGTAAGATTTTACTTATTCATGCTCTATATCTGGGAGAAATATTTATTCATCCATTCACCTACCCTTCCTCCCTCCCTCCCTCCCTCCCTCCCTCCCTCCCTCCCTCCCTCCCTCCCTCCCTCCCTCCCTCCCTCCCTCCCTTCCTTCCTTCCTTCCTTCCTTCCTTCCTTCCTTCCTTCCTTCCTTCCTTCCTTCCTTCCTTCGTTCCTCCCATCCATCCAATCTCATTTGCACATATTTGGAATCATTATTAAGTTCCAGAGTATCTCAGGTTGTGTGTACACAGGTGTTCTTCATGTAACTTCCAAGGTAACAATATTTTCAGTAATGCATCTAAATTTGAATCTGCCTGAAAGAACTGTGATTTCAATGTCAACATAAAATTTGGGATTCACTAAGCTTCTTGCAAACCAAAGCAATGTTGTACTTATTTTGGGTCTCTTCTAACAAAATACAGAAATCTGAAAGGATTTATAATCAAGGAAAGATTTTATAAACTTCAACGGAAATATATCGTAAGAAATCTCAGACTATCCTTAATAAAAATAAAAATTTTCTACAGATGTTATTTGAAAAGAGGGAAAAAAAAAGTGTCCTGTCACACACAACTTTCTTGATAAGATCCTAAGGCAGTGATTTTCAACTGGTGTAGGCAAAGAATTTTTAAAACGTGCAATACCTGACTATTCAGAGACACTGACCTCTTTTCCCTTAGATTGTCAAATAAAAAATGACAACAGCCAACATAACAATAGCAGCCATATGGTATGAAGGAATCAAAATTAGACCTATATTTTTTGTCAGATTGGCAAAAAATATATTTTATGGGGTGCTTTAGAATTTTAGTAATTAGTTTATGTGTGCCATGAGATGAAAAAGGTTGAAAATCTCTGTCCTAAGTATTGTACATCTCTTTTGAAAACCATCCTAGGTTAGGCCTCATTTCAATGTAAGGCGATGAATTATGTACATTGGACATGCCTTCTGAAATTTGGAACATTATACCTCTAATGGGTTCCTGAATATATGAAAATATTAAATTCTTGAAATAGTTCCCTGGATACTTGAAAACAGCTATTTTAGCAAACACAGAGTTAACACATTTACATATATGTTCCCTGAGTGAAAAGAAACCCACAAAATGGGTTACTCCTGGAGATTTTATAGATTATAAAACATATTCAAAAAGAGCTAAAATTGCCATCAGAAGCGTTGAGTTGTGCTTTTTGAGCGTGGCTCGGAGGGAATGGGGTTGCTTTTAGGACAAGCAACTGTCATGTTTGTCCATGAGACCCTCAGTACCATTTTGTCTCATTTAGAGACAACATTAGGATTTCAAACAATCACTGAACTGATGCTCCATGACTTAGATTCATGAGTTTATCCTCAAACACAGGTGGAAGAAAGCAATTTTAAATTCAGTTACATTAATATTAATAAAGAATGAAAAAAAGATATAAAAGTAGACTTACGATTTATCCCATATAGATAACACTATAAAAAACAAAGGTCTTTTCTCAAATTATTATTAATTATAGTTACTTGACTGTGTAATTAAAAAAGATAGAGAAAACAAGGGTCATTTATTTATTGTCACAGGTGTTATTGGCTTAATGAATGAGCCTTGTTCAATATAACGGCCTAAAGTATGAAATTCTTCATCTTTTTGCATGGAGTTTGGGTATATAGAGTACATCTATTTTAAAATTTTAAATATAGTTTTCGAGATATTTCTGTTGTTGCATTTGTACCAAACTTAATATTCTTTTGTTGAAATCTACCCTAGAAGATGAATCATATTTGGCACTTCCCTTTGCCACACAGTAAACTGGACACATCAATAGCTATGCCTCTTCCCAGCCCAAAAGTCTGTGATGGGAAACTGGCACATCATAAATCCAGTTGCATGGAAGTGATTTTTGTAAAGAGGAAATGACACACATTTAACCATGCCTTGTTACAATCTTCAGGCTGTCATCTCTGTCTAGGATGTAGCCATCAAAGGGAGCAGAGTGGCCTTGCTGGTCTCCATCCCTGCTATTATAATACCACTGAAATATGCAGGAGATTTAGCATTTTAGGTGTAGGCCTTTTTACCAATGTCTTTTCAGTTTATGACTTAATGTGTGAACATCTTTTTTTTTTTTTTAAAATATGTTTTTATTGATTTCAGAGAGGGGAAAGGAGAGGGAGAGGGATAGAAACATCAATGATGAGTCATTGATCGGCTGCCTCCTGCACGCCTCACTGTGGGGATCGAGCCCGCAACCTGGGCACGTGCCCTGACCCGGAATCAAACTGTGATCTCCTGGATCCTAGGGCGATGCTCAACCACTGAGCCACGCCAGCAAGGCTATGAACACATTTTTAAAATTCAACTAGTGAGGTTAAATAAATTTATCCTACATTTTAAGCATAGAAACTAAATAAGTAAAGGAACCATGTTTTATATATATATGTAAACGTTTTTCTAAGAATCAACAGACTTTTACTCATAGGTTAATATAAGGAAACAATCTAGTTTTATATTAATAAAAAACACAGTCATTAACTTAAAAAATGCCTTTTGATTAAAAAAAAATAATTGAAGTAAAAGTGATGTGATTATGCTAATTAATCTATTGAAGAATTCAGCCAGAAAGGGAGATACAATTTGGGAATCTTATTAATCTTTTTTGAGGGGGCAGCTGCATGAGTTTAAGCTTCTCTGTTGAGATAACTCAATTAGAAGTGCACATAGATATCATAAATCTCTCATTTTAAGTGCATCGTTAGTTTTATGACAAAATTAACACACCACCTTCAGATCAACGGGCAAATCTTGACAGCTTTTTTTTTTAAACCATTCTGCTTGATATTTGACAGCGTCCACAAACAATTTTAGCAGTTCACTAGGTTTTAACCTTGAGCCTGCTATAGCTGATGGGATCCTAGGATCAGCAGCGACATGATCATTGCTAGTGCCCTGTGGGTGGAATCAATAAACAACATAGCTCGCTGTGATACATGAGACCTTTCCTTACTACATAGAACTATCCTGATGTGTTCCCTCTACTCGAGGAAGATTACTTTCAGCTTCCTGCTTGCAGTGTTCTGATAACCTTGCATATTTAATTATAATTGAGAGTCAAGTGACTTCTACAGAGTATGCATTTTAATTAGCTAACAAATGAATAGGGAGGCCGTTTGTCTAAATTTTCTCTCTTTGTACTAATTAATTGGGAGTCAAGGGTCAGGATCTTGTCTTGCAAAGTCCACTGAAGAAATTGATCTCAAATATTTATATACATCTGCTTACAAGCATGGGATTCAGAGTTCATTTTACATTCTAATACAGGCCAAAAAGATGTATTTATATGGGTGTCCAGACATTGTGTTGCAAGTAATAAGGATGGTAAGGTAAATATTAAAAAATATTTATGTCTTCTGCTGCAATCTTTAAGGTAAAGTGTTATTTTAAAAATCATTAAGTAACCGGGGGAGAAATCTGTAGGCAATGATTATATTTTAACAGAATTTGAACAGAAAGTATATTAAAAGTAAAGGGCAAATAATTCAAGATTTGATGTTTTGTAGAAAATAAATGGAATGTAGAATGGAGACATTATTCTGAGTATTCCGTAATACTTTGTGTTCAATTATTTAAAATGAAAACACTTAGGCACAAGCTATTTCAGTTTTAAACTTTGCCTTGTCCCAGAAGTAACAGCACTACCAAAATAGCTGGCTACAATATATTAGTCTTGCAAATAATTTTAAAATCGATAAAACTATAAATATTTTATTATTCTGTAAATTTTGTACTTGTACCTATATTTACTAAAAAATAGAGTGATAGTCCCAATGACACTGTGTGGCTCTGCAAAATGCGAGATGATCAAGGTCCTTGAAAGAGGGTGATGGTAGTCCTGAGCCAGCAGTGAGCGTATAGGGCTGTTCTTCATTGGAAGAGAAAACTTTTGACCCTCTTCTGATAGGGATCAAAAAGAATGCATTTCCCAGATCAATAGCTGCAAAACAAGTGTCATAGTCTATGTTGATGCATTTCTGTAAAGATGTCACATGTGGCAAAGTATTGCAATTGGGGCTACAAATTAGTTAAGTTTATAGTAGTCCATTGTCATCTGCCACCATACGTTTATTTGAGTATGTATTTTATCAAATGGTTTAAGATGGGAACCATCGTACCACATTTTTTAAACCTTTGATTATGCCATTTATCTCTGGATTTCCTTAGGGAATGTGTTCTGGCTTCTGATTTACTATTTTGACCAGAGAGTAGTGTAGTTCCAAGAATTTCTAATTAATTTTTATTTTAATCACTTTTCCTCCCCAAATCAGTGTGCATGTCAGAGTTCTGCCCAAATTCTCAGTATATGCATTGCGACTGTGTTGAGAGGCCAAGGAATAACTACTGGGTGGGTCCTTGGATGCGCTAGATCTACTATCAGATAAACTTGGGTCAGAGCATTATTCATCCCTTGGCCTCCATAGGCTCCCACCCTATGAGGATACTATACCCAAAAGTTCTTAGTACAGTATTTCTTTTATCCAGTGTAAGGTAAGTCTGGTAATTGGCACAGAACACCTTGGTTTTACTTTCAACTATTGGGTTCTGGGTCTGTGTACTGGCTTAGAGACTGAGAAACTCCATCAGCCATCATGATGTTTTTTCCACTGCTGTGGAGAATGTAAATCCTGTCTTTGACACCTTAAAATTTCTTTTGGTTGAAAAGTCAAATAACACCCAAGTTGGCTGTCCATTTATCTTGCTATCATAAGCTCCTTGGAGTATCAGCCATTGCCACAGCTCCAAGGCACCCTGGTTGCCCCTTCAACCTTACTGTCTATAACAGTAAATATTTCTGCCTTCTCTCTATTGAGTAAGTGCTGCTGATTAAAGCCTGCCACTCTGAAATCCTGTCATCCCCGCTGAAACTAGAGAGCCCAGTTTCAGAAAACATCTGTACCATCAAACACTGCCTACAGAAGTTTTAATTTGCCCTCTACCAGTGATTCCTTTGTGAAGAGAGTGTCTTATTGGACTTCAAATAAGACAAGGTTGTTCATACACTAAATATTAATATGAAATAGATCTGATCCAACATTCCCACCCACCTCCTTGAGCCTTCTGATCAGGATACTTTGTTAAGACAATTTAGTGTCTCTACCTCATTTATTGAGGACTTTTTTTTTTTTTTTTTTTTTAAGATTCATCTCAGTAGTACAAATAACTAGTTACAGATGCTCTTACCATAATGCCAAATCAATTATCCCCTTATATTCTTCTTTGCTGTTCCAGAAACTTCATAACCCATCCCTAAATATTAATAAATAATAAATCCATCCTTTAATATTAATCTGGTCTTTCAGTTCTTTCTGAAGCAGGAACTGTGTTTCCCTGCTTGAGCTGATTGAACCTGGATATTGGTCTGGGGACAACAAGATGGGAAAAAACTGTGGGGAGAACAAGTATCACTTGGGAGGCATCTGTCTCAGGTGAGGCCTTTACAGAGCCTCCAGGCTGAGGCAGGCAGTTTCCCTTAGCAGGTGGGAAAGGGCTTCTTATGTCAGTCTAGATATTTCAGAGAAATGTATAGGTTCAAAATTTTCATACTTGTCTACCCAAATGCCCAGAATTCTCTTTCTGTAAAGTCACTGACATTAGCTATAAGTCAAATCTATGTCAGAGCTCCTCTTTTGTAGCTCTGTTTCATTTGAAATAAAATCTGGGCATATTGTTCAATATAGTCTGTCTGAAGCTATAGAAGGTAGGGGTCTCTTTAACTGCTTCCAATTTGGCCTTCAGACATATATAGTGCTCTTTGAGTTGAATGTTGCCTAACCTGAGCCAGTTGTTTTCTTTTTTTAAGGTTTAAATAAGTCATTCAACAATAAAATACTTATAATTATTGTTCCCATATTGTTAGAGAACCACAACTACTATGTAAGCCAATGCTTCATTTTCTTCCTGTGACTCATCCCTCTAGTGAGGCTCTTAGAAGAAGTGATGTTACAGAATGTCAGGGTGATCATCACCCCACTTATCACCAATAACAGAGTCCTTATTATACCTGACTGGTGGGTGAATCTGGTTTAAATTCCTCCTTGATGTTTACTTTGAAAGGCCACTTCTTATTTCCCAAAGTGGAGCCTGAGATGAGGGCTTTATGTAAGCAGTTTACATTGGCTAGTGGTCAGAGGAAGAGGAATGGAAAACTGGGAAAAGTAGAAAAGTCAGTCATGCATGCAGTGTTATCAAATTGATTACTGCTACGAGAACCTTCGACTTGTTTCTCAGAGGCCTTCAAAAGAGACAGGGAGAATGAAGAGGAGAATTAGCTAAGAGATGGAATGGGGCACTTGTATTGGTTAATGGTTGCTCCGTGGTGCATTAACACCTTCACATCTGCAGGCTGTACATGTCTGAGCACCAGGCGGGTTACTGTAGAGATCCTTCTTGTCCCCACAGTTTGTCACCATGTCATTCTTCTTCAGACAAATAATCAAGGGCAAGTAAAAGCACAGCTTCAGTAAGGTAGATTTGCATCACCTGGTTGATATGAGGGGAAGAACACTCAGACGTGGATTATGGAGATGTTTAATATCACGGAAAGGGCATCCAGAGCTAGTCCTTTCACACGGGCTCAGAGGTGCCCAGGGCAGGTGCAGGAGTGCGTCACAGGTCAAGTAATAATCTTCTGCACCAAAGATGTATGTGCCCTAATTCCAGGAGCTCATAAATATGTTTCTTAATTTGACAAAAGAGGCTTTTTAGATATAATTAAGGTTATAGACTTTACAATAAGGAGGTTATCTTATATTATCCAGATTGGTCCATTCTTATCACATGTGCCCTTAAACACAAAGATCTTTCTGTGGCTGGAGGCAGAAGAGATCAGAAGGAGGATAACTCAGGGAGATTGCAAGCATGACAGAGATACCATAATGGTTCTGGGATGTATGGGCCCACATACTAGGACCAGAGAGGTACATCTAAGAGCTAAGGATGGGCCCTAGCTGACAGCCAGTGAGGAAACTGGAGCCTCCCTCCTACAACTGCAAGATTCTGCCATTAACTTGAATGAGCTTCGGAAAAGATTCTTCCCGGAGCCTCCTGATAAGAGGTTAGGCAGCCAACACCAATTTTCAGTCTTGTGAAACCTGGAGCAGAGAATCTAGTCAAGCCAATGTGGACTTCTGACCTAGAGGACCACAAGAGGAAATACATATATTATCTTAAGAGGCTAAATTTGTTACAGCAGCAATAAAAACCTCATCCAGAGAGAGACTAAGCATAGCGGAGGCCTCGTGTCCTCAGGTTGCAGTTGTGCAAAGCTAAATGCCACAGAGAGGCTAGAAAGAAAGGTGGGAAGTGAGGATGAGCTGTGGTAAGCAAGAGGTGTCTCACACACCTTTAAAGAACAACATCTGGAGGAAAGGGACAGGGCTGCTAATCTGTGTGGATGAGTTCCAAGGACTGGGAACTGGCTGTGGAGAGGGGAGAGTCAGCAGTGCTCCAGGATATTGCACCAAGAGTGTTAGTAAGATTTAAGGAGGAAACTAAACCTTTTAAAGGCATCTGACAAGAAGCCATTGACTCAGTCATTTCAGATTTCTCTAAAACACTTAGGAAGTTCCAAAACATTGATAAATCAGTACGACACACCAGCCATCTAGAGTTTTTAGATGAAATGGTGCTAAGTAAATCAAACAGACAAACAAAAACCCATTGGTAATCTACCAGTGTTTTCCCTGACCAAACCGAGTTTCTGCTTAGGAAAAAAAAAAGAAAGAAAGAAAAAAAAGAGAAGAAAAGAAAAGAAATTGAGTTTCACCCATTGTCTATATCAAGATGGGAAGTCCTGGACCCCGTATAAGACGATGAATGGGACAGCCATCCTTCTACTGAGTAGCCAGTGCCTCTCGACGTGTGTGTCATTCTTTGACAGAATGGACCGACTGGGGCTGTTTTCAAAAAGGGACCAGACACTGTCACTAAAGAAGCCTGGTGCTCTCCCAGTGAATTCATGGAAGGTTATGGCACAACACAGGACAAGGTATTTGGGGGTGCCGGTGGATGTGGGTTACAGCAAGAACCCAGTACAACAGCACCCAGAAGCACTGGTGTTTTATGCGCTTCTTTATTTAATTGTCAAAGTAAGTAAAGTTATATAAGGATGAGAGTGATCCTACTGTATTCTGGAAGAGACCCACTAGGAGGTTCGAGGGAGAAATAGACCAGAAGTTATAAGAAAGATATCTAAGGGCATAGAATTGATGGGAGAGGGGACAAACAGGTACTGGACACCTCGTCTGCTGGACAGCACTGGGGGTAGAGTGTTTTCTCTGTAAGTAAGCACCAGTAAACGGAAAATAAAAAATAGAAAAGCACCTTGGATAGGTTTTTTTAAGTTTCACAGGACAAGGACATGAGGACATCATTCTCTAGGTTTACAGAATTCTCTCAAAATGAGAACTTTTGAAAATTGGTATTGTGAGTAGGAAACAGAAAACAGATACTATGACACCTCAGCAGAAAACTATGAGAAGAAAAATCAATAAACAAGAAAAAAAACCCACCTAAATTAAAACGGAAACTGAATAAGATATATGATAAGGTAGCACCCATCCCTGAGGGATATGTGTGCATAAACACACACACACACACACTCACACACTCACATGTGCAAACTCAATTGAGTATACAGGGTAAAAAGTAAATAAGGAATGCAGGCCAGGAATTTTAAAGTCTTTCAGGAATATAGGATAAAAGGAGAAAAATTATTAAAATGATGTATGTAGGAAAGAAAAAAGAAATACTTAACCTAAGCACTGTAGTTTTTTGTGTATATTAAAAGAAAACAATTGGACAGAAGTAATAAAGACGTCTGAAGGAACCAATCCCAGCTGAAAACACATTGTAGTAAGTAAAAGAAATTAATAAAAATATGTGATTATATTTATCATAACAGACTGTAGTAGAGAGTTAAGAAAAGCAGGAGTAGAGTAGGAACAATAGGCCAGGTGCAGAGAGAGGGTCACTAGGGCTAAGAGCCCCAGTTGGCTAGCAAAGGGCAAACTGCAATCCTTTGCGTGACCTCACTCTTAACCTCTGAAGATGACATCTAGGCCTCAGCTGGATTTGCGCTCCAGGCTCAGAGAAGTCACAAAATCAGATGGAGTTACTCCATGGCTGACACCTGGACCATCTTTGATGACTGACCCCCCTGCCCTGGTGCCCACCAATTAGTGGAGTCCACAGCCCTGAGGAGACACACATGGAAAGCTGATGAATATTCTATTGATATCATACCCCGAGACCTCCAGATAAAAGCCTTCAGGATAGAGGACGCAGTGTGGTTCTAGGGAGAAGGCCAGCACCTTTCCCCATCCCCCTTCCCCCAGGTGTTTTCCTTGCCTCTCTCTTTCTCCTAAGTTCCAAGGGCCTTCTTTCCTCTCTGTAACTTGTTTCCTGAGCCCATTTCTTCTATGGCCTTTCTAAATAAACTTCCTCTTACAGTTTGAGTCCTAGCTCTGAATTCTTTCTTAGTCAGAACTCAAGTACCAAGGTTGCTGAACTGAGAGGGAAAATAGACATTTTAAAATTCTGGATTTAATTATTGGAGCATTTTTCAAAGTTGAAAGTATTTACCAATGGAACAAATAATGAAATAACTTTCAAAGAAAAGATAAAAATAAAACTAAGCCATATTGAATCTATATACAAAAAACAAGAAACTGAGGAAAAAGTGACTAAATAAAAGCCCTTGAAAGATAGAAACCAAATATTTTAATGTTATAATTTTATATTTTAAAAGCAGAGTAGAAACATTAAATTTAAGCATGATTCTAAAACAGATGAAGAAAATTCTCTAAAATGATAACTAGTTCTCCCTAGTTTTTAAAATTAATGGTGATTTTCTTCCTTTTTTTGTATTTATTTTCTGTTTTCTATAAAGGCTATATTTTTTACAGTGAAAATAATATCACTATGACAGAATGGTGAAAGAGGCTTCCTGTAATGTCACTCTGGGTAGAAGGAAAGGAAAAGCAAATAGGAAAGGGATATAATGATTTTATGTAAATAAATAAAAGCTAGAGACGAATTACCACTTGGATAAGGGTAGTGATTCCTGAAATCATAAGCAGAGAATCTCAACATGACTGAACTTCAGGTAAAATAGGAGAGCAATGCCATCCAGCGTGTGAGGATAGGTAAGTGTGTGTGCCTGGCTGTGTATTTCTATAGATTTCCACAAACATACCATTGACTTGTAGACCGCAGGGATGGAAATTCCTCTAGATTGAAATGGCATCGTTATTTTCTTCCTACCTAACTTTGACATTATTCATTGAGAAATGTTGTATCTCATCAGTCAAGCCACTCTAAACTTGAACTCCATATATGTTTTTAACTATCTTCATAAACAGCCTTGTATTTCAGTCTTAAGTTTTATTTTCAATGACGTTTTACAGTTTCCTCAGTGTGTGAAAAGTAGTTTCTAACTCGTAAATTTCTATGTGACCTGTAGAAGGTGCACGTGGTTTTCATGGCTGACATGACATTGTGAAAGCTGGGACATACATTCCGGGCTTGCCCAGCCACCACAGCATAAGTAGGCAGGCAGTCTCGCTGCATCCGGAGGCTCATAAGTTATATACTAAAACTGCAGAAGAAGCTACAGCTGAAAAATTATCTTGGAGCGAACCGATGACTAAAGCATCAGGATTGCATTGCTTAAGTTGACCAATATCTTATAAACCATGTGAGGAAGGGGCAAACTATCCATCAGAGAGAATGAATACATTTTAAGTATAGAATTTATCCAATAGGCCAAATTTTTCTTTTCATTATTGATCACTTTGGATACAAAAGATGATGGGATTCACTAGAAACTACTTTTCAGAATAAATTTTAGTCACTTAAGTGTAATACCTACTTGGAAAAGTTAAACTGGAGACCTCATTTCATTTATTTCTGGGTGTGTTTGTTTGTTTGTTTTTTAGAATAAATACATGCATAGTATGGAATAAAGTGCGTATTCCTGGGCCTTTTGGATATGACATCAAAACTAAATGTTTTTCCAAATAAAACTGCTTCTGTGTAGTTTTAGTTATCTTTATCTTTTGCTGGATGTGTTAACATTCTGGAAATGTTAAGTCAGCAATAGATTTGGCAGAATTGAAAAATGAACCACTTTTGGCTCTTTTGTTCTTTTTCTTACATTCAAAATACATGAAAAAATTTTTTGTGTGTGCTATATTACCTGGTTGTCATCTCCACAGAGACGTGCTTGAGTCATTTCCCTGCAAGTTACAATTCAAGGCTTCTCGTTTTGGTGATGGCATTGATAAAGAATGGTCACATGGAGAATTATGCACCTGGATTTCTAGCATTTATATAAGTTTGGCAAAAGAAATTTGAAATAGAAAGAGCTAGAGCAAGAGAAATAGAGTACTTAGAAAAATGTCTTTGTCTTATAAAGACTAAATGCAAAGTAATTGTGAATAGAAAGACTATGGACTCTGAAGTGGACTTGAAGAAACCAGCCTGAGGTGGTGAAGCATCATGTGGATATGACGAACACACAGTGTAAACAGGGCCCAGAGCACAGATGAGCTTTCTTTCTTTTTTCTTTTCTTTTTAATATAACTTTATTGATTTCAGAAGGAGGAAGGGAGGGAGAGAGAGATAGAAACATCAATGATGAGAGAGAGTCATTGATGGGCTGCCTCCTGCACACCCCCGACCGGGGATGGAGCCCACAACCCGGGCATGTGCCCTGACGGGGAATCGAACCCTGATCTCCTGGATCCTAGGTCAGTGCTCAACCTCTGAACCATGCCCTGCTGGTCCTGAGCTTTCTTGACTCTGGCTTTAACTAGTTCTCTACTGAGAATAAGGTCATTGAAGCCAGACCCCGAGTGTTGGTGGGTCTGGTGTATATCACATATTATCTGCTAGATATTAATACTAACGTTAGTTGTAGCAAGGTCTTTCCAGTATGTGGGCTCTGTACCTTTCAAATAATAATTTCAGTTACAGTCAGAAAGCTCTGATGTAAAAAGGCCCCTTCAGATACCATAACTCAGTGGTAGTGCCAGTAAATCAGACGCCCGCGTGCATCTCTAGTCTGCTACCCCAAGTAGGCATTCCAAGAACCATTCCACGTGCCAATGAGTCTAAACACCATCTACTGGAATCTGAGTGTTCCATAAAGTGCACTTTTTTCATTTTTAGGGATATTTCCCCCCTTGATTTTTAGAGGGAGTGGCGGTGCCAGAGGCAGAGGGAAAAGAGAGAGGGGGGGGGGGATCGATGTGAGAGAGACACTTCTACTGGTTGCCTCCCGCACACGCCCAGCTCGGGTAGGGAGCGAGCCTGCAGCCAGGTCCGTGCCCTTGACCGGGAATTGAACCCTCGACCTTGCTTCGGGCCACCTGCTGACGCTCTAGTCATGGACTGTGTGTGCCATTCACCTTTCTTTCTCCCACAGCATGGAGCCTGTGATGAGCAACGCCAGGCAGGGCAAAGGGAGAACGTAAGGGAAATGTTCCTGGCTCGAGCGGAGGGAAAATGCCTTCTCCACTGTGCTTTTAAATACGATGCGATAAAATCAACCCTACCCCGGAGAATACGTTCTAAGGATATGACAAAATTTATGTCGCAGGTTTACTAGGATAATTTTCAAGGAACATTAAAATCCATAAAGATAGGGATTTTCTTGTTTTTTTAAAAACTACCCAACACAAGTACTTAAATATGTAGAATTTCATTTAAATAAGTCAGTCAACAATTTTTTATAAAGTATTTAACACTTCATTGTAGAAACATAGGCAAAATGACTATTAAAACCAAAATGAAAAATACTGTCCAATTTAAAAAATGTACTTAAACAAGAACCTGAAAAAGTTTATGATATGCATAACATTGTTCAAGCAAAATTGCACTAGTATTACATAAATCAATAGTTTATAAAGGCCTCCATATGGCAAAGTTTAGAAATAGGTAGTATGCATGCACATAGTACAACAAAAAATCTCTTTATAAAACAGCAGTGTTTTTTTTTTAATGCTTGTACAAAGGGATAAAGAGCGACCACAAACATATCTCATCTGTTAGGTTAATACATTGTAACAGCTAAAAGTCAGTCATGTCTATCAGAGGAACAAAAAGCCCTCCATACTTTGTGAATAAATCTTTTGTGCCTTTAAAGATATTTGTATAAAAATGCTATCCTTTTTTATACAACTTAAATAGATTGTACTTGTTTCAATTAAAAATTGAAAGCAAACAAACAAGCGAGCGAATGGGGCCCGTGTGTTCTGCGTAACGAAAGGAAACCAGAGGACGGGGTAACTGGTCAGCGTTTATACTCTCCACCTTCGATCGCGGGCAGGTACTTGTTCTACGACTGGGGCAGTCCTTTAAGAGTGTATTTTGGATAGGGAAAATAATGAATTAGTCATAGCGTATGCTGAAAATATTTACCAATTACTCTACACCGTAATGGCTTTTTTGCCCTTCTTTTTGATCCGACAAAGAAAATGCATTCACATAATTGAAATTCGGTCCTCAATCTGTGTGCTTATATAGTATGCTTTAGTGTTCTGGGTGGTAAGGGGCTGGGTTGATCTTCTACACAATGCACATGGTTGGGAAGACATCTCTAAGACATGGGGACCCACCGCCCTGTTGTGCTCTAGGCTGGCTGTTTACCTGGGGACCGAGGGGGAACAGAAGGTCTTATCCCACAGCAACGTGGTTTTTCTGCTTTTGCTTATATTTTTTGCTATGTCCTACCACCTAAATATAACTATTGTTTGCAGGGTGTATATGTTTAGTATATCACGTACAGTTCACTAAATTTTGGAAAATGTAGTCATATGTGTTCATGCAAATTATTCATGGTATATATTTTTAAAGATTTTCCTCCAAGTTCTCATCTATCGCTTGGCAATCGAAGGCTAACTGCAAAGCAGGAGGCGCTGAACTGGCGAGGGCTGTTTTCAGCGGCCGGCATCGATCTTCGTGGGCGCAAAGAAGAGAGTTGACCGTTCAGTCATTCTTTCACCAATTTAAACGTAAAAGTAAAATGACATCGTATTACAGCTTTCAGGCCATGTAATGAAAAAGTGCAGAGATTCTCTTTGTTAAGTAGAACCAAAAGAGTTCATATAAAATAGATTGCTCATATTCACACTACAAAGGAATATGTTGTTTTTAATTTTAACAAATTCAAGGGGGTGTCCTATCAGCAGCATTGTTGTAAATTGTACTGTAGTGCAGTTCTTTTTTCATAAAAATACCATACAAATGGTCAATCAATAGTCATCAGCAAAAAATAAAACTCAGAAAACAACTAACCAGGGAAAAGATACAGAAAGAGGTAATGCTGATGCCAAAACAAGTATAATACTGTTGGAACATACAAAAGTAATCCTTATATTTTATACATTTTTACAGTATATAAAAGGTATCGCTGATTATGCCACTGTCTCTCTTATTCCGATCTCTATTTTCTTTGGAAGCAGTTCTTTCCTTTCATCAACACTTCCTAAGGAGTTTCGACAGTTCTGCCCATCCATGTATAATTTTGCATACACTGGATTGGAGTAATTTGTTGGCTGAAGGAGAAAAAAAAAAAAAATACAAGTTTATTATCAGTTTTCACCACTTCAATTAGTTATTTTCTAGGATGTCTATCTTTTAATGCTAACATTTATACGCAATACATTTAATTCACTAAATAGTAATGATTTAAATGTAATTTAAATTGTGTTTATAGGCTGTAGTTGACTTTAGCATGATATTAGATAAAACCATAATTGTATGTTTTTCAGGTACCTTGTGAACCTAACAGAAGCTTTGACATAAATATTAAAATCCCAAAGAAATCTATGAAAACTATAATCACTGAGATTTTATTTAAAAGCGTAAAACATTAAACCAATGTGTTCTTTCCAGGCCATATGTTTTCTCTCCTTATTGGTATTGAAGTGGCAGGAAAAATGTGTTTACAGAAAGTCATCTAATTACTCAGTGCTTATAATTTTTCAATATGGAGTTAAAAGCAAGAAAACAAATAAAAATAAAATACACTGGTAGAGTAGGTATAAAAGTAAAGACAATATTTTTGCTTCAAACAACGTCTATGTGCTTATCACTGGAAGTACTTTTGGATTCTTCCAAGGAACTGTGGAGCACCCAGTCCTCTAAGGTTGCATAGTAGATACTTAGAGCATTTTGAAGTGGAATCGAAACATGCAGAAATGACCTCTTTCATTTGAAAACCAGATACAAATATTCATTATTATGCTAATTGCAACTTAACCCAAGAAATCATTGCCTAGTGTTTTAGTTTTTATTTTATTTTTTTGTCTTTCCAAAAGCAGAACATTACATTTTAGTTACAACAAAGCAACATTATAATCTTTGAGCCATGCAATTGAGACAAACATGATAAAAATGATAATGAAAACAGTTGATGGGAAACTTGATACCTTTATTTTATCCCTTTTCTAATATGAACCATGTAACTTTAGACAGAGTACTTTTCTCTAGAAACTAGTTACTTAAGTAAAAAAAAAAAAATTTAAAAATGGTTTCATTAGACCATTTCTAATTTCTCAATATAAGGCCTCATTTGTAGTATATTTTCATTTAACTGGACATCAAATCTGCACATATTGAATAAAGTATCTTAATGGGAAATGCATAAAAAACAAATTTAAGTTTAAATTATTTGGTTTAAATTTCTGGCTGGAGATTTCTAAAAACTCATGTTTATTGTTAAAGTGCTATAACATGTTCAAACTCAGAAGAAATATTTCTACTCAGTAGCTCGCTGAAATGATAACATGTTTTACATGTAATCTCTCATAGGCAGGACACATAGCATAAACCCCAACTTTAATGCTGTTTTCAAATCTCTTGTTAAAAACTCATTGAAGGGCACGGCCCTGGCTAAGTCTAGTAATCATCTCTGTTAGCGAGGGGTCCTGTGATGGAATGGATATGAAATAATGATTCTTCTTCTCTCACCCCAGCAGTTAGTGGTCCTTTCAAATCAGAGTTTAGGTAGATGGGCGGCGCTGTGTGTGGAAGCTTGAAAGCACTGGACACACCCCCTATGTACCTGGCCTGTGCGCAAACAGAGAATTTTAGTTTCTGATCTAACACGGAACTCTTCTCATTGACAAAAACTCATGTTAAGTCATACAAATAACATAAAATTACTCTTTAGCCCCGGGGCACGAACAGTGTGATCATGGTAGCTTTAATAACCTAAGGCCTACTGATATTAAATATTTGCTTCATAGAAATGTCAATTTCTGTTGTGTGCAGGTGAATTTGACTTTACCCTCTGCAGTGAAATCGCACCTTCGCTAACTGCACTGTGAAAAACACACCGGCCTCCCCAGCTGCAGGCTTGGTCACTTTGAAAATTTCTGACAATAGCCCATTCTGGACACTCAAATATCTGAGAGCTTCTAATTAAAGATTCATCACCACTCTATATTTTTATGGGAAAAAATTCTAAATTTAATATATCATAATCCAAACATTTGCATTTTTTGAAATCTGACTCTCCAGTAATGAAATTGCCTCACTGTCTACATGCAGGAGTATTGGCTTCAGACTTTTTGGGGCCTAAGGGCAGAATTAGCCAATCTGGCACATTCATATTCATAACAGAATATTTGTCGGTGACCCACAAGGAAAAAAAAGGTAGATGACAATTTGAAGAATGTGAAAATTTTAATGGATGTACATGTTTTAAAAATCTTAACTAGCAACTTTAACAATGAATGATCACAAAATTTGGGACACAGTCACGGGTCTCTGGAAAAGATTTTAAACATAAAATTTGATCAATATTGCTTCTTTATTTTCCCCCACAAAGGTCTCATTCAGAAAATATTTAAAACCACCTGAGTAAGGATTGAGATGAGTTTAGAGATAAAACCAGAAAACATTAATTTCTCTTTTATGAACTCTCCAAACGATTCTGTGATTGCCTCCACAGACAAATCTTTTAAAATTAACTTTATTATTTATTTCATTTCTTTTGATTATAAGGCATTATAAAAATAGACATTGTATCCATCTTTAAAACAATAAAAATGACTGTTCTACAAAAATCTTCTTTGTGTGTAATGCAATTTGTATATATTTGGTCACATCATGAATGTATCAAAACACTGAAACACAGTGAACACTCTGAAAAACGTTTCATCCTTAAGGTGGCTTCAGTGTGACCATCTGCTTTTCGGAATTGCTTATATCTATCCGGACTGCCTGTGTTTTCTGCAGTTACTTCTTACGCAACAATTCATACGTACATTTCAAACATCAGGAGCCAGCTAGAATCAACCATCTAGTCACATTTAATATAGTTTTGGTCAATCAGTCAGCAAATTGGTAAATAAATATTTATTGAGTGTTATGTGCTAAGAACATTAAAAATATATTTGAGGGGCACTGAAGCATAGTTTTATCTTCCTAGAGTAAATGTGGAAACATTTTTAAATAGAGTACTAAAAAGCTAGTCTCTTTTAAGTGTCCAAAATTGGCTTAATTCTATCACCAGAAATAAAAATAACGGGGAAACTGAGAAGTCTCCTTCCTATAAGAAGTGTGCTTTAATATGTCCTAATCAATTCATATTATAGTTACAGGTACTGTATTTTTATTCCTAAGAAAGATTCAGAGAATATGAGAAGTCTATTACTTAACATGTGTTTCTCCTTCATAGATAAATTATCAAATAACAATGTGCTCAGTATATACACTCTATAAATTTCAAGTAGAAAACAGTGAAACTTAGATTACATGGATTTATTTCAGGAACAATTTCAAATGTAGGAGTTGGCTACTTAATTAATAACTAATACTAACTATACAATTATTTCTAATTAGGAAAAATAACTATAATATCCTCTGATGGTGAAAAAACGTGTTCATGAGATAACAATTGATTTCTTTTCATAGAAATGAATACTTGACTGTCCGTTTCAGGCCTAGAAAGTCTTACTAAGGGTTCAGAACTAGATTAAATGTAAGGGACCTTTTAGCTTGTTTGAGAATAGCTATTGCTATGAGTGTAAAACCATTTGGATGTAGATTGGCCACTGTGATTATTTGTAACACAAAGATATATTTTGGACATAGTATATTTAATATATCAGAAAATAAATAAATATGCAATAAATTAATGAATGAGCTAAGAAAAATAATATCCATAATATCAAACTAATGCTCTTAATTCATAGTAAAATATTCTATAATTATCATACAAAATATTCAGATAATACAGTGAGTGAATCTTTGCAAGTTTATCTGATAATGTGTCATTTATTTCTCTTAAAAGGTGTCAATATGAACATACAGTAACAAGAAGTAACAGTAACTTAAAAAAAAGCCTCTAGTTTTTAAACCATGTGTATCACTGACATGTCTCAAAGCAATAGCAACTATATTACAGTACATAGAAAAATATTTTTCAAAAGTGATTTGATTATAAACAAATCCATAGATATAGCTTAATTGACTTTTCAATGAAACGCTATTGGAAATAAAGTACTTATTTTGGCAATAAGTATTGGACTCTTTTATTATTAAAACTATTTCAGACAGTATGTGCACACTAGGCTGTATATTTAAATGTGCTGGTACCTCAACACATTTGAATAAAATATATTATTTTAAGTAAAGTATACATGTTCATAAATTAAATGAATAAATAAATATGTATTTTCCAAAACATGTTGTATTAACTTCCTGCTTCAGGCAAATGAAGTCCATAATTTTATTTTTCTTTAGAAGAGACAATAACATTTAATGCATCTTAAACTTCTTTACTATAACTTCAGAAAAAAGAAATGCTGATGAAATTTAGAACCATATTATAGAGATATGACTCAAGAATGTTAGTGGTCACTGTCCAACATCTTACCTTGGTTGGATCTATCATGAAACCAGGATCTAAAAGACCTCCATCATTGTGATCATGATCCATCTCATACATGTTATAAGATGGATTGCCAATTTCTACATTTATTCCTCCATTGATAATAGGTTGTCTTCTAATAGTTTTTGTCCTAGAATATGTAAACATTATTCAATATGAGTTTAAATATCACTATCATGGAGTATGAAACTATCACATTTGTAGATTTATTGACTTATTTTAATATAACTAATGGTATGTTCAAAAATAAAATGCATTCAAAATCAAGTCACAGAGGAACAAAATTACCTTAATGTGATGTGATTTTTCCAAATTATTTAGATAATTTTTTTATTAGAATGAATAATAAAAAATGCCTTTGGAACATATTTCTCCTAAATACCTAATTCCACATTAGTTAAAACTGAATATTCAATAACCACTTACATTTTTTAATTCCATTCTTCTCCCATCCCTAAAGTGTAGTAATAAAGAAACGTTGGAATAGATTGTTTTCAACCCCAAACTTATGTGGCTAAAATCCTCTTTTACATAATTCAAAAAATGGCTCACACACTCTTGGTTTGGGATGATAACCACAGAAATCCCACTCCTTCCAGATATTTATAACTACATAGTCATATACAGCGAAATAATGACAGTAATATATAAAATAAGCAAGTACACAATTTGTAACTTAAATGCACAATTTCTGATACATAGCACATATTAGGTATCATTATCTTCATATTACTAATCTTATACATTCATATAATTAGGTTGCTTTCAGAGGCTCTTGAGGTTTCAAGGAAAAACTACATGTGTAAAATCTACTGAAATTTTAAGTAATATTTCCCCTTGTTATGTTAGAATATATGAATGGAGACATTTCATCAAGATTACATGGGGGAAGGGTTGTCTGAGTTATAATCACTCAAAATGAAACCCAGGGATAAAACGGTTTGAAAACACAGGATTTTAGTATAAATAATTCACGTTTTGAGAAATTAAAAAAAAATCTCCATGTTTCTGTAACCGTCTGTGTAATTTATTTATCAACTGACAGTCTCGAGCAGTGCAGTGCATCTTACCTTCGTTTCCTTTTGCAGAGCACTAACCCAATTACCAAGGTGGTTATCAAGGTCACCAAGAGGACGAGAGGCACTATGATGGCAATGCTTCCTGAAAGAGGAGCGAATGAACAGATAAACACGTGCATGAAATAAAGAGGGATATAACTGAACGCTTTATAATACCAAGTCATCTGGCCGTTGGTGTAATAAAAGTAATGCTTAGGCCAAATATCTGTATTCCTAGCTCGGAAGCACGTGATGGAAACGCCCCTCTTGGTCTGCAGGAGACGCCCCTCAGAGGTGGTTCACTCGGCTACTGCCGTCCAGTGCCTTCAGGCCTGCTTTCTGACGCTCACTGCTTTCTCAGCGTGGGCCTCATTCGCTGCACACACATTCACTTGCCGTGATGTCAGTACAGGCCGGTAACTCCTTGCCAGCCAACTGTGACAGAACACACATTTACACGATTTCACTGGCCACGATCCCACCCTTAGTTTTGTTCCTCTAGCTCTACATACTCCCTGGCCAGGGGCACATGTGGTAAGTTAGACGGCAGCCTGGGAAAACAAAGGTACGTCAGTGCTGAATTTGGAGGGACATAGGCCCAAATATCAGTTTCACGACTTACGTGAAGTGAGACCTTGAGTAGGTAATTTAACATTTGAGGCTTGATATGTTGAATATTATTGAGTCGTTGAAATAGTAAATGGTACTTAAAAATATTTTTAAACATGATATTCAATAAGGAAATGTTAAAACAGTAAAAAAATTGTTTTTGAGGCTCATGTTCTTCATCAATGGAAGGGAGACAAGAAGACCTACCACACAGGGCTGTTAGCTTAAATCTACAAAATAGGGGACAAAGGAATTCTGTTCCTCAAGTTCCAGAGAAGTTTCAGTGAGACATACCTGGGGGATTTGGCTTATGTTGCAAATTTGGCTTATGTTCCTTTTTTCATGTATTTACAAGAATGATCTTAGGTCTGATCACCTATCTACAAACTGGAAAAAAAGGTCCATGGAACAGATCTTCAAAAGTGGTCAGAGAGACTGTTAGTTTTTACGCATCTGAGCATAGGGGAGATGCAAAACAGAACTTCTGCCCTCTATGTCTAGGTTAGCAAAAGTAACGATCACTTTTTTCTTTTTACAAAGGAGACAATACTTGGTGATACCGTGATCCATAGGGGGATGCACCCGGGGTCATATGTCACTTAGGCGGGAAGAAAACGGAATGAGAGCGTTGCTGAGAATAGGAGATTATCAAGTAGCTCTATGAAGTGCCTCATGTTAACTGTTTCAACAGACAAATACCTAGTCTGCCTCTGTTTGTTTGGATTAAGCAGCTGGTTGATTGAGTCAAGTCGGCCTATCACTGGTTAAACTAAGAAACAAAACAATGCAAAAGCTAATTGAAATTTAACGTGGGAGTCTTGGATGGTTCAGGAATAAAACTCAAAGAAGTATTAAACATTTGAATTTCTTTTGCAAGTGCATGTGCATGTAAAAGCTGTGGCAGAAATGAATGGTAATACTAAGCACAACAAGTAGATGCTAAGGACGTTAATATAGAAATATTGATAAGTTTTAATAGCAATAGCCAGGAAATATCTGTGTGACCTGGTCCACAGTGGAGATTCCTTACCAAAATACCAAAAGTCTTTATTAAGGAAATGTCATGTATAAGATAATATTCAATTTGAATTTTCAAAAATAACTTGTCTAAAATAACCAAATAACTATCTCTTCCATGTAAAACAAACAAACAAAAAAGATATGGCCTGCCTTCTTTGATCAGTTTGTAAAATGAAAAACTCATTATTTTTTCATGTTGTTACCAGGACTATATGACTTAGTGAGTTTGATATTATATGGTTTGGGGAAAATAAATTTGGTTTTGGGAAAGTGAACTTGATATAAATGTGTAACTCATTAATAACTAGTAAAAGTAGAGAATCTGGCACATTGGATAGCAATTAACATTTGTTCACAAATTTTAAATACCAGTGAACAGTTGGTTTCTCCATAAACATTGACTTTAACTGATTGATCATGACTTTATAAATATCCTTACTTCATTACTTATCTTTTTTCCTGCTAAAATTTGTAGTAAATTGGGATGTATTAAAAACTTACCAATATTTGTTTTAAGGTACAAAGTTACTTTCCCCTCAATGCAATTGTATATTATTTAGAAAACTAGATGTTATTCATCTACATAGAGTCTTTTATTCAAGGCAGAAGTGCTGTTAACTACGCAATGCTAGAAAACAAAAAACTTTTTTCTTCTTTCTCCCATCACAGATGGCAGTTCCAATCCCATATATCACAGCCTAGATTTCTAATATATTTATATAACCAATCAAGGTAACTGCAATAATGCTCAATGTTGCCAATAAATAATGCAAAGTAGCAGTTTGGCAAGTTATAAAAAATGTAAAATAGTTTATATTGATGAAAGCGGTTGGCAACCACATATATTTTTGGATGTATAAGATAGGTGTTTATCAAAATAGGTATATATTTTTAAGTAGAATTTACAGCAGTAAACATTATATTGCAACATATGGCAATTGTATTTCAATGAAATTTTTTAATAGTAATTATTGGTGGATTTTTCTAAAATGATTTTGAAAAGTACATTCTATACTTATTAAGGGTTGAGAGTATATCTCAAAGACCTTCTCATGTAAAATAGAGCAAGTCCTTCTTGTTCATATTGTTCTGAATCCTCATACAATACTTTTCCATGAGAAAAAGAACTGCATTACTAAATAATTATGTTGCAGCCCGGCCGGGCGTGGCTCAGCGGTTGAGCGTCACGTAGGATCCAGGTGATCGGGGTTCGATTCCCGGTCAGGGCACATGCCCGGGTTGCGGGCTGTAGCCGATCAATGACTCTCTCATCGTTGATGTTTCTATCTCTCTCTCTCCCTCGCCTTTCCTCTCTCTGAAATCAATAAAGATATATTAAAAAAATAAATAAATAAAAATAAATTATTATGTTGTAGAGACCCCTTTCATGAGAGGGGCAGCACAGCACAGCAGCTGAGATAATACACCCTGGAGCCAGGCTACCTCTGATCAACCCTTGGATTACTAACAACAGGAGCTTGGGAAGATTATTTATCTTTGTCTCAGTTTACACATCTATACAATGAGTGGGGTCATCAGTATCTACCTCAAAGTCATGTAAATAAGATTACGTCTTTTACATAGAAAGTGCTACATACAGGTTTATTAATTCACTAAAAATAAGTATTGCCACAGCACTCTGTGTCTACCTCTGTTTTGCACATTTTACCATATATTGTAGAAATCAGTTTGTATTTTGAGTAAACTGTTTCTCTTTCTTTTGCAGATAGCACAGTTCCTAGGATATCATAGGCATTATACGTTAGATTCTTATTTAGCAAATATATTTCAAGTGTTGTTATGTCCCCCCCCCCCCAGCATATATTCTACTTTGCACTGGGGTACAAATATCCCTGTTCTCACATTGTTTCACATATATTAGAAGATGACAAATAAATGGGTTTATTTCACATAGTGTGCTAAGTACTTCCCTAGGGAAAGTATGCATTGCTCTGGAAATATAAAGGAGCACCCAACTAGATCTGAGACAGAGGAGGGCTGGTGTGCAGGGTGAGTCCTCTTTAGTCTCATGAAAGAGAGTGCAAGTCAGTGGGGGAGGAGGTCTGGATTAATCTCGGAAGAGAAATGTAAAGGCCTGGAGAGGAAAGATTGCAGAGCAGTCTGGCTGACTCGCAGAACAGAGTGGTGGGGGATGCACCCAGAGGGGCAGCAAGGGGATGTGCTGAGGGGTGCGTGAGCCGTGTCGGCGAGCTGAGCGTTGCAGAAAATTTAGGAAATAATGTCTACTGGGTATATTGTTTGACTTGAGAGAGGAAAATGTTAAGAGCAACACCTAAGTGCTGCTTGGGGAAATAGATAGATTGTTTTGAGCCATCCATATAGAGAGGAAGGCAAAAAAAGGTGCATGAAATTGGCTGGATGAGTGGAGAAAGGTGATGGGATCATTCTAGGGCGTATTGAGCCTGAAATTCCTGTGTAATATAGATGCAGATATAGATATAGATAGATGATATATAGATATAGATGATATAGATATAGATATAGATATAGATATAGATATGCACATACATGTAGCAATATGCAATAGGATATATGTCTCAAACTCAGGAAAAAGCCAGGCTCGAAGGATAGTAATTTAGGGGTAAGCAGCATAGAGTTGATGACTGAGTCGGGATTACCGATCATCCAGAAGAGCCTAAGCAGTGCGTGAGTTAACCGGAGGGAGAGAAAAAACGCATCTCACTAAGAAGACACTGCTGCTTCAGAGTGGTGAGAGGGAAAACAGAAGAGCTGAGTTATATGGAGGTCAAAAGAAGAGAACTTCTGGTTTATTGGTTGAATTTATAGTAAAACATAAATGTAAGTTATGCCATTAAAGCTGACCTCTTTTGACATGTTATATTCTCTCGAGTTTACACTTACATTTATGTATAAATGTGAGTGTATATACATTTTTTATGATTATGATGCTTCTTACATAAGTGCTCTGATAAACTGTAATGTTCAAAACCATAAAGAAGTTCTTGCTTCAGCAGCACATTCATTAAAAAAACAAACAAACATGAAGAAAATCTCACGTTCAAAGCTTAGCAAAGGTGACCCTTCCAGGGACCTTCAGGGGCTGCCCATCGTCTCGGTCCTACACATTGACCCTCACTCTGGACCACTGTCCCTCTCGGCTCCTGGGCGCCTGCGCATTGGTCTGCTGTCAGTCCTTGAATGCGTCTCTTTCCCATTCCAGGGTTTTGTACCTTCCCTTCCACTTGTTTGAAACACCCCGAGCCTCCCCTCTTCTATTTAATCCTTCAAGCACCGCTACCGCGGATAAATGACTCCTGACCTCGCTCCCCGGCTGCCATTCTCTGCACTTGCCTCGCTGGCTTCCTTCCCGGAGGCAGTGGGGACGCACCGCTATGCTACAGGTGGGCATGTCCCCTCTGTGCGCCATGGCGCTCTCTGCCCCGGAGCCCCAGCTTCACGGGGAGGGGCACCGGCTGCCTTACTCACTGACCTGTCCCCGGGATCTAGTACCGTGCTTGGCACGTAGAGGTTTGATAAATATTTGCTTTGGGAGAATCGGGAGAACGCCGAGTATATTTTTACCTCCTTAACTTTAGCATATACAAATAGCAGGACTCAAACGCTGAGCCTCTACTGCCTTCAAACTTGTAAAATGAGAAAAGGGACATATAATGAATATTTTATCATCCTTAGTTTAAAGCTCTGCAAAACAACTTCAGAAGAGTCAGATGAGCTTTTCCAAGTGGAACAGACAGACAGAGGATACTAGATCTGCTTAATGCCATGAGCTGAGCTTTAGATACTTTAACCAGCAAAGGCCAGAAAACATCAGTATGACTACTCAGAGGTGATTAAGAAAGCTGTGCCTCAATTAGAAGGGAGAATCTGCGTGCCAGTTGGCAGTAGTTAGGCCACAGAGGCAGTGTATTCTCAGTTACTCCAAGGCCCAATGATTATGGAGTGCTTCACTGTAAGCAGAAATGCAGATTTAAAAACACATCCTAAAGTAGCTATCTTTCTTACTGGGCAAAGGACTCCTGCCCGAGTTTGGGAATCATTTCACAATTATTTAAAACCACCGCATTTCTCTACAGAATAAAAATGACCCTCCTACCTTAAGATCAGCCTAACTCTCTTTTCAGACTTACTGAAGCAAGTTTCTCTAAGTATAAAAGTCTGAGGACAAGTACCTTCTAATAGAGTCATTATTTGGTCCACTTTGCTCATATCTGAGATAATATGACATTTGTATAGTGAATAGTCCTTTCAATGTGCATTGATATTTCTATTAAATCTAATGACTTTATTCAGCGAAGGAAGGAAGGGTCAGAATTTTTGGAAAAAGGTTTATAAAGTCTTGCAACTCCTCCTCTATTTGATGTTCCCTTTTTAGAACTGTTGCATGTAATTAGAAGCATCTCCTTATAAGGGAGCTTGTTGCCCATGAAACAGTTGCAGACATCACTCTCCAATAAAAAATTGGACAGCTCTCCTCCATACTACTTTTCAAACACCAAACTTTCCCATTTGGATGGGCCTTATATAAAAAATGAAAATTCAATTGACAATTACTCTTTCTTTCTTTTCAGAGAATATATATATATATTTCTATATATATAAATATTTCTTTTCAGAGAATACACACACACACACACACACACACACACACACACACATATACTTTCTAAAAGGTTATGTATCTCACTTTCTTAAATAATGGGGAAGTTACCATGGAAAAAATGCTGAAGTACCTTGTCTTCATAATTGTCAACTTACAAATTCAGTGTGTTCTACGGGTTGGTAGCTTAAAATGCATTTTTTTTAAATTTAAAAAAATGCTTAAAATAATGGTTGAGTTTTGCAGCTATATCATGGAGTCAGATGCCAATTAGTATGACTACAGAATTATTTTCAGTAATATTAGTATGAGCCTTAGATCCTAGGAAGAGAGACGAAGAATCTGTTTTTCTTTTCCTTTCCTTTTGCAATAGCTAATTAGCAAGGTGTATTTTGCCACTTCTACCACCTTCTATGAACCAATTCCCCAAATCCTAGAGGCTATTCCTATAATTATGTGCCCATACCTTTCTTAATGTCCTCTCCCTTCCCTTTTCTAAGGACAACACACAAATTCTAGGATAAACCCAAAATGCTTCATGACCAAAGATCAGTTACCTCATCTCTCCAAACTCAAATATTCATGCCTAAGCTATTTATTCTAGACCTATGTGCCATTTTGCAAAGATGCTCATGCTTAGCCCAAATTAATCTCTAAATGCTGTCTTGGAACAACATTCCTGGAAGCCTGCTCTAGGGTATCAAAATTTGTTTACTTTTGGCTTCGATAGTGTCTCTTTTTTCACAAACTCCTAAGTTTTTGGTTTGTTTTCATGGGAGCTTTCTCATCAGCAGTGAGGGACTAGAAGAAATTTGCTACAGTAAGCATTCATCTATCAGGGATGTGATGTTCCCCCATCAAGATCATATTTACTCAATTGGTGGATATTACAGATTTTTCAAAATTTCTCCATTCATGGTCAAATTAATACCAATATGTATGAATTAAGGAACTTTATTTTAGACTTTTATTTTGAAAATATTTATAAAATCACTTAAAGTTGTTAGCAAACAGATGCACAATCATGATGCAGATGGATTTTCACATCAGACACCGATCTTAAGACCAGAGCGATATAAAAAAGAGTTGTAAAATGTTACACTATATTTTAGTATGCTTTAAACCAGTATTTTAAAGGAAAGCAATAAAACAACTATAATTCTTATTCAGAATTGCTTGTTTACATTTCTCTTTTTAAGACCAATTGAATCTGCTTTTTCCACAACACATTGAAAAGCATTTAAAAAATACAGTTTGCTCTAATTAAAATATGAAATTATTTTTCTTCCTTGAGCATTTTCATGTCCACTGTGATACATGCAGTCTTTGTAGCTGAAGTACATATCCTAAGCAAAGCTTATGCTAGATTTGCCGATGTGAGTTAAGTGCCAAGGTTGAGATGAATTCTCACTGCCTAAAAGAGCATAAATGCTGGAGCTTGTTATCAGGTGAGAGCTCAGAGCTTCATCTTCCAAAAAGCACCAGGATTGCAGGGGATCTCTTGCAAACTTTCATAAAGGAGATTTTCCCAGACTCAACTCCCTTAACAATGGCATAAAAATGATTTCTGTACTAAAACACCCAAGATATGAACCTGAGGAACTTACTTGTGCTGATATGATCAGACTTGCTGCTCTTCGGGGCTGGCCTCTCACACTGTGTGCCTGACCAGTTGGTGGAGCACCTAGAAACATTAAAAATAAATAAAGATCAATGAATGACAGTCTACAAGTCTGATAATGTAGTAACTTCAATCAAATGAAATGGAGGAGCCAGCCATCACAAATTAATGAATATTAAGTAGAGATATCTGCTAATTTCCTGTATATTGTCAGCATGCTGAAGGTAACTTCAGTTGGACTTCACTAGTTTACATACTTTCTAAAGTTTTGTTTTAATAGTCATTTTTCTTTATTATATGTTAACCTAAAAATTGGCATATTTTATAGCAAAATGGAAATCTTACTTAAAAACTGGAAAAGTACTGAAAATTATGAATAGCCAATATGAAAATTGAGTTTGCCTGTGAAGCAAATCCTCCTTCATTATATTTCTGTGATTGAAAAAAACATTTGTTTCTGGTTGTGAGTCCAAAGTGGAACTAGCTATTCAGCCAGCGAATGGTCATGTCTCATAGTTGAAGGCATGGAATGTTTACTCTCTTAACCAAACATAGGAAAACAGTCTTTTCCATTTAAAATCATACTTCTTTTACTATGGAATCAAAAGAACGAGCCCATGTTTTTACTGGGAAGAGCTGTCTTCCTTACATAAATGTCCTGACACTTCGAGAAGCCTAGCAGAGGATGCAAACGATAGACAGGATTAAAATCCATTATTTAAACATAAATCACAACCATATAATTAGCTGGTTGCTTCAAATAAGTGCTGGAATAGTTTCAGTTATTTTGAACAATGCTTCTGGCGAAGATGCACAAGATGCCTCCCTGCACTTGTCAGAGGAAATTCACAGAACAACCATTTAATTGGCTTCAGTTCTTATTTAAAATGACAATCAAAAACCACCATATCAACAATTGTTGTACGCAATAAAAGGGCAGCTTCCAGAGCCATTCCAGGTACATCTTTCTGGTCATGACGGCCAATCTAAATAACTGCAATTTCAAGGTCTCTGCCGATTCTGTCATAGCCGATTTAGACAGCAGGAGCTATTTTCAGAACTAGGCTTTGGTGATGTCATGCGCATTATTTGGGACATTCGTGAACCGCATCGGCTGCTCTAAAGCAAGGGCATCATTTCATAAAATCATTATAGCTGACAAACTCAAAGCATGAAAATAAAAATTTCTTTCAAAAATGCATATATTAACTTCAGCATAATTAACAATATTAATACTATTAAAAATAGTTATTTGATTAATAATGATATTGTAAAACTATGAGTATGGAGTATGATTTAAATGAAAGTTAATATCATTATATTATGATTAGGCTATCACATACATTATCCTTTTTGTTCAAAATTTTTATAAAAAGCTTATATATGTTTTTCTGTGCATCACATTTATTATATACCATGCTACAAGTAAGTCATAAAAGTAGATAAATACATTTTAAGGCTCACCCTGTGACTCTGTCCATATTATTGAAGTGAGGTAATGGAATGAGCACATTTTTCAAATAATTATAATAAAGTGGGCACTCAGTAAAAACTTTGATTAAAAAAATCATTTCTTTTCTTCCTCTGTTATGGTTTTGCAGATGAATGATCTAGAAAATTGTTCCAGTTCTTCACAGTTTCTAATTCTTGACACAGTCCACAGGTAATTTACAATGAGATATTTAGTCAGGCTTTGCAATCATGTTGTTTGAGTGAATTCTGATCACCTTTCTTTTTGTTTTATATAGCTTTAGATTTGTCAGATCTTCCTAGTTGACCACTGCGAATGTTTTCCATGCTTCGATGAAAGGAATATTGTTGATTGCTTAGTAATTTTATTATATAACTGATGCGTACAGGCTTATTTTGTGCAATTATATTAAATTATTAATTAAAATATCAAAATTTGCTCTTCACATTACCTTCTATGATAAAAAAAAACACAAAAAACCCTAAATCAAGGTTCATGTTAAATAAGATGAAGGACCTGAGATACACTTTATGTTACCAGAGAAAAGAACTCCTGGGGCTCTCATTACACTGAGATGCTTGGAAGTTAGGAAATGAAATTGCTCAAGAATTGGAAGATTAAATACTAATTAAACAGATTGTGTTCTGATATAAACATCATGTATTTTAAGTAATTTAGGAAGTTATAAAATACATGACTTTGGAACTTCAGAAGAACAGAGAGAGATTTTTAAACAAAAAAGAATAAGGAATTATTTAAGCAGGGCAGGTGATATTTGTTAACAGTGTTGATTAATTTCCTATTTTATCCATAGCTTGGAACCCAGTACTGTTCATAACAGATAAAAGAAATAATCTGTTAGTGGTCATAATGCTCTTCTCTTTCAAATGCAGGCACATTCCCTAATCTTCAGGAAATATTTTACTTATCACCAACTGAAAATAACTCTCAAAGACTATGCTGAAGAAATAATTAATTTTAAGTTATACATTTTCATCAACTGATGATCACCTTGTAATAGTCCCCAAACTTCTTATTAAATAGTGCTTTATGGACAAAGACAAAATAAGAGACATTCCACTGTTCTACATTTGTTCCAGTCTTTAAAAAAATACTTTTGAGATATTGAATCAAATAGATACCATTATTCTTGCCGCCTACCTTACAAAATTACTAGTTAAGGCATTGCTGCTCCACAAGTTCTTCTTCCAATGGTTGATTTAAGACCAAGCGTTTTTTACCATTTTTATAGAAATGCATAAATCTTCACACTCGGAGTAGACGACAATGAACAAAGCCCTTAATGGCAGAGCACTTAAGAATTGGAATGTGTCCGGATCGTCAACATTTCCTGTCCAATCCCCTACTGAATTATTTGCAGAATCACGCTGACTATAATATCTCTGACATCTGTCTCTTTTTCATTATTCCTCGAACAAATTCTATAGTCCACACCCTGGTCATCTTTAACCTGCACTGCTCCCTGCTGTTCACCGGAGGACAATTACCTTCAAGTTGGTCCTCCTGGCCCTCCCAAGAAACCATTTTTTTCTCTCACCATCATAAACACCAGAGTATCATTCCTTTAAAACTTATTACACAGTTGTTTCCCACCTTAATACAATGAAAATTAGCTTTTTTTATGTGTTGATCACTAAACCTCTCTGAATTATCTAACTTTTTAAACACTTTCATGAGTTTTAATTGAGTATTGTTGGGTCAAGGAAACATAGACAGATAGATTCCTCTTCTTATTTAACCAGTCCTTTGTTCTTCCCATTAAATGAAGATATTGCTCCTAGCAGTTTCTTAAAACCAATAGCTGCCTGCTAAAGTATTATTGATTTAACATTATTTTTCACCTTTTTCTTCTCTTCTAGGCCATTTGACATTAAAAAGAAATATTATTTATTGTTACATTGCTTTCTTGAGTATTCTTCCACTCCATTATAGCTATATGTTCTTAATTATATTTTATGGATTTTCTTTATGTCCTAGACTAGACTAACGATTAACAAACTGAAAAAAATTTGTTAAAATTAAAATTCTGGAATCCTATATACCAGAGATTTTCATTTAGCAGGTTGGAACTGTGGCCAGAAATATGCATTTTAACAAGGGGACTCTGGTGCAAGAATTCAAGAATCACACTTCAAGACATATTTGAGATAAATTCTTATATTCCAGGACTGTTCTCATACTAAATATTATTCAATCTTTTTTTTTTTTTTTTAAATTTAGGATGGGGATAATGATATGCATGGCCAGCATGGCTGTTCAAAAGAGTAAATAACATTGGTAGAAGTCTTTACATACTACCTAAAAAATTGAGAGGTTTTTTTTTTTTTTTTTTTAGGTAACTAATTCTCATCTGAATGTTACTATATGAAATGCATTGTTAGCTCATTTATTGTCTTTTTTCTATTGTGTCTTTTAAAAAATATGTTTTTATTGATTCCAGAGAGAGTAGGGGAGAGGGAGAGAGAGGTAGAAACATTGATGAGAGAGAAATGTGGATCGGTTGCCTCCTTCATAACCCCTACTTGAGATTGAAACCTCAACCCAGACATGTGCCCAAGACCTCCTGGTGCAGGAATTGAACCCAAGACCTCCTGGTGCACAGGATGACACTCAACCAACTGAGCCACCCCAGCTGGGTTATTATGTCTTTTAACAGTTTGTGAGATTATTGTATATTTACAATATTACCTGTTTCAATTGCAGTTTTCTGTGACACAAGGAAATATCTTTGTGTAAAGGCAGTCTTGCAACACATATGACTAGGAAGCACAATAAACCTTTCTAGAATATCAAAATAAGTTTGGCATATATAACAAAATGCAACCTTTACAAAGAAACAATTTTTACATTTAATTGCAGAAATATAAGACACATAATTACTCTGTCCAAAATAATGATAGCTCTGAAAGAGTAGACTGATTGGTACAAGGACAACTGAAATCAGATAAAAAATACTGAAGGTGTATTAAAATCTTAGGTATTGTCTTTCACTGTAATGATGGTCATCTTACTTGGACTACATACACATGTTATTTTGCAGAAATGTGGTCTAGGTTTACCTGTTTTGGGAAGACTTCAAAATAAAATAATGAAATTAATATCTGTTCCCTCTTTTCATCAAATATAAAGGTCATGAAACTCTTCTAACCAAAGTAAAATTCAAAAGTGACCCTTAAAGCAATTTTAAATTGAATTTGTTCTCTTACATATATGTGCTAGGCTGTCGTTATTCACTATGATGACATTCAGAAGAAAAATCTTTAATATACCCTTTTCTTTCTACACAGAGGAGAGATATGGCATACAGGAATTAAAGAATCCTTAGAAAACTTGTGCATAGTGCCATGCATATTTTGGTGCTCCAAAAATCTCATTCAGTAAAATTAAAAAATATGATTATGCTTTGTGCATCAGATTTATAAAATAGCATATTCATATACTAGGTAAAGAAATTTAGAATATTAAAAGTCTCTTGCAAAATATTTTTTCTAATTAATTCTGAAAATTTTACTCTTTTGGGCTTGAGTCATGACTACTTTTTGCACAAAAGATTCAATTTTGAAGCTCTACACTCAACCGAGCTCCCAGCACCTTTTTTGCCCTCTCTCCTGGCAGACAGTAGTATTGTAAAATGCAAAATAAAAATTAAAAACTCATTGCATTTGGGATAGATATTTAGATATTTATACAGCTATTTATTAATTTTCTTTAAAACACCATTTCATCTGTTACTCTTCCACCTTTTGAGATAAAAAATTATTTCATATATAATAATCCATAATTTTTTGTAATATGCCTCAAAGATTTCCCACCATACCTTTGATAGAATTTATGTATAAGATTCAATTTACACGTGCAGAATGTTGTGCCAGATCCTATAATAAGTATTTTCATGTGAAAAATACTCTTATTCAACTTCTATAATCACATATGAGTTGGAATTATTCACCGTACGAAATGAAGATGAACATGTTCAAATGGTTTTCCCGAAAGGGCATAGCTAATAAGTGGTAGAATTAAAATAAGGGTTGTTATTTCATCATTGTTATCTGTGACAATGTAGGAGTAAGAAGTTCTTTTTCTTACTCTCTCATGCCAAGGAGAGTACCAGTCCTTTAATAAGACAGTCAAAATATTGTTTGAACAAAAGGAAATAAATGCATTTTTTCTGAGTAGTAAAGTTGTAAGAATTACCATACTGGCTCAGACCTGTGGTCAGAAATGCCTAATATTCTGTCTCTAGCAGGGACCGTTAGGAACATGTCATTAAAGGATATCAATATCCTTCTTGATATCAGCTTTACATTTTTGTGTGGGTTCCAAATCCTGTATATGTGCCTAACATATCCTTAAAGATAGGACATTTATAAATTCATCTGTCATTACTCAATACAGTTTTGAACTCTTACAACAATATACTCTATATTTCACTCTTTTGGTATTCTTTAAATATAATAATTTACAATTTCTACTTATTCAGAACTGTTGTCTATTCAAATTAGACTATTACTTCTGACACGGCAATAACTAGGTATTATTCTGCTTTGTTTTCTTAAAAAATAACACTTAAGGTAGTACCTTAAATTTGTGTTTGTTGTCATAAGCACACTGTATTCAACTCTATAAGAACATCATGCCTAATTTAAAAATATTACATTAAATCATTCTGTTACCTAGTACAGAGAACATAAATAAGACAAAACTAATCTTATTTTAATATTAAGAGAATTTGGTGAGAAAGAGTTTTGATTTTGAAAAGTGTTAATGTGGTGAAGTAAAATAAAATAATGAGATGTTCAATAAGCTCTGACCAACAGTTACTTTAGAGAAAGTAAAAATTAATGAGAAATTCCAATTGAAATGGTGGCCATGAATGAAATAAAATTAATAAAATGGATTGTTTAAAGTGATTTATTTTAAGAGATAAGGAGAAGCATAAAAGAAAAGATAAAATCTAGTTTGCCAAGAAATTATCCATAAAAGGAAGTTTGTTAAAAATGGGTGATTTAAGTTAGAAATGTTTAAACATAAAATTCTGTGCAGGCCACTTGAGCAGAAATGGCCACTGAGGTGTGAAATGATGACTGAATAAATATAAAAAATGAAATCTCTAGTAATGGAAAACTTTTACCATCTAGATATTCTCCAGGAAATTTTATTGAAAGCAGACCTGAAAGGCATAAGTGTTTTTTAGAGTGAGTAGAAAATTTCTACTTAACTGAATATATTACATGCATCAACTGAAAGGGAAAAGGAACACTCATAAAATTAGTAGTAAGTAATCTGGTGGATGTAATTGAAGACATAAAAGCAGGCTATTACACTAGAAACAGTGGTTACGATTTTATAGTTAAAGGTGGGAAGAAAAGCTGAATGTCTGCTGCAACACAAGTAGAGAGCTCTATTTACGTGATGCCAAGATGAACGGTCAATTCCAAAACTGGCTTAAAATCATGTGGAACCATGGTGGGAGGGGAAGGCAAAAATTTCCACACTTAGTGTCAATCAGACAAGTAACTATTTTGCTACCTGAATGTTTTATGTTTTAGTACAAAATAGTAGTAAACAATAAAAAATCTGAAAGCCTTTCTTAATTCTTAGGACTTCTCTGGTGCAGGGTGGTGAAATCTAAAACATATTATAATGTGCATGTCTGGCATATCTAACTGAAGGTAGTAAGTATTGTTCAAGGTATATGAATCCTATACAAATTGGGAGAAATTGTAGGAATACTAGGAAGTGTTATTACAGAGTTTTGAGCATGCAAATGTCTTTATAAATGTAATATATAATTTAAATTCTTTAAAGGTTTTTAATTTACTTTCAGTTGTAGTGCTTATGTGCTGATATATTGATGCTACTAATTTAATTTATAGCCTAAATCATTGAAAAATTGTTCTGATTTATAAATAGCCATCTTTTTTCTGGTATTTCATCATAGTCTTTGTCCTACTCACAAAATTACTACATATCCTGCAAAAGGTAACACCAAAGCTTTCCAAAACCTAACGCATAATTTCTAAAGGGACCTTGTATTAGTATCACTCTCAACTTCCCAATCAATTATTAAAATATTTTTTAAAAATTTAATTGTTTAAAATAAAACAATCAAATAGAATAAATGAAATTGAGAATGATTTGCTAAATCAAGCTTCAGTACGCATTAACACATTTTTTTATGCTGCATAAATGTTAATTAGCCATACAACACTCACCAGACTTGTTTAACATGTATAGGAACATGTGGCAGACAGAAACATCTGTAGACTTCTGACAAAGCTGCCCAATAATGTACATTTCTTTTCTAATTTATGCTTAAGATTAATTTTCTGACTCAAGATGAGAAGGTTTATACAGACAATGTTCTAAAAATTGACTCAGTAAGTAGAGATAAATGTCATCAATAAATAAAAAATGCTATAAAATAATACCTTAGTATTTTACATTATGAAGAAAACTGCAATTTGGGGGCAGTTATAAATGTCCTTATACATTTGTTCAACATACAATCATAAATAGGGTACATTCTATTTAGTTATATGTCTATTCATAAATATCCAAATATGCATTTCCCTATGACTGGGAAATTGTGATTTATTTAAAATAGAGATTATTATTCGTCATTGTATTTTCTCATTTTTTCAACAGTGTCTGGCATGTGGTCAATATGCATATTTGGTCTATCCATGTTTGTTGTTTGACATAATGAATGAATAAATTCATGAAGCATGGGGAATGCATGGTTGAACACATATGCATATACATACATATATAGAAATGTCATATAGATGGGTCATACCTTATTCTATAAAGAATATATAGCACCATTCATGAAAACATGCTTTCAGCTAGTTATCAGTCAGGAGTTTTTCAGTAAAAGAAATATTGACCCACTATAGAAAACACTTTACATATACCATCCACAGTATCAGAAAAATGTTTTCCTTTCTTTTTTCCTTCCTTCCTCTCTCCCTACAGTCATTAATTCATTACTTCTTCCTTTTATAAAATTAGATGGCTGATCACACTCTTGCAACTTGGGCATGTGAACATATTACATCTTCGCTGATGTAGATTGGGTACACTTCTTGTTCCAGGCTGCTGTCAACTAAGAAATGTTTGTGTTCTTTCCATGACAAAAATTCTAAAGATATTTGTCTGATGGGCACTTTGACATGGAAACCAGATGACTGATCTAGTTTTCTTGACTTGACCCTGACTTGGAATAAGAGCAAGAAATAATCCTTTGTTGTTAAAGGCATCTGAAATTTGTGGTTGTTTTTATAACAGTAAAATATGGGAAAGCTTAAATATTTCTAGGAACTTATCTCTTTCTTCTAGATTATTGAATTTGGTGGCATATAGTTTTCATAGTATTCTAGTATGATCCTTTGTATATCTGTGATGTCTGTGGTAACTTCTCTAATTTGTGATTTTGTTTATATGAGGGTGTTTTTTTTTTCCTTAGTGAATCTAGCAAGGGGTTTGTTAATTTTATTAATCTTTTTAAAGAACCAGATCTTTGTTTTATTAATTTTTTGTATAGTCTTTGTGTTCTCTATTTTGTTCAATTCTGTTCTAATTTTTATTGTTTCCTTTCTTCTGCCGCTTTGGGTTGTTTTTGTTTTTTCTACTTCTTTAAGATGCGACGTTAGGTTGTTTACTTGGGATTTCTCTTGTTTCTTGAGATAGGTCTCTAATGATATCAGCTTCTCTCTTATTACTGCTTTCTTTGCATCCCAGAAGTTTTGATGTGTCCTACTGTCATTCTCATTTGTCTCCATATATCTTTTGATCTTACCTTTTATTTCTTCAACACAGTCATTTTTTTTAGTAGTATATTGCTTATTGCCACATATTTGTTTCTTTACTTCCTTTTTGCAGTTGATTTCTAATTGTGGTCAGAGACTATGTTTGGTATAATTTTAATCTTCTTGAATTTGTTGAGGCTAATTTTGTGACCTAACATATGGTTTATCCTTGAGAATGTCTTATGTGCACTGGAGAAAAATAACCTTCCTAGACTGAATCATGAAGAAATGGAAAATCTAAATAGACCAATAAACACTGAGAAAATGGAAGCAACTAACAAAAACCTCCCCAAAATTAAAAGCCCAGGACCAGATGGCTTCAGAAGTGAATTCTACCAAAAATTTAAAGAAGATGTGATACCCATCCTTCTCAAATTCTTCCAAAAAATTGAGAAGAAGCAATACTTCCTAACACATTTTATGAGGCCAACATAACCCTGATACCAAAACCTGACAAGGATAACACTAGGAAGGAAAACTTCAGACCAATAACTCTGATGAATACAGATGGAGAAATCCTAAACAAAACATTAGTAAATTAAATACAACAACATATTAAAAAATACAACACTATCAAGTGGAGTTCATTCCAGGGCACAAGGATGGTTTAACATATGCAACTCGATCAATGTAATACACCACATAACGAAACAGAGGATGAAGATCATATGATCTTATCAATAGATGGAGAAAAAGCATTTGATAATATGCAACATCCATTTGTGATTAAAACAGTCAATAAAATGGGTACAGAAGGAAGCGCCTCAGCATAATAAAGGCCATGTGTAAAATCTTGGCCAATATCATATCCAATGGTGAAAAGCTAAAAGCTTTTCCTCTAAAATCAGGACCAAGTCTAGAATGCTCACGCTTACTTCTCTTATTCCCCATCGTCCTGGAAGTCATGGCCAGAGCAATCAGGCAAGAGAAAAAATAAAAGGCATCCAGATTGGGAAGGAAGAAGCAAAGTGTCACTTTTTGCAGATGACATTATCATGTATATAGAAAACCCTAGACACTCCATCAAAAAACTATCAGAAACAATAAACAAATACAGTAAAGTTTCAGGAAACAAAATTACTGTACAAAAATCTGCTGCATTCTTATAGACTAACAATGAAACTTCAGAAAAATAAATTTTAAAAAATTCCTTTTGCAATTGCAACCAAAGGAATAAAATACCTAGGAATAAACTTAAAAGGATATGAAAGACCAATATACTGAAAACTGCAAAGCATTATTAAAAGAGATTGAAAAGCACAACGAAATGGAAAAATGTTTCTTGTTCATGGATTGGGAGAGTCCAAATAGTCAAAATGACCATATTACCCAAAGCAATATATAGATTTAAGGCAATCCCATCAAAATCCTAATGTCATTTAAAAAAAAATTAGAACAGCCCAGCCGGCATGGCTCAGCGGTTGAGCATCTACCTATGATCCAGACCTCGGTTTGATTCCCGGTCAGGGCACATGCCCGGGTTGCAGGCTCAATCCCTGGTGGGGGGGAGTGCAGGAAGCAGCCGATCAATGACTTTTTCTCATCATTGATGTTTCTCTCTCTTTCCCTCTCACTTCCTCCCTCTGAGATCAATAAAGATATATTTGAAAAAAGAAAAAAATAGAGCAAAAGATGGTCAATTTGTACAGAACCACAAAAGACCCTGAATAGCCAAAGCAGTCCTGGGAAAAAAGAATGCAGCCAGAGGGATCACACTACCTGACTTCAAATTATACTACAGAGCTACGATTACCAAACAGCAATACTGGCAGAACAAACACATAGATCAATGTAACAGAATTGAAAGTTCAGAAATAAAGCCACAGGTACATGTGCAAATAATTTTCCACTAAAGAGTCAAAAACGCATAGTGGAGGAAAGAAAGCCTCTTCTATAAGGGGTGCTGGGAGAATTGGAAAACCACACACAAAAGAGTAAAGCCAGATTATATTACAGTGTGTCCCCTTGTACAAAAATTATTTCAAAGTGGATCAAGACCTAAATATAAGGTCTAAAACAATAAAGTACATAGAAGAAAATGTAGGTACTAAACTTATACATCTTGGTAATCTTGGTTGTAGAGAACATTTTACTAACTTGATCCCAAAGGTAAAGGAAGGAAAGGCAAAAATAAATGAATGGGACTGTACCAAACTAAAAAGCTCTGCACAGCGAAAGAAATTGACAACAAATGAAAAGGCAACTAATGCAATGGAAGATGCTATTTGTAAACCACAGTTCCAACAACGGGTTCATACCCAAAATATATAAAGAACTCATACAACTCAACACCAGACAAACAAACAATCCAGTTAAAAAATGGTCAGAGGGCCGGAACAGGCGTTTCTCCCAAGAAGATATACAAATGGCCAACACATGTATGAAAAGATGCTCAACTTCACTAACCATTAGGGAAATCAACTCAAAACTGCAGTGAGATACCACCGCCTCACACCTGTTAGAGTGGCCATTACAACAAGACAGGTAATGACAAGTGTTGGAGAGGTTGCAGAGAAAAAGGATCCCTCCCTCACTGCTGGTGGGAATGTAAACTGGTACAGCTGCTATGGAAAACGGTATGGGGGTTCCTCAAAAACTTAGAAAATAGAGCTACCATATGATCCAGTGATCCCTCTTCTGGGCATCTACCTGAACAACATTTATTCACAAAGATATATGCACCCCTGTGTTCATTGCAGCATTATTCTTTGGGGCCAAGACATGGAGACAGCCAAAGTGTCCTTCAGTAGAAGATTGGATAAAGAGACGGGACATGCACACAATGGGATGCTACTCAGCTCCCAAAGGTGACATACTGCCATTTGCAGCAACATGGATGGGCCTTGAGAATATCATGTTAAGTGAAATAAGGCAGAAAAAGCTGAGAACCATATGAGTTCACTCATGTGTGGGATATAAAACTGAAACTCACAGACACAGACAATAGCATGGTGGTTACCAGAAGGAAGGGGGTGGGAGTAGTAAATAGTAAAGGGGGTAAAATACATGGCGAGGGAAGGTGATCTGACTATGGGTGATGAGCATACAGTGCAATATGCAGATCACGCATCATAGAAATGCACACCTGAAACCTATATGACCCTATTACCAACGTCACCCCCATACAGTTAATTAAAAACTATGGGAAAGCAATTTAATAGAGGGGAAACTTTTAAATTCTTAAAGAAGTAATAATTACACAAATGAAAATAATATGTACTTATATTGTGTTAGGGTTTTTTGTGTGTTTTTTTGTTGTTATTCTGATTTACTGCTTAAAGGTCAAGAACATGTCTCAAAATCAAGGGGAAATAATGTGAATATATTAAAGCTTCATAACAGTAACTGCCTAATACATAACTATATAACAACTGTTCTTTGTTAGGCAGTGTCCCTTGTACTCTCAAAACACAAAGCGGACTTTAAACTTGTACAGGAAAATGTATTATCGGTAATTTGATTTTCCCCATGGCATGACTAGCATGGTGAAAGCCAGAACAAGCTACAGCTTGTTACCTTGGATCATAAAGGACAGATATTGATGTGACAGCTTTTCTTGGCCTTTACTGTTCCAAAAGAGACACACATTTCATATTTTGTGCTTTGAAACATGTCAAGGGGCAGAAAACAAATAAGGAACATGCAGTGACCTGACTCTTGAAATGTGGACAGCACAGGCTGCTAAAGCTGAATTGCTCAATACCCCTGCTGAAAAGTTGTGATCTGTTTAAAATCACTCAGGACAACTTCCTTGGGCTCTTTGCAAATATTCTCTACAGGCGACAAGGTCGCCGGTCCAAGTGCAAGAGTGCAGCTCAGTCTGACAGCAGGACCGGGGAAAAACAAACCACCCAGTCTCCTTTCTGCACGACCAATATATTGAGAAGCCAAGGCCTTAATTAGCTGTTGTAATTCAGGGCAATAATTCCCACCTTTTTAAAATTTGTGACAGGAACAGAGCTCATTATCTTCCCAAAAGCTCCAACAAAGGCTTCTGTAGTACCTGTACATTTCCTTGTATGTTTCTCACCCTAAGGACTTAGAAAATAATGCTGAACTTTAAATAAAATGATTAGATTGGAACAATCACAAAACCACAGAAAATAACAAGATGCCTAATCCAGGTCACTCTCTTAATGAAATGTCCCTTTGGTACTTATACATTCACCTTGCATTCTTCTGCATTTTAAAAATCTTCAGAAATGTTTTGAAAGAAAGCTAATTCCTTTGTGTATTTTCTAGGGTAATGCAGCCCTTTTTTTCTGTGTTATCCCTCAAAGGATTTTACTTATTGTAACTCTCTTCTCAGTCACTATGAGAATGACTATCATCATACTACTAATCTTTTAGTTATGCCAGATTTTACCTTGCTTTTTATTAACAAGCATTTTTAAAAAAAATCCACACTTTATTTTTATTCTTCAAATTCCCAGACACCAAATTATACCAAGTTCTTAGCATTTTATATTTGGTCTATTACAAAGGCTTTAAGATGTTACTTTTTAAAATTTTTTATTCTTTCTATGTTTACCATGTTGAAGACAATACTCTATGCTCTTTACATATATTAAATTTCTTAATCATCAAAACAATCTTAGGAAGTAGACACTATTAGCATTTTCACATTAAGATGAGAAAAGTGGTGAAAGAAGAGAAACTAAGCAGCCAAAATAAATTGTGATCCCAAGGTATAAGGTCTTCCATCACTTGGCTCTTCTTTGTGCCGTTTACCAACAAACAACTTTTAAAGAGCCATTTTTTTTAAATTAAAAAAACAAAACATAAAAACTTTGTTCTTTTTACACAGCATATTGGGATTAATTTTACTTTTTCAAACCTATGGCTTTTTGTTCCATCAGAGCACATGTCACCCAGATCTTTCTAAAACATCCACATGGCTGTGATACTTCATATTTTAGTTACCAGTGTCCTCCTACTGCTTAAGAATACACTTCAAATTCCTAGCTAAATGTTCTGTGCTCCTGGGAATTACTTCCCTGTCCAACATTCCCTGACAAGCACCATCTGTCCCATACCACTCAAACCCCCAGGCCCCTGCCATATTCCTTCTGCTCATTGTTTTTCCTTATAGACTCAGAGGCGCTCAAGGGCAGGGGCTTTACCTTACTTTCCTCCTATTTCCTATCCATTTTTTGGATAGAATTCCATAGTAAAATAAACAGACAAAAGGCAAGGAGAAGAGATAAAAAATAAATAAAATGAGGTTTTCCCAATAAGGTAAGATGGTAAATTAAGCCCATTTGGTTCTTTATTTAGAGAGATGTTTTACCTGAGTTTAGAACATTTAGGAAACACCTTGTGGTAGTTTTAGGAGGTATCATAAGATGAGAAAGAGAACCAAGAATTATAATAAAAGGAATCCCTTTTCTGTTTTTTCTGACTTGCAGGTTTTGGAAATTAATTAACAAAGTGAGTTGTGGTATCATGATGATGATAGGGAGATGCCCACATCACAGGCTGTCAGATCTCACCAGACAATATAGGCACTGAGACGTGAGTTTTTTTAGCAACATTAGTTAAGAACATATTACATGAAGAATACATGCTCGTTGTTGGGGCAAAATAGATAAATCAGACATAACCTCTTACTTGATGGAATTTACAAGTTGACAGAGGGAAACAGACATACAAGTTCAAAGGAGTAACACAGGCAGCATTCTCAGGCCAATTTCATAAAAATATGTTTCATGTCCAGAAGCCACACACAGATGAGAGGTGAATTCTAGCTATATAATATGAAATATCATAAAGTAGTATGAAAATATAAACACACACACAGCACAGGGATTATGACAGAAAAGGGGAAAATTTGTGGAAAACCATCCCCCCCAAATTAAACAAAAGACAGATTCCCATATAAATCTAACCACACCAAAAAAGAAAGAAAGAAAAAAAAGAACGGATTGGAGAAAATTACTCACAGCAAGTTATTTTTAGCTTTTGCTTGAAATTAAGAAGTAAAACATAAAAACAAACAATGCTCTCTTGATTTTGACTGCATGAAGAATTTTGCCATATTGCCATTTGCAAAACAGTGAGTGCCTGATGTGATTTCAGAAGCAATATAATATCAGAGTTAGCTCTTTTCAGATGAAAAAGTTGCCTTTTTATTTTCTCTTTAAAAGAGAATATGAATCATACAGAAAACTATTTTTAAAAAGTATTACCCAAATTCCACCAATAACAGAGATCATTAAATTTTAAGCTACACAGGTCAAATGTTTGTGTCTATTTTGTTCACTGATATATCCTTCATTGCCTAGAAATGTTGTCTGGTATAGAGTAGATGTTCAATAAACATTTTTTGATGAATAAATATGAGGGCAGAATAGTGGCAGTATTTTTGTTTCCTAAAAGGGCAAAGTATGAGCAAATTAAGGGACAGACATCCGGACTTCTACTTCTTATGGAATGTGGATACACTAGGCAGGCGTTATAAGAAATAGGTTGAAAAGTTTATTATCTTTCTTGAAGTTCCACGTAAATAGGCTACTTACATACCTAGACATACCCTGGTATATTATTTTGAAGTATCAGGAAAATAAAGTCTAAAAGCCTAGAGAAAAATTAAACATAAATATTTGTCAGCCAAGAATTTTATTATTAGCTCCTCAGTTACTGTATAGTGTTGACAACAGATTTTCTGTTAGCCTTAATTTTGTGGCTAATGGGAATCTTTGCCTTCTCGGTGTCTTTACAGGTATTTTAGAGGAGTTTGGGGCAAATGTGTATCTGAGGTAGTGACTCTGACCCACTTTCAAACCAGTTTCTAAACAAAATCTAATTACATTGTACTTTACAGGCTTGTGTTAGTGAACAGTTATTTCAAACTCATTACTTTACAGACAAGGGAAATGTGACACGAAGAGATCATGTAAGTTGCCCCAAATCATGGCTAGTTTGATTCATAAAATCTATGCTTTTGGACCCAATATTTCTACTTCCAGGTGTTAATCCTAGAAAAATAATGAGAAATGTACAACAATATTTGTATACATAAGTTTAGTTAACAAAAGAAAAACAACAACACAGAAACAAAAAATGCATGCCTAATTATTGAATGATATACGGTTAATTAAATAAAGCAAGGAAAATACAAACAATGGAACAATGGGCAACCATTAAGAATAAAAGCTATACATTGACATGGAATGACATCCCTAATGTATTGTAAAGTAAATAAACATGAAAGAGTGTTTATCATATGATCTCATTTTTGTGTAGAGTACTCTGCAAATGCATATTTGCATAAAGAAACTGAATGTATAGAAACCAAGTATTTAACAGCGGTTATTGCTAGGAAATTATCAGGATAACTAATTTTTATTTCTAAAATAAACATCCATAGTCTAAAAATATAATACCTTGAGGAAAATGTATTTAATATTGGCATTGAGGAGTTATTTTATTCTAGTCTGAGAAGGAATGTTTTAGATCATTCTCTACCAAAGCTTGTCTAAATGAAGAAATTGTTGACTGAGTCGGCTTTAGGAGAACAGAGAACCCTGAATGATTTCTCAAAAAAACATTTGTTGTGTGAAGACAAGTCAGATAAAAAATGCAGTGTGTACAAAAACAAATATGGAGTTTTCAAATCTTTGCTGCTCTAACTACAATGCTAAGGTTTCAGCCAAGAGCTCCTTACCAAAGAGAGGACCTAGCATTTGGGATGCCCAGGAAAACTTCAGCAAGCTACCTAAAATAAAATCCTGTGCAAAGTATACCACCAAGATTGAAAAGTAAAAGCTAATTTTAAGTCTGGAGCCACAGTTATTGTATGGTAAAATCTAACTCTGTAGAAACAAAGGATGTAGTGACTGGCTCTAACCACAGTTTCAGACTAATCTCATGTGTGCTCATAATAACATTTCTTTCCTATGGAGATTTTCATTTGTACATTTTAGAATCATCTTCCAAAAGAAGAAACATCTAAGGTTTAGAGAGGCCAACAGGCCACACCAAAAGTAATTAGAGGAGTGAGTAAATGAATCCAGGTCCGAAACCCATGCAGTTTCCACTCACTGTATCTTGTAGAATCAACAGAACTTCCTTACTATCTGTCCCACTCATTTTGATGGCATGACACCAGCCAATAAATGGATCCCTCTGGAACTGTCAATACAGGAGATCCATGTGAGCGGAATCCGGATTGAATCTTCATTCAACAACCAGACAATAGAAGGAAGAGTTCTCAGGGAGGAATCCTTGATTCTCTACTATATTTCTACTATATTCTTTCATGAGTCCTTAAGCACTAGTGATTTATACCCAGAAGTTTATTAGCACATGGTGTGTGTGTGTGTATGTGTGTGTGTGTGTGTATGTGTGTGTGTATATATATATATATACACACACACACATATATATATATATATATACATATATATATATGTATATATATATATATATATATATAAAATCACCTTTGGTTCTGTTTGTCTGGAAACCCTGATTAATATAATTATATCTTATAGAATAATGTATAAGTATATATATCATATCCTGTAAAATAATATATACATATATAATATCTTATATGTGTATATATATCAGATCTTATAAAATAATATATAAGTATATATATATTATATCTTATAAAATGTATTTTTCTCACTAAGACCTGATTATTTTCTTTTGAAAAACTATAGTTAAGTTCAAGTCAGTTAATTAATATATACTATTCATTTGCCACATGCCACATAAAAGAGATACTCCCTGAGCTGAGACTAGTGGGATAATAAGAGTCAAATAGAAAAAAGTTAGAAGAGGCATTTGGGTTAGTGAGCTCTTTGAGCAAAGACACCTAAGTGTAGAATGGTCCTGTGTTATGTGGCAAGGCTGTGTAAGTATGGTAATAGTGTTAGGAGGCAGTGTAGAAACAGATATCCATTATGGGAGGGTGAAATACTGAGAATACTGCTGAGAAATAATGCTGTTAAGGTAGTTCTATACTTTAAAGGATATTAAATCTAATATAAATGAAAGTCAGACCCTAGGGAGAAATCTTAGAAGTAGGAAGACACAGTTGACTTGCTATTGAGTTCAACAGTTTTTCACAGTATTAATAATTTCTATGCCTCACAACAAAAACTATTGAACAACACAAATATTACCAAACAACACACATTAGACTTTTTAAAATTTGGTTTTAACATTATTCAATATATCTACTTTAATAAATGTCAAAACTTTCTTCAAATAAACATGAAAAATGAAAACATATTTTTTCCCCCAAGGCTTTTCTTTGGAGATTCCTTTTTCTTCCGCACATAGTAGTAAGTGGAAATGGCCATCAAGATACAAAAGTGAAGGCTTTCAAAGTACAAACCTGTTCCTTAATTTGAAGGATACAGTAATAAAATTTCTATGTGAAAAAACTGTCACCTTCATAGATCTGAATACTTTATAGACTATTGAAATGTATGTAAATTCTGTGCAATTTAAATAGGTTTTACTCTATGAAGAAAAAAAATTACTAACAACAAAACTAAAGCAAAGACTACATCTTATCTCTTAAAGAAATTTGTGTTTCCTGTAAAGGCTTTCAGATAAAATAGTACATATCAGCTTCTCATTAAAGATACATGACCATTACCAACTGAAATCTGAGGATCAAATCTGTTTACAAAACTACCCTTATGAGCAGAATCAACCATGAGAAAGATATTCTGAGGGCTTAATACCCTCTTAGATAAATGATTTTTTGTATTGTACATGATCATAGGCACTTTATATTAATTTTTATTTTTATTTATTGACATCTGAGTATCAGATGAATTATAAATATCCTAGGTAAAGCTACAAAATTGTTTATATTCTAGAAATTTCAACTCTAAAAAAAATAAACATAAAATCTGTGTCTGAGCCATTTCTGTACCCTTCATAGTCCCTTCCAAATGGGTCTTTAATAAATAGCAAAAAATAGTCCTCTTGAATACTAGTCTTCCTTGTTATAAAAATATTTCCCCCCTAGATCCCACTTTTCCTTGAAGTTACCATTGTTTTTTCTGAATTTAGCCCAAAACTAAACATTCAGAAAGAAATCTACATATTTCTTACGTCCTTACTTTTCAGTTAACCGACTACCATCTGGTTTCTGTCATATAAGGCATTCAAGACATCTCCCATGATGGCCCTCTAATTGCAAAATCCAATAAACCGCTTATAACTGTTATTCTCTTTAATTCCCTGGAGTTGATATTCGACATTCTCTCCTCTGTGGGCGCGAAGGAATCCACTCTCTGACAGGTACCCTCCCACTTTCATTTCTCCTCATTTACTTTTGTTGATTTCTCCATGGCACAGGATCAAACCTTGGTGTTTCTTAGGGTCCCACCCTTCACCCTCTCCTCTCTCTGTCAACCCACTCGGTGTCAGGCTTAGGGACACCCACAAGCTGGCCCAGCATCCCTCTTCTCCTCATAACACGCCTTCTCTCCTTATGCCATAGCCTGTGCTCTGTTCTCAGCTCTCTTCACCTCTCCCTTTCAGGTCTGTTCTCTGACTGTGCCAGTCCTCTTTCGAGAAACATGTTCAGTAATTACTCCCTTTAAAACGACTGCACGTTTTTCAAAATACTGTGAAAATACCACTTTATCTATTAAGCTCTTTCCCCTCCTGCACTGTCATCATCAACTGATCGCTATTCAGTTGTTTTCCCATAACATTTTGGTCACATATTATTATAACTATTGTCAAATAGTATTTTAATTTTTTTAAATCCATCTATCTACCCAAAGTGAATATTAAGTTCTTCAAAAGTAAAAACCACTTCGGGATTAGTACAGATTAAAGGAGGCAGTACAGCATAAGGGATATAACCGGGGCATGGACTTTAGAATTAAGCAGGAGTCTCAGGCATCCACCGCTTCGTAGCAAGCAACCTCAGTGTTATTCATGAAATGGGGATAACAAATAATAATAAAAAAAATAATACTACTACTAATAATTACATAATATCCTAACTTTATACATAAAATGTGTAAAGTACTTAACACAGTGAGGTCAGAAGGTATTTACTAAACCACTTCAACTGTTAATAATTCTCCTTCAAATTTACACAGGGTCTCACTCATCACAGGTTACCAATAAATATTTGGTGAATGCATGAATGAATGAATGATAACAAAATGTAATTATCTCTTTTATGCTTCTTTTATGGTTTAGGGGGATTTGAGGAATTCGGTAAACTTTACTCCTGCCATCAGAATAAATTTTAGACCATAGAAAACCAAGGCACAGACAAAATTTTCATAAAGCCAAATGCAGGTAGAGATGTAGAAAAAGATACACAAAAGTAAGAGGTGTTTTCTCTAAACCTCTCCAATTAATATATTTTGCTGGCTGTGTTTATCAGTTAGGCTGTATCACCTTAAAAAGTCAGATGCCCCTGATGACAGTTGGTAAGAGTAAAACGTAGAAGAGAAAATGATTATGGGCCACTATGCCCATGAGAGAAATATCCTGGGGACATGGGCATTCTCTGAACAGGCCATGGTCCTGAGACCTATTTGTGGGGAGAAGGCAGGGTGAGCCTGAAATGTCATGTGTGCTTTGCCTGGGAATAGTGAGAGAGGGACAAGCTAAGAGAAGACTGGGTCCCAGGGCAGGTATGGCCAGTGTCCTAAAAAAGAAGTAATGAAAGGACCTATATCAAAGTTTGGCCAAGGATCACCCTGCATTTACTAAATCTGAAATATTCATGAATCTATTGTCCTTGCTATTTTTCCCTCTACTTGCATTGCCCAGGTTCAGGGCTTCATCACTTTTTACCTGAAGCATTGTCAACCTTTTGATATGTGGTCCTAGCAGCTGATCTCTAGGGCTTTCTTCCACACGCCAACAAGGGTCACCTTCACAAGCAAACTCCTTCAGCTCACGCATTGGCCTCAGATCTCTTTGGCTACTCATTATTTTCAGGATCTTATGGAATCCCTTAATTTTGGCATAAATTGGATTCCAATTTATCTTTCTAGTCGTATTGTCTTACACCCCTCCAACTCTACAGTCACCCTTAATTGTAGCTATATTAAACCACTCATACTTCCCCAAAGAGGCCATTAAGTCTCATGTCCATGTCTTTCCTTATGTTATTCTTTCTTTTCAGAATGTACTTCCCGACCTCACTGAACTATATCAACTGCATGAACAGCAAAAGGTTGTCTTTCCTGTAAAGTCTTCCATGTTCCCATTTCCCATTTTGAATGAATCACTTGCCTTGTTAAGACTCTACTACCTTTTTCTCCTGTGTTCACATCTACATTATTATGGGTTAATTAGTTGCTATAAATTTCTAACCCCTCTAATTAGTGAGTTCCTTGATGTTGAGGGTTTAATTTCATTCACCTTCACTTGTTTAAGGTTTAGCACACTTTCAGGGTCTTATAAATATTTGCTGAAATACTGCAGGAATTTAAGGTGGAGGCAGGGCAAAGGTGGGACTGAAAAAGGGTTACTTCTCTGTCTTCAATTGCACAAGGTATTAAACCTGGGTGTGAACTGAGAAATGAATCAATTTCTTTACATATATTTTATAGACTAAAATTTAAAGTGGTATTTTTAGATGTATTTTATGCAAAAATACTGGTTTAACATATTCAAATATCTTCCAGATAAAAAGAATATCAATTTTTCCTATGCAATTATTTTATCACCTCCCATATTTTTTCAACTATTGTATAAAGGATCACATTTTCTTGAATAAAAAATAGACCTTTATAAAAAACCTACAGAGTTTTGGTAATGAGACATCTGAATTTTAATACAATTGTGCTTTGAAATCCTTGTTAAGTATTCTGAGAAACCACCATAGGGCTATTTTCGGGTGCCTATCAGGGTTTCTGTTTACAATACTGAGTGTTAAAGAGTTGTCAGATACGAGCCACCTCTAAATCTCAAATAAAAGGTTAAAAAATAACTTGGACTCTAATGAATGTTGACAGTTTCCCCAAAGGTGGCCCCTGAAATTTCTCAGAGGAAATGAGTTTGTTATGGACAAACTGAATTGAGAAAGACTTATTTAAACTATTCAGAAATAAAATTTATGGAATTTTTAGCGTGTACATTTTTTTTCTGTAAAGAAGTCTTATTGATTAAGGTAAGACTATTTCCAGTAAAATTTGGGGATACAAAATAATGTATTTTTTCATCAGTACTTGCAGTGAAAAGTCAGTTACTAAATAAAAATTGCCATGCCAAATAGAGTATATAGAGAGTCTTAAAACACCTGCTTTTATTCTTCTCTAATTAAAAGCACTAGTCTAATATATTTTTATTAGGCAGCTTCAGAAACCTTTCCATTCCCTCCGTTACATTTCTAGACTTTCTAGCTGACTATGGCGCACACAGTTGTCGGTGAGCGAAGCACAGGTTAAGTGTGTACGACACAGATGAGCCTTGGGATTAAGTGTACACCGTGAAATGCACGTGGATGCTCATGATTAAGCCGATGAACTGTGGCCTGAAATGATGTCACACGAAGCAGAGCAGTAAGTGGAAGGGTAAACCTACTTGCATCTCGGCTCATTAAACGCAGTTAAAGTGCAAATCCCCTCATTCTGACAGTAGTGATCACAAGGGTTCTCTTTCTGGTCACAGCGCTGACTTTTAAACCCCACAGAGCATCTGCAGAATTTCAGTAAAATACAGCCAAATAAAGCATCTGACTTTGTATTTTTTTGCCAATATGTTTCAAATGTATTTCATACAGAGATAGTAATATGTGAACAAAATTGTTCTCAGGTACGGTCACCTCTCTCTCATACACACTCATCACATGCTACTCGGACGAGGTAGGCACAGAACATAGATATGGGTCACATGTGGGCATCATCCTTCTGGTCAAGCAGTGACAAAGGGAAATTCAAAATAGAGGACACGTAAGCTGAATAGTTTTATTTCAAGTTGTCCATTCTGGACAATTAGTTATTTGAGAGGAGAAAATATTAATTTCCAGGTTCTCTTAAAACAGAGACTCTCCAATACTTTCCAAGCATTTAGAAACCCAGATTCGAGTTACTGTATTACCAAGGAGCAAGGCTTAATAGGTTTGCATAATTAAACCTGATACAAACATCAAATAGCATTATACACTTGAAGGTATACGTCCAGTTCTTTTGAAAAGAATGGCTGTAAGTACCGAAGTATTCATAAACATGATTATGTCTGGGTTTCACATATCTCAATAAGGTCAATAAAATTAGAACAATTTTCCCACGCTCAAAACATCTATGACTGTCTGAAATGGGCATGACGCTAAGAATTAAATGAGTTCTCCTTACGAAAGCACTAGCATATTGATGGAGGAGATCCTGTCGCGTATGAGCCAATGAAGGATAACGCCTGATAAAAGATGTCCATGAAACATTTACTTAAAATACATTACCCCCAAGTGAGGAGGACAATAGAGCAGGGGTTCCATGAACATGCAAAGTCATATTATTCAAGGCCCACAGCACTGCGAAGTACTCACAGACACACAGGTACGTTGGCCTCGGGGTCCAGCTGACAGGTGCCGCCGTTGTAACAGTAGCCGTCGCATAACTGGCAGCTGGAGGCGATCTTTCCATTGGTGCAGCTGCAGCAACAGAGACAGAAACCTCATCATTACCTGCATCCTGGCTGCTTCAAGCCGACACAAACTCGCTGCGGAGGATAATATTCATCACAGAGGAGTAATGCAGGGGCTGGCTGAAAGTAAGTTTCCAGAAAGACAGGCTTGTTAAAGGCAAATCTTTCCAACAGAATAATGACAAAGTTGTTCTTTTGGTAATTTTCAAATTTTCAACCCATTTGCTTAATATGAAAATGTAACGTAGCTAGATATGTGTGAAAAAACACTCTAATGTCTCTCACACTCCAGGAAGACATTAACGTCAAAATCTTACTCCCTTTGTATGTACCCGGAGGTTGTTAAGGCCAGTGTGAATGATAAACCACATGATCATATGCTCTGGAGGCAAATGCCTCAGCTGTTCCTTCTAACCTGAAAAATCTGGTACAAAGAATAGTTATGAGTTTTAGATTTCATATTTTGTAAGAAAGTATTGTATTATCCTATAGTCATATGTATTCCACTGCTTCATTTTGAATATGTATTGTAATTAATGTCAAACTTTTTATTCTAACAACAACGAATAAACATGGAGCAGTCCATCACAAAAATAAACAGTAATGTTATAGGAACAATATGCAATATAGCAACAAAGTAATGAGTTAGGCTTACATGGAATACTTATGAAAATGATTCTAATATACAGAATATTTACATGCTGAGATAAGAATAAACTATGGCTACAGGGGAAAAACAAGAATAATAATAATAGGAAGAAAAGTTCTTATTTGCCATGTTATATTTTAACAACTAACTAACTAACTAAATAAATACTATTAGATTGGACATTAAAATTCGTGGGGGAAACGGAGAAAAATGTTTTTACTTTCCAAATTATCAAGGGACCTCTTTTATAAGAAGTATTGTAATAGAATCACACAGGCCTTGGACCAAATGAGAATTACAACAGATCCTGCCAATATTTTGATTGTGAGATCATGTTAGTATGAGGTGCTATGAAGCAATCAGTGGAATCACAATAAATCTGGCCATAACTTTGACCAAAAAATCAGTCTGCAATATCATTGACTGACCACTTTGATCCTTTCCATAATGGATATCTCTACAGTACACCCATCAAAGGGCGATTGCCAAAGACAGGTTAGATATCTAGGATAATTGCTTGGAAATCCTGGTGTTCATTTATTTTGTGCATATTTATTTGCTCTCATGTGGGTGGTAGGGTCGCTAGAAATGGACTAAACTGCTTATAACTTTTCTGGGTGCTTAATTTAAAGATATTTTTTAAGAACCTGAATTTTAAACTCACATTTCTTTTCAAGAGGAGCAGAAGCAATGAGTGAACTGTGTACTAGATGTGAAATGGAGGTATGGGAAAGTGGAACCAAATATGAGAGAAGAGGCAGTGGTTTATAATTTCCAAGTTTTAACAGAGAGTATCTCATCCTTTATAATCTATAGAGGCATCCAAGTACAAATGCCACCTGAGTCAAGTGCACACTGAGTGGTATTGGTGTCTGATAGCCTCCTGTTAGTTTCCTGTTCTGTCAAAGGTATAACATCAAAGACAAAAATTAGCACATTATACATTAAAGGATTTCCCACAAGAAAGATAACTATGCACCAAATATTAGCTTTTAAAATAAAAATAAAAAATTATTAATTGCTCTTAAACTTCTGCTTCCAAGAGTAATAAAATATGTTGCCTCTTTGTCCTAAGTGCTTTGTTTGAATTCTAAACTGAAGACAGACATTTGTAGATATTTCAAATATGAAACACAAATTATCCAAATCATTATAATGCATCAGAGCGTAGTTCATATTTTAATGCAAGTTTTTTAATCATAATTTTGTTTATTAGACACATGTGTGATACACACACACACACACACACACACAGTTTGTGGTATGTGGTTTCCCAAAAGTTAATTAATAGCTGTGCAATACACAAAAGTAATTCCATAATAATCAACATCAGAAAGGCATTATTTAGGCTACTCAAAATTACGATCATCTTTCTTCATCAATATTTACTTAGATTTCCAGGAGAGAGAAAAATATTACATTAGCTCCATGTTAAAGATTATACTCATTACACTTGACAGAGTATCTATCCTAGTTCACAGCTCGTAGCCCGCGCGTTAGAAACATACCTGACTATTTGAAATCACAAGTATACATAGCAGCTTGAATTTTCCTATTTAAAAGATTTATTTTAACTCAGTGGGAGTTTTGTTTTAGTATCAGTTCTTTACCTATGAAACAAATTCCACTATCACTATAAACGTCATTTACTGCTAAGATGAAAACTATTCCAGAAATGAAAACACACTTGTCTAGTAAGCTTCAGAATACCGAGTCCTGTTTGTATGGCCGTGTTTATATGCTTTTCAGTCTATCTGATAAATCAAGTGCTATACTCCTGTTTTTAAACTTCCACTATCTACTCATTGTTAGCAACTATTATTTATCTATTTTTGCATATGTTTTCCCAAAAATATATTTTAAGAGACAAGAACTATAATGTTGAACCTCAGGAACCTGCACGGGTTATAAGGCCTTGGTGCTTTCAGGTGGGCAAAGACAGTTTGCATGGCAGGCAGCGCGGCTGCCCTGAGGCCTGCCCTCCCTTCCCTTTTAACAGAAATAGAACGTGTGTCCTGACCTGAGACTGTCTAAGGTAAACTAAGTCGGAAGTTGGCTCACAGCTCGCCTTAGATCTGCTGCAAACCCTGAGCGCATGAAATGGGCCTGTAAAGAAGACCCTACAGCGCCTTCCTGACATGGTCCCCAGGACATGGAGAAAACGTCTGCCCACTAATTGAAATAAAGCTCTGTCAAGCTAACATCTCATCACAAAGAACTGATGAGCTTAATAAGTAAACACGATTTTGGCAGCTTATATGAAAATACATTTTGCTTTTATGTACTTTTCAAAGGCACATTTTTGTAATTAGTCATATTTTCAATTACTTTACTTAAAAAAATAAGGTACTTTCAAATGAACCAATTACAGGGTTTGCGTAAATGCCATTCATGATGATAACACAAATCATATTTAGAGTAAATTCTAAAGTAAGAGTAAATAAACGAGGAAAAATGTTGATGTTGTGTGTAATAAAATTTTATTGGGCCTTGTTTGGCAGAGCACCGTAACTCAGGGCTGGCGCTCACACACTGTCACGGCGGAAGCTGTGGCGTGTGCTTTCCTGCTTTCCTGTCTCGTATTATCATTTATTATGCTCCTAAGCAAGGCAAGTGATAGACTCCAGTCCTTTATAAGTCCCTTTAAAAGGCTGTTGAAAGAAGTTTGGAGTGAGGATTGATCTCCAACCTCAGTGGCATAAACTTGTTTCATGATAGAAACTGAATGACATTACCCTTTAGCTGCAATGATCTGTTTTCCATTCATTTGACGTTGAAGCCAAAGGGCAAAAGTGTGACTTGGGACATTTTTGTCTTAGTTGCTTCCTAGGAAACATTATTCCTTTGTCTTATTTTTAACCATAATGTTCAAAATCAAATTTAAAAAAACAACAACAAAAAAGTTTATTTCCATTAGACAGGTCCTTTGCTTCTCCCCCAAAGGATCATTTTGTAACAACAGAAAAGCAAATACTCACTGTGAATAATAATGAAACAATTAAGAGCCCGAGATATTCTACTTTAGGAATATTACACTGAGCTTTCTAAAGGTACTTTGCATTTCATTATTTCTTGCTTAATATTAGAAATATTCTATATAGGGAATGATCTGACCATATCATTACACAATGAATTTTCATGTTTCCCTGATGTATGTAATAGTATTGAATAAGAAAAGTTTGGATTTAATTTAAATGTACTGAACTTTGCCTCTAGCAAAAAAAAAAAAAAAAAGTATGCAATAGTCACTATATTTTGGAATACAAATAATTTACATTGTTTTTATAAGTTTTTTTGCTGGACTATTAAACCCTTTGAGTTCAAATGCTTTTATAAATTAAGCTGATGTCCACTTACTTGCAAGATATATCGTCACTGTCTTTATTTATAATGCAGTGCCCCCCATGGCACCTTATACATTTGTCAACCTCACATTTTGGTCCTTCATAGCGTGTTGGACAGACACAGTCAACAATTCCGTCATTCCCAATGGTACAGGATTCAGAATTCACACAGTAGTGGTGACACACATCTAGGAAGAATGCACGACAGAGAAATAAAATTATATTACAAGTATTTTTCTTCAGTCGCAATCGATGTTTCCATCTCATTTAATATTTAAAGATGGTTGGTCAATATGTAGATTAATTTACAGAAGCAGCTTGTAAGTGCATGCAGCTAGAATTCTCTGGCAATGCTATTGATCCGATGCCTCTTTCTGCCTGTGTTGGATATCATTTCATCTGACTAAAAGAAAATGGGTTATATTGACATAATGAAAGCTAAAAAACTCTTTAGTTTCTGAATCTAAAGTTTAAATCAACAAGTTACCTTAGCCTTCTTTCTAGTGAGCGATATTGCTATTCTCAAATGAGCAGAAATGCTCAAGATTTCTTTTCACCCAGAGAACAGGGTGGTGTATGGTGAACAGGGGACTCCTACCTCTGCACCAGGCCTCGGTGGACGGAAAGAAACCTCTCTCTATACGTGCCAGAACAGGTCCAAGTATTTTCAAATACTGGGGCAACTTCATAAGATGTGCCTCTGCTGAGGCTCCAAGGGAAAAGTGGGCTGGGAAACCCACTGATTCATCATGGGGGGAAATGATAACGTAAGTGTAGACTATTGTCCGCCTTCTAGGGGAGCACCTAACCTCCCTCTAGTCTGAGCTCTTTGTTTTGAAAGAGGTTTCTTAGTGAGCATTATGGGCAGTTCTCTCCACTACAAAAGAAGACTTCCTCAAATAATTATTTCTATACCTTTATTTTTACACCTGTTGAACATGAAAAATAAAAACAGATTTAATATAAAAGCCACATTAACTCTGTAACTTGACATTCAGCCTCAATCTTTTGAAAAGCAGGCATGTCTATCTGTATGTTTGTTTATGAACATAATATAATTTATCACATTTAAAGCGTTGAACTTCACAATACAAATAATCTTTCTTTTTTATCTTCCCCTGAAGATATATTTTCCATTGCTTTTCAGAGAGAGTGGAAGGGAGAGAGAGAAAAATATTGATGTGAGAGAGACACATTGATTGGAAGGCTCCTGCATGAGCCCCTACAGGGGCAGGGGTTCCAGCCTGCAACCGAGGTACGTGCCTTTAGCAGGAATCGAACCCAAGACCTTTCAGTCCACTAGCGGATGCTCTAACCACTGGGCAAAACCAGCTAGGGCAATGCAAATAATCTTAAGCAAAATAAGTGATTAAATCAATCCTAAACTTTGGATTTAGAAGCTGCAATTTTCTTTTAGCTGTCTAACTGTGAAGCAATGTTCAGTGAGATTAGCTGAGATAAAAATCACAATTTATAAACTTTAACCTGCTGTAAGACAATTATAGTGGATGAGGCAAATTAAAACATAATTTACTATTCTCATGTTTATATATTTATTTAGCCCTGTATTAAATCAGACAGAAATTAAATTTATTGACAAACTTGCTTCATATTTATGGAAATTTATTTCATGCAATCTCCTGTGTTCTGTTGCATTATGCCAAGTACCCACATTGATATTCAATGCTTAAGTCTATTAATATGGGCTTTGGCTATACTTAAGGAAAGTTATACATTCAACAGTGAAAGACTTAGAGATGTAAAAGTTAAGTCTATGTTAGTATCTGTACACAACACACATTCTGCTTTTATTTATGAAGAATGTTTTAGCAACAACCCACATGATCACCTCGTACCTTTTCCCCTTCAAAGCAGAAATCTCTAAAGAATAACTTTCATTAGGTTGCTAGGTACCTCTTATTTAGAAGAAACTCTTTTACCACTCCCCCAGTTGCTTTAAATTACATTTTCTGGTCCTGCTTCAGCCGTCGGATGGAACATAGAAGTTGGCTGATGTGTCTTTCCAAATCTTCATGTTATGTGCTTTTTTAGAGGTTTATATAGTGGTGTTTCATCAAAATCACGTAGGGGACTTATTTTCAAATGCAAATTCCAGTGCCTTCCCTTGTCTCCCACCACTGCCGACCCCTGGATTCTAATTCATAAATCTGAAATGGGGTCCAGGTAATTGCCATGGGGCTGATTGGGGAACGAGAATTTGGGAACTAGAGAGTGTAAGAAATGATGATCTAGAGATAATATTATTGATTAGCAGAGGAACTACATTCTCTAATAGTTGTAAGTGATTTGAATTTGACTGAAATATATTATCTCTTGACTAACTTTGAGAGCCTTAATTAAATGTTATTTTAAATCTAAAATCTTGAACCTCTTTGTTTCTATAACCACATTGCTGAGTAGGCCTGAGAACCATTCTGAGGGCTGATGATTGCCCTATACCACACTGGAGCAAGGAATAGTTTGCACTTACTTAGAGTGCTAACGGGCAACATTAAAAACTTATCTACAGTTTACTAATTATAAGTAATTTTGATGCATAAATTAAATCTATTTTAGACTAAGCTTACAAAGATGTGAGAATATACACAACTGACAAGTAATAAAGAAGATAAAAATTAACACCTCAAAAGAATACCATTGCACACACAGAAAATTAACCACAAATAGCAGAAACTCTCATATATTACTAGTGGGAATATTAATTGGTTCAATCAATGTGTAAAACAATTGAGAGTATTTACTAAATTTGAACATGGCCACATCTTATGACCTAGCATTTCTACTCTTAATATATATCCAAGAGAAAAGTAGACACTTGTGCACAAAAACTTGTACATGATGTGCAGAGCAACCTGTTTAGAAATAGCCCAAAACTGAAAATAATTCAAATGTTCATCACAAGAAAGATAGATAAACTGTGGTTCACTCATACAATGGAAAAAATATAGATAGATGATAGTGAGATGGATAGATGATAGATGAAAAATAAAACATGAACGAATCACATAAGAATAATATTGAAAGAACTGAACACAAAAATAATATACTACATTTTTCTGTATATAAAGTTCAAGAAGCAAAACTAATCTATGATTTTAGAAATCAAAAAGGGGTATCATTGGGAAGAAGAAAAAGGAGAGGCAAAAAAGGGGGTAGACCAAGGAACGCAGGCTAGGAGAAAATAAAGGAGAGGAAACTTTTTGCTGGAGGGGAGGGACTAGGGAAGGGACTGAAGACAGAAGAGAGGAATGGAAGGTTGGGGATAGAAGAGCTTAGCCAGACTGGCCAGTAAGTGGTCAGCAGGAACGGTCTAAATTTATGGAAAGGAAAGCTGGTGGAAAAACATGGTTGATTCTCATTTTGAACATGAGTCATTTAACCATGAGAATAACATGAAGGGGTGGATTCATAACTGATTATTTTCTGGGGACATGCATATGCTTAATTGTATACTGAGAGCTGTAGGAAGAATCCAAAGACATATGACAGGACATCAGCACTCAGAGAGGAGATGACCCAATTGAAAGTTTAAGACGAAAAAACACACCAATGGATCTGAATAATGTCCACTGAGACAAGAGCCTACATATATTAGTACCAGCAAAATCTTCCTTCTTGTGGAATACTCCACCTCATAAATTGTGAGCATTTTACTGCCCTGAATAGCATAATAGTTGAGATGTTCTGCATATGACAAGAAGGGGCAATAATGAAATGTAATTAATCTGTGCTAAGAAAGTAGAGATTACCATTAAATTATATAATAGCACTTTATATTCGCTATGTAAAAATTGTCATAACCTCTGTAGGATAATTACACTAAAAACTTCACACATAGTAGCAACAAACACAATCATGTAATCTACAGAACAACAATAGATATATAATTACAGAGTATTCATATGGTAATTAGGTAGATAGTAACTGGAAAATAAGTCAATGCCTATTTTCTGCAACAGAAATGAAGCGCTTTTCGAGGGATATCACTATTGCACTGTCTCTCTCTTTCAGTTTCTCTTTTTCTATCATTCTTTTTCAAGCAACCAGATATGGAAGGGTATAGTCCTTTCTGTAATCTTTTAACAGGATCTTAATAGACTGCATAAAAATATATTCATGTATGAGTATACATACAGGCTTATGAATCTTCATGGAGAGCTAAATGTCTATAAAATCTCTGGCTGCATTTAACGTCTTTCCCCAATATTTCTTTCTGACTTGCTAAGACTATTTAGTTATTAACTTAAATTTTCAACTGAGCCATTCAAATTGTACTAGTTAGTGAAGTGTGAAATTTATTTAAAGAGAAGAAAACCAAGCTCTGGGTCCCTCTAGACCAATGAGACCAAGTTAACAGGAAAGATATGGCAAAGTAAAACATGCCTGTCACCTATTTGGGGAGTTTTCTGGAAAAGCTCTAAGATTCTTAAGAATGTTAATAACAGTGACTGTGGCCATTTCTTCTCTAGAGTCCATTTTTAACCCAGCTTGGTGTAAGAAGCAAAAGAGGTGTGGTGACTCGTATAAATTTGCTTGGAATTTTATTATTGTCCTGGAGGGATTATATAAAGAAACAGAAAAACACTTAAGAAATATTAGAATTTATTCTTTTCTACATTTCTCAAATGTTTTACCCAACTTAAGGTATCTTAATAATTAAACTTATTGCATAGTCCTAAATATATCTTCCAATTTCAGAACCGAGTTTAATAAAGTAGGCAAATATTTAATCCAGGTGCTAATTAAATATTCACTAGGGAAATAAATGTGTGCAAAACTCTGATTAGAGCTGATAAATTTTCATCAGGAAAACATGTCTAAGGAAATTAACATTTTTCTAATTTATTACTAAAAATAGAAGTATATCTCAAATATTTCTATAGAGAAAACTAAAAAATTTAAAGGGATAAAATTGATTCTGAGCAAACAGTGCCATCTCTGAGTATCCAGGTAGAAGAAAAATGTAAAATTCAGAAAGCCAAATTATCAAAACTTTGAGTTAGACATATGGAATGGGATTTAAAAAGTACCAGCTTTTAAATTTTTAACAATACTATTTAAAAATGCATATTCAAGTGATAGCATCAATAAAATTGTCAAAAAGTACCTTATAAAACTATCATGGCGATGTTTTTTCAAAGATCAGAGAAACCTATATAACTTTTGCTTGTAAACAATGTTCAGAGTTGAGCATTCCTTTATTTTTAAAGCAATCAGATATAAAAGGTTTTAGCAAGTAATGATTTAAAATGTAGTAGTCATTTGAGATTTGTAAGCAGCCTGACTTGCAGGTGAGAGGCTTATCAGATGAGGCTATCTGAAAACCAAGGAAGTGAGTAAGTGTATGACCGCTTAAAAGTAAAATGAGGATGAAGCGTGCACATATAGGTCATGCATCGCTGACCATAGACAAGTAATTTACCGTACTTAAGCCCTAATATATCTACTAAGGCGTTGACTATGTATTAAGATTCAATTAATTTCAGTCTAATAACATTTATTGATATCAACTATGTTAATAGTCACCATTGTGTAAATAGTACTCCTGTCTTCAGAGTGCCTTTGATAGAATCCTTAAGACTAACAAGGTTGAAAAAAAATCAAAATCAATAAAAGATTTTAGATAATAAGTGGTACTAATTTTTAAAAGACAATTCAGAGCACAAAGTAATAATTCATTTTTAGAAAAGTGGAGTTTTATAAAGACACGGGAGGTAAAGAATCCTGGATAGGAGGTGATCATGGACAAGATCATCTCAGATGAAACTATCATGAGAAAGTTATTGACATCATGTTGAAGCCTAACTAGAGGACAGGGAATGTTATGACACCATCCTAGACAAATCCATGTAGATCCTATGCACGTAATTCTCTCTCTCTTTCTCTCTGTCTCTCTCTATCTCTTCTTTCCTCCTTCCATCCATCCTTTCTTCCTTCTTCCAAATTACTCCAAAATTAAATGTCAAAGTCATGATTTCTGACATACTTAGGTGTACCTTCCTTCTAGTCTTTCTTTAATATGTTACCTTGCAAAATACATAATATATATGTATCTCTCTGTATCAATATATTCATAGTCATCTATTGATATATATAGAGAGAAGTTCCTACACTGGTGCAATAGCAAGAAGAAAAATAGCAGATTATATAGAAGTAATTACTATTTAATGGGAATTAACTAAAAACTGGAAAATGCACCTTGAAAGGTCTGGCAGAACAATATGTAGGAAACTGGTCAAATGTATGTTTCCTTTTAGTCAGATATATATGGATAAGACAGATTATTGATATATAATAATAAGCTTTCCACTTGACTAAGATTTTTTCAATAATCCAAAGGTTACAGAGAATCACTTTAATTTTATTATTTGTCAGCAGCATTTAACCTTTACCATAACTAGAAGTATGCACTAAATTACTGTAATTAATAAATAAAATATTTTAATCCAAGATATTTTTTATTTAGAAAGATCGTTTTCTTTGAAAGAAATCCTTATAAACTGTTTCAACCTTAAAGTGATGAGATTAAGTCATTAATCATTTATCCACACTGGGTACAAAAAGATACTGTAGCAAACACTTTTGATATGGAAACTGATGTGTTTCCGTTTCTGTAGCCCCTGACCCTTCTCTCCATTCAGGCAGCACTAAGGTTCTTAACTGACCCTGCTTTATTTTTCGTCATCTTGTTTCTCACCACCTGACATCTAATATGTTTGTGTATTATTTATAAATACCAAAAGGTACCATGAGCACAGTTTTGCTTTATTCATGACTAAATTCCAAGCCACAGTGGCTGGAAATATTAGATGCTCTATTAAAATTTGTTGAATTAATGACTGAGCCCTGCCCCTTATAAAGGAGAGCACTTCAGAAGGCAGAGAGCAATTTATATAAATGGGAGATCAGTCTAGGCTGGTTTAACCCACTCCTGAAACAACCTGAAGTTTGCCAGCATGTGCAGTTGTATGTTCAGTTGATGAGAGGGAAGTAGGAGATGGAAGATGAAAATCAGATGGGAAGCAAAGATGAATACCATGAAGTCTGGATAAAAGAGCCCTTGGGCATCTGGTGTCTGCATGAAATAGACACTCAGCTACTGGACCAATGAACCAACTACCAGGCACTCCAAGCTGGCATGTGGATAAAGGATGTGACTTGTAAATTCCCAGAAGTCGGCATTACACATCACATTGAATTAGACTAAACTTTTCAACTTCTAATCCGTTTGAGTTTGCAGTCATAGCCTAACCTCTGCATGGAATAAAACTTATTCAAGAAACTATTTTCTTCTGTGGCCTGATCTACTTACTTTCAGACTCAATATAGAATTCTATTCTAAATTCATGGATCATTTTAGAAATTATTTTTAAAAGGCATCTCAGACTAGCCTGGCCAGTGTGTCTAAGTGGTTGAGCTTCGACCTTTGAACCTGGAGGTCATGGTTCGGTTCCTGGCCAGGGCACATATCCAGGTTTTGGGCTTGATTCCAGTAAGGGGCATGAGGGAGGCAGCCGATCAATGACTCTCTCTCATCACTGATGTTTCTATCTCTTTCTCCTGCTCCCTGAAATCAATAAAAATATATTTTTTAAAAAAGCATCTCAGACTATATCCATGAATGCTATAAAATTACTACATTTATTTTTATTACCTAAATTAAATAATTATGTTATAATACATATTATAAATGATAGGTACTCAAAATATCTATTAAAATAAAAATATAAAATATTTGCATTTGATTTTAAAACTTACAAAGGACCTTTCTTATCTCACATGAAACTCCCAACTTTAAAAAACATATAGTTATAATTATTATTTTTTATAAATCATGTGATTGAGTTACACTTGTGATGAAAATAATTTGGAAATCTAAAGTTGAAGAATACTATTTGTTAGTCTACAACTTTCTACTTTACATAATTCTAAATGATTCCATATCATCACCTCTAAAAGACAACATTTCTTCCTCAAATTTGGAATCAAGGTTGACCAATTCCAGAAAAGCTTAGGGTATATGTTCAGTGAAGTTCCAGAAACCCACTGAAGTGATATGCAAAACATTCTATGTATTTGTTTTACTTAGGTAAGAGAGTCTTAAAAAGATCAGAAGCCTATTTTACCTCCCAGTTGAAGAAGTATGAAAATCTGCAGTTGAAACATTCCAGTTTAATTTAGTTACTCATGGTCTGGAGTTTACCAAGGAAGTGACCTAAATTCTTGGCCTCAGATGATAACTGAGTAGTCAAATAATGTGACATTCATGACATGGTCATATCCACATCAGTTTTTTTGCTTCTTCCACTATGTTGATTATATCAATTGATTTTCAAAGAAAGCTTGCTCTAAGATCACTATAATATAGATTTTTTTAAGTTTAAAAACTAAAAAGTACAGATTATTTTATCAAAATGAAAATTATATGACACCACTACCATGGATTTAACCATGGATCTTCAAGTGCTGATGAAAACCTAAAAATTCAAATTTAGCTACTTGACCTCTGGATTAATCGCCTGGCTGTATTCTGAAACATATGGCTTTTTTTCATACTTTTTAACGATTTATCTTATTTTTTAAATAAATTTATTGGGGTGACATTGGTTAATAAGATTATATAGGTTTCCAGTGTACATTTCTATGATACATGATCTGTATACTGCATTGTATGCTCATCACCCAAAGTCAAACCATCTTTTGCCAACATATTTGGGGCTCTTTACCCTTTATTAGCCCCTTCGCCCCCTTCCCTCTGGTAACCACCCTACTGTTGTCTGTGTCTATGAGTTTCAGTTTTATATCTCACATGTAAGTGAAATCATGATTCTTAGCTTTTTCTGATGTGACTTTCTATTTCTCAGTGCTATACTTAGGATGTATTTGATTCTTTGATAGCAAGCCCCAATAAATAGGTTTTATTCCTAATAATTCATTTTTAAATATTTAAGCATTTATTATGACAAATTATTGGCTATCTCCTTTTTATTTAGTATTTACTCTTTTTAGTGTAACTTCATGTGTTGGAAAACAATGAATTTAAAAACATATATTTATTTAAATTAAAAGTATAGTTATATATTTGCATTAATGAGAATGAAACAAATAAATACAATTTTGAATGCACTGCTTGATTTAAGCAAAGATCTGCTCTTCTTTTTTTGGTGGGTTACATAACCAAAGGGTAAATTACAAATATAATTTATATTTAACCATAGGGTAAATTATAAATATAATTCACTCCTAGTTTTGGTCTTTTGCTCTCGTACTGAGAAGCTATGAGTTTAAGATTTAAAGAAGATATTTTTTAACCTCTAGAGCTGATGTTAACATACTGACTCTCTTGCAATTTTTATCAATAATCAGGATAAATACAGAATATTTTCTAGCCAAATATGAGCTACCAAAAAAGGTTCTATTTTTTTCATAAAACAGAATAATAATACCAGTATATACTGGTAAATATAGTAATCATATTAACTATAAGGTAGGAATTTTATTTTCTTCCATTTAAAGTATTCAAAGATTCCTGACTCATGATATTTTCTCAAAATATGTCATTTGACATTCCAAATCTGAAGAGAGAACTGTTTTAAAGTTACTCTTAAATTTACATTTAAATTATTTCTTTTAAAAAATGATGTTGGCAGATGCATCTAAGTAGAAACAATTTGCTTAGTTTGAGGTAAGCCTCAAGTAAATATTTTTTTTTCAATCTGAGTGTCTGTCTTTGCATAATACATGTATTATATTGTTCTCAAATACCCAATTCTATTTGTAGATAATTATTTATGAACCCATTTAATTTACTTACCACCAAATACAGCAGAATTACAATCATGGACGGTTTCTATTCATGCAAAGCCTTACTTTTTATTTAGTTATTTGTTTTTGCTAAGGGCTTCCAACTGGGCCTGCTCAGTTTATTTTAATACAAATCCCTCTTTAAACAGTTAGTAACCATGGCTTATAGGACAAGTTTGTATTTTCTGCCTTCATTTAAACAGTTTTCAAGCTGTCTTCCTTTGTCTTTCATATTATGTTATATATTCACTCTTCCTGAAAAGGTTAAGCACCTTTTGGTAGCGCTTATGTGGCATAAAAGTGGAAGATCATACCATTGACCCTTGTCGTAATTTATAGTGAAGCACTGTTTCAAGACTATTGTGAGAAGGGTTATCTCAAAATCAAGTAAAGCTGGAATAAAAAATGTTGCTGCTATGATGTCAGCAAGAGTAATAAAACATTCTTAAAGGTTTTTTACTCCAGTAATACTTACTGAAATTGTTAAACGTGATAACCAAAATTCCAAGGATAAGTTACATGATGAGATAAAAGTTATCCAGAGTTAACTTTATAAACATGTCATTGGAATTTGAAATTTAATCATAAGAAAGATAATGTAATGCTTCTACATAGAATGGAATGAAGTCCATTTCTGATCTTTGACAGGTCTTCTCTCATTATTAATCTCTAAGGTGCAGTTTTGCCTGACTTTAATTGTAATAGATATGCCATTTGGTTTTTTATTCACCAAAAATTATGTAGGCAACCATCTCCAAAGAGCTTTTATATTGATGTATCTACCAACATTTAAAATAATAAATAATATCCATGTGTTCAATATATACATATCAATTGAATAAATTAATTTAATAATTAGTATATATACTTTGAATCACATATGGCAAACTATATGCTTGAAAGATTTACTAAAGTTTCCAATAAATTCTCTTTTCTATAAGCACATTTTGCTTAAATCTTTTGCCTCATTATTTTTACATTTCCTTTAAATGAAGGTATAACATACAGTAAAAATCTATTTTTAATAATTCTATTTTTAACTACTGGATCAAATTGTCTTCAACAATATTTTTATAATTCTGAAAATTTCCATTCAACTACTTAGAATAAAATCATCAAATTATTATATTATCTTACCCTTACATCACGATTCTATATTATGGTCACATGAATGTATTTATTTTTCTTCACATACATTAATTCAAACCTAATTCTATTTTTACACTATTTTTTTTCAAACTGAAAACATAAGCACAAAGTTTTCCATAGAGTGTGGATCTCAGTGAGCTGTTCAGTAAAGATGGCCCAGAACTCTGGCACTGACTTTTGACTGAGATCTTGCCAGAACACAGAAAAAACTGGGATTTGCAGGATAAAAGCAAGATCCTTCTACTTTGTTTACATTCACTCACATACTTAATACTATCTACTAAGTCCAGGCATTGAGTTAACGCCCAAGATTGATGAGGTATGCAAAACACCAGGGCCTGTTTCATATTCTAGTAGGGTAGAGAGTCAAGAACATGAATGATGTATTAATAGTGTGAAAGTGAATGTCCTAGGGCACAGCGAAGTTAAGAAGACAGAGCAGGGGCATTAACAGACATGAAGAATTCCATGTGTAAAGAAAAAGGGATATGAACAATGAAAGGGAGTACATTTTGGAGACAATGAATGAATTGTTTCCAAAGGTGGTAGAAAGAGCACATAAGGGACTGCTGTGTAGTGCCCCAGGCAAGAGATGATGAGAGCCTGCATGAAGGTGGTGCTTATCTTCCCACCAAGAGGAAGAAAATAACTGGGGGCACTCAGGAGCCAGGGTTCCAAATGCTTTGCCACTCTACATGTGACTGTTCTACGAATCTTAAATACTTAACTTCTTAAGAAATAGCTAATCCTGAGTAATAATTTAACTTTTTATGGCAGGATCTTTTCTTGAGGTTTTAGCCTAGTTCTAACTGGCCTTCATAATAACAGTAGCACCGAAACAATTCTATTTTATTTTCCTTTCATTATCAAAGTAAATTGGTCTCTTCCACTTGGGCCTAACATAAGCTTAATCAGCTCAAGATTAAAATTCTTATTAATGATTATTTTCAATGGAATAGAAACTTGCAAAGACCAGGTTGAGCCAGTGTGACATCTGAGCTTTGAGCATTCTCCTAATGAGTCTGAAAAATACATATATATATATATATATATATATATATACATACATATATATATACACACATACATATATATGTGTTTTTTTCCCATCATTTATCCCTTCTGTGCCCTCTGCCACCTCAATCCCCCTTCACCCCCCCGACAATCACCAGACTGCTGTCTATGTCCATGAATTCTCTCTTTTTATCTCTCTTTTGCTCAATCCTTCCACCTCCCCGCCTCCCCAGACAGAGCTGTCTGCCTGCTCTCTATAAGCCTGTCTCTATTTTGCTTGGTAGTTCAGTTTGTTCATTAAATTACACATGTGAGTGAAATCATAGGGTACTTATCTTTCTCTGACTGGCTGATTTCACTTAGCATGATGCTCTCCAGGTCCGTCCATTAAACGATAACAAAATACACCAGCAGAAGCCTACTTTGGGATTCAGACCCACAAGGCTACAAATTCTGACTTGTATGTTCTCTAACCTGGTAGATAGGGAGAATGGCTTAATCTTATTTTTTGGCACTTGTAAAGTTCGATTAATAATACTAACCTCAAAGGGCTGTATAAGCATTTGTTGAATCATCATATAAAAGATAAAATGATGTATAATAGCACATGTCTCTGTTACCAATACATTATACATGTTCAGTGATTGTTATTTCCCTTGCCAGACCTCCCCTGGGAAAATCTAATGGCCACAGAAAAGATAAATTTAAAAATATTTTCCGTCTGGCTCTTTGCAAATGCTCTTCCGTTCACATTCCTCTCTTCACTTGGTTAGCTTCTACTTTCTTCTGATCTTAGCTTGAATTTTGCTTCTTTCAAGAAAGTCTGAATTCTATGTTCTTTCCTGTGTACTGGTGTCTTCTCTGTTTTATTAAACTGTCACATAATAACTTTTTCCATTTTCAGAATCATGCATTAGACTGTAAGCCCTCTGAGGGCAGGAAATATCTCTGACACCACTGCTTCCTCAGTGTCTAACACAGTGGTAGGCTTACTGCAAACACCACAATATGTTCACGGGCTGACCGACTAATGCAATAAAATCGCTCTGGAGGGCAAATGGTCAAAATAATCTATCACATCATCACATATGATAGGTTCACATCTATATTTCATAAGTTTTATAAGTTACTTGATAGACTGCGGTTCCAATACAAGTTACAAAGGATATGTTTGGATCACTGTCAGGTAGTTCCAGTTTTATAAACTTGAGATACTACTTAATGTCTGCACTTATTGGAACCAGTGGGAGTGAGCCACACAGGTGCATTTCTAATAAACTGAGTTTTAATTGAAAGTATAATGGTACCCAAGCAGATCACTAGAGGACTTTGGAAATATTAATGACAGAACAGATTGTCCTTTGATTGGAATACCTGGTTCTTAGACACAGATTGAGTTGGTCCTCATTGTCCCTTCTGCCCTAATGTCATTACAATTTAATTACAAGTGACCCCAGATATTGTTGACCTCATAATTAACTTCCAGACTTAAATGTAAAATGCCATGCTTACATATATTTTTTTATTTATGCTAAGAATCCTTGCTCCAAAATAGCATGAAATGGATCTATATTTGTTCTTGAACAACTTAAAGAATGCTGAATTTTCCCTTTGCCATTATTTATCTCTGTCTCTCCTCCCTGGGAGCTGCTGTTAAAATTAATTTGCATTTCAGACCTCCAGATTTTATATTGCCATTAGGGTTGTGAAATGTTTTTACTCAGCACAACTAAGAACTGATGTTTTACCTCCCACTAATGGACCTTTAATTAGGCACTGTAATGAACCATTCTGTCATTCCTTCATTTATAGAGAGAAGGTTTTGTATATGTAAGATACAATTTTGACAGAACACCAGGTCCATTGAACCTTGCCAACTCACATCTAATAGATCCTAAATTTATTATGCTTTTGTCAGCTGTTGGATTTATCATTTTAATGACACTGTCCACAGACTTATTTTGCTGCCAAAGAACAGCATCACCATGCTGCAGGAATGTTTGTCGACATCTTGATCAACAACTCCTGGGGTCCAATTCTCACTATAATATCACTACTTCAGGACCTTGAGCAAGTTATTTAACCTCTGTCTCAGGATTAATTGGTTAATTTTAATAAGTGCTTTGCAGTGAAAGGTGGGAAGTGCTCTGACTGCTAATAGTGATAATAAAATTATAATGTAGGCTTTTATTATGCATTAAGCTACTTCAGACTGTGATTCTATTAAGTTGCCAGTTAAAATATAAGCTGCTGAATTTATTCCTTTTAAGAATTCAAATTGCTATAATAATAGCCACATAGTATTGTAAAAACTTATTTAAAAAATCAAGAACGTTGGATCCTGATTAAATGTAGCTTTTGTACATTAAATCGATTGTTCTTTTATCTCTTATCTCCAAACAGATCTCATTTGCTTACCTATGGTTATCTATGTTTTCATTTCCTTATCTAGCAAATGCCACTGTTGAGTGTAGTCTCACAGAGGTCACCCGAGACAAGTAAGAATGACACGAATCACACGAATCACAATAATACTAGGGAAAAGCGAATAAAGCCAGAAAGAGATGAAGAGCCAGTTACTCCAAAATTCGGGAGAGAAAGAGATTAGTTCAAACTGAGGGAAAATGTGACCAACTTCTAGAAGGAAGTGGTGTCTAGGTTGAAAAGAGAGAGATGATAGATAGATAGATAGATGATAGATAGATAGATGATAGATAGATGATAGATAGATAGATGATAGATAGATAGATAGATAGATAGATAGATAGATAGATAGATAGAGATAGATGATAGATGATAGATGATAGATAGATTAGATAGATAGATGATAGATGATAGATAGATAGATGATAGATAGATGATAGATAGATAGATGATAGATAGGTAGATGATAGATAGATAGATAGATGATGATAGATAGATGATATAGATAGATGATGATAGATGATAGATAGATAGATAGATAGATGATAGATAGATGATAGATAGATAGATAGATAGATAGATAGATAGATAGATAGATAGATAGATGAGAGATAAATGATAGATGATAGACAGATGATAGATAGATGATAGATAGATAGATAGATAGATGATAGATAGATAGATAGATGATAGATAGATAGATAGATAGATAGATAGATAGATAGATAGATAGATAGATGAGAGATAAATGATAGATGATAGACAGATGATAGATAGATGATAGATAGATAGATAGATAGATAGATAGATGATAGATAGATAGATAGATGATAGATAGATAGATAGATAGATAGATAGATAGATAGATAGATAGATAGATAGATAGATGATAGATAGATAGACAGATGATAGATGATAGATAGACACAGGATTTGGCACAGAGACAGGACTGTGAGGCGGAGTCCAAAGGAAATGCACTTCAGAGGAAGAGAGTAGCCTGAGAAAGTCACCATGCCAAGGAAGCTGACATATAAAGAAGCGTGATCAGTGTGGCTTTACTACAATAAAGAAGAGCCCACAAAGACAGTTTGGCTATTAATGACCGTTCGTATTTTACGGGATAGAGTTCATACCGACGCCATTCAGGATCTTGACAATGATGGGGCAAACAGACAAACAGACGATGTGCTAGCAAATGGAAGTTGTGTTGGAATAACTGTCCTCGGCTTGGGGGAGAGAGATGAGAGAGCCACGGGGGGCGGGCGACTTGCGAGTGGGGTACATGAATAGGCTGTATTTGGTAAATAAACCCTCATGGCCTGTGATGCGTATCACTTAAGAGGTAAGTCGGGCAAGCAACATGAAAAAGGGCATGAAGGTAGTGGCACCTCTATATGCCAAGAAGCATCTGTCCTGAGATCTAGAGAATGTACACATGGAAAAGGAAACACCAATTTGAAGCTGAAGCTATCTCTTTGCTGCAGCAGAAGGGGCCCCTACCATCAGAGGCAAAATATTTGATATTTTTTATTCTCAAATAAGGCCGTGTATATAGCTGGATTCTTTGCTGTTCTATATACTTTCTACCATGACAAGAGACCTAGGCCACTCTCAATGAGGTCCTCAGTGATGTCAGACAATTCAGGGACTTTTATGGATGTGGGCCCTGGAGGTGGGTTGTCTGGGTTTGAATCCTGGCTCTCCCAATTACTAGCACTGTGATCTTTAGGAGGCTCTTTATGCCTCTTTAGTAGCCTCCTCTGTAAAATGAGAATAGAAACAATATCTTGTTCATTAAATGAATTAATAGAATTAATGCAAAAAAGAATAAGTAATTACAAGAGTTCCTGGATGTAGAAAGGTCTCAGTGCATGTGACTGAGATGAATAATCATTTTAAAAATAATTATGGATACATCTCTTATGTGGCCGCTCTTTTGAAAATAGATACAGAGGCTGCAGAGAAAATGCATAGAGATCAGTCATCAATAACTCAGATAAGAGGTGCTAGTAGCTTCAATGATAGTAGTGAGAACAGAGGTGGTGGAAAGTGTTCAGATTTTGAGTTTATTTTTAAAGTAATAAAATAAAGGTGGGGTATAAAAGAAAGAGAAAAGTAAAAAATGACTCCAAGATTTTTGGACTTGAGTGTTTCACTTTACAGACAAGATAAACTATGGTAGAGGGGCTTTAGGGTGACAATATCAGGTTAATTTAGAAACAAGTCAGGCTGTTAAATACACACTTAAGTATAAAAATCTGAGATTCAGAAGCTAAGTTTAGCTGGATACATAAATTTGGAATTATTGATATTTGGATGGTATAAAAAGCCATGAAGTTAGTTGAAATTATCCAGGTAATGGGTCTCAACGTTGGCCACATATGTAAAACATCTGGAAAACTTTAAATAATATAGATGCCCCATTATATGCAAAGAGAATCAAAATCGTTGGAGGTGATGTGTGGGAAACGATATTTCAGTGATTTTCAACCTTTTTCATCTCACGGCACATATAAACTAATTACTAAAATTCTGTAGCACATAAAAATATATTTTTGCCGATCTGACAAAAAAATAAGTATCATTTTGATTCATTCACACTGGATGGTCATTGTTGTGTTGGCTGTTGCAATTTTTTTATTTGACAATCTAAGGGAACTCTTGTGGCACACTGGCTGAAAATTGCTGCTATATTTTATTAAACCTGTTGAGGTCTTTCTAATATACAGGGTTCTACAGAAGTCACAGGCTCAAGGAGTGTTTTAGACAAAAAAAGCAGTATGAGGACAGAGTCATAGGTCACTACAATGTTTAAAGGTTAGGGAAATAAGGACACATCAGCAGAAGGTCCCAAGAAGAAGCAGCCAGTAAAACTGGAATGAAAATAAGAGATTAGCAGAAATAAAGACAAGCGAATAGGTGTTTTAAGGAGGGGGTGATTAACTGCCGACTATAGAGATAAAATAAGAATTGAAAAATGACCATTGGGTATAAAAACACGAGTAACAGTAAAAGAAATTGATTAATTTGAGTTTTACAGAAGATATTTCAGCAGAACAGTGAAGATAAAAAGCAGACAGAGATGGAGTCAAAAGAAAAATAGAGGAACTGGAAAGTAGAACAATCTTTTAGAGCAATGCTACCTAGGAAGTTAATAAAGTTGTAGCTAGAAAGAGATGTGGGCACAAGGTAAGTTTTTTAAAGAAAAAACTAGGTAGAAAGGAAATTATTGATAAAGCAGGAGAAAGAAGGGAAGCTGTAAGAGATGTGTCCATGAGTTCGCTAACGGTAAATCGTGTGTGAGTGGACAATGTAGAGTAGACATAGCACAGGGTTCCCAGTCATGAGAAGGAAGACACAGCTCATGGGTACAGGGTCCAGTAGGTTGGGGGGGTGGCGCTTGTGGCAGTTCTCTTCAGACAGCTTCATTCAGCTGAGAGTAAAGTTGGGGAGCAGGCACTGGAGGTTTGAGGGGAAGGGAGAAAATAGGACATAGACATTTAGGAGAGTCAACTGATTAGTGAATCACAGTAGAAGCCACAGTAAGTGCCCATTTGAGATCAGCGATGAAAACTCAAGTGAGAGCAGTCTACGGGCTCATGTGTTTTTCTTCAGCTTCCCTTAGCGGTGGGGCACCACTTAGGACAGACAGGACACTGGGCTTAATCAGGGTTATGGTTTTCCAGGAGGCGGAGCAGGGGCGTTGAAGGAGGTGCAGGGGATGCTGACAGTGACAGACCATGGTGCCTGAGCTGGGAAGAGAGGAGCATAGACTCTAGAGTAAGGGAAGAATGAAGAACAATGTAAAGAACGGTTGGAGAGGGGGTGATGGGTGAGACTGAAAAACAGGGGGAGGGTGGCTGAAACGGAAATAATTTAGGGGATATAGCTACAGGTCACAAGGCCACTCCTTCATGCAAACACGAAAGCATGCTGCCCGTGGGCTGTGGGCGCTGCTCTCACTCACAGTCCTGACATCTGTCGCCCGTGTGTTCCGGCTGGCAGTGGCAGTAAGGCTGGTTCCCGGCAGTCACGCTGCAGGTCCCTTCGTTTTGACAGAAGTCCTCACAGACTGTCTTGCCACAGTTCGGTCCAGTGAACCCCAGTGCACAGCGGCAGGTGGGTCTCCCTTTTGGAAAAAGGTAATAAACAGGAAATTACCGAAGTAAAATGGTTTATTTTCATGGAGTCCTCCTTAGATAAGAATCAGGAATCCAGCGTTCGGGTCAAAGTTGGTTTATTCCTTCATCTGGGACTTTAGGCAGCAACGTGACCTCTTTGGGTCTCAGTTTCCCCATGGTCCCATGATGCCTAGAATCAGTGATAACTCAGGTCCACATCTGGAAAAACCAGCAAAGCTCATTTTGTGCATAATCACACACACACAGAAGTATTTTATGCTTTAAAGTGCTTGCACTATTCTGTGTATTACTCTATCCTTGACCACTTTGCTTTTCAAATTATTTTTGCTCTACTCATGTGGTAATGCAGATTGTATTGGCTATTAGAATATAAAATAGAGAAAATTAGATTTCCCAGTGTTTAATCATGCACCAACGACTGCTGAATCTACATAAAGTAGAGCTTAAACTTATTTTAAGTAAATATTTTAATACATTTAAAGTGGATATGCCATCTATACTAATATTTATGAACATTTTATTCTATTTCAACCCAAATACTGTGTTTATATATAAGCATTTACTAAGTCCTATTTTATTTCACTTGGATATTTTTCTTCATGGAAAGGACTGTCACTGGTAGCCTAGTAAGATGATTTAGAAGTCTAATGTTAACAGCACACAATAGCAAATCTGATGGATCATCTTTAGATATTTTTCTTTATTTGCTCTGTGGGAACTAACATCACAATGAAAGCTGAACAATCCCTTAAGGTGTTTTGAACATAACAGTTAACTGTTATATCAGGAATGAGTCTCTCTAACTGCCTGGCCTGTCAAGAACTGAGTAGAAAATTGAGTACAGAACTAGCTCTGTAGAAGTGGTAAACAAAAACAAAACAAAATTAATGGCTCTCATTTGTAAGGGGGAAGGAACGAGGTTCAGAGATTGTACAAATATAAAGTAATAACGTCAAATAGCATAAGAGAGGAATTCAGTTATAGATCTCAATGAACTAGAACTCAGACAATGACACTCAGCTGCTAACAGCAGGGGATATCCAACCATCTCCTCTCACCTTTGGAGACGAAGTGTGGTTAGCGTGGTCAGAACAACGCATGAGTGTAAAGCTTAAGGCTTGAAGTGGGAAAGTGATATGTTCTCTCTATTGCCACAGACTCTACATTCTACACTGAAGGACAATTCTACGTTTCTGCATATTTTTGAAAAGCATTCTTAAGTGAATAAAATGTCTCCAAATAAAATCTACCTACATGTCCAAGAAAATGAATAAATTGAAGTTTCAAATTTATTTATTTTAATTTCAAAGAGCTCCACACAGTTAAACATTCCAGAAGCTACTGCTTCTCAGTGAAGAACATTATATACATTTTTATGTTGAGTGGCATCACTTTAAAGTTTATTTATAAATGATATGAGTTTGGTTGCCAGATAAATGCCTATTAACAGGTTGATAAACAAGATAAATTTCATATACATTAAAAGCTGATTAACTTTGCGTTTTCCATTACTAGAAAATGGCTTTAGAACTTTTAGATAAATATTTTTCTTATAATGGTAGTGGATTTTCTGGTTGTTGATTATATACTGAGAAAATATCTTCACTGGAACAGAAATAGGTGAAAAATAAAGACACGAACAATAGAATAAATGGTGGTGGTGAGATTTTAAAAAAATAGATAATTGTTGGAACACAGTTACAAAGGAAAATGAAAACCCTGAACAAAAGAAGGAATTCCTCTTCATGTGTGAGAACCAGTGAATGACTTGCAGAGAAATAAAACATACAAACAGGAGCACAAATGAACACAAGCTGAATGTGAAGCTCACAGAACAGAAAACACAGAAGAAATCAAAATGCATTAGAACAACCAGAACAAGTGCCATGCAGAGGTAGAACTGAAACACTGTAGACTTAAAGCTTCTCTACATTGCTTTCCAGGTTTATTTTTCCTTCCTTCTTTAAAATCAGGAGTGAAAAAAAGTAAAACGATAGAAGTTTGAAAGAAACAAATACAACCTACTGCTAAGGCACTTGAAAATCCCTCTATGGGAGTCACTCAGAGACACAGCACCGTGCTTTCATCTGATCCGCAGCTGTTTGGAAACCAGGGCAGAGTGACCAGGTTGCCCCAGCTAGCATATGCCTTGCGTCATTTAGGTTCTGGCTGAATTATTTTTTAAAAAAGCTCCTATTCCTCTTTCTTTGAAGAGAAGATTTACTTTTAACAAGTAGAAATCTCTTCACATTCAGGGGAATGTTATCTAATTTGAAAGAAGCTGGGTGATGGTGCAGCAGATATGTTTGCTGATGAGAAATGGGCCATCCGCTGCAGAATGTTATACCGGCTGCATCTGACTTTTTCAGGGCTCTCTCTGAGGTCACCCTAACAAGTTGCACTGAGCTCATCTATAAAGGTTTTGTTACCTAGCTGAATTTGATTTTGACATTTGAAAAAGAAACAGCAATGTGACAACGACGAAGGCCGAGCAGCGGTGCATCCACAGCCCTCAAGGGCAGCGCGGTCGGGAGGAGCACCGAGCGGCCTGGCGGGCGGGGAGGGACAGCTCGCCGGCTCTAAGCCGTCTAGTTCCTACAGCACTCTTAGCTCAGGCCTTAAGAGCGCGGGGTGTCCGACTGTCCGCATTTATAAACGAGATGTGCCAATTACTGGCTGCGAGACCATGGGCAAATATCACCTCTCTGCTCTTTTCCATGTGTGTAGAAAGGGGAAAGTAACAGTACCTACCTCACTGGTTATTGTGCAGAATTACATAGAATAAATGAGATAATGCATGCAAAGCGTTTCTAACTGTGCTGGGCACGTAGGAAGCCTGTTGCATTTTAGTTCTGATTATTCTTATTTTACTGAGGGACATTCACCATTTACAGGCATGACTACAGCACTGTAACAGCCTAGGAAAATCCCTCTGAAATGTTCTTATGTTACACAGTTTGTATCCTTTATTTATTTAAGGTAAAGTTAAATTTAAATTTGTTTGCATGGCAGTGATGGGATAGAGCAGAAATTCTCTATTAACTTTACTCCCAGATGGCAACATTTCAAACTTTGAAGGATGGGTCCTCTTCTCCTCTTTACCTTCTAAACATGCTTAGTCCTACCCTTTAAAAAGAAAGGACACACACAGTACGCACATAAACAAAAAAGCAAACATAATATTTGTCATGTACGTCTATTTGTATAACTTCAAATTTTGGTATATCCTTGAACTTTTTCAAAAGAAATCTACACTAACTGCTTCCAATTCTACTAATAAATGACAAAAAAAAAAAAAATATCTTGGGTCATAAAGTCACATTCCAATCCCCCACTGGGTTTACAGTTTTAATTTTTTTAATATATAAAGCAATGTGTATACTAACACCCCTAACTCCAGCTCCCTAACACCCCTCCCCTCTGACAACCATCAGTTTATTTCATAATCTGTTACCTCTCTTTGTTTACTCAGTAGAGAGGTCAGATTTTTTAATATATATGTATTGCTCAAGTAAATTAATTCTGATTCCTGGTGGTAAGAAAGGTTTAGAAATAAAGAAGTTAACATGGGTATTGTCTTTACTGTATACTTAAGTACTATTGCAAAGCCTACCTCAAATCTCTTAATCCCTAAATCTACGAATTTCTTCTCAATTATTTTTGTTTCCTAAATTTGCTCCCTAATTTTACATTTATTAACATCTATACTTGAAAATTCTACCCACTTGGCCTGTAAGACACTAGTATTGTTGATTTCTGTATCTTTTAACCAGTTGTCTTTATGTTTACTCTGTCTCTCAAAAAATGTTCTTCCAAACTCTTTCTGCTGATATCATCCAATTTCATGGTTTCAATAATTATCTCTCTATCTGAATGACTCTGTCTCAATTTCATAAGTATGGGCTCATTCTCCTTACTAAAGTCCGGACCATCATTTTCACTCCTTGTGGTATATCATTGGCTGCTCAGTAGGTTCAACTCCTCCCACTTCCCCCAAGAGAGAAAAAAATCTTCTCACAAACCCTGTTCTCAGAGGCATTCATGATCTTATCATCCAAATCTATGTGCTATATTTTATATAACTATTTGAAATCAATTTTTATCTCCAATTTATATTATAAATACCACTATAGTGAACATTTTCACTTCTAAATCTTATATAATCAGTTAGATATGCTTCTAAAAGCGACATTATTAAATTAAAAGACATTAAAACTTCATAAAACTCTCACTGAGTGTTTCAAAATTGCTTGGGGCAAGTTTTACACCGTGAACATTTTTTTCTGGTGGTGACTTAAGAATGCTGGTGTCACCTATGTCTGACTAGGCTCCGCCTCCACTTCCTCCTTCTCTAATCTGCCCCCCCCCCCTTTTCTTCTTTTTTATACTTCTGTGTGCATGTATGTGCGAGACTAGTCTTCTGCCATTAGCTTATTATGCATCCTGGTTGTTTCTACTTGATTTGTCATAACTATATATTCCTTTGTTACTTAGTTAAATAATATGCAGTATTATTTTAAATTTTATTTTCAATTACAGTTGACATTCAATATTAGTTTATAATAGTTTCAGGTGTACAGCATAGTGGTTAAAAATAATATAAATGTGATTATAAAAGTAATCCCCCCAATATTTCAAGTACCCACCTGCCACTATACGTATTTATTGCAATATTACTGACTATATTCCCTATGCTGTACTTTACATCCCATGACAATTTTGTGACCACCAATTTGTACTTCTTAATCCCCTCATCTTTTTTACCCGGCTCCCTAATACCCCTCCCCTCTGGCAACCATCTGTTTTTTTTCTGTGTCTCTGAGTCTATTTCTGTTTTGTTTTTCCATTTTGTTCTTTAGATTCCACATATAAGTAAAACCATAAAGTATATGTCTTTCTCTGTATGACTTATTTCACTTAGCATAATGCCCTCTAGGATCACTCATGCTGTCTCAAATGGTAAGAATTCATTTTTTATGGCTGAGTAATATTCCATTGTATACATGTATTTTATCACTTTTTTTTTTCTTTTATAATCCTCACCCCAAGATATGTTTTTGTTGATTTTAGAGGGAGGGAAGAAGGGAAAGGGAGAGAAAGAGAGAGGAACATCAATGGGTTGCCTCCTGTACGCATCCCAACTAGGGATCGAACCTGCAACCTGGGTATGTAACCTGACGCAGAATTGAACCCATGACCTTTATGAGAAGATGCTCCAACCAACTGAGCTACACCGGCCAGGGCATACCACCACTATTTTACCCACTCATGTATTGAAGGGCACTTGGATTGCTTCCATAACTTGGCTATTGTAAATAACACTGCAATCAACATAAGGGTGCATATCTCTTTATGATTCAGTGTTTTGAGTTTCTTCAGGTATATACCCAGGAGTGGAATTGCTGGGTTAAAAGGCAGTTCTATTTTTAATTTTTTGAGGAACCTCCATACTGTTTCCATAGTGGCTGCCCCAGTCTGCATTCCCACCAGCAGTGTACTAGGGTTCCCCTTTCTGCACAACCTCACCAACCTTTGTTTGTTGCTTTATTGATGAGAGCCATTCTGACAGGTGTGAAGTAATATATCATTGTGGTTTTAATTTGCATTTCTCTAATGATTAGTGACATTGAGCATCTTTTCATATGTCTATTGGCCATCTGTATGTCATCTTTGAAGAAATATCTATTCATGTCCTCTGCCCATTTTTAATTAGATTGTTTGGAGGTTTTTTGGTGTTCAGTTGTATGAGTTTTAAATAAATTTTAGATATTAACCCTTTATTGGATGTATCACTGGTGAATACCTTCTTCCATTCAGTGGGTTGTCTTTTTGTTTTGTTAATGGTTTCCTTTGCTGTGTGCTATTTAATAATTACAATTTTATGATTTAAACAATATTTTCTTGCATTCTTATAAAGCAAGTAGAATTAAATACCTAGCTTTTAGCACTTCCTAAATACAATTCATATCAATGTTAAGAGAGCTAGGGAATCAAGCTTAATTTAAATGAAAAACAACTCTTTTAATATAATAAAAAGTGAAAGAAAAGCAAAGATGGGCAGTTTAAACATATGTCCACCTTTATCAAGATGTTAATTAGGTGACTGTGTACTTTCTAGCCTAGGTACATATGTGACTTAAGAGACACCAGTATACCTGATTCATCATTAGTTCCATGATGGTCTGAGGGTGTACAACAGTTTCTAGCTTAACTTGACTTTTAGCATACACTTTTGGGCAGTCATATTTGATGGCAGTCTTATATGCTACATCTCATTTGGAACAGTGGCCTGGACAAAAATATCTTGAATGAATGAGAAGGAACATTCTCTCCATCTATTAAGCTATTATTATAAGAACCCTTCCCACTGCAGTAAGAAGATAATGATTTATTTTTCCCTCAACTTCTCCCCTCCCCTACTTTACTTCTGGGAACAAAACCTTTCACAGAATATCCACAAATGTGGTGATGAGAAAGAGCTACAATGAGAGCTTTTCCTTTCTTGTGTTCATTGAAATAATTGAATACAAATGTACTGCCTACTATAAAATATTACACTGTCCATTCTTCACCTAGCCGGTTCTGGTTTTATATATTGCCAAACTTCCCCAATTAAAATTTTCTTTCCTTTTTTATAACTCCATACTTCATAAGTGGGAATATTTTGTTATTTTGTCCCTGATTTGCCCTCCTCTACATTTCTCTAAATCAGCTGCTTAGAAAACTTGATTTATTTTGACATAAATATTAAATATCTAAATAACAGACCTATACAAGTAAAAGAAATTGCAAACAGTAAAAACATTCCTTAAAGAATAATATTCATAAAATTAAAGATTAACTGTAAATATAATTACATAAATATCAAAATGCTATCAATAATAGCAATAATTCATTATTTCCTATTTTTATAATTGAATAACTTAATATTTCAGTGTTTTATTATAATTTCTAATATTTTGCCCAAGACAAACTTTATCTTAAATCTATCCTTCTATGAGCAGGTCATAGAAATTAACTGCATGGACCCTTGTTGATATGATACATGCCAAACTATTTAATTTTGTAGTACTTTCCTATATAAATACAGATTGTATTCATATTTTATTTTCAGTTTTCTTTATGAAAATAATCTTAAGGAATGCTGAAAAACTCATTCCTACATGCAAAATTTTAATTATGCCTCTCAGATGTGTGTTTTTAATTAACTGGTGACATTTCTTTGTTTAAATATTACAGGCTTACACAACTGTCATAAACTTATAAATTTTAATTAAGGCTGCCCCAAACCCTAGTTATATAGTGTCCACATAGGAATTTGCCAAAAGGCTTAACTGTAACTAAACCAACAATGAATAAATCCATGAATTGCCCAATGGGATTTGTTTAACAAATTAACATTTGTGTGGAGATAATGAGGTTCTACACTCTATAATACCAGGGAATGTTTTATAAAGCCACATTTTTAAAAGTGAAAAATGGTTTGTAAATGATTTAATTAAATATTATATTATTAGTAATTATTAGATATCATACGGTAAACTATATTAACATAAGTCAGGTTGAATTCAGATGATGACTTTTTTATATTACTATTTCAAAATATAATTTTTTATGAACATATTCTCTATATAAATCAAATTCTAATAATCCAGGTGCATAGATAAAGTTGATCTAGATTTTAAGAATGAAGCAATGTCTGGACAAATGATTTGAAAACAACATAAAAGTTGTGCTGTATCCATATATAGCTCAGGATGCATTAATAGGACAGCAAATTTAATGTTTCATAGAGATTTGTCCCTGTTGTTCTGTTGCAGGTTGAGTAGTCGCCATAGATTAGAGTAACAAATTCTTTAGTTGACTTAAATCTTTCCATGGATAGATATAATAAAGTTGTCTGGTTGTGTAGTAGGCAGTTAAACAGGCAGGAACAGAATAGGAACAACAAGCTAGGTACCAGGAAAGCCCCAGGTGCCTAGCAAGGGGCAAAACTGAGAAAACAAGGATGTAACTCCCTAGGGTGACTTTTCCTCCCCTGGCATATCATTGGTCATGAGGTTTAGGCCCCCTGACCTTTCGTATGGCTGGCCATGTGGTTCAGACCCTTCCCTGACCTTTCTTCTCCTGGTATGTTGCTAGTCATGTAGCAGACCCCCTTAGAGGAGGAAAAAGGGCTGGAGAATAGCCTCATATGAGTCCCACACAGCTCTTGCAGGACCACTCCCTTAAGCATTAAGCCCTGAAAACAATGAGGTTCTGACCCACATCAAATAATATCAGGAACAAAGCCTCGAGTTTATTGTCCACAGTGACAGAGTTTTGGCCAAAATAGAGATAACATGTAGGCCTCAGTAGTGTTTCACCTCCAGGCCCAGAAAAGCAGCAAAGCCAGGCAGGGTGCCTCTCTGTAACTTGTTTCCTGAACCCATGCAGCCCAGCTGGCTCACTTCTTTCATGACTAATTTGTCTACCTCCGTGACTTTCTAAATAAACTTTTGCTTGTATTTGAGTCTTGACTCTGAATTCTTTCTTAACTAGAACTCAAGTACTGAGGTTGCTGAAACAAGGTCCAATCACTAGTAACATTCTGGTGCCTTTTGCTGCTAACAGTTGTTACCCAATGATTTTATTATTATAATAAGAAAAATTAAGAATTAAAGAATAAAATTCCTAAAGCTCATTTTCACAAGAAAAGCTTCCTTTTTGAAGGAAATGGTATCTGTGTTACTAAAATAAAATTACAGGCTATATCCTTTCAGAGCACATTTATTGGATTTTTATTTGCATATTAAATGAAGGTCTCAGTACTACAATTTCATCTATAGCAATAGAATATACTCTACTATATAGATTAACTTCCCTTAGGCAGAATGAAAATATGTAGTAAGGATCCTAGTGCCTTTTTAATTTCAATCAATTTGCTGAATATTATTTTACAGAATTCAATTAAGCAGTTAGAATAGCTTAATTATCAATTACTCACATGTCAAAAAATATTTATAGACATAAAACTATCGAACTTAAAGAAATAGTAATGCTTTTATTATTACAATAGAAATCAGAAACAGCTTGGTTCCTCTGAACTCCACTGAAAATGTTTCTTAATGCAACCCTTTCAGTTAGTATTATGCTTAATACTTCAAAGAATAGCATAAGAAATAGAAGCAGTGAGAACTCCCAGTAAGACAGAAATTAATCATGTAGGGGATGTAAAAATCATATGGGTTGATTTTCCATTTGACTAAATAAATTTGCATTTATGTAGTAGAATTAAACGTGCATATATTACAATCTAATAGTTGCAGAATGTCCTTTGCACCGAATATTGTGATCTGCAAATTATATTTTTACTATGCATTGGGTTAGTTCATTTCCATGGGAACATATTTATTTTAAATTTAATAGAAGTCAGTAGAAAATATGTTTCAATGTTCGCTTGTGTGTTTTAGAAAACACGTTGTGCAAACATAGCTATTGAATAAATTAATAAGAATCTCATGTATATCCTAGCATGTAGTAACCTGATATTTTTAAAGAATATTATATATTACGCACCAACAGAGTAGTTATGATTTTAGATGGGAAATACATTGCTATTAGATGTACTGATATCATATATTTACATTTACTATTTTTTATATTTTTAAGATTTGGATGAATATTTTGGTTAATGTGAGGAATAACATTTGTACAATGACTATGTTTCAGTTTAAGGTTTGGTTTGAATTATGCATTAAAGTTAAGTTTGCGGTAGAGTTACTGGGGAGGTAATTAGTGTTTGGTATGAAGTCAGCATAGGTTTAGCATTAAGGTTCTTTAGTAGTCACTTACAAATGGACTTTGATACTGTTATTCAATGAGTGCACGTATGTAATGAATAGTTTTTAAAAGAGCTACTTGCAAACTATGTTTACTACCATGCTGCCCCCAATGAATGACATTATATTGTAGTGATATTTTAAAGAAGTTACCAGTATTCTGCACACTAGGCTCAGCAAAGTATTCTTTCAAATAGTGAAACATATTTGAACCAATATATTTACATTTAAAATGAACCTAACTTTCAATATCAAATGATTTTAGCATTAGGCAAACTGTTCAATTGAAAAAACGCACAAACAGATTTTTGAGTCAAACAGATAGGCTTGTGAAACTAGTTTCACTTAATCATTCTAAGCCTGAGTCAGAATCTATAAGCACTGTACACGCTCAACACGTAATCACATCATTACAATTGTTCAGTTAGATGACTTCAAATTTGAAATACTAAATTTAAAACCAATGCTATTGATTATGTTAAAATTATTAAATTTAATTTGTGTAAATGTATTCTTTATTAAGGTACCAGAAATTATATTTGTAACATCACTTTCTTTATATTTTTTCATGTATAAGGAAAATTGCAAGTGATTTGAATATACAATATAACTCAAACATTTACCCAGAGCTGATGGTATACAAGTTCCTCCATTTTGACAGTAGTTGCTGCAGTGGTTTACTTCACATCTGTCGCCTGAATAACTAGGCCAACAGTGACACCTCAAATCACCCTTCTCATTTAAAATGCATCTTCCTCCATTTTCACAAGTCAATTTGCAAGAATCATCTGTTTATAAAAAGAAATGTATGAATTAGCATGCCATTTAGTGGATTACAGAATAAGAATAACAAATAAATACTAGGATTTGCTTTTATTAAAAATTCCAAAAATAAATACTCCTAATATAAAAGGAGAAATGAAATTATCTGAAAACAGAGGAAATAGATTTCAACTGCAGTTGAATGGTGAATACAAATGTTGAATTAACTTTTATTTTTCTATAGGCTTGAAACATTATTAGCTATTTCTTATATTTATTAAAACAGTAAACAATAAAACCAACTAAAACTTTCTAAAAATAAGATATTTTCCATCCAATAAGTGTTTTATATAATATGGGCAATCGTGGCCCATTTTTTAGAAGTGTTTAATATCAAACCAAACTGAAATATCTAAGCTACATATATACAAATATCTTTATATGTAGTATAAATATATTATATTGTATATATAATAAATAGTATATATTACATTATGCATATATACATATGGACCTATAATTTATTATATAGGAAAAATTTTAAATAAAATTGTACTCTTTGGTGTACATACTTATTAACCATATATAAACATTCAAAACTAAAAGTCACTTAGATATAGTATAAAATGATGATAAAACAGTGTCAGAAACATTTCCATATGCAAAATTTTCATATGTAAAATAATTAGGCACAATCTATTCTATATAGTTTGGTGGAGAATAAGAAGGAATGGTCCTTCCTTGGAATAAAAAAATTATTTTTGAAAATATGATGTCTGATTAATAATAAAGATTGGCTTGGAATGGTTTTCCAGGTAATTTATCTATGTGTGTTCATGTAGCCTTGCTCCATTAGAAATACTGCTTTACTTAAAGCAAGCACAATGTCCAATGAAACGAAAATGATTGCAAATACTGTAAGAGGTATTTTATTCTAGAATATGCCTTCAACTACAGTCATGCCTATTTTATAGTGAGATAAATAAGATAAAGTAAAAATAACCTATATTCTTTATTCAAGATACTGAGGCCCTTACATAGCAGAAGCTTGAATATATATCACTGCAACAGTCACAAGAGCATCTTAAAGAGCCTCAGTGACTTCAAATGGCACAGTGATTCAAGTATCATATCCACTGTCATAAAGAGAGCCTATGTGTCATCAGCACTACACAATTCTGAGACGTGCCTAATTGCAAGGGAAAGTTTCCAGTACTTTGCTGTGTAAGTAGCTTAGGTTGGCATTACTGAAGTTTGTATTTGTAATACGAAAGGCTCTGTCATGAAGCACTACAAATGCAAAATATGAAGAAAACAACTGTTAATATATGAGACTGGTGTTTAGGTCGTGGCTCTGCCACTTACTAGGCATACAAATTACCTGTCTGAGCCTCATTTACTTTAAAATGGTCTTATCAACAAATGGACATCTTAACTCATAGATGTGTTATGACTATTAAATTAAATAAGAAGTTTGAAGAAAAAGATAAATCATAAAACTTTGTAAATATTAAGTATATAAGTATATACCATATACACATACATCGAAAGATAATTTGGCTTATAGCCCATATCTACCATGTCTAGAATAGTAAAAGAATGAAAAGCTGAGATCTGGGTCAAAAAGGTGTTTTGTTAAATTTCAACAGTAAATTAAGGCACTTATTTGGTAAATTCCCGTGTACTAGCAGCATAATTTACTGAGCGCTCATAAGGTACACTAAGAATACAGCTCACGTGGAATAGCATCTATGAATGCCAGAAGGTGAACACTGGAGGTACTGAATGGAAGTTGCTGTGACTGAACCTGGATTAGAGTGTGAAGGAAGGAACTGGAAGAAAAAAGTGAATTTGAAGAGATAAGAGGAGTCATAGGAGAGCCTTGGATTTTGGACTACGCCCCAAAAGCGATGTTGAGTCTTTGAAGAGCCTAAATGTCTGAGGATAACTGTACCTGGCTGGGGTTAAACTGAAAGCAGCGAGACTACTAAGATTCTGTTTAAATTATGCAGGCTACATAATATGATGGCCCAAAATACAGTAATGGGGGATGGATAAATGTGGATATACTAAAGGTAACTGGAAGGTAGAAATCACATTGGTGTTGTACAAAAAGGGCAATGAAAATTTAAGGATCATGTCTCAGTTTTTGACACAAGGGCAATAGAAGTTGAAGGGGTGATTTAGCTTTGGACATATTGAATTGGAAACAGCTATGTAAATGCAAGTGACAATCTCCAGCAAAGAGTTAAATACAGAGATCAGATTCTCAAGAAAGACCTAGAGTAGAGATATGCTTGCTTCATTTAAAATTTACCAAAGCAGTTCCAACTCACTCAGCATGGAGTATCATAATTGATGTCGTGAATGTAAACAGTGACGATGGATATTTAAGGCATTATGATCACATTAGGATTATGGATGGGCTTATTTTCACTTGTTCGAGGTAAACCACATAGGTATTCAAAATCTCTACATGTTAAGACATGTGCATTTCTATATGTGCCTTATTAGGGCCAGAAATTTAAAAATATAACACTGCCTGATGAAATGTAAGTGGAGTTACATTTTTTCAAAACCTAACTGTAATCATTTTATAATGAAAAAGAAGGCTGCTTTTGTCAATAACTGAATCACCCCCAGAAGCCAAGCTCCAGTAATTATAATCAGCTATAGGAAAGAGCAGGTGAATACTTCCCCAAGATGAGTAACATTAGAATTTCAAATTTCATACATCCAGATTAAAAATACTCAGCATGCTCACCATTTAACAATAACAGCTAGAGAAAGGCAAGTAATTACAATGAGCTGAAAAACTTGGCTATAGTCAGAAGAAATTAATTGGCATTTATCTATACCAATCAATAACTCTGAAATGCGCTTATTTATATTCCTAACTGAAGTGGTCCAAGCTGTCTATTATCAAGGCTCATACACACAGGGGCCAATGTGGATATTTTTTTAACATGTTCTTTTAAGATACAAAATGAACTTTGAGAAGGTATCTGTAATCATGCCTTTCAAGTAGGGTTGAAATGGTAAAATTGAAATCTCTAAAAAAGCTTTAGATCTTGAATAAGTGTATTTAGACAAACATGCTTCCTCATTTCAAACATAAAACCATACAACCTGTGCCATTTTCTTACCTACTTCATGACAGACTTAGAGTACTGTGTGTCTACTTTTTGCAAGGCATTGTGCTAGCACTTTATGTATGCTATTTATCATATTTCCAGTGACTCTGAGCATGGGTACTGTGGGTGATATGGAGGCACTGGGGTATGGGTTAGAATGTGGAATGCCTAGGTTCACCCCAGGTACCATCATTATTAAGTAATGTTAGCCATTCAATTGAGCCTTTCCATACTTCAATGTTCTTTTCAGTAAAAATAAGGGTATTAACAGCATAGTGCCATTGGGATTTTGTGATTATTAAATGAAATAATATATGATATACATATAAAATACTTGCAATATGATAGGCTCATAAGTCTTCAAAATATTTATTATTATTACCAATAGTAGTATTTATTGTTAATCCAATTTTACACAGAAGAAAATGAGACTCAGGGAAAGAGGGTCACACAGTTTGGTTAAGTGACAGATAGATCTTGGCCTAATTCAAAGCTCCCCTTCAGCCCTGCCCCAGGCCAGGTTCCTCCTGTGTATCTGAGTTTAGGTTATTGGATAAATAATTTTCACTAATCAAAGAGGAAACAAAGAGAAAGTTATGTAGAAAAGACAGAAATTCCAGTTACAAAGAAAAAATAACAAATATTGTCTGCAAACTGATCATAAAAAAACACATAACATCTGAGTGAATGTAAAAGTCAGTTTGGCAGCCTCAGCACTGTGCTTATGTACAGAATCCTAATCTCTCTCCCAGGGGCCTCTCCCACCCAAACAAGAGCGTGAGTAGGTACAATACATAGGAGGCGTGTGAGAACACTGGTTATGGCTGTGTGTGGAACTGGTGCAAGTGCGGCATGTCTTCTAGAAGATAGACTTTTAAAAAATATATTAGGAGAGAGGGGGTAGAAGGGAGAGGGCTAGAGAGAGAGAAACAGGGATGAGAGAGAAACATCATCCATCGGTTGCCTCCTGCACGCCCCCCGCTGGGGACTGAGCCTGCAGCTCTGGCATGTGTCCTGACCCAGAATCAAATCCTCATGAAAAATTTAACTGTCTCTTCTATGGTTTGTATTGCTATCCACATAAATATCTAGTTATTGGTTATTCAGCACTTCATCTTTGTAACCTCTTAAACTTTGCATAGCCAGTGCTTAAATCCAACTAAATTAAAATTATTATGATAGTCTTAGACATTTAGTGTCCTGGAAAGGCTAGTCTTCAGATTGCATTTATCCCCAAGTGGAGAACAATGAGAAATGATATGGGTGACTGAGGACAAAGGTACAGTGTTCATGTGAGGGGTTCTTTCTAAAGAAGGGACATAAAGCAGGTAGAAAATCTTGCTACGCAAAGATCTTAAGTGTGTACTCTTCCCTCTAGGGATTTTGGAGCATGTGGTTTTGTCTATGACATAAAATTTAGTGTTGATTTTCTTTTTTTCTTAATAGTAATTTTATTCTCCAATATAACTAACGTCTTAAATATAAGGGATAACGCTATTTGTGTGTTTTATTTTTTGCTCTTTAATACTTATCAGCATCTGAAATGATATTTCAATTTATTTTAATATTTGTTTCTACCTCTAGCTTCTAAATTATCAATTTTGTGAGTGAAGATATCTTGGAGGTTTTGTTTCTGAATTAGTTCTTGGTTTCTAAATTAGTGTTATGCTTTGTTCATAAGCCCTCAAAACATTATTACTAGTAGTGGCAATAATTATTGTTAATCAAATTTTACACAGAAGAAACTGATAGTTTCTACATTAATCCTCAGTTTCTAAATTAATATTGGCACACAGAAGTTGTTCAATATAAACTTGTTGAATGAATAAAGGAACTTTGGGGTTGAGTTTAAACCAGTAGAGTGGCATGCTCAGAAATATGATCTTCACTGATACAAGAGCTATATAAAATTATTTTGATTCTGTGTGTGACTTCAAAGTTCTCAACCTTCTCTAAACACAGTAAGCTTTCAGTGCAGCTTTGTGAATAAACGTAGCATGAGTTAATAGAAGATCATCAGCTGAAGAACAGTGTATGCAGACATTCAAGAAGCAGTGATATTAAGGCAAATAAATTAATGACTGAGTAGTTAATTCTGCTCATTGTCAATAGTTGTAAAACAGTATTGTACAGATGGATTCATTATTTACAGATATACTGAAGTTTACCTACCTAACAGGCTATCATCATTGCAGGTGCCATTAATCACATATTTTCCTTCTGGGCACACACAGGTCGCCCCAGAAGGATTCAGCAAACAGAGGAATTCACATGTTAAATCCAAGCATGGATTGGGTACTGAAAACAACAACAGAAGAAATGCATAATTATAAATAGAATAAGTTTCAAAAACATAAAATTCAATAAGGTGAAATGATGAATTCACAACCCTGAAAAGAAATCACTTCAAATTTCTGCTGGAAGTATCTTGCTAGGTGAAGAATTATTACTAACCTTGAAAACATATATGTCAGATGATTGGTAAAGAGAGTCAAAACTTGAGATAGAATTTTAGGATGTTTTTAGGGGGTTATATGTTGTTTTAATGTTTCCAGCATTGACTTGGATAGATACCAATTGTTACCTTTCTAGATCATTGCACCAAATGAGATTAAATTCCTTTCTATTTGCCACAAAGATTAATTATAAATCATCTTTAAGTTTCTTGAAGTATGAACTCATACATAGAGACAGGTCATTGGAATTTCAGCCACATTTTTACTTTTGTGAATAATACTTTTGATAGTTACGTTTAAAATATACCTTTCAAAATAATAATGTCTCTTATTTACCAATTCCTTTCTAGGAGGAAAAGTAACAATAAAAATCATAAACAATCAGAGAAAACACAATTATTGAGAACAGCTCTCTCCAGATACTTTTAAAGATAGAATGTTAATGATATAATTGTTACTTGATTATCAGTAAGAAAAATCAAACTAATGATGAATTTTCTTACTTGACTATAGAATTACAAGGTTTTATTAAGAATTTTAGAAAAACAGAATAAGAGGCTTTTTAAAAATAACAATGTCAATTCTAATTCTAAGAAAACACAGCCAAATACTGAGATTTTCATATATATTATGACAGAAACAGAAAACTTTTGTATTAGTTTTATCTTGATATTGGCAATTTAAAGTCTGAAGAAATAAAAATTAAAGTTACTTAAGTTACTGGGGTTAAGACATTGAAATAGTTAAGACAGTTTAAAAAAATCACTTTCTTTTGAGAGTCATAAGGAAGAAAATCCGCCAACTCAGACAACTGTATAAAATATTATACTTACAGTCTAGTTGTTTATAGCGATGAGATATTAAAACACCTTTTGTTTTACCGACATCTAAAGCCAGGTACTCTACTGAACCATGGCCGAATTTTTGTACTCGAAATACACCATTTTTAGGTCCTGCTCCATAGATATAATCTTCAAAGACATCAATCCTATGTGGATGTAACAAGCCTAGAATTTTTAAAGGTAGAGTTATAAAAGTTGCAATGTAAGTTCTCAGACTTAAGAAAACAAAGTTTATCCAAAATCTTATAGAAAACCTTATTAGTCTTCTTTAGGAAACAAAACTTTCAGACCTAGAATATTTTTAACATTACCTGTAAGGTTATTAGAATTAATTTATTTGCCTTAGGAATATGTGAGATACTCAATATGTCATTCAGAACATAAAAGACATTTTTATCGTCATTTTAATCATCACCACCACAGAGCATTTGCTGGGGGCTTATTATGTGCAGTGTAATTTGCTCTGCTTTACAATTTGCTGTCAAAAGAAAAGCCTATAGGCTAATCTTATCCATTGCACAAAAACAGGCAGTTCATAAAATTCTCAAATTGTACTCTGGATCAAATTCATGATCAAAGTTAGGTTACTTGAATGACAAATTTATTAGGCAATCCTTAGTAGATTGTAAAGAGTAAAACCCCCCAAAATATTTGACATTACTATTGTCTTTTTTGGAAATAGGGTAAAACAAAACAAAAACAAAAAACTGGCAAATGATAGTTACACATTTGACTAGTTTGGCTAAAAATAAGAGACCATCACTTTTCTTATTTTAAGAAATGACTTATTTTAAGAGATTTTACAATAAATAATAATAATTATTTTAAGAATAATCAATCAAACTTTTGGTACTGAAATTTAACACAAGTAAAATGATAGCATTTATACAGGGTGGGGCAAAAGGCGGCTTACAATTATTCACATGGAAAATAATACAAGAATACATAATACAATACATAAATAATACAATTAATAAATAATAAAAGAATAAACTTTCACGTATTCACAACTGTATACCTACTTTTGCTCACCCTGTATTTTACCTATTATCTAGAGTTTGTAGAACATAAAATGTATTTTAAACATATATTTTTCTTCAATGTTTTTTGAAATAGTAAAATATACACAAGCTGAAAGAGTTTAACTTCCTTGTAATAAATTACAGAAATGAGGAATTATTTTTTCCACTCATAGTCACCACACAAAACACACACACACTAGGCAAAGGCACAATGAAAGTTCGATTTAATGATTTCTCTTTCAACAACTCTGCTTTTGTTAAAAAAGAAGAAAAACTATGTTCACTAAATATAGTGTGTAAATATAAAAACTTCAAGTATATATTATGAGGATTTGGTGGTAAATAAAAGAAGAGGTTGTGGTAGGGAAAGGAAAAAAACATAAAAAACAGAAGGGAAAGAAATTAAATTCACAGAAAGAAGTGAGGTTGCCAGTCAAAGAAATATGAGGCACCAAAGGGAGCTGGAAAGTGAGAAAGAGCAGAGGAGGCAGGACAGAGGTGGAGAGAAAAAACGAACAGCACAAGCAGACCCTGAGGTCACTGATGGCAGCGGTAAGCTGTCATTTTACCTACCGCTTTCCCCCGTATGAAAGTATACCTATAATAATAATAGTTTTACTCTCATATTTTACTGTATCCAGTAACTTCTTTCCTGCTTGTTATCACTGCAATTTGAAATAAAATTGGTTTTCACAGATGCTAATCTTCACTACTTGAAGCGTTCTGCTTAGAATGAAATATCCTCAGAAGCAACAGAATGTGAAATTTCTGAATCTAGGTAGAGATGGACCATGTTTGTCCTAAGAGTCCAGAAGTTGGTTCTGGCTGGGCATCTGTTATTCTAGTAGGAATGAAAATTGTAATCAATAGTAAGAGCTACAAGTTGAAAGAAGAATTTCAGGAAATCCAAAATATAAAGCGTTCATGCTTATATTTACATACCATTGTTTAATTCTGTGAATAATAATTAAATACCGAAAGCACTTCACAAACCTTGTCTGCTGCTGACAGAGACTACTGAGTCGGAGCCATCATAGAGAACACTGCCGATAAGGGAGAGCTCGAAGTCAGCCCAGTAGATCCTCTCACTAAAGTGATCCACAGCCAGGCCTGCCAATCAACACACAGACAAATAACAGAAATAAAGTTGATATTATTTAAAATTATGTTTTTGCTTCTTAATGTACAATTATGATGGATGTTTCTCTTCAAGCATCACAGAATTTATATAATCGATATCTTATACTGTACAAATTAGAAAACGTGAAACAATTGTTATCAGAAATACATATGTATAGATTACATAGAATTTATTTAATAAAGTGTAGCAAAAATCTTATTTCACATTGGAAAAGCTACCTTAAGTATCCTTTCCTTCCACAGTTAACTGATTTCTTTGCTATGGCTATTTTCTAAAAGACTTTTCCATGATATTTTTGTTTTTAGCTTTGTAGTATACACATAATTAACTTATCATTTAAGTAACTTATACAACTTTTAAAATAATTCAGTTTAGCCCAGCCGAGCATGGTTCAGCAGTTGAGCATTGACCTAGGATCCAGGAGATCTAGGTTTGATTTTCGGTCAGGGCACATGCCCAGGTTGTGGGCTCCATCCCTAGTAGGAGGGGTGCAGGAGGCAGCCGATCAATGATTCTCATCACTGATATTTCTATCTCTCTCTCTCTCCTTCCCTCTCTCCGAAATCAATAAAGATATATTTAAAATAATAATAATTCAGTTTAATTAGTTATATTTTTAATATTTTCATGAGGTGCATTTCTCAATACATAAAAGGTTATGGGATTAATTTTAAGATACTTTCACCCATTTGGAGTTGGCCTATAGTGATGTGAGACATCTGTGTGCATGTAAAGCTTAAATAGACTAAAGGTTGATGATTATAGTGGAGAATGAATGGTAAATTCCTTAAGGTTCTAGTTGTGCTTAAATTTTCCTCTCTAATTTTTTTTCTTTAATCATTACTTTGCTCTGAGATGGCTTGTCTTTATTTTTATTTTCAATATCTGTTAGTGAATAACAGTGGACTAAAATAACATATGATAAAAATGCTTTTCTATTTATTCAAATTTAATATTTTTTAAATTTTATTTTATAATGTGATTGGAATCTGGCCATGATCTTCTTGCAAAAAAAGTCAACACTTAGAATGTCTTAAGTAATGTTCCTTCAATATAGATGAGTAAGGTCTACGACACACAGATTCTAAAATAAACCTCCATTGCTGTAGATATTTAATTTTTGTGTCTTTAGATTTGAGGTAGTACATACTTTGACAGAACAATATTAGTAAAATACCACTGGCATGTGAATGTGAAAGAGCTTTTCCAAACAGAACATTCAATAAACAATTGAGCACACTTCAATGACAAGGCAACTAAATGAAAGGTCTTTTTGAAATTGTGCTAATTGTATTTCTATGTAGATTGCCCAACATTGAACAATTAGAATAAATAAAAAATTATGGTGAACAACATTTGGGAATAAATCTTCAATTAAGTAGGTAGATCTAGTCCCAATGTGATCAAAATAAATGTAAATATTGCTCCTCAAGCATGACATAAGGACTTCATTCGTCCAATCAACCTCTAGGAAAAACTTCATAATGAAAACAAGTGTTCTATGTTTTACTAGTTTCTGCTTGATGATAAATTTGTTATTTGGAGCCATGTTGGGAGTTATGTTTTTGCTTTTTCCTGCTGCTGCCATTTTATTTCAAAAGATTTGTCTAAAAAAGAAGAAAAACAATTTTCTTTCTCTTTTACTACGTAATAGAATAAAGAAGTAAGTTTTAAAAAGCTGTGTGCCCAATGAAATTGGTCTTTATATTTAAAAATGTAAAATATTCTAATTATAGAAAAAAAACACAATGGTGTGTAATCCAAGTTAACTATAAATATTGATTTTACAGATTCTTCAGCAGTAAAAAGTTCCCAAAAGTATCATATATTGCATTATTAGTCTAGGCTAGTATAAAACATACACATCTTTATCAGCTCTGCTCACATACTATATTATCCAATGCAATGACAGTTAGATAAAAATTATATAACAAAGCTTTTAGATAGATGGGGTTTATATTTCACAAATTTCACAAATCAATGATTTTGATTTTTCCTTAAGCTCTTTAATAAAAGATATAGTCTTTTAAATTAAAAAGTTAATAAAAAAATTAACTACTTTTCTAGTTATAGAGATGAGAGTCAAATTTATATGAAAAAACTAGTCCATTCTAGTCCATTGCTAGCTTTAAAATATTACATTTCCTTTTTGTCTTAAAGAACCAGTAATAAACCAGGGGAAAAATCAATTTCAAAGACAATCATTCTTATCTAAACTGAGGATGATGAATATGTGGAACCCAGTCAGTATAAGTACAGAAAATTTAAAATAAAATGCCCAACCTGTTCTAAATGGAATCACAATTTGGAGGGTTTATAGAAGATAAAGACACAGGATCACTAAGTTTTAGAAATGCACAATAAAGACCCTAATCATGTAGTCATTTGCTTAACATTTCCCATGATACCAAAACTACTATTGCATTTTAGAAACTTTTGACTTTCACTTTGGTTGAATTCTGAAATTTTCTAAGGTTGTCTTCCCACTAGTTTCCCTATTTTTACTAAAGTCTTGAAAAAAAGAAAAAAGAAAACTCTTATGAGAAATGACCATAGTACCAATGTAATATTTAACAAAGAAGATTTTGAGAGAACAATACATTAAAATTACTGCCTTTTCAGAAATAGAGAAAATATTATATACATTCTGTGTTAAAGCAAAGCCAAGATTTGTGAGGTAGTAATAACCAGCAAGTGTGCAACTACTGTATTCTTGATTTAAGAGCTGATAAGAGAGGCCCCCCAAATTAAAGATATTTACCACTATATCAAATTTATTTTAAAAAATTGTTAAAAATATTTTTTTAAGAAAGGTTGCCTACTACTACTGAGAGTCTTAGATTTCAAACTACATTATTTTTCCATATATATGTACATATTTATTTATGACAGTAAAATAAGTGCATTGTAGAATTCCAAAGCAGTCCTTAGGATTTTGTCCATTTTATTTAATTAGAGAACTTTGGTTAGACAAGGGCAAAAATTTGCTGACTGAATCAAATAGTTTAAGACTAGTCCAAGGGCCAGTGTGTAATTCTTTATTCTCTCAAAAACTGCCACAATTTGGGGGAAGTTAAAGGCAACATAAATAAGCTCCTATAAATAAAATAATATGGTACTTAAATCAAATGCATATAATCTTGCATACCCTTCTACTTGAGAGAAAACTGGAAAATGTCCTTATCTGACCCAGCACTCATTAACAACATTTACATTCATAAGGCACCTCCCTGGCAACATACTTCACCAAGTATGAGGCATGGAGCATAGAACAAAACAGATTGCCTTCCTATTCCTGTGCAGCATACTGCTCAACCGCCTCACAAATGATTGAAACAGAAGATAGGTTAGAGCTGTGGGACATTCACACCATGGAATACTACGCAGCTGTAAAGAGGAAGGATCTCGTACCCTTTGGGGGTTCCTAATATAGTTCCTAATAAAACACACACACAAGTGTGTGATTTGTTAAAAGAAGCCTTACAACCATATCATTGGTTAAAATGTTAAAAATTGTAGGTATTCATCTCTTCATTCATTCAACACATAATTATTTTTAAGCACACTAATTATAGGTAAGGTAGATATTATCAATCTGTTTTACAGATGAGAGAATTGGCACTCAAAAGTTTATGCAGGTTGCTCAATTTAACTCTCATATAAATGGAAGGCTATGCTGTTATTGCCAGTCCCTATTGCGTACACCATCTTCCTACTGAAACTCTTCCTTCAGCTGTGATGACACTGAATCCTCTTGCTTGGCTCCTATTGCTCAGGCACTGCTGCAGACCTTACTTTTGACCTTTACTCTTCTAAATATATACATTTCACAAAATTCTACCTTAAGAAGCTTGTTTTCCCTTCCCTTGTCCACCTAAAGAACTCCAACATCTTTAAATATCAGCTTTCTGTTGCTAATTCTTCAAATTAAATTCCTACTTCTGCTTTGATCTCCAGAACTCCAACTTCCAGTTATCTGTGAGATATCTCCTCTGGCTGACTAACCTTGAGTTGCACTCACACCTGCAACATCTGCTGTGGCTGAGTGACAGCCTCACACAATCTGGGCTCAAGTGCCGTCTTCTCAAAAGTTCCATCTAATGACTTAAAAATGTTATACTGCAAACTAATCGCCCCCCTCCTCCCACTGACCTTCTTACCACTATACTTTCATTCTTCTCACCATAGCACTAAACACTTCAAAACGTACTTTATAATTTACTTTTTAAATATTATATTTTTACTGAGGCATCTCAGCGCTTGCCCTCTACTAGAATGTAAACACTAGGAGGACTAGGAGTGATAACTGTGCGTTTACCCCTATGTTCCAAGTGCCTAGAATTGTGCCTGATATATACTAGGCACATAATAACTATTAGTTGAAACAGTAAATTAAAGGCTTCTAAGAGTCAACTCCTGTAAGTGGGGCAGAAGTTTCAGAACAGAGTTGCTGAGAAGAAAAGTCAAATATGCCTGCTAGAAAAGAAGTCGAGAGCCTCACACCAACTGCCTTCTAGATGTGTCCCTATGGATGTCTGAACAGATTCTGTGACCTGCTTAACACGAGTCAACGGTACTTTCCACGGCCTCTAAGACCTCACAGGGGTGGCCCCTGTGCGCCTCTCTAAGCCTGGTCTCATGCTTCTTTCCAATTTGTTTCTTTTGCTCTTTGGATTTCTTTCAATTCCATTTGCTATCTCAGGGTCTTCTGACCTGTTCTTTAGTTTGTGTTTTAACATCAGGATGCAGCCAATCCTTTCACATCATTTAGCAACTACTCTTAATAATCAGCTCTCCTCAAAAAGCCTCTCCTCGCCACTATAATCAGAGACACCTCTGCAGCACCCACTCTTCCCTATCCAGCCATTTACACACACGTGCATGTGTGAGCGCACACACATTTTTGGTTTTGTTTTTAGAGTCACCCACGTTAGACTATAATGTCCATGAGTGCAGGGACCTATATTTCAAATGAGGAAGAGTGCCTGGCATATAGTGAGTGACAATATTTTTTGAATGAAAGGAGGGATGGATGAAGGAAAAATACAAGAAGATGCTTGTATGAATAACTTGAATTTATTGGAGATATTTCTTATCTCCTCCTTTATTCTCATATGCATTCGATAAATTCTATTATTCTAATTCTGCTTTATTTCTGCTTAATTCTGTTTTTAATCTCAGGGTTACTGTTCTAGTTATGTTCTCCATTCTCAATGGGACAATTCAAAGGATTGCTAACTGGTTTTTCAGTCTCTTTATCATTCATTCCACTGGCACAGTGCTACACATGCCTGAAAGCTTATGCTATTCACAGCAGTCTTTGAATCAAAATTTTACAGTGGTTCCTTATTGACTAAAAAGCCATGTCTAAACACCTTAGCATGTAATGTCCTCTGTTCTCAGCTCATTTTACATTAGCTGCCTTGTCTCTTTTCAGGTGCGCCATGACGTCCACAGCGCAGCCCAGGTTCAGAGTGCTATGTCATTTCACACAGTCAGTGATATTTTAAGTTAGTTATTATTACCCCTTGGTTTGTTAATAACAAAATCAAACTTTGAAGATAATAGTTCATTTCTGAGACCTCAGAGCTAATAAGTGATGCCCTGGAATTAAAAACAACAAAAACAGATGTATCTAACTCCAAAGAAAATCTTCATAAACACTGTGTCATGATGGAGTATCTTCCCGCCTTTCAAATGTTTACCCATTCTTAAAGCACTATTTCAAGAGTTACCTTTTACATAGTTTGTTTTTTTGTTTAATTTTTCATACTGGAGACAATCTTTCTTGATTCTGAACTTCCAAAATATTACAAGATATGTGACAATTCTCGTATTTTGCCACAACAGTAGTTACTTCTGATTATGCCTCAGATTTTTTTTCCTTTCCAGATGTAAACTTCATGAGAAAAAGTACTGTGCCATGTTCATTAAATTACACATAGTGCTGAGCAGAGCGGTTAGCACATGGGAAATGTCCAATACATGCACCTTCATTTAGTCCGCTAAAGAAGACGCTGTGGGACCCAGGCCTAATTTCCTTTGCTAGGCAAGGTACCCATCTCCCAGTTGCTGCTTCAGCAGCTAAGGACTCACACTTGCCTCCCTTCTGCAAAGAGTTGTGCTCAACTGCCTTCAGCAGCCCGCTTGGGAAGTTAGGGTCAAGCAACAGCTGTGGGAAATATTAAGAGATGGTCCCCTTGCCTGTAGTGGAATTTATACTAAAAGCACTTGCTCTATGGCTCAAGCTGAGACTAGACTTTTCCTAAGTCACAGTCTTTCTGGGCTCTTTCCCTTTCTCCACCTTTTACAGGTTTCTCCTGAATTACACTCCCTTTATAAATAACCTTTGCAAGAACTCCTGTCTCAGGCTCCCTTCTAAGCACCCTCCTACATGCTCTTCTATAAACTGCTGGCATTTCATTCTTGAAAATGGAGATGTTACATATTCTGTGATTATATAAGATGTTAACATCAGAGAATTTCTGAAGTAATTTTGCAACTTTTTTATAAGTCTAAACTTAGTGAAAAATAAAAAGCTAAGGAAAAAAAAACACAGGTCTTTAAACAATAAAAATTGTGTTTGGGCAGACAGGCCACTCTCCTCCTCAATACTATCCAATGACTCCCCTTAAAGCTAGAATAGAATCCAGGGCTTATCAGTGTGTTCCAGGTTCCAGATCCTCTGTCCCTGGCTGGCTGGTCACCCTCATGTCTACCACTCTCATACGCTTCTAGGCATACCCACTGACATTCTTGCTGTTTTTAGACACGTGCTAAGCTCATTCCTAACTCAGAACTTTCTGTTCTTTCTGCTTGGAAATCCCTTTCTTCACACATTCACATGACTTGCTATCGCTTTTTATTGTTATATTTTCAAATACTACCTTTCTAGAGATCTCTTCTCTGATAGTCATAACTAAAACACTACACCTCATAACTGCCCGGCCCATAGTATGCTTTTTTCTATATAGCACTTATAACTACCTGACACGATGCATAATATATATTCTCTTCTCTACAGGAAGGTAAGTTTCATGGGAAAGGGATTCTTTTCACAAGGGTAGTAACTTATTTCTTCAGCATCTGGAACAATTTCTGGCACCAGGTGGGCGTTCAATTAGTATTTGTTAAATTGCTGAATGGAGACACACTTACATAAGTGAACAAAATCCCAAAGACTGCTCATTCCCATAAAGAGTAAAAACAATCTAGTTGGAGGAAAAGGCATAAGGCACATTAAAAGTTAATAAGAATATAAGTGCCAAATATAAATTTTCAACTACAAAATCTATCACAAAGCATAACTGTTAAATTATATGTGCTCTAGAAAATGTATTCTATCCTTTTGATGGGGATGGAGTAGGCGGGAGTGGGTGGCACAAAATCCCAGAGACTCCTGAAGTGGGAAATGTTTTTCTTGAGGAAATAGCGCTCCACTTAGACCTTACAAGACGGGTAAGTTACAGCTAAATGTACAAAAGCTGGAGGGAATTCTAGACGGAAGCCTGGGGGAGAAATGGAATGAGAGAAAGGGCAGAGGGGCGCAATCAAAGCCTCAGCTCCTGAGCAGCCCTGGGGATGCGAAGTGTGGAGTGGAGTGGAGCCGACATGGTTGTGTCGATGACACAACTGGGAGGCAAATGAAAGCCAGGCTGAAATCTGAGAATCAAAAAGCAAGGCATCATCAAACCTGTCTCACAAAAATTATCGATGTTTTCCCAGCTCATCCTTCATTTAGTTTCGTGTCCTCAAGTATTACCATCCACCCCAGCATCGTTAACATTTTTCTGTAAGAATACATTGCTATACCTTAATACTTTGCTATAAACTGTCAAAATTTCATGCATGTGAAAGCCAAATAATGGCCTTAAAACTTAGGCAGTTTTCAAATAATATCCCCGTAATATCACTGACAGTATGATCAGAGCCTGGCTTTCAAGTTGGAAAAATACAACATGAGATGTTAATGACTTTCATAATGTCAAACTATAAATTACTGTATTTGCTTGTAAAAATGATTATATTGCCAACAAAACTAAAGAATTGTAACACTAAATATGTTTTGCATGATGCTACAATTTTAAACCATGTCAGAAATACATCATACCTGTGGGTCTCTGTAAATTCTTTTGTACTAAAATCCTTCTCAGAGTACCGTCCATGGCTGCTTCTTCTATGTGGGAGTGGTCCCCAACAACAGTCCAATACATCATCCTGAAAAGATAGGTCAAGTTGGTTATAACTCAACTCTACCGCAAAACACAGTGTTTCTTCAGATCATGAGCATCAGAATCAGCCCCAGAGTCCCTGAAAAAGCACATTTCTGGACCCAACTCTAAAGCTACAGAATGGAAACCTCCAATAGAGGGCCCCAGGAATCAACATTTAAAACGATCTTAACTAAGCTCTAAAAGTTGAGAGCCACTGTTTAATAATATGCACTGTAGTTTATTATTCGATATTAAAAGTTCCATTTTGAAAATATCATTAACATTTTAGGAGTATTTCTAACAAAGCTATCCTCTGTTGTCACAGAATATTTGTGTTATGGATGCTGCATCAATATGCTTTCATTCTTTTTTTTGGTAAAGTAACTACTCCCTCAGACAGATACATTCTCTGTTTAGAAGACGCGACACTGCACGATTTTGCTAAGTAAAGAGCATTTGCTTCCTTTTATTAAGCACCGGCTGAAACACTTTATGCGTGATCAGGAGTTTTATTTAACATCCCCCTACTTACTTTTTGGTCATTGCTTCTAAACGAAAAAGAGAAAGACTAAAGAAAGAAAAAAATTCAAGTAAAAGAAAGTAAATGGTTGTGTTAAATAGTTTACCTTTATTTATACATAATATGCCTTCATCTTTTATTGTCACAAATAGCTAAAAACACTAATATTCTACACTTAATATGTTTAACATTATGTTTAATGTTACAAAAATTCAGTATTAGATTCACCATAGTGGTTATTTGTTTATCACATTAGTTTCATTATTCTGAAATGCACACACACACACACACACACACACACACACAGCCTGGCTGGGCGTGGCTCAGTGGTTGAGCATCAACCTAGGATCCAGGAGATCGTGGTTCAATTTCTGGTCAGGGCACATGCCCGGGTTGTGGGCTCGATCCCCAACAAACGGCGTGCAGGAGGCAGCTGATCAATGACTCTCTCATCATTGATATTTCTATCTCTCTCTGCCTCTCCTTCCTCTCTCTAAAATTAATAAACATTATTAAAAAACACACACAAACACACACTGAATGTATAATTTTGCAGCTTTTTAGGGAAAAATAAATTTTGCTCATCTATTTGGTGTAAAATAACATGGACATGCTTTTTTACAAAAGAAGTGGAGGGATTTTCAGAAGTCTTGTGAATCTATTATCTGTTGAACACTCATTACAGAAACAAAACTGTAAAGATGGAACAATCTCTAAAATGGACACTCATATCAAGAAATATAAATAACCAAGTCATTAACTTACCCTCTCTTAGGATTTACAGCAATAGCATAGGGTTCTCCAGCCATATTTGTTAAGAGCCTGGTGCAGTTGGGGCCATTCAGCTGCCCTACGTTGATAGAGTATCTCAGACTGGTCCAGTGAGTGGTGTAGTAACTGAACCAGTGCATTCTAGAATGATCAGTCCAGTAAATATTTCCTGCTACCCAGTCAACTGCAATGTCCCTGGGCCTTTTAAATTCAGGACACTACAAGAAAACAAAACAACAGACCACAGAATTTTCAAAAACAACTTGGTGAATTTTTCTGTACTATACATTCGTGTATGAAAATCATATTAACAAGGTCAGGAGCTAATTATTACATAGATTTTAAATATACTAAACACCTAGTCTTAATAGTTATAGCTATATAATTTCACAGTTCCAGTGTACAACTCACTGGAGTTTTACCAGTATCATTGACCCTTTTTATTCATCACTCTGATAGAATATGTCCAGAATTACATGTTTAACTTGTGATGTCTCCCAGTCAGTATTTTTCTGAGAGTAACGATAATTCTGATGTCTAACACCATAGATTAGCTTAAACAAATCCATGTAAATAGAATCATACTCTTCTATTTGTGACTTCTTTACTCAACATCCTATCTGTGAAATTCATCCATATTTTGTGCATTACAGTTCTTAATAATGTTTTATTTATTTTTATGAATATACCACAATTTGTCTACCATTTTACTAATGATGTCCATTTGGCTTGTTTACAGTTTTAGATCCTTATAACTAAAGTCATGAATACTATTCTTGTGCATGTCTCAAGACACAAACACTTATTTCTATTGAGTACTTAGCAAGAAATAGAAGTGTTGAGTTTAAGTTATACATATGTTCAGCTTGAATAGATACTGTTAGAAAATTTTTTCAAAGAGTTTCGATCAATAGACTGTTTTCAGGAATTTAAAGAAGTTCCACTGGCCCTGCATCCTCACCACATAGAATTTGATTTACAAGTTGAAAAGTAAACAGTACAGATAGGCACACTTAGAGAGATTCTGCATTTAAATATCTTTTGAGGGAAGCTACAATCTCTGTCATCTATATTAAATCTGCTAGTTTGGATTTTCTGCTTAATATTGCATTTCTGAATTATTGTGAGACAAAGGTACAAGAAGCCATTGGGAACAGACAGCAAGGAGAATAATGTATGCTCTCTGCCCTTCAATTAACTTGATCACTTTGAGCAGGAACTCATGTAGTAATTAATTGTACATGGCCAAATTTATTGTGCATAACCAGAAGTGAGAAAAGATTTGCAGGGATTATATCAAGAATGGACACCCGGCTGGGCACGGCTCAGTGGCTGAGCATCGACCTAGCACCCAGGAGGTCACAGTTCGATTCCCGGTCAGGGCACATCCCGGGTTGCGGCTCGATCCCCAGTGGGGGCCGTGCAGGAGGCAGCTGATCGATGACTCTCTCATCACTGATGTTTTTCTCTCTCTCTCTCCCTCTCTTTTCCTCTCTCTGAAATCAATAAAGATATACTTAAAAAAAAAAAATGGAAACAACTCTTTGAAGTTGATTATAACTAGACACGTAGGCGATGTGTAAGAACATCATTAGGAATTGGCAACCAGTGAAAATATGGGGTTTTGACACATGAAAGTTTCTCATGTGGTTTATTCGTGAGTATATTTTATTAAGAAGTAAACTTGGATTAAAAGAGAAGAGACTGAATTTTGCAAAACAAACAAAAACTATGAGGTAGCAAGGAACAAGAATTGCAAGTAACTATCTGCTATGAGATTATTGAGATCTCAAGGAAGAAAAATATGGCTTGAACTAAACACAGAACCCCAGAAATTTCTAGGCGTTCTGACTTTTATTATCAGTCTTTCCACCTATTGGTTTGAAAACTGAAATTATGAAATTTTACTGTACACTATTTCTAATTCTAACAATAAATACTATCCATCTACTGAGTAATATCTCATAGATAGCTAAAGTTAAATAAAAAACATTCTACAGACATACTCTAGAAATGACGTAAAAATAATATACATAGATGAATAGAACATAAAGATGTCTCTCAGTTAAATCACAAAATTATTTTCATGGGTTCCGATGTCATTTAAATTAACTGTTTTTTGTGGGTTTTTTTCCAGTTTGGAGGCATTTAAAAGTAATCATATTGCCTGGCTGGGCGTGGCTCAGCAGTTGAGCATCGACCTAGGATCCAGGCGATCGGGGTTCCATTCCCGGTCAGGGCACATGCCCGGGTTGCGGGCTTGATCAATGACTCTCTCATCACTGATGTTTCTATCTCTCTCTCTCCCTCTCCTTTCCTCTCTCTGAAATCAATAAAGATATAGTTTAAAAAAAAAAAAAGTTAGCCTGTCCGGGCGTGGCTCAACGGTTGAGCATCGACCTGGGATCCAGGCGATTGGGGTTCGATTCCCGGTCAGGGCACATGCCCGGGTTGCGGGCTTGATCAATGACTCTCTCATCATTGATGTTTCTACCTCTCTCTCCCTCTCCTTTCCTCTCACTGAAATTAATAAAGATATATATATATATATATTTTTAAAAAAAGGTAAAAAAAAAAGTTGTCATAACAAATGACATGCACATGTCAGGGTAAGATATTATATTTATAAGCGTAAGAGACAATGAAAAAAATAACCATCATAATCTGTTTAGAGCCTATTGGAGCATATTTATCATTTTCTAACTCCAGGAGAACAAACCTTTAGCACGCAGAAAAATATGGTATTTGTTGTCTAGCGTGAGCATAGGAAAATATCTATTTTTCCTTTATCAGATTTAAATTTACTCATGGTTTTATACCATAATGGTATCCTGGCAAAAATAGGACATATATACTGCAAATTCCACTTTTTTTAGGACAAAAAAGGATTTTCATTTTACTTTACTCATGCACAAAAAGTCTGATTATCTTTCCATTCCCTATTGCTCTACTTGGACTGCTGACAATTAAGAACCCAAATCCCTAATAATAAAGCATTCAGAAGTTTGATTTAATGGTACTTTGTCAAGTGAGCAGTCTGGTGAAGTCCTACTAATGATAAATTATAGAAAAATAAATGAAATTTAAGTCACACTGTTAAGGTAAAGAATACTGTTTTAAGAAAGTAAAACAATGTTTTTTAAAGCTAAACACAAGAGATAGTAATGAGTTACAGACTCATTTAAATCTACACATTTATTCTGTGGTTCCTTGATCAAGGAATTCCTCATGTAATTTCAATATCAACTAAGGTAGTTAGAACATGGGGTGAAGGCCGGGCACACCTAATAAATTCCACCTAAAGTCATGAATCATCAGTGACCGGACGATTCTCCTGGAATAAAGGCAGCAGGGTGAAGATGTTACCAAGTGCTCATCCTCAGGGACTCAGAACAGACTGAATGCTCCATGACGTTCAACACTAAAGAGCAGGACTGAACAGAAGAAAGAACAGCAAGGAGGCAGCAACAGGATGGTGCTATTGCCAAGGAACCGACGGCCCAATTCGGAAACCACCCTTTATAGTGAGTTGCATTGGGATGAAATAACTTCTCTTTGTTGCTTACAGACCAGGATCAGGAAAAGCATAAGCCATAGAAAAGGGACTCTGATACTGATCTTGACTGGAGAGTAGAAATTCTTGCTGGATCTTGATATAAAGAACAGACAAGTTATGAAGAGTTTTAAAATCAATCAGGTAAATGAAAAGATGGGACACACAGGAAAAGTAAACAGGCTCTGGGAGTGGAATGGAGTCTGACCTGGCAAAATAGGAACATGAAAACAAAATATAGCTAAGTCTTTCACCCCCAAAGAAGCTGAAAACAAAACAAAACAAACATATACAATTAAAAAGAAAATATAACATTCTCATTTGTCCGTTCGGCCAGCTCATTAGACAGACAGGCCAACGGCCTAGAGTACTGATGAAATATGTCCTGTTTGAGACCTGTGGTGACTCTGACAACAAAGGCGTTGCTCATATTGTTCCACAAAGTAGAAGACACATTTTGACTGCTTTCTCCAGATAGATGGTTTCTTCCCTAATAAGCTCTCCAAATACACAACAAAAGTTTTGAGGCCTGAGGCATTCTTTTTTGTCGAGATATATTAGTCAAGTGAATGAAATACTTAAATCTTACAGAAAAGTTGGCAGCTCAATTGTAACGAAATTCGAGGTTACTACTTTACACAGTTAATCCTTTACAGCTCTGGACTGTAGGGTATCTGTCATAACGCCATCTTCAGGAAAACTAAAGATGTAAGTTACTGGAGACATTTATTTTTTTAGTCGAGAAGAGAAGAAAACCTTCGAAAATGGACTTCAAGCATTTGAGCCATGGAAATAGTATCTTTTTTGTAACAAAATTCTTATAGTTAGCAATATACTTTATGAAAATATAGTCAACACAGGATAGATTGACTTGGTCACATATTTCATTTGTGATTTTTTTTTCATCTTTGTGTAAAGCTAAGAAAATAAAAATCACTTCTTTTTACCAAAGTTAATTATCTTCTAATGTAATGTTATAAAAACAAAGATGTAAAGATACTTTAAAAAACGTGTGTGTATGTTTGTGGTGTATGTCACACTATTTCCACTTTTGGTCCACAAAATATGAATGAATAAATACTTATATGCAGAGCTACAATGTGTCCGAGGTCTCAAACCACTTCAAGGATGAGATCCCTGGCTGCTACCTACAACTTCTTCTGAGGAAGAGACTATTTCAATTGAATAATTTTGAAGCTCTATTTATGTATATTATAGGACCATGTCAATGTGGAATAAACTCTTGCTAAGGAAAAAAGAAACCAAACAAAAGTATGCAATTTTCAAAAAACACCAAAGTTGTCTTTGGATTACAGATTCAATATCTTCTATGTGATTTTATTAAAATTTTTAGCATGTTCAATGTTCTATTAACTTATTTCTTATGATTTACCACTATCCCTCCATAAAGATCAAAACTGGCTCTCAAAACCTTCATACACACTGTTAGGTAAACAAAAGATAGAGTGGAAGGTTAGAAAGCACACTAAATTTGAAGTCAGGAACTGGATTTAAGACCTAGTTCTAGTTTCTTTATAAATTATATAGTGTATAAAATAAAGGTTTGGGGTTAGATTATCTATAAAAATCTTTAGCTTCTAAATACTAAATTATATAACAATTTAAAATATTATCCTTCTATGTAACTATGCCTTTTATATAGCCTTCAGGATATATCTAATGACAATTATGAATTGTCATGCATTAGTCAGTAAGTTACAAATGTGTTGGTGTTTACGGGGATGATTTTGATACCATCTCTCTATTGAGTGGCCTGGAATTAAGGAGTCAAGTTGCCTTCTGGCAATTGCAGTTTAAACGCCTGAGAGGCACTGCAGAGATATCTGAAAGCAGAGATTGTAAAACGTTAAATTGACTAAATTTAAGTTACAGTTTAAAAAAACATTAAACTTTAGACTCTGGCTTTAAAATTAAAGCTATATCACTTTAAAAATGTACCTTTTGTCTCCTCGTAAACATTAGGCTCTATGAATCAGTGTATCAAAAGCAAACTAGCTCCCTAGGAGAGCAATCAATCCGCTGCCCCTTGTTCTAAAGGGACTTGTGTTCCGTTTCCCCCTCACCCGGGTGCCTAATCGGTTTCACACCTTTATTTGCCTATAAGCTGAATTGAAAGTCATGCCTTAAACAGGCAAAAGAAGTTGACTTTAATGAATAAGTCATGAATCTATAAGAAAGGGGGTTAAGACACAATAAACAGAAAAAGAAGAGTCAGAGAAGCACATGTGGAAAGCACGTCCCCCCCAGGATCACTGGGTCAGCGTCTTGTGGACGAACAGGGACATTTTCTGTGCAGCAGACCTGTACGTGTGTATTATGAACACACAAATTAGACTTTCATAATTCATTGTCTCTCATCCATCAGATTCATTCAATTTGTGAAGATGTGTGGGTGTACTGCTGAGTTTTATATATCATTTCCTTGCCAGTTCTATTAAAATCTGCTTCATACTGTATGATTACTCCCTAGATAAACTACCAATTCCATTTCCAAGTCTAAACAGAACCTGCAGTGGTAATGAGGTCACCTCATAGGCTACTTCCCTGGTATGCAATTGTTATTCTTCTGATCATAGTCAATCTTTCTGTGATCCTGTCCCTGCAAACAGTCACAGTTCAGTTAGGCCTTCTGGAAGACCTGAAAATATCTCATGTAGGCTGAGATTTCTAGTGTCTAAACAAGACCAAGACCAATCTCAATGAAAAACACAATAATGAAAAAGGGCTTCTTAGTAAAGCAGCTTTGGTTTGTCGTGATAATTAAAGATGGCAGAGGGAATACCATTTATTGAAGATTCTGAAGTCAAGTTGCATTCTTGGAAATAAAGTATGGTTTATTTATGGCTAGAAAAAATGTGTTTGTGGGTGTATATGGGTATATTCATAGGTGTGTGAGGATATGGGAAGGGCGTGATGGAAGCTGAAGCTCATTATCTTGGAGAGGCTTGTAAACCAATGGAAATGCATTAGGATTTAAGTAGGGAAATGTGATTAGATTAAGGTTTTAAGGTTATTTTGGCTACAGCCTAGAGAATGGATAGAGATTGGGACCAAAAGGAAATACAGGAAAATCTCAGGAGGCTTACTGGATGGACTCCGGAATGAAGAATGTGGAAGTTCAATCTAGGTTTTGTAAGACAGAAGTAGATAAAAATGAGATATAGCTAAAGATAAAAGTATTTAAATTTGTGATTAATTGAATATTGCAGAAGAAAAAATAACTGTAAAAGACTTACAATAGCCAAGATCTGGAAACAGCCCAAGTACCTATCAGTAAATGAGTGGATAAAAAAGTTATGGTACATTTACACCATGGAATATTATTCAGCCACAAAAAAGAGGGAAATCTTACCTTTTGGGACAGCATGGATGGCCCTGGAGATTATTATGCTAAGTGAGATAAGCCAGTCAGAGGAAGACAAATACCATATGATTTGACTTATATGTGGAATCTAATGAACAAAATAAACTGACAAAATAGAAACAGAGGCATGGATACAGGGAACAGACTGACAGTTGTCACAGGGGAGAGAGGAACGGGATGAAAGGAAGTGAAGGGATTAGCCAAATAACATATATGCATAACCCATAGACACAAACAACAGTGTGGTGATGGCCAGAGAGAAAAGGGGGCAGAGGCTGGGTGGAGGTGGGCAAAGGGGGGGAGGGAATGGGGACATCTTTAATAGTGTCAACAATAAAAATAAAGTTTAAAAAAGATTGATATACTATCTCCCTGAATACCAAAGATTTTCAATTAGTTTATTGCTTCTAATTTAAATATATATATACCTATTTTTATGACGTGTTGTGTTCTAGATGTTAGGATTACAGTAGTGGCCAAAAGAGTAAGAATATCTGCCATCTAGGAATTTATTTATAGCAACATGAAGTAGACAATAGATTGTAAATATAATAGATGAGTAAATTATGTGGCAGTTTAATAAGAAAGAGCAGGTTAGTGAGGAACCCAGAATGGGAGTGGAGCAATAGACTGCAATTATCAATAAGTTATGGATTCAGATGTCGATATTTGAGCAAAAACTTGAAGGAGTTCAGGAATTGAGTCATGTAGGATATCTGGCTGAAAAATATTTTATGCCAAGAGAACATTTTAGGAAAGTCCTTATATTAGCAGGTAGTGGTGAGCTTTATAAATACCAATGCTTCCCCGGAGAAGAGTAAGGGGGAAAGTAGCATTTGATGAAGTCAGAAAAATAACAAGAGATCAGGTTTTTTAATCCCTGGAGCATTCTGGCTATTGTGATGTCAGAAGGGAAGGAAGAAGACCAGTTAGGAGGCCAACTGAGAAGAAAGTTGACAGTTCAAAATTAGTTACTTTCAGCAAAGCTGTCAGGTAGTTGGCTCCTGCATGTACCTTGAAGGTAGATTAAACATCATTGTCTGACTTTGACATTATGAGAGAAAAAGATGATGACTCCAAGATTTTTAGTTTGAATACCTGGAAAATGGAGTTGCCACTATATGAGATTGGGAAGGCAGATTTTGTGGCTCATATGTGAAGTTCATTTTTAGGTGTGCTACTTTGGGGATTTTTTTAAAACATCCAAAAGGAAAAGCAAAGTAAGCAGTTGGACAGAGCCAAATATCTACTAGTAACTGTTAGCATATGGATATATGCTAAACCACAAACCTATATAAACTCCACAAGGATGTGAGGAAAGATAGAAAAAAAGATGACCAAGGTCTGAGCCTGGGGGCATTTCAATTTTAAGAAGGAAGGAGAAAAAAATCTAGCAAAAGAGACTGAGAAGGTGAGAGGAAAAACAAGAGATCAATAAAAGAATAACTATATTGATGAATGATTTTATTTTTATTTTTTTAAAATATGTCTTTATTGATTTTAGAGAGAAGAAGGGAGGAGAGAGACAGAAACATCAATGATGAGAGAGTCATTGATCGGCTGTCCCCTGCTCCCCCTATTGGGGATCAAGCCCATAAGCCGGGCATGTGCCTGCACCTGGAATCAAACCACGATCTCCTGGATCCTAGGTTGATGCTCAACTGCTGAACCACACTGGCCAAGTTCGATGAATGATTTTAGAACCATTTTGTATTTAAGGGCTATTGTTACATAAAACGGTGAAACAAAAAGATCCACTTAAAGCTCAACAGAAGAGACTGACATTTTTACTATGTAGAGTGAGGGTTCTCAGCTCTAACACTATTGACATTTTGGTCAGGATAAGTTCTTGTTGTGAGGGACCAGCTTATGCCTTACAGGGTGTTAAGCAGCCTTCCTGGCCTCTCCTCGCTGGAAGCCAGCAACACTTCCCAGTTGTGACAATCAGAAATACTCCAGGCATTACCAAATGTCCCCTGGGGTGGAGGTAATACCCAGCTGAGAACCACTGATGTAGAAACACTGAGTGCTCCCTCAAGTCGGTTTCCTCGATGACTCCAAGTATTTGTCAAGATGTTTAATGGCTATCACCAAATTTATTGAATACTGCTTTGTCCTAATTCTCAACCTCTTTCTCAAAACAGCAACCTCTCTTAGTTTCTGTGACTCTACTTTCTCCTGTTTTCTCCTAATGTACTGGCTACACCTTGTCATCATTTTAATCTGGTTAAGAGCTTTGCTCCAGTCCTTTGCTTCCCTTGTACTCTCTCCCAGGTAACTGAACCTAGCTTCAGAGCTTTAGGTACCTCATCTACTCTTCTATTTTTTAACCCAAAGATCTAAGACCAAGCCTTGAATATACCACTGACTACTTGATATTTCACTTGAATTTCTTGTAGCCATCTCAGGCTTAACATGACTAAAAGTATATCCAAAGCTTACCACCCTCAGGACCTATCAAGTTGCATAACTGAGAAACTTAAGAATCAACCCGAGTCCTTCCTATTCCCATTTTCCACATTCATCCTGTTTGCAAACACTTTCAGTTAAATTTGTACACACTACCTTCCATTCCTTTGAGACTGCAATAGTCTCTACATAAAAAGCCATTAGTTGTCTTAGATATAAATAAGGTGACATTACTTCCTCTGAGGTCTAGCTCAAATCTCCTCTCTTCTTCGAATGAGACTTAACTGACCATCCTATCCAAAGAATTCTTACAACTCTGAGTGCTTCTTTCTTGGTCCATTATAATTTCTTTCAGTATATTTTTTAAAATGAAAATGTTTTAGTATTTATTTATTTATGAGTTTACTTGACTTTGTCTTTGTTCCCCATCTAAACTTCATGAGAACAAGACTCTTTGTTCCCATTATTGTATCCCAAGAACCCAGCACCAAACCTAATAAACAGAAATCTTTAAATAAATCTTTGGAAATGAATGAATAAAACTTGACTGATTCTCCTTACAATGCTATATGGTCTGATCAATAATTTCTTCAGGATTATTAACCATGGAATCATATGTTTTATGCAGTCATATAAGATTTACGTTCAGTAAAATTTTAAATATTAGCATAACTGTTACAGAGCAATTTAACTTTAATCAGTATGTCATGTTGAATGCCTGTCTTATGCAATCAACAATACAAAATGGCAATAATGTAATGATCTGATAGTTTTAGATTTCTTCCAAAGTAATCATAATAAATTATTACAGTTGTGGACTGGTTTGAACAAATTCAGATGGTTTTAAAGGTTTTCTTGCTATGCAAGTATAGACAGTTTCAATTGATAATTGTAATAATAATAATCAATTTATAATAATAAAGAAAAATTAAAAAGAATGAAAAAAGAAACTATCAATTTTTACCAGTACCTAATGCCCTAAAATAAGACTTTGAAGGTTTTGTTACACATACACACATGTACGCACACACATGCACACTTAAGTGTGGGCATGTATGCACACCTACACGCTCATGTGCAAGTTTGTGTGCATGTGTTTGCGAAATACAGACATCTATTGGGTGAAAGGTTTTAGCTAAGACTCCAATTAAAAGTTGAAACCTAGTAAAGATAACTTAATTGAATATTTTGTTAAAAGATTTTCGGGGGGGGGGGGGAAGGGCCAAATCGCATTTTTGAAGAAAAGATATGATTATTCATGGGTAAAATTATAAGCATGTTCATTCTGAACATCCTCTTTTGCATAATAGACAATATGCCAAAAATAGCATCTCGTATTCACTTCACAGAATCAGGTAGATCAGATGAACAATTTGTTTTGCTCCAGAATATTTAGTTCTTTGATGGTAAAAATCTAATCTGTACTTTTCGTCATTTGCATTTTTACAAGCATTGACCTACTTTATACTGCTAGTCATCACGTACTTTGCTGCACAGCATTTCACACTAGAAATGATAAATTGCCAGAAAGTATGTTCAATTGTTACATAACGTTATCATATTCTGCTCCGACTACTAAAATTCCAATTCAGAAATCTCATTATGCTTTACATATAGATTGAATCATGCGAGTCTTTTAAATTTTAAATTATTTAATTTTCTTAAAGAAAAAATAAATTATCTATTTTGGATAGCCCTGGGGGTTATAAAATCATAAGAATTCCTATGTATAAATAACTTAGTCTACATTTGAAATTTAAATTTGTAATTATAATTAGTATTTCAACCATTTTCAAAGATTACAGAAGAGTATTCCCCTCACAACTTTCCCCAAAAAAATCACATTAAATATTACCTTTCTTTGGAATGGACTTCAGGAAACATTTAGTTATCTGAGTAATCTTTCTTTGATATCTGATACAATGTATTTCCTACCTTTACAGGGATGGAAATATTTCAGTATTTTCAATATCTGTGAATATACTTTAAGACATTCTGCAATTACATGGCTAACTCCTCACATTTGGTTAATTGATAATGGGGTTATAAGGAAAGTATGCATACTTTGATTTGTGGGGTTTTTTTCTTTCACCTATTTATTCATAAAAAAATCAGTGTTCTATATTCAGCTTAGAAAAAAATCTTGTTTTATTTTCAAAGGAGTGGGCAATTCTCAGGTCTGTATCATTCAGTATTTGTGTCAAAACTTAGGTGAAATAGATAGCATGTTCATTAAACTAATAGATGACCAGCTAGTGACTGTAAAAGAGCAAAGACAATACATGGCAGAGTAATTCGTAAGGGTAGAAAATCAATTATTTATACATGAGATAGATTTTAGGGGAATAAATACAAATTGTCCCTGTAATAATTTGATAGACATAACTATGTCACACATCTTTTGGAAATCATATATATTTACTTTCTAGGAAGGATTTAAGAAATTGTCCACTCCAATGCTATAGTTATTTTTTAGATGAGGAAACTGAGACTTAAAGATGTAACAAGTCTCTCAAGTTAAAATGTAAATGTGGTCACATTATAACTGCATGGCCGTAGGTAAGTCGTTTAATTACTCTAGAATACACATTGCTCATTAAATTAAGGCGGTAAGTACGGCTTCATTCCATATTTATAATATTGAGATATCAGAGTTACAAAAAGATATAAGAAGCAAAGTTAAACAATTGCCCTCATTAGTGTAGCCGTAAGTACTGTCTTAAAAATAATGCATTGGCTGAAATTTCTATGGAATGCTTGATGGCTTAGAACATGGTGCTAAAAACTCATGGCTCAGTTTCCAACCTTATAATTACGACATCTACTTCACTGTAATGGACTCCTAGAAAATATACTCTACTGTACCCAATTTTATTCCTAGTGAATACTGTTAGTTATGTGTAGGTCTAAGAAGAGAGAGAAAAAAAACAAACAAAAAGTCTAGAAGATATAACACAAATAATGACTACTATTAAAAAACTAAAAAAGTTTTTATCCTACCAGAAAAGGCTAATCAATAGCTTTGCCATTGGCTATGAAAGATTCTATGACACATTAATAAAATTAAATATTGAAATATTAAAATATATACTTGTAAATAAATATAAATATACCAATAAAATATATACAGTTACATTTTGTGCATATAAAATAAAAACTTAGTTACCAAACATTAAACAATTTTGGCCTCTGACCTATAATAAACTCTGTTCACTAGGGGACACTGATCATCAAATTTCTCCAAGCACAAAACCAAAACAATTATCAAATCATTTTCACTGAAAAGTCATAATAACAATTATAGATATATTTTTAGCAACCACAAAATTCTGACAAGATTAAGTTACAAATAATTTTTTAATGTGATAATATGCATCATGGAAAAGAACACCTAGCCAGTTATCATCATCAGAAACATCATCGTGATCACCATCTCTACCATCATCATCATCATCATCATCATCATCATCACCATCTTTTTAATGGCAAGCATAACTGTTAACAATACTAAACATATAATACAGATTCTTCAGCAAACTTTATGAACTAGAGCAAGGAGAGGTTAGAGGCTAGTCAGCAATAGGAACAAAATGAGAACCCAGGCCGTGTAACTCCATGGCGTGTACCCTTCATCACTTCATTAATAACAGGGGGAATGGTACCATAAGAGCGACGTTTTCGCAAAGCAGACCTCTGTTTTATAGATAAAGAAAAGCTAAAGGCAGCCAAGGCTCAGTCCGCCTTTTAGTCTGTTGAAGAGGAAATAAATTGTACGTGAGCGAGGGAGGGCAGAGCGATCTAATGGATTCCTTGATTCTGTCTAAGAATTGCTCTAACAGAACTAAAGCTATAGCATACCATTCTGTCTGGGGGAGGAAGAACTGAGGATACAGCTTTGATATATGTGGGGTTTTACTCACAGTTAATTTCACCTTAGTTTGACAGTGAATATTGCTTCCTTTAAATTAAAGTGATCGCTGTCTATAAGATAAAATGTATGCTCCAGAGCTCTATCAAATGCTATTCACGTAGCTCACACCTTTATGGTAGATGCCACTGGGAAAGGTGGAGAGGACTTCCAGATAGGTTCCTCTGAGTCTTTTAAAATACAAAGCTTCAATTATATCCTACTGTGACAGGACAGCACTTGGCTTTTTGGTTGTACAACAAAGGGCCAGACCCCATAAAAATAAGTATTTACCTGTCATTTTTTTCCAAGGTTACTTCAAAATATAAAACACACAATAAATTGACATGCCTTAAAACAAATAGAAGATAGCCTACAACCACAAATCTAAATAAATGTTCTAGTGTATTTTCCTCAAAGAAATAACCATGATAGCCAACATGTCCATCATATACTAACAAACAGTACTGCTCTGTTTGGGAGGTTCCCTGGAACACAGTTATCAAAAGTCAGAAGAAATGCTTACACTAGGGCGTTGATCTCTTGTCCTAGAATACAAGTATTTCTCCAGTGTTAAAAGTGAAATGATTTTCCCTGCATATTTTGACAGTTTATTTTCTAACAGCAAAAAAGTTATGGTTCTAATCTCATCTCATGATGAAAAAAACCTCATGCTCCTAAATTTATTTTTCTTTTTTTTTTAATCTTCACCTGAGGATATTTTTTCCATTGCTTTTCAGAAAGAGTGAAGGGAGGGAGAGAGAGGGAGAGAAACATCGATGTGAGAGAGACACATCGATTCGTTGCCTTCTTCACACGGCCAGACCGAGGCCAGGGATGAAGGCTGCAGCTGAGGTGCGTGCCCTTGACTGCCCTTGACAAACCTGGAGCCTTCTGTCCCTGGGGCCATGTTCTAACCACTGAGCAAACCAGCGAGGGCCGAATACATTGTTAAACATTGTTAAATATAACATGGTGTAGAAATGTTTGGTATTATTTGTTACCATTTTTATGTAACTAAGTCAAATACATGAAAACAAAAGCATAATATTATGCAAGTAAAACAAATTTATATGTAGCTATGAGAATAAATGAGTAGAGAAATGTTTTATTTCTACATAGGGAAACTATTGGGAGGAATCATTGAATAAATATATTAATTACCTCCTATAATCAGATATTGTGATTGATAGAGCAAAATAAAATAAGGGAGGGTGGGAAGAGGCGAGCCTTGAAATATTCAATACTGTTTACTTACAATCAAGCCACTGTTTGCTTGCCTTTTTTGTCCATCATGGATCCTTTTGTAGAAAATCCCGCCTGGATTAAACTGAGTACTCCAAATAATCAAATCCCTTTGATAATACACATCCATCCCTGTTATCCTTGAATTGTGTTCAACATGAGAAATTTGTTGATGATCGCCACTGTAGTTGAATGGATATATAAAACCCAGGATATCAGTGTCATTAGCAATGTAGAGAACTTGATCTTCAGAGCCTGGAGATTATTATAATAAAATACAAAAATAAAGTAAGTTTCAACTAATGTCAAAGCAATGATTGTATTGTTAAATTATCTCGAATTGTTATTATAACAGTTTCTTGCTCAGTAAAAATCAACCAACTTTAGACTGTTTTAAAACCTTCATGACTTATGTTTAATACATAGTTACCTAAACATTTCTAAGAGTTACTAATGTAAGTTTTCCTAGGGCAAAACTTACTTTCTGGCTACACATTAAGCATTGGTAGTAGTTATTTTTTGTATAAAGAAGGATTTCTTTGGTAAGTTACAGTACATTGTTCTAATGCTTTTTAAATTCAGATGCTATATTGTGTACTAATTAAGCTTCAAGCATTTAGTTTATGCACCTGATTGATCATTACCTTAGGTTAAAAAATGATAATTAAGACATGAATAGTCTTCTTCTTCAAATATTCATATATCTTAAATATTCTTTTATTTTTTATTACACAAAGATATCAGTATTTACTACATTAGATTGTCATCACCTCAATATTATCTACAATTGTGCTTAGTGGAACTTTCTAGCCTGAAGTTTTGATACCTACAATAGTATACTAATGTCATATTCATTCTAAGACAAGTAAACACCTAAAGTAAATCCTAAAATTATTAATTAAAATATTAATGAAACCATAAAGTAAGATTGAATGGCATGCAAAGTATTTGCAAATTTACAAAAATAATTATGCAGGAGGCATAGTTGAATTCTATAGTTTTAGTAGCTCTCACTTAGTGAAAGTATACTATGTGGCAGGCACTGTGTTAAGCCTTTCACAATTTATCTCCTGTTCTTGCAACAATAATGGAAAGTAGGCATTAAAATTCCCATTTTACAGTTGAGGAACTGAGGCTCAGAGTCAAATAACTTCCCCAGGCCACACAGTCAGCCAAGTACATATTACTCCATAGCTCATCCTCGAACCACTGCTTCTTATTACCAATCTTATTAGCATTGTCCAATCATACCCTGTAGCTAACAATACTTAAGTTACAATATTATGTATTAAAATATATGAATACTAAAATTCATACCTAAAAAAGCCTCAAATTTATAACTGTCACTTAATTTTAAAAAATGATATTAAGTGGAGGCAATCTGAATTTGAAAGCATGATTTTATTTTAAAACCTCTTAAACTCTTACTCAAAATTCCATTCTCCTTATACTACTAACCTTTAACCTGTTATTTTTATCCCAATGGTGTAATAATTTCTCCTCACACAGAAAGTGGACCATAAAGAAAGATACTTTCTAATCTATCACATTCACTTTTAAACTTTTACACCTCCTTACAATTGATTCAAACACAAAAGTGATTTTCACAGTAACCATGCATTTGTCATGTCTATAAACCATCCAAAATTAAATTAAGAATAATAAACCAACTGATCAAATTAATCAGCATTAACAAAGAGACTTATTTTATATTATTAGGCATGAAGCTATTGCTAAAATACAACATGAACATTTTTTCCCCTACAGGATATTTACAGCAAAATTATACTATCATTTGAAATGATGGTTATAACCTTACCTTTTGCTATGCAGGTGCCATTTCTTTCTTGAAAATTCTGGTCACATGCACATTTGTATGACCCTTCCATGTTTATACATTTGTGGGAACACATGCCAAAGACCAAACACTCATTAACGTCTGAAAAGAAGAGATGAAAATAGCATCATCATGCCCCCAACTAGCACATCTATCCCCTCTACACCGCAACATGACAAATTCATTTTTCCTTATTTCTATTTCTTTTATTATCTTTTCAAATCCTTACCTGCGGCTTGTGTATTATTTTTAGGCCGTGATGATTTTTCACAATAGTTTCACTCTAACAATTTATCAGCTGTTTGTACATTGCTCATTAACCCACTTAAACATTGAAATATCTGAAACTCCCCTAATGTTTGCACTTACTCAAATAAACAGATCTTGAAGTTTCCTCTGAAGCCTGTTTCTGATTACGTAACTCTATACCTTTGCACATGTCATATAATGTCCTTTCCCACTTTTATGAAAAAAAATTCTATTCATTTTTCAATATTCACCTGATGTGAAGCCTTCCTTGGTCTCCATCAATGTCTAGCAGTGACTATCCATCCCACAGTTTCTGCGCTCTGCTGTTCAGTATTTTTCTCTTACAGGATTGTTCACACTATATTTCAAACATGTTGCTATATATTCATATCCTCTACTTGACTGTCAAGTCTCTTCGGAGCATAAATTGTGATTTACTCATTTTATACTGACAGCATTTTGCACAATGTCTGGCAAAGAACGAAGATCTGGATGTATCTCTAATACACCTCTGGTTTCATATATATGAAGGGACTAGGTAACAAGAAGGGCTACGTGAAATAAATAAATAAATGAATAAAAACTGGATGCCTATATAAATAAATATATATAAATCATAAGTAATAAATCCATCAATCACAGGCAATATTCTGTGTTCAGCACCTGCCTCTGGTTTGAATCGCTTGAGCAGGGCTAGGATCGAGATCGGGTGATTCTGGCGAATTATCTACTTTCTGTTTATTTCCCTCCTCTCCTGCTTTTATCAGCATAATTCCTTGGCCTCTTATATCACATATAGTTGCTCTAATTATGTAATGAATCTGTGATATAAGTCCTTCCCTCGAATTAGAGAACTTAAGGATAATCAGAGTAATAATTATCTTTGTTTGGTGCTCAATAGTGCTTCAAAGGCTCACAGACTCTCCCAGGGACACTTGTAAGTGACAGTGCCAAGGCTTTCTGATTCTGCCGTCTCTGCTATGATGCTTTGCCCAAGGAGAGCTTAAGCACTGTCATGAGAATTCATTTCCATGCTTGAAATGTAGGGTAATAAGATAAAGAAAAATCTATTTACTTATTTTGATATTACATCAGAGATTGAGTAAAATACATGTAATCAGCACTTAATCACCAAAGACTATTATGACAAACATTTTTTATTTGTTTGACACCTGTCATTTTAAACAGTAAGTTATTTGTTACTACGGTTTCCACTTGACAGGAAATCAAAATAAACAAAAATATGCTTGATCTGATAAAACCTCAGTTCCCTCACAGGGTCCTGTGGTGGCCAGGATCAGCATTTATCTTCATCTCTGTAATCATGCCTGTTTCATGAGCTTCGGAAGTGACCAGAGGCAACCCACACATGTCTGATCCTAAACCAGCGCCTCGCCCACAGCCTCTGCTGTTCCCTTTCTATCGCTCTCCTGCCAGTCCCACGATTGCTTTCCTTTAGGCATTCCAGTCAAACAGTTTCGGCTCTGACATCAAATTATTTCTTAAGCTATTTTTTTTCTTAGCTATATAAAGGAAGAGTACAAATTTAAGTTATTTTTTATTACAAACCAAGGTAATGTCTATCCCCTCCTTCACATCAAGTCAATACTGCTTTTCCTTATGTTAAATCTTCATTTATCAGGTAGAGATGCAAGTTTTATTGGAGTTCAAAAATTATTCATTTGCGCAACAAAAGTTTCAGTGGATTCACAGCAATTTAAACAGAGTGTAACTTGCAAGTTATGAAATATAATTAAAAAATAAAGAACATTCTGAAAATAGGATTTCTAAATTTGTACGTATGTACAGGAAACAGAGACCACTATTCACAAATAAATATGAGTTAATTAATGTTATTTGAAATTAAAATCTTGAAGAGATGTTGTACTTGTAGTCTGTGTGTAGTATGTGTGCTTATGTACAATCGACAGTTTCTAGGAAGCAAGAAACATTCTAGTTTTGAGAAATAATTTGCTTTCTTATTAAAATAAAAAAAAGCAGTTTGCTAGTTTTCAGTGTCCCATGTTAATGGAGAAATAAAATGTCATGAATCATCCAAATAAGTGTACAACCCAAAATGTACATAAATATGACATGGATACACTTGTTTCTCTTTGGCTGAGTATAAATTTATTCCAATAATTCCATTTGATTGACACTATATACCTCCCCCCCACCCCCTTTTTAAACCCAAGCATAACATAAAGAGACAGTAAGAAGTAAAGGAAGCTGGTAGGTGAAAGCATTGTAAGACTTGAATTTATCCTGGATAAGCCAGTCAGATGATTTTAGTCAGGCTCTAATCACAATAATATCAATTTTAATGAAGAAACTTGTAGAAAGTGCATATGGTATTTCGTGACTCAATAGTTAAAGCCCTGATTTAAATTATACATATAACTTACTATGGGATTCTGCCTATCCTACATGCTCAATTTTTAAATGATCTCAAGTAAGCTGACGGAGATTTATTTAGATCCTGTCTTTGAATTTTAAAAGACACATCTTGGCAACACGAAGCATGGTTTAAGACGTGGTGTTAGGACAAAAGCCCACAATTCTCTAAAAGTGAATTGCCTATTGCATTACTGCAAGTGCCACAACTCAAGAGAAATGGGTCATCATCAACATGCTCCTTCATGAAATGCCTCTAATTCTCCAATGGGTCCTGAAACAGCAATTTCATTGCTTGCATTTCAAAAGAGAATTATAATAATACTATTGGAATTCCTGGAGGTCTGAATCAGCTACAGAAAAGACTCTGTAGCCTCAGTGATGGTTAGCTTAGTGATACAAACAAACAGGCTCTTGACCCAAGGGATTTGCACTCTCATAAGTAAACTGGTAACCCGTAGACACACCATTTTAATGAAAATCAATCCCCCCTCATCTTGCAATTTAGCAGCTTTGCGAGTCATTTAAAACTTAAAGATTTAAGAGCAAGCTGGTGAGGAAAAGTACTATACCTTCACACTGTCTGTTTTTCATGTTTCTTTGAAATCCAGGCTTACAGCGACAGAAAACAGATGTTTTTATTTGATTACAATATGCATCATCTCCACATGGATTCACATTATCTTCACAGGTATATTCAGTGGGAGCTGGGATTTAAAAATATGATCAAAACTAATATTCTAATTCCTGAAGTGGGAGTTTACTTTTGTTCTTAATTTAGAATTACATGTATTTTACCGTAGGTGACTCTTTTTGAATTTATAAAATTACGGTCTTCTCTCCTTATAAGCCCTCTTTTCTTATAAAGGCATAGAAGCAGATAGAAACTGAACTCAATTGCACTGAATATAGTTTAGACCAAATTGCTTACAGCTGATATTTATAGCTATGACCAAGCTACACTGCTTTCTAAAAGGAAGTTAAGAATCAATGATTATAATGACAAGCTCTCTACAATGTTGTGATGTATCAGTACCCTACCCTTCTCTAAGAACCAAAGCATCTCCTAGAAACTACCTAGAGATGTAGCCGTGTATTGTTAAACTCAGCTCACTATTCACACCACAATCATGAGTACTACATGTTACTCGAGCAGGTGGGCACCATCATAAGTTCTTAAACTTCTATAGCGTGGGTTGCAACACAGGCTAGGATGAAATTTGAGTTATATTTAATTCCCAGCATAGCTATTATAATTTCATCGCTTTATCTACCATTCAGGAAAACATTTTAGAGTGACAATATTATAGGGATAATATTAAACTTCCTCTATTTTAACTAAATAAATCAAATTATTGAGAAATATGAATTTAATTATCAGAATTGTAACCATTATTAATCCTGACAAACTCTTGAATAGTTTACAATTAATTAAGATACATGAGTGGAATTATACTATGGATGAGATTCCATGTGTGGGTACATCCTGATGTGAATTGCTTCATCAACTAGTGAGGAACAACATAGGTGCATAAATGAGAAGAAAATAAGACTCAAAAGTAAGAAGTATTTTGTAGCTTTTATAAGTAACCTTAATTTAGGGTTGTCAGTTCAATCATTTTTTTAATATGGAAAATAAAATATAAAACATTATCTGAACACAAAATGCTTAGCAGTCAAGGTCTAATAACTCAAGTACCATAGCACTTTAACTGAATAACACAATGATGATTTATTTAAGAATAATTTAGCAATAGATTACAATTTTAAAACATTGAATAAAATTATTAAAAGCTTTATTCTGATTTAACAAATGTTAATGTTTATAAAATTCAAAAAGTATTAAAATTATATTTTATAAACTAAAATGCTAAGTGATATAGATTTCTTCGCTGACCTCAAAGTCTGTATTTGGATATTGAGTTGTCAGCTCCAGCTCCAACAAGGTGACTCACAGCGAAATCAGCCTTTCCCACCTCAAACTTTCTGATATTAATTTCAGTGATGTTCAAGTGTGCTTTGGGAAAAGCTTAAAAAATGATATTACTTAAGCACATTTTGAACTGCAATTTTTTTCTCACAGTAGTAAAAAAGATTTGGTGACAATGAATTAAAAAATGGACTTGTGTGTCACTGCATGTAAACAGAAAACAAACTCACTTATTCTGCAGCCTTGCTCGTCTGAACCGTCTCCGCAGTCGTCAAGCTGATCACACTGGAGGGCCATGGGTACACATTTTTTATTACTGCAAGCAAACTCGTCTTTTTTACAAGGTCTTGCTTTATATGTAAGCTTACCTACAGAGTCATTATAAAATGATTAGTGTTTCACCAAATCAAAACAAATGTATTGTGTATATAACAAGTCTAAGGTTTTATTAAATGTTATAGAAAACATAGGTCCACAATCCTTTATTTGTAGCCAAATTTGGGGGCCAAATTTTAAAAATCCTGAAATTATTGGATTTTTATAAAAACAGTGTATTTACCTTATAAGAAACACTACCTATTTCCATAAGAAAATGTACAAATATAACCCTAAGTGGGATTTTTAAAAAGTAATATTGACTGCCTCAGACTAGTTCAAGTCAGTGTTTATCACCCATTTTGCCACATACTTTAGTAAAGCCTTTAAGAGTTCTTTTAATTTCAGAATTGTGAAAAAGGGATTGTGTACACATACTTACACTCTTTATACATATCTGCCCTCTCCAACCCAAGGAGCTCTTTAACAGAACATTTTTAAACCACTACATTATTTTTCTTACTTGGTATTTTCTTTAATAAAGTGCCTATAAAGAGATTTATGGAGTAGTAGAGACTCTAGATTAAGTTGCACAGCTCTGCTATGCAAAGAAAATGTTAGCAGATTATTTTCATATCCTGTCAGAAAATCAAGTGCCAAAAAAAGTACCCTCAGACATACACATGAAACATTTATTTATTTTTAAAATTTGAGCTTTAGAATCATTATATTATCTTACAGCTGTCACTGAATCAATTATTTCACATGAAATGGATTTACCACCACAATGATCTTCATCTGAGTTGTCCCCACAGTCATCAATCCCATTGCACATTTGCTCAGGCTGCAGGCATATTCTGTTATTTCTGCATCTGTGAGGTCTTGTGGGTGTGCAAAGAAATTTGACTGAAAAAAAGAAAAACCAAAGTAGCTCCTTCAGCTACACTGACCTCTTTTGTCATTCTCTTTTTTCTTTCTTCTCAAATCCATAATCTAGCTTTTTCTGAATATGTTTTGTTGTGGAAATTGTCTATGTGTAGATACTAGAAACATGTGTGATAATAGAAGCTTATGATCCTACTAATTTATATTAACTACAGAAAAGAGTGCACAGCTGAAAGGTTGAATGAAATAAGATACAGAGCCAAATTTCGTGGTCTCATTTCCAGATGCCTTATCTTTGCTGCCTCCACTTGGTGTACCAAATTAATTTATGCTTTCAGTTTATACAACATGGCAGGACACTTAACTATCTGAAATAGCAATTTCATACCGAATAGAGCTTCAGCAAGTGTATGTTACAGGCCCCAAACTGAAAATAAGCCATTTAGTAGGAAAAAAAAAATCTCAATAACACTATAGCTGGGTTTCTTACTCTATGCCTCTCTAAACAAATGTGTAGCTATGTATTTGAAGCAAATAAGGTGATCTTAGCTTACTCATTTTTTAAAAAATATGTTTTTATTGATTTTATAGAGAGCGGAAGGGAGAGGGAGAGAGCAACTTCAATCGGCTGCCTTCCACCGCCCCACCGCCCCACCACCACCACCAGGTATCAACCTGGGCATGTGCCCTGCCTGGAATTGACCTGGTAACCCTTCAGTGCACAGGACTATGCTCAACCAACTGAGCCACACTGGCCAGGGCAGTTTATTAATTTTTAATGTATGTGTGGGGAGGGAGGGTGGAGAGAGAGAGAGACTTAAAGAGATACCAATGGAAGCCAGGGAATACTACTCTTGTTCTTTCTATCACTATCTCTTCAAAAACCTCTCACCCATAAAGAAGGAAACATTTATAACTACTCTTGATCCTCACAGTCAGAATATTTCAGGGTTCTCTCCTTGGTCCCCTCATGTTCTTACTCTTGAATTCTCTGCTTAGACTTTCTCATTCACTCTCATGGATTTACTTGACTCTACACCTTCAAGGCTTTCAACTTGCTATCTAAATATAACATCTCACAATTAATTATGGAACATTCCCATAGGAATTTTAGATTCAACAAGTTCAAAACTCAATTTCCTGTCATTTTTCCCTCAACTCCCTTCTCTCCAAACATAAGATTTGTCTTATTTCCATAGTTCTGTTAGTGGCTCATCATTCCATATGTCTGGGATTATTGTAAATGCATTCTTCTCACTGACTTTTGACTGATTAGTCAACAAGTTCCGTTGATATTGTCCCCAAACTTGCCCTCTTCTTTCCATGCATACCACTTATAATCACAATAGCTCAGTTATTATTATCTCTCACAGAACTGACTGCAGTAGAATCCTAAATGTCTCAGTTTTACTGCCCAGCCTAAGATTCTCTAAAAGCCACCAGAACAATCCACCTAACACATTAATCTGATTATTATTTCCAGAATACAATTTGAGCTACTTTACATGACATAATAGATTTATCATTACCTTGTCCATGCCACTCTTGGTCTTCTAGCAATGCTACTTTATTAGCTACTTACATATGTCATACTCCTCTTTGGTGATCTGCTTGCTTTAACGGAAATCTGCTTGTTACTCCAAGTATAGCTCCTCCCCATAGGTCTTTTAGAAATGTCTCTTACATTGCACATACCTCATGTTATCTTATGTTTGAAGATATCCTAGTTTCCTACTATAGCTCCCAGAACTTTGGTAACTTTGTTACCATATCTTCACATTGTATTTTTAAAAAATATACTAAAACCAAAAACTGCTATTCTGAGGGAGAAGCATTTGACCATAGCCCTTTCTTATTGCCATTTTCTCATCAACTTCATAAGCGTTACTTGCTCCCTAATTCACTGAACACTGTAGCATGTACCTTCATGGTTATTTGTCTTCATCCAAATTCATTCCACCATCCAGGATGATTTCAACATCCAAATGAGCAAACCAACCAACAAGTGGGCCTCTTAGCTCTTTATGTTTCTCATACCAAATGTCTTTTTACTCTAATCCACCCAGGCCGCCCACCTCCCTAGAAGGCTATGGACATTGGTGGATTTCAACATTTTTTTTTCTTTTCTTTTTAAATCAGCCAATGACAGTTCCTGTTGCTTGCAGAGAGGAGCACTATTACACATGGGTATAGCTGGATTTCCTATTTCCTCCAATTATTTCATTTACAAAAACACTAATTTGAATGCTCCAAATTCCGATCACAATCTCCTACTTTTCCAAAGTTTTAATTCAACCAGTCTCATTAAGTCACTTCTTCAGCCTTAGCTGGAACATAAAGTTTAAACCTCAGCTTTAGCCCATTGAGACAGCTACCTTTCCCTTATTTTCCAGTGCCGTCTTCTGTCTTTACTTCCCTCTGTTGACATTAGCTTGCGTTTCATCTCTTAGTACACTCATCTGATAAATATTTATTGGTAACCTATTATACATTGGACACTGTCCCAATCACTCATTTAGAAATTCACTTTTGTTCAAATAATCTGAATTTTCTGGCCCTTTTCTCTTTTTCATCTTAGTTATCTTAAGAAACCACACACTTAGATGAGTAAACCATCTGCTATCCCAATGTCTGCATCTGGGAAGTTCAGGAATATTGCAGATGATCATATCACAAGGCTAACTGATACCACAGATATAAATATGCATCAATGACAGATGGGCACTGAATACTACTTGAAAATCCTATACATATATCTAGCCATGTCACTCTCTTACACTTTGCTATAATGATTTAAATATGTATTCCTTTCAAACCTCCCTACAGCACCAACCTTCCACATTCTATATATGTATCTGCTTCTTACTGCACATATAAAAAAGTAGAAATAAAGAGGGGAAATGTGTTAATATCTTATTAAATGATTGCACTTCTACACAGGGTCTATCAATTCATTCAACTCATTTCAACATTTTTTAATAACAGAGAAGGGAACTCTAATCCTATCCAAAACTAATTTTTTTCACCTATTCTGCAACCCCTTTTCCCCTGACTCTTCAGGAACGATTCCATCTTTCTAGAGACTTTTTATTGTCTTGGTATTTATTTTGTTACACTGTTTGCTTGCTTGTTTGCTTGCTTTTGCTAATCCTTTTGTGGTTACTTACCGGAGTCTTTTCTGGTTGCTCATATTTAGTTAGATATTTGGTATCCCTCAATATTCTATTCTAATCCCCTTCTTTTCTGATGTTTTACTCCCACCTAACCTAAATCTCACAAATTTCATAGTACTTATCACCACATTTTATGCTAACTCTCAAACTTATATCTCTAGACCACCTCTTTAAGTTTCTAGAACCAAACAGCACCTATTTGTAGTCTCTACTTGAGTGTTTTCTCAAATGTATCTCAAACCAGGCTTTTAATTTTACTTGTAAAACTATTCCTCTTCCCATGTTCCCCATCTATTCAAATGTGCAAGCCAAAACATCCCTGTAAGTTATACTTGGCAACTTCCTCCCCCTCACCCCTTATATCCAATCCGCTATTTAATCTAATTTATTTTCCTTTTAAATAACCTTCAGATCTGTGTATACTTTGTCATCATATGCTGTCATTGTCTGAATTCAAGCTAACAGCACAGCTTTCCTAGAGTATTGCATCATCTTAACTACTCTTGCTTCTTTCTATCCGATATTTGTAAAAATGTAAATATGACCACATGTCTCCTCTGCTTAAAATCTTCAGTATTTTTAATTGCTTTCAGGCTAAATCTAAAAATCCCTATCAAGACTCACAAGGTTTCAAGTATCTCTCCTGTCTCTTCAGTTTCATCCTAAACCAGTATCTCCCTTGCTCTGTGCTCTCCAGGCACACAGATCTTCCAGTTCCTCTAGTAAGCTCTGGTTTGCTCTGCCTCAGGCCTTTCTACATCTTGCTTCCTCTGCTTACAGCACTGTGTCATCCACCCACCCCATTCCTTTCACCTACTCAGCAGCTATTTATCTCTCACACTCAGACTCAGACTCAAAGGTTATTTCTCATAACTAAAGATTGAATAAAATTCCCCTGTTCTATAATTTCATAACTTACTATACTTTCTCTTTAATGCATGTATCATAGCTTGTACCTGTATATTTCTGTGATCATCAGTATTGCTCTTCCACCAGCCTCTCGGCTGTGTGAAGTCAGGGTCCATGTCTGTTCCTCTCATCATTTTATCAAAATAATCACAGTGTCTAGCTTAACAAATACTTGTTTAATGAATAAATAACTTCTCCACACTGTTCACTACGCCTGTGGTGCCTTTTCATATAGATCCTTTAACACTGTAGCTTTCTGAATTCCCCTTTAGGCAGAGTTCATCTTAGTCTCACTGCCTTATCTGTGCCTTTTACTTAATTCTACTATTGCCTGAAATACAATGTATGAAAAATATTATTTATCTAACCAGAATAATATCTCCTTGTAAAAATGAAACATGTGCTGTTCATGTTTTTAAATCCCAATTACTAAGCACAGTCTCCAGCACATAATAGTTTGACTCGATTTGATACTAATGATTGAGCAAATGCAAAAACATCCAGAGAATCGAGCTAGATGTACTTTACAAGTTTTCCAGCGGGTGCGTGGCATGTCACTGAGAACCACTTTCTGGCCCTGGAAGAGGTCCTGGGGGTGTGACTCTGTAACCCCCCATGGCTAATTAGTTACCAGACATTTCCTTTCTGCCCACGAGTTTTATGCTGAAGTGAAACAGAAAATAAAAAAAACAAACAAGCAGACAAACAAAACCCACGCAAACGTAATAGGTTCTGGCTTGATTTTGGTAGATAAACTCGTTTTTTTCATGTAATATGATTCAGAAAGAATGTAATTCCTAGTGATTCTATAGAGTCTATTCTGTAAGATTATGTAAAAAATTGAATTGGAAATTTGGTTATATCTCTCATCAGTTATACTCACAGAGAACACTCTTCAAGTTTTAAATCCTTTAAAAAAATAACGTTGCCTGCTTATTTTGGATTTTTTATTTAACTGTAACCTTTGTCGTCAGTCATAACTTATCAAAAATTGTTGGTCTAGCCAGGCCAGTGTGGCTCAGCAGTTGAGCCTCGACCTATGATCCAGGAGATCGCGGTTCGATTCCCAGTCGTGGAGTGTGCCCGGGTTGTGGGCTCCATCCCCGGTAGGGGGCGTGCAAGAGGCAGCCGATCAATGATTCTTTCTCTCTCTATCTTGATGTTTCTACATCTCTCTCTCTCCCTCTCCCTTTCTCCCTCTGAAATAAAAAAAAAAAAAGACATATTTTAAAAAAAGCACTATTGGTCTAACTTGATGCACCAAATAGAACAAAGGATTTAAGTACATGCACTCATGCTATGTATTCTTTAACTAACCTAATGTGCTATTAAGTTATATCTGAAGTAGTAGTTTCTTTAAATTAGAGGTGAAATTACCTTTCTTCCCGAGATTGGATACAGAGAATGAAAAGAGGAATTAAAAATGTTTACCAAATATAATGAAACCTTTATTTTAAAGATCTAAAATTATACATTAGTAGTTGTAGGTTGCAAAATCACCCTTCTGACAAGTATCAGTCAGGAGTAACTTGAATTTGAAGAATCACTAACATTTTTGAAGATTTTTAGATTTAAATATTAAATAGTTCCTATTTCATTTATCAGCATAACATTTGTATTATATATCTATACAGAGATATATAAAATCTCCAGGTGACATGTGGAACCACATAATTTTATTATTCACACTTTTTCCATGTACTTATCTGTCAAAAGAAAATTGTTTTAAACTAAAGTACCCATTTGATATGAAGCCAAAGTCTTTATATGAACCTTACTCAATTCAAAAGGTCAACTACTCCAAATCCTCTCAGACAGACCATAATCTATCTTTTGAACAGTGTTGACATGTGAAAGTTCAGATACAGGAAGGCTCTCTATAAAGTCATAAACTTTGAACAGGGTAATCTCTTGTTACCTGAACGAAAGTGTATCTGTGGTTATATTTTATCTATCTAGCCCCAGGGTGATAAGATTTGTGGTTCCCTTCACCACTTCATTGATTCACGCGGGTGCGTTAGATTGGGAGATGAGAGAGCCATCTAGAGCCAAGTGAAATGCCATACCGCACATGTCAGGGGCTTCATCAGAGTTGTCTCCACAGTCGTCCTCTCCATCACACACCCAGAAATGGAGTTTGCAGAGGGAATTATTGCAAAGGAACTCATCTGCTCTACATATATTTCCTCCTTTATTAAAAAGACAAGGCAGAGGCATAACATAATTAAAGGCAGTCAGCATGACACGTATTCCTCTAATTCTTACTACAGATTCTAGTTTTGCAGTTCTTTATTTTTTTCTATATACTAGTAGGTTTCAAAATTTAAAAAAAAAGTATATTCATGGTTTACTTTTCATAACAATCTGATATTACCCCAGTGTATATCATATTTTCTTTAAAAATACTAAGTTGGTAAAAGAAAGTTTTCTCAAATCTATGTTATCTTCCTTTTCACATATTTTTTGTTATGAGTGTAAGAAAACTTAGATTTTAAATGGTATTAATTTTCATAATTAAAAACTGTGCTGTTCTGGAAAGAAAAGACACACAAAAAATTGGAAAATTCAGCAGTACCTGGAAATAGACAAACTGAATCACTGAAAATAGATTAACCAGTAAAAAGGTTTTGTAGTCACAGAAAAATAAATGTATAGCAGAAATAAATTGGCTATGTGATGAAATATCAGCGTTATCTTTACAATAATTGTGCTATAAAGTACAGTGTTTTTTATTTTTTAAATATTTGCATTTCCCCCCCTTTTTTTGCAATTAAATAGAAAGCATTGAGACTACAAGGATATTCTAACTTAAAATTAAGTACATTTAGCACATGCAAAGGACCCAAAGTACTAATAAACTTTGGTTATATGTTTATGTATGTAGCAATGTATAGTGGAAACTGCAGTGGTTGGGAAGTTAGGAACTTGCTTTGTCTTACTTTGGATAAGTCTATTAATCTCTCTGGGACTCAACGTCTTCATATGTTGCAAAAGAGGTACAGTTAAAGTGATTTATAAGGTCATGAAATGCAAGATGTACGTGGGGCAACAACCGAAAGATGCTTGATAGAAATTTAGAATTATAATTAATGAGATTTCTCTCAAGAATTGCATTACCTATTTAAAGGTCATGGGCAAGATAAGAAACATAGTGTATACATTGGCTATATTTGACGATTGAAGGTATTAAAATATTTTAAAAAGGATATGTTCATTTAAACATGGGGCAGGGGAGTACTAGTGCTCATCCTCAAAAGCCTAGGAAATACCGAGGAAGGAGCACTGCTCAACTTGTGGGTGCTCTTTGGAATGAAAAAAGGGCCTAGACTTGGGAAGGTCCAATAGCTCTTGTTCTGAGTCTTGACTTGTACACAGGTCTCTACTCATTCACTTCCAGGAGCAAAGATTTAAGTGAGGAAATGACAGGATCAGATTTGAATTTTAGAATGATGACTCTAGCTGCAGTGTGGAGAACTTGGAAACAAGATAGTGAGGGTGACAGCCAAGACTGGAGAAAAAAATAAATTGAAGACGGGTTGCAGCAATGCAGATAAGAACTGGTGGTGACTTGACTTAAAGTAGCTGCACTTGAGGGCTCTTCAAGAGGTAGAGTCCTCAGGACCTGATGAGTAAATAAGTGCGGAGTGGCAAAGGGGAGTGACTACTCATAGTACTCAATTTTTGGTTTATCGCCACAATTTGGTGAATGCTGGTTTTGTTTAATTAATAAAGGAACACAGCGGGAGGAGAAGGCTTAATAGAAATAATGGCAATTCTTTTAAAGTACTGATAAGAAAACCATGTGGTTATATTTTAGCAGGCTAGTGGATAAATGTGTCGAAAATATAAGATAGGTTTCTGAACCATAAAATATATAGCTGGGGATGATCAGATGTGGTTATTACTTGAAATTTATAAAATAACAAAGAGATAATAATGATTTAAAGATTGGACAAATACAAAAGACTAGCTGTAGCCAGAGTGGTTGCAGAAATACCTAAAATGTGTTCTAACTAGAAGGTTGTTGATTTCATGGTCAGATGTTTAAATAATCTCATGATTTATTACTGCTGTGAAGTAGAAGGTGAGAAATAAAGTCAACTTATTAAAAAATCTAATATTAGTAATGATAGAGAAAGTTGATTAAAGAAATACAGGTACATTGCTTAGAATCTTGAGTGATAGTTGAAGTTGAGGGCAAGAATTTATAGAGATATGAATCAGAACAGTTGTAAGATTTTCTGGGTGGGGAGAAGAATCTTAATAGAATGGGTACAGCTTACATTGGCATTTCTCAGGACTAACAAACTCTAAGATACAGATAAAAGCTGGTCTTGGTTAAAAACACCAAGATGAATACCACCATGTGCCCCTTTCTTTTGAACTTCTGAAATTTTTAGCTCTACAATGTTCAAACTCTAAAAATAATCTAAATTCTAAAACCCATGCAATAAAATGTATTACCATTTAACAATTCTCTGTCTGAAAGCAATAAAAAAGATAAATTGTACAGCCTTCAGTTCTATTAAAACTTAAGGTATAAGTATTGGCTTAATTCAATATCAAAATTCATAGAAATAAAAAAGAGTTGTATTCTTTCAGAATAAAGACTCTAGTGGTTAAATCTCATTGCATGTTCCAATTTACAATGAATTAAATTCAAACAAAATTTGTGAAATTGACATCCTCAGATTATTTTAGAAAACTGTATTTGTAGCACATCAGGGTTATTGAAAGGAAAAAATGAGTTCAGTAAAGTATAACATTACAATTTTCCCCATGAGAGTATTGGATCTGCCACTATTTTATTAAGAAGAAGAGACATAAAAACGAAATCATAATTGTAACAGAGAGGCAAAGGCTTTGTGATAACCTACTAAAGGCTTCCTGTTGTACTACGAAGAATTTGCATTTCAAAAAATCCACCATGGTGGCTACCACGACATCCTAAGTCTAACTAAAAAGGTTATTTTGAAATGGCACAAAGCACACACAACAACAAAAGTATAATTTAAAAGAGATTAGCTGAATTAAAATCTCATTTTCCTAGTCATGTTCTTGATCAGCTCAACAAGAGGTTATTAGAAAATAGAACTTATGTATTAACAACTTATGTCTAAATATAAGTGAGTGATTGGCAGGTTCATAAAAATCTGGACAAGTGCATCACTACAGAAAATAAGCATCTAGAATTCTCATTTTAGTTGGGGTTGGCAGAAACTTTAATATATGATAAGATTTTATAATTTACATAAGTAGCTTACACATTTAAGCTGATGATGACTAAAGAGAATTAACTCTCAATCTTTTCCACCAAAATTGCTGTAAGAGGTAAAGCTTGGGAGCTCAGGCCAAAACAAACACCGCGTTTCCTTGAGGGAACATGTTTTACCTTTAAAAATGTAAATGTCGTTTCTAATTCCATAGTATCATGGGTTTTAGTTTTTTTGTTGTTGCTGTTGCTGGTTTTTTTGTGTGTTTTTTTTTTCCCAAACAAACCAGTAAAAGTACTGGTTTTACTTTTTTGCTTGAGAGAATGTTCCATGCTTAGCTAGCCCCTGCCAGCTCATAGGTCTGGATCTGAGATGAATGGAAGCTGGACTTTACTGCAGAGGTGTTTATTCTGGCATTCCATTTCCTCGTTGCCTTGATGTACATTTATCCAATACCTAAACCCTTTCCTGGAAATAAATTAAATACTAGAAACTGAACTTGGTCATGCCTTAAGGTACATCCACACAGGATCAAATATTTTATCCAGCAAGATACTTCATTGGAATTTAATTACCAAGCAGCAAAAAAGCTGAAGAAAAGTTAAAGGCATGCATGGGGGGAGAAGCTTGGACACATTTCTAAATGATAGAATTAAAGACTCTGAGTTCTTTAATTTAATAAGCTTAAACATTTAGTAGAATAATTTTAAATATGAAAGATACCTCAGATTTCAAATGCTATAATGTTCAATTTTTTTACCGTAATGTTTGACTTTTTCACCTGGATTCCTTTGTCCAGTTTTTTATGAAATCCAGTATTAATAAAAATAGATAAATCCTGGCAAGATTTCTCCCTTTCTTTTCCCCGCCCCCCATACACCCACTCTCCAGATATTCCTAAAGTTTTTGGGGACATTTTACTGTGGTTGGGTTTGATAACATGAAAAAGTGAGCACAGAAAGGTTCATGGAGATAAGAAAAGAAACTGGATCTCCTGATTCCCGTTTCAGTAAATTATCAGTGCTAGAATATTTCCAGTTTGGAAATATTGACTACTTCCAGCTGGCTAGGATATATCATAGGGAAAAAGGAGCAGTGGGATATAAGGCTGGGAAGCTAAAATGGGATCCCTCTCATGCAGACCTGACTGCCAGGCCGAGTTATCTGTATGTAACCAGAAAGGAAGACTGAGTCAAGGTTGCTATGATTCACTGAGTTACCCGTAAGGAAGACGAGCCTGGCAGCAGTGAGCAGGAGGTGCTGGAGACCAGTTAGGTGGCATCAAGGAGCCCAGGCCAGAACCAATGGCAGAAAAAATACAGGGATGACAGTGACTGAAGTTGAGGGGATGGAGCTTACTGGTTAGAAAATGGAAGAAAGATGAAGAACAATTTTTGCTCCAAAGTCTTCCATAAGAGACTAGGTAAGAGTGTGGGTGCCGCGCTGCCCACAAAGCTTTCTGTGTCTAGAATAAACAGCCAGCGAAAGCGAGTGTGCAGAATTGGCCCAAAGTGGAATGACCAGCCAGCGAGAGCGAGTGTGCAGAATTGGCCCAAAGTGGAATGACCAGCCAGCGAAAGCGAGTGTGCAGAATTGGCCCAAAGTAGAATGACCAGCCAGTGAGAGCGAGTGTGCAGAATTGGCCCAAAGTAGAATGACCAGCCAGCGAGAGCGAGTGTGCAGAATTGGCCCAAAGTAGAATGACCAGCCAGCGAAAGCGAGTGTGCAGAATTGGCCCAAAGTAGAAGCAGCTGCTACGGGAGCGAAACCTCTGCAACACGCTGCAGGCTCCAAAGGAGAGCCGGGCTCCTTCCGCTGACCCTCACGTTCCATCAGGGTCTGGGGCGGACACACTAGCCAATCATAAAGGTCTGATCCAATGTCCCAGAAAGCAGAAGGTATTTTTCCTCAAGTGAATAGATACTGCTGAAAGTAAATATATATATATATATATATACTGTAGCAACCCCGAGTGCCTGTTCAAATGCCTTGCAACCTATATCGATATCTGGCATCATCTCTGTTGATGATGTTCCAAATATTCTGGGATGTAAAGTCCACTGAGAGACTTTTGCACACAGGTTAAAAGAAATCTTTATTTAATAATATATTTAACATTATGAAAATAACCATTATGCAATTTATGGTCATTATAAGCTTCACCACACAATTTCTTTGTTTTCATTTCATTAACTCTAACGTAGTAACAACTGCCGATTTTATTGTGGTGACTTACAACCAAAAGCTGTTATCTATCAGGAAATATCTTCCCATAGCTGCAAAATAATATACTACAAAACTTGAGGTTGTCTTCCAGACAGACAAACAGTGTAGGTCCTTTTCTCAACCATATGGCAAGGAGGAAATCTGGGGTACAACGTATATCCCATGTGGTCTGGCATATTAGTCTGTGGGATATAGGAATGTAGTAATATGTTGTTTTTGTTCATTCAGAAAAAGGAAAGAAATGTGGTAGGCAAATGTACTCTGAAAATGCTTTTGTAATAACAGCTCTAGCAGATAAGTTCCCTATGTTCTTCTAGAATCTTTATCCCTGACCCAGCACCTAGTCCAAAGACGTGCTTATGGTAGGTGCTCAATAAACACTTGCATTTTGGTTGCCTTTGTTGAACAGAGAGACATTATACTCTGCCTGTAAACGATGCAGATTTTGCTCATGTAGAACAGACTATTATGTAATGAAACTAGAAAGAGTGAACAGCATTGAATGATCTTATCTTCTGCCTCCAGCACACTGTGCATTGCCTCTAGCACACTGTACACTCAGCACGGCGCCTTCACTGCCACTTTCTTACTTATGGCCCATGCACACGCGCACACGCAGACACACACACAGATACCTTACCTCTGTCACAGTTCTCTTCATCACTGCCATCCACACAGTCGTGAACTCCATCGCACAGCCATCTAATTGGAACACAGTGGGCTTTATTTCTGCATCGAAACTGATCTTCCTTACATTCAGTCACACAGTCCATCTGTTCCAACACAAATGGGCACTGTCGTTTTTATTCAGGATGATATACGGTCACAGACAAAATGAACACGCCGCTGACACCACTGCAGATTTATTACACGGTGAGCTTTTTAATTTTGATCTAATGAATATAACCTCTACAGATGACAATGGGGTTTAGTATGTGGACAGCATTAAAATTCAGGTACTGAAATTATTGTAGTCAGTGTACTTGTCCCAGCATTTTAGACAGATAAGAGTTAAGATTCTATTTCCTCTATTTTTATTACATTTGCTCTCCTGAATCTAATTCATGCAATTCAGAGATTTTAATCAAATGATAGATTTTTACCTCATCTGAACCATCAGCACAATCATATTCGCCATTACATTTCAAAGACGCTGAAATACATCCTCTGCTGGCACATATGTACTCACTTGACGAGCAAGTAGGAGACGCTGAACATAATTATAAAGTTAAGATTTAGATTCAGTTAAAAGAATGACTGGTTTCATAGCAAAAACATACATAACCATATAAAATTCATAGACAGTAACGAAAACAGTTCATATTATTTAAACTATATTCAGCATTGATATTAAATGTTCTTTTAGAATGTGCTTTACAGTATTACAGTATTGTATTAAATAAACCTCAATAACATAATAGCCTGTTCAACAAGTATTCAACTCACTAAAGACAGAAAAAATAACACCCACCTCTATATTGCTTATCCCTTTGATTTTGAATAGTTAACATTTTTTAATATAATTTTAAATTAAATTATTTATAGGATAAAAGCCTCGCATTATTTTCAAAACTGTAATAGGATTTAGTGATCCCTGAGAATGTCAATTCACATATATATTGTATGAAGCTAAAAGTGGAAATCTTGGCCTGTTCTCACAGACAGTGTGATATCTCTTTGATTATGTTGACACAAATGTCATATTTGCATAAGTTATAAGAAGTATTTTTGTTTTGGGGTTTTGAACACACACATATTTATACTTGAGAGTCTATAAAATTTGAAGTGTCCCTTTATGATAAAGAAAATAAAAATAACAAACGGATAAATAAGTTATTACCAGTACCAAATCCGATTAATTGACATCGGGATTGTGACAGCTGCCTTTGTGTATGGCTTTGGGTTTGCTTGCCTCAAACCTCTGGGATCCTTAGCTTTATACTGGACCACTAGGTAGCCAAATGTACTTACACAGTGACTTTGTGGTCTGCATCGAATATCCCAAGAATGCTAAAAAGCTTTTTCCTTATGTTTTAATTTATTTTAATTGACAATGGTTACCTAGGGATTTGTATTATTAAGGAGTCTGAGAACATGTGTGGGTTCAGTAAAAAAACAAGGTGATCAATTAAGCTATAGACCATGGGTGTGGTACTGGGACACAGTAACGTGTGTCTCATATCTGCTACTCCTACCTAGTTTCTCAAAGCAATGCTTTCATAGTTATACAGAGATTACAGTAAACTTTCCCTAGTATATCTTTTGAGAAGATAACATTTTTTAAATAGCTAGTATAAAAATTGTTTTGATAAGCATACTTATAAAGCCATTTTTAAGAAATAGAAATGCATAAATTGGGTATATTTTTTTCTATGGTTTGCTTCCTAATTTTGTTTTGATTTTGGACCACGATGTAAATATCAATAATACACTTGTGCTTTTTCTCAGTTGGTATCATGTTGAAATTGCTATATTCTGTTTCATAACCTTAATTACCATTGTTGAATACCTGATTTTTACCATAGTTACAGTTTCAACATATTTCATTTTGTTGTCTTGGAAAAAAATAATCTCAAATGGCATGGAAAGATATAGAAACCAGAAAATCAAATTTTGGGGAGTAATGCTTGGATCTCAAGCATAGTAACAATCTTACGTGCTGAAACAATTACAAAACATAGGAAGGGCACCAATTAATCTATGTACGGATATTTCATATTATTTCTAGAAGACAGAAACCTGTGCATGAATTTGCCTCTATTTTTTGCATATCATTGTTCAAACTTAAATTCCATAAAACTGGAATATCAGCTAAATTTAATATCATCAGCATCATTTTACCTGGGTCACAGTTCTTCTCATCTTCTCCATATTTACAGTCTTCATGACCATCGCAGGTCCATTTTGCTGATATACACTGACCATTGGAACATCGGAACTGATCTCTGGAACAACTCGTTTCACAATTTCTCTGTCAAAAACAACAGATGTAATTAAAATAAAATTATTAAACGAATGTAACCCAAGACAACTAAACCCTTATGCGTAGAAACCTAGAAGTATAGAAGCCAAGTACAAGAATCTCAGATGGTGCTGTGTAAGCCCAGTGTTACGTAACTATAACCATTTTCCATTTTCATTTGTCTCTGTGAGTGAGTAAAACAGACAAAACCCAAACATAAGTGCCATGGCTCCATCATCCTAATTCAGCCGCTTTGAGCGGGCCATTCTTCTGTACACAGTTATGGGGTAATGTCATTTTAATAACTGTACAGGTGAGTGAAGATGTGTGTGTGTGGAGGAAGGTTAACCAACTATTCCTAAGCACACCCAGTTCACTGGGGGGGGTGGGGGGGGCGGCATGTGAAACAACAGGAGCTTAAAGCAGACCTGTTGTCCCAGCAAATCTTCCCTGGCCTTCTTTCTTCCCATCTCGCTTCCCCCGTACCTGTGCTTTTGAAGGTTGGCTTGCTGTTCAGAATCCTCTCTCCCAACAACTGTTTGTAAGGTTAACTGCGAAATGAACTGTCACAATTGTCATTTCTGTTAGCTCACATATAGCTTTTATTTCTATGTCAAACAAGATAGTGTATATAGCTTTGGGGGCCTTTCAATCCTTTATATGTGATCAATAAAAGGGATCCATTAGAAATGTATCTTCCTTGGGGCTGCCATCCTTGTTGAAATGGCATGCTGCAGTGAAGGGCCTTGCTGGGATTGTGATTTTTTATTATTAAGGAATTTCTATTCTTGCCAAAATGTACCTGTCTGCGCCTTCTCCAAAAGGTGTGACATTCTCACAGCTTGCAAAACATTCAGTGAATAAAACATATTGATCTATGACTCCCTGTTTCCTCTTAGTTTTACCCTCATGTGAGGACCAAGAGTTTACTTTCTACATTCCTGTAATTTTCCCTTTGTTGACTGTAGTTGAATAGACCGCCTGCTAAATAACTTTTCTTCTTTCTTTCCTTTCTTCTTCCCTTCTTTTTCTCGGTATTGAGTTTACCCTTTACCAGAGTGTTTCGTAAATAAGAATACAAAGAAAAATATATTATAATATGATGTATTATACTGGATGAAGAGGCCAGCTATTGTATATATTTTTTAAATTTGTTTTTTAATCTCTATTGTTGAGTGTATTACAGATGTCCCCCCCACTGCCCTCCTCCACCCAGTTCCTGCCTCACCCCAGGCCTTCACCACCCTACTGTCTGTGTCTGTGGGCAATGCATACATGCACATGAGTTCTTGGGTTAATATCTTCCAACTACTACATTTTAAAGTCACTTAAAAAATTATTCTCTATGTATGACACTAATTTGATATACAATTATGTTGATTCCAGTTTTTAGTTTATTTTGTATTGTTTTGCCTAGATATTAACAAACTAATTGTACTATCAGTTCACATTCATACAAATTTATCCTCAAATTTCTCCTTTGTTCCTAATATAAAAGTTCCCTATATGTAATTCTGTTTTCTCACCATTTGTTCAGTTCACCTTTTTTTTTTTTTTTTTTTTTTGGGTCAACACGACCTGTCACTTTAGATTTTAAAAATAAGATAGAAATCAATTTCCTAAAGAGTTAGCCACCTCATTACAAAAAGCCTAGGCTCAATGTCTGTAAATGTACAGAAAGACCACCTTTAAGAGAATACATTTGATTCTCCTGAGGCATTATCACGAACATATCTGCCTATCTGCCTAAAGGAGATATATTCAGCCATCAAAGAATTATGTCCATGAACTTATGACAGGAGAGACATTATGTTAATAGGGGGTACCTACTTTAACATGAATAAGACTTTTGAAAATGAAGTGTTTGATTCTGTACATGTGCCTTGGACAGCTACTCAATAACATGCAAGATTAAATCATAAGCCTTAAGCAATACAGTGACTCTGCTTGATGTTTCACAGATTAAACAGGGCTTGTGGGAAATATTTTTAAGAGAAAACAAAACATTTTCATGGTATGAATGAATTTATGTGAAATGTGTTTTCCTGACTAGGGAATGTATAATATAGTTTTTGAATAAATAGATACTAAATAAATATGGAGCTGGGCAATGTAAGAATTTAACTGTCATGTAGATTTTTTTTAAATTTTGTTTTGACTTATTTTATTGGATATCCCATGAATAGAAATAGTATTTTTTAACTTCTCCTGAGAAACTTTTGCAGCCTCAAGGTTTAGGTTTTCTGGCCTTTGGCAGAGAAGTTACAGCCATTGGTTTCCAAAATCCAGGCCTCTGAATGTGATTAGAGGGATTTTTCAAGATAGTGAGATATTACAGAATTGTGTGGTTCTGATAAGTAAAAATGCCTAAAGTCTGGTACAAACAGTTTGTGTGGGTTCTATAAGTAGTAAAGACCTGTGGTTTCTCCCAAAGAGGCAGGAACTCAGTGGATACTTCATGAAGTTGAACTTAGAGCCCCCTGGAAGATTGTCTCTGGTCAAGACTACAGCCAGTGGGAGGACCTTCATGACGGGTAAGTACACACACATGTCAACCAAAGCAGCACAGCTCTAGGGAGTCACTGTTCCCCAGAAGGAGCCCTGGTGGCCAATTTTCCTTCATCTCTGACTGGGTTTGATTGCACAAGTTCTGTGTTGCAGATATTAACAGGGAAAATCAGTAACAGAGAAAACCATGAGAAATGCCTATCGCTGAATTTCTCCCTGGTATTGAAAAGCGAGGGCTTTGGGTTATTTTCAATTTGATTGGGAAAAAATATAACCACATGTCATGTGTTATTTTTTAAAGCATCACAAAATAATTAAGAGCTTAAATACAAATACACAGATTCATAAATAATGAATTGAGTGAAGTATCATAAATGTTAAACATTTTAAGTTTACAGAATTTTCCAGAGCCTTTTTAAACTTTTCCACTGAAGCTGTGTGTACACAGGCCTTATTATAAATGGATTGTGATTCATCATCTAAGCAAAGCTGAACCTGTGGTTTCATGAAAATTGATGACCCGCATCGACGATGTCTTTGAGACTATATCTATTGAAGGAAGAGACTGGGGAGAAGAAACTGTTTAAAATGCATAAAATATTAGTCCTGCCTATAAATACTGCAGCGAATTTATGGACATATTCGCAGATGGCAAGGGCAGCAGCTATAGGGAGTAAGGTTTCCAAACATCCTATTCCCAGCCTGGCCATTCACCACTTGAGGCAAAACAGACTATAAAATTAACTGTCAATAGCAGCCCAAGCGCTATTCCCTGTGCTGGGTGTGTGCAGCACTGAGCTTAGATATAATACTTATCTGAGAGTGTCAGGAGCAAAGTGCATTGCAGAGCTGTCCTTGTCGCACTCACTGGGTTAAACAATAATAGTTATAATAAATATAATAAAATTCTTCTAATAAAATGCTTTAGCTTTAGTTGCCTACCTCGTCAGAGCCATCTGCACAGTCAAAATCTCCATCACACCAAAACCTTGAAGAAACGCAGTCCCCGTTGGCACAAAGAAAATCTTTCAATGTGCAGGTCTGTGGCTCTGGGAACAAAAATAATAGCACAGGGTTATTCTTTTATATGCAACTGCATTTTAAAAATTTACATAACATACACCATGATGTAGCATTAATAACAAAAGTGGTTAGCCAAGCGGAACTAATAAATGGCTTAGGAAAAATGTTTCATGAGGCATCTATGGTACATAATATAATGATCTTTCAAATTTATTTTCAAAATCATGAATAGAAAGTGGCATTACAGAAATAAGTAGAAAAAAAGACAAAAGATAAATAGCCCATTGTTTAATAAAAATACAGCTGCAAAGTAAAATAAAAGGCATAAAAATCTACATAGTGTAGTAGAACAGTGATCTTTTCCAGTTGTTGGAATTCTAAGTCATTTTATATATTTACTCTGTGTAAGTCATTCTGTGATGCTGTGTACTCATGGGGCTGTTTACTAAATGAGTACTGAGCCTAGCCTTGGTCCTTGATTTTTTACTATATAGTGTAATTACTTTCTACTCTAATTTTGTCCCCAGAAACTCCAGAGTCCATAGAATAAGACGGGTACATGGGGATATTATTGGACCTGACTGGTGGGTAGAGGTTGAAGAGGCAGAAGGAGGTTTTGTCGTTTTTGAAAACTGCCTATTTGTTTATATAATTGTTTGCTTATTTGGAATAATTTTCCAGTTATTGATTTAACTATGTTTTACCCTAGTCCACAAAGAACATAAGCCAAATAATATGACTTGCTATCTGGGTTAACTCCCAAGTGGAATGTATGTCATCTGGACAACAAAATAGTATTTCAGAAATTTGCTCCTGTAAGTAATCTCTTCCTTGGTTTTATTCTCTAAACAGAACTGATACCTGGTGTGATGAAAGACGTTTTCTCTACCGATTAACCGTGTTTACAGCTGTCTTATACACAATAATATTCTTATTTGGGTGAGGGAGAAATAGGTCACTGGAATTACTTTTAAGGAACATCCATATGAAGCCCAATTTCCTACATAAAGACTGAATAACAGCCTGCATTTGAATATCGCTCTACAGAACACTGGGTTTCTAGACACAGGGTAACATCTTGAATATTTGGTATCATGGAGGCTCCTGCATTTCTACATAGAGATCCCTGCTGAGAACACTGGGGGAACTGTGGCAAATGGAATATATCTCAGAGCATTTTGTTCTGCTCTGGGACTTTATTTAAAAATGTGAAATGCAGGCTATAGAATAAGACAAGCTGCTATTTCATAGAATATAAAAAAAAAAAGCCACTAACTGAAGGATCCCCTTTCGTGTCTCAATATTCCTTTGGGAGCATAACAATAGCAGTTTCTTTCTTTTGTTTTTGGCTTATGTTTACATATATTATGCTTTAATCTTAGAAAGCAACTCTGTTAGTACTAGTATTATTAATTATAACAATAATAATTATTACCAGCTGCTTGAATTAACCTTAACTACTCTATAAGGTAGTCTTATTATTGGACCCTCTTTTGATGAGTAAATTGAGGCACAGAGGAGATTAGGAATTTACTCCAAATCAACCAGTATGCAGAAGAGCTATTATTGAATTTCAACCTGATACCAGGGCCTGTATTTCTTTGTTAGGTCATATTTTTGCATCCTATACTACTGGGGAAGTAATGACTGCTTACAGATTACAGAGATTAACATTAAATCCCTGAGAATTCAAGTTACTTGTCCAAGGCACATAGCTAGCAATGTCCAGGAATTTGGACTTGATAACAATAAAAGAGAACCCTGTTTCTCTTATCACCCTTCCATATGAATCCATTTTACCCCCTTTTGTACAGACTGGTCGTGACCTTTGATACTAAAGAATGCAAAAACATACAGCCTCATAAAAAGAGCTGCAAAAGCCACCTTGCACAAAATTCAAAGAACTAAGTTCACAAGTTAAAAGTGACTTTCAAAGCCATATTTTCAGTGGCAGAGCAGAAAGGTTTACAGACTCTAATTTCTCCACTGCTTATATTATCGTAAACTCTTGGTGGTAAGTTATAGGAATGTGAGTGTAAGCATCTGAGGATAATTCTTAGAATACAATGAGTAAAACTGACATGCTATGCAAATCATCTTCTGATATAAATTCAATATGAAAGTACTAGAAATCCAAATCAGGCAGGCAGCTTTTCTCTCTATATAAATCTTAATCTAGTTGATCAAATTATCTGGCATTTTTAAATTCATTGAATTGCTAGTTCCCAATAAAGATATGAAGAAATTTTTTTGTACATCAATTACTTAGAAGGGATACATGCCACATATATTTGCTGCTGATAAAAATAGTATGGATGTAGAGATTTTTCAGTTACTTCCAAACCTTTGATCTAGATTATGAAATAGTTTCAATAACAATAAGTTTGTCTTGTTTTTAAGAGTAGAAATCATTACTGAAGCAAAGTGTACCTGTTGAAAATGTAACAAGGGAAATGGTCAGTACGTGATGATAAAGTAAAATAGATTAATTATCCCATGTAAATATAGAAAGTAGGAAGCATGTTAAATTTAAAACATAGTTGGCAGTTAATAACTCCACTAATATTTAAACTCTTCTCACATCTATGCTTTGAGCGTTTCCAATACAGTTGTAAAAAAGTAAATTCATTAAATCAGATTCATAAACAAAGAAGTCCAAAAACGACTTTAAAAATACTTTACTAATTTGAAAAATCTACATCTTTAAGTTTATACATCAGATTATATTGGCTTTCTTAGTTAAAGAAAAAGGGTAAATTGCAACAAATAATAAAAATAAAAATGCAAAGTCAAGGTAACAAATATTTTTGGCTCTTGGACTAAATAAGTAATGATCAGTGAGGAAAAATGAGAAGTGAAGAGGAATGAAATGGACCATACTGCTGATATTCTTTTCATGTTTTTTTAAAAAAGAAGTGTTTTAACCTTATTTGGATTGAATGGAAATGAGTAGCAATGAGTTTTTAGGGGGCTAAAATATCAACAACACAGTCATTAAAACAAAAGGGTTATTTAGCATAATTGTAAACTTTTTGTATGTATTTCCATATGCTTTTTTCTTATGTCTCTTGTTAGCTTATATTTGATTGTTTTTTCTTGTTTTACTGTTATTGAAATATGTCTGTTGTCTATTTGATGCATTTGCTCTGCTAAGAGTGTACAAACTGAGTTAAACAAATACGGGTCTATCCCTTAAGAATGCATGCAGTTCGGTAGGAACAAAGAGACAGATATAAAGACAAAGACATCTGTACAGGCATCAAATACATAAATGAAATATTCTGCAAAAAATAAAAATAATTAGTAATGCTATAAATGTGTCGGGCGCTGTGTTAGGCTCTGGGACCTAGCCCTACTCCCCAGACCATCTCCAGATACTTAAATAGGAACTTAAGATAAATGTGATAAGGAAATGAAGCAATGGGATGCAACTAAGTGTTGGGTGGCAGATTGTCATTATGTAAAGAAATATTGCCGTTGTTGAACTATACAGCTGATTTGCTCTCTCTGTTAAGTGTGTTTCACTACTTAATATTAGCCCACAGTAACTGCCAATTGTGAAACAAAACACAAACCATTGACTAGGGACATTTATAAAAGATGATAACATACCCTTTTGAGTATTTTGTTGCCATATATATATACATATATATATATATAAAATTATACACATCATTGTGTGATATATAGTTACAATTAAAATATATAGTAATTATATGTATATAACTACAACAATTTTATTGTAATTGTACATCTAAAATTATAATAGTTTCAGTGGATAATAAGAAATCGGAAATAGCTTCACAGCATTTTAATACAGCAACAGAATTGTTTCCAAGCCTGGCTTCCCCGTGACCAAGCTCTTGGCGCCCCTAGGAATATATTGCACCTTTTCTAATCTTCCTAGGCCCAGCTTCTATGTAGAGCTGCTGACATTTTCAACCTTGAAACCTTCCGGTTCCTTCTGGCCTGTTCACGACGATATCTTCAACCGCCTTTTCCCTAGAGCCTTTGATCCTGCTACTACATATTCTTACATATCCCACATGTCCCCGTGGCTGCTTCCTTTCCTCCCATGTCGCTCTCCAATACGCTTCACTCTTGTTCACTGTCATCTCCCCTCCGAACGTCCCCCCACGTTACGTGTCTTAGGCCACAAGCGCAAAACCAACAGCAACGACAAGAGTCGCGCGCGAGGGGGGGTTTATGTCGCAGGGCTTGGTGTTACAGCTGCTCCCCTGGTTTTTTCTTAAGGACTCTGTGGCTGCAATGATTTACCACGAAGTGTTCATGGGGACCAGTGAGAGGCAGTGCTCCTTCCTCTCGTTTTCTTGCATCAAAGGCTGACGTTTCGAGGTCAGCAAAATGCTACTGAGCCCCAGGAAGCCCCCCAGCCCAGGAGCGGCCTATCTCAACCCTTCGCTCTTCTGTCCGCACTGTGTCAGGAACCTGCCAGCTCACACAGTTTCCGTGGCCACCCGAACAGAGGCTTCCAACACGTGAATCTCCAGCACTGCCTTCTCCTTGCCCTCTCTGGCTCCCAGTACCCTCAGTCATAGGGCAGCTCCCCTCAGGTATCTCACAGGTAGTTAACACTAAATGTATCTCAAACTAAGTAGTGGTCTGTTATTTAAGCTCTGAAATACAAATATATTAAATAGAAAGTATATACGTAATTCTTTCTGTATTTACTCTTCTTTTTCTACCAACTTTACCCCATTAGATTTTTATATCACTGGACAGATTCTGAGAACTTGCCGTTTAAAGGTTTTTGAAAATCACTGATTAAAGGAATCTAGAACACTAATGACTCTGCAATGTGTTTTATCTTTCCAAAGACTGTGACCCATTGGGAGATATCTGTGTGTAGACGGAACAATAAAGGTTTCTGTGTTCAGAGTATTCCGTAAACATAATGATCCAGAGATTTCATATTTAATGTACCTGATACACAAACACTAGTCAGATTAAGTTTTGGAAGCTATTCAAAAGATTAGTTGATATTTTGCAAACTGAATATCTTACTGGTTTATTATGGCTATGACTTGGTTAGCTGTACGCTTTTATATAATAAAACATTATGCTTTAACATAAGAATTCCTATTTTATTTCCTGTGTCTTGGGAAATGAATGCTTTTAGTCCAGTTTATAAAAGTAAGCATTATTGTTATCATCAAATCCTTTTTGTAAGTAGTAGAATATAAATATTTAATAAATGGAATTTAATTATCTTATTTTAAGCATGATTATGTATTTTTCTTTGTTTAAACAGCAGTGTAAGAAAGTACCAGTAAGAAATATATTTAGAAATTAATGCTAGATTATAGGAATACAGTCACCATTTTACATACCCCCATACTTTTGAGAAAATAAATTTGTTGGGTTATTATTATTATTTTTTTATTAGATAAAAATGCAGGAGGCAGGTAATGATAATAGTGTTATTCTATTTTCACAGAAGAGCATCCTGAATAAATATGGTGTTCACCACTCCGGAGAGAATAAATAATATTTCACTGAAAGAAGCTCATGGGTGAATTTGCGGTGTAAAAAGAATTTGAGACTGAAATGAAATGAATACCATCCACTAAAGAATATGTTTTGTGCCGTTTCCGTATCATCCAGCTCTTTGTATGAGCTTGCATCAGGGGTTTCCTTCATTGCATGCTAATAGGTTGCATTAAACCTCATGATACTTTCATACCAATTCTGATAACTATAAGAAAATAACTCTCAGGATGAACGTTTCAATAATTCTACCATTTGAGATTCAGGTCAATTTAGTCTGAATATTCTTGTCCAAATGTGAATATATGTATAAAAATGTGAGCTGCAGGACAGCTAGGTTCATATTCAGACCTAAACTGAACTAAAAATTGCTGTCTTGCATGTTGAATAGGCTGTCAGCTCTCGACATTCTCAAGAAAGTGTTACTTACTACAGTTTTCTTCATCTGAATTATCACTGCAGTCATTCTGGCTATCACACCGCCAGTGATCTGGAATACAATTGTTGTTTTTACACTGGAATTCATGAGGTCCACACGTTTTTTTATCTGTAATAGAAAGAACCAGAGTTTTCACTGTTGACTTCCATGAAAACCTTCCTCACAGTATCCTCACTGTCAGGCCAACTTCGGGGCATATGACATTTCCTCAGGCCTTGATTAAATTACTGAGAAGCATTCCCTAGGAAAATTGAAAGCACACACTGAATAAAATTCATCTTTCTGTCTTGTTTTATGTTGTTATAGGTCATGTTTTCATCACAAGATAATTACAAAGCAATTGTTTAGACCACCCATGCAAACTTAACACAGATCATCAATTAATTTAAAAAATCAAAATTATTCAATACGTTCCATCTCTTTAGAACATTCCCTCCCTAAGCCACCTTCTATTTGTGCTATAAAGCAGCAAAAAGAAGTGGTTATCAATCAGACGCTGAACTTGTCATCCTGTCTTTCTCCCTAAGGAGCTCTTATTCATAATCTGCCTATAGTCAGCTGCTCTAAATTCATAAATCATAACAGTGCATAATGTGTACAGACCTTGAAAATTAATAAAGTACCATCTCACCAGAACCTCTAAACAACCTCAATGAGTACCAAGAGAGTATTAACTAGGTCTTCGCTTTACAAATGACAAAACAGAGACTCTTAGAAGTTTATGAACTTGATGAATTTTCACTACCATCAAATAGCACAGCCTATATAAAAACATATATGCTTTTATTCCTGATTTACTGCTTTTTACAACAAATCTATGTCCATATGAGCCAGCTCTAGAATGCATGTAATAAGAATGTATTTAATGTTTAGGTCACATATTTTTAAAATTTCTTTGAGTAATATTTAATTGTATATAGTCTAAAACAGTGCTTCTTGAACTTTAATGTGAATACTTATAAACCACTTGGGAATTTTGCTAAAATAGAGATTGTGATTGAGTGTATTTGGATTTCTAACAAGCTCTTCAATGATAACATTGTTCTTGGTCTATGAAACACACTGAGTAGCAAGGGTCTAAAGCATCAAGATGATATAAGTTCAATAACATAAAAATGATTAAGTTATCATGTCAATATACTATTTAGGACACATTTATTTCCCTTTCATATACTAGATACACTCCTTATTCTCAGCCATAATAGAGAAAAACAGTGAAGTGTTTAAGAACTTACACCAGTGAAATAAATGAACTAAAGGTGAAGACAAGCTTTCCGGCGATGTTTGCTATGCTCTACTTCAAATCGCATTATAAAATTCAGATCAAATAGGTTTATAAAAGAAAAAGTGATTTAGGTATACATATGAAAATTATATAATGAACATCTACTGAGAACTCAGCCTACGTCCTAGCTAAGCATCTTCATAATCATGATCACACTCAATCTTTACAATATCCCTAAGAAGTATTATTACACTCATTTAAGTACATGGGAAACATAAGTCTCAGAGTTTAAGTTACTTCTCCAATCTTACAAGGCTATTAACTGGCAAAGGAGGACTCTATATCCAGATCCCACTGCAGAAACATTTTACATTTCTGCAGAAATTCTCATGATAGACTTCAAATGCATTTTTCTACTAAATAGAGAGGTGATCGATAAGTAGGTAGATAGGCAGGTAGGTAGGTAGATAGGTGATAGATGATAGATAGATGATAGATAGGTAGATGATGATAGATAGATAGATAGATAGATAGATAGATAGATAGATAGATATAGATAGAGATAGATAGATGATAGATAGATGATAGATAGATAGATAGATAGATAGATGATAGATAGATAGATGATAGATATAGATAGATGATGATATAGATGATGACGATGATAGATGATAGATGCATAGATAGATAGATAGATAGATAGATAGATAGATAGATGATAGATAGATGATAGATAGATAGATAGATAGATAGATAGATAGATGATAGATAGATATAGATAGATAGATAGATAGATAGATAGATAGATAGATAGATAGATAGATAGATAGATAGATATAGATAGATGATAGATAGATAGATGATAGATAGATAGATATAGATAGATAGATGATAGATAGATGATAGATAGATAGATGATAGATAGATGATAGATAGATGATAGATAGATGATAGATAGATAGATAGATACACCCATATTTCCCTCTACTTCCCTTTATGCTTCCTTCCTTTCTTCCTTCACGCCTGCCTGTGTGCTAATGATTACTCAGAATCGAATGTGTGTCACTGTGCTGAGTGCTGTTTTGTAATATTTCCTTTTTGCCTGTGTCATACCTTTTAGATTTTAAAATTGGCTTAAAACCTGCAGAATTTCTAATGTAGCATTCTACGTATCTCAGGCAATCAAGAACTGTGTTAAGGTGGTTGGAATTTAAACATGACTGTTAAAAATATGGGGTTTGGTACTAAACTATTTAAATGGTTATTTCATTTTAGTAATTAAAGCAAACACCTCTGTATCTGCTACTCTTTATGACATTAGTTCATGTATTCCTTGTCATGTGTTGCTTGCATTATTATTATTATTATTATTATTACTATTACTTTAAATATGTTTTTTATTGATTTTAGAGAGAGAGGAAAGGAGAGAGACAGAGAGATAGAAACATCGATAAGAGTCAAGCATCCATCGGCTGCCTCCTGCACAACCCTTACTAGGGATCAAACCCACAACCTGGGAATGTGCCCTGACTGGGAATCGAGCAGGTGACCTTCAGGTGCACGGGATGACACTCAACCGAGCCACACTGGCCAGGGCTGCTTGCATTATTTTTAAATATTGTTTTAAAATTTCAGAATATATAATGTAAGGAAAATCAGATGGGATAAGACAAAAAGATCATGTGACCTAGTGTTACAACACTAGGAATTCCCTGTGACTCCAAAGGTTGACAATTGGTACTAGCAGTACAATCCATGTTTTTGAGTTTTGTCCCATAAATCCTATTTGTATTTTTTCTGTTTAAACATTTTTTCATATTTTGTGTTGAAAGTGATCTGCATTTATTTCTTAACAAGAACAAGTTACAGTTCATTTCTAAGGTGTTCATTTGGGGCATTCAGAAACAGTAACATGGAAAAGGTTAATTGACTTATGTAAGGTTATTCAGATTTTATGTTTCCAAGTAATTTAATTTTTGAATCCATAGCATTGCATATTAAAATTACAAATGCAAACTATATAGACATGTTCTGTATTCAAAATATTTTTGAAGATATATATATAGAATATATACATATTTATATGTATATAAATATTTTAATAAGAAAATGTATGAGCAAGGTCTAAAACCGTAGTTCTCAAATTGGCTCTATATTAAAATCACCTAAGGAATTTTAAAAATGCCTTGCCATCCATATGTCACATCAATAAAATCAAACTCTCTGGGGAGGAACCCAGACATCAGTATTTGTTAAAGCTAGCCTGGCAATTCCAATGAACAACCAAGATTGAAAGTCATTGGCCCATAAAACGAACTGCAGAACAGAACACATGTAATTCCACAGTATAATACCCTAGTGTAATTAATATAAACGGCTCATAATATGCAGAGTTTCTATTAATTCATATTGTTAAATAGCATTAGAAAAAGCATTATTACACGTTTGGTGTAATAAATACAGAGAGCACAAACAGAGCCCAGTCACGCACCGTTTCATGGCGGGCATTTGCTCGGAGGCTTGTTGTCAGCCAGCTCTGTGACTCATGGTGTGCAGGCAGAGTGCACTCACACAAGCCTGGCCAGTAAAGCCTCCCACACACCTCGCTACACGGGGAAGGCCAGAGCTCCCACCCTGCAGACTGTACAGTGTGTTGCTCTACAAAACTCTGCAGGATAAAATCAAGCACAAGAGAAACTGATGAATTAAGAGATGTGGTAAACGGGGGATGTATGAGGCTGCTGCTGGCATCACATGGCACGCTGCTTTACAGCAGACTTTTTTTTGTAAGTAGAAAGAGCACACTTTACAATCATGGTTAAATATAATACGCTAGGACGGGCCTGTGTGGCTCAGTTGGCTGAGCGCCCCCCGTGGACCCAGAGCCTGCCGGCTCAGTGCCAGTGCAGCAGGGCGCACGCCTGGCTGCAGACTCGGCCCTCAGCAGGGAGCGTGCAGAAAGCAGCCGCCTGATGACTTTCTCTCACTGAGGTTTCTGTCTCTCTCTCTCCCTTTCGATAAAAACATATTTTTTAAAAAAGTATAATAAACACATAAACCATTAATGTAGTTTATTATCATCAAGTACTCCATGCTGTACATAATTGTGTGTGCTATACTTTCACACGACGGGCAGAGCAGTGTATTATTTTGCATGGGAATCACAACAAACACCTGGGTAACGTGTGCACTATGACTTTACGAGGGCTTAGGATGTCACCAGGGGGCAGGAATTTTTCAGTTCTATTATAATATTATGGGACTAACCACTGTATATGCGGTCTACCCTTGATTAAAACATCATTATGTGGCACATGACTATTTGAAAACTAGCTATTTTTGTTGATTATGCTTTCACATTAATTGTAGATACTAGAAAAAATTTGATGCTCCCAGTAAGGTGGGGCAAGGGCCTGGCAAAGTGTAAAACTCTATGTAGCACATGCTGCAATGCTTTTGGTGCTAGTATATGTGCGGATTTCCCAAAAGAGGTAAAAAAAACACCTGGTGACAGTGATGCTTTTGGAAGGAAGAACTGGGGTGGACTGAGAAATGGAGTAAAAGGGATTTCAGTTTCTCTTTATACCTAAAGGAATTCAAAAGAATCAACGAACTCCTGGAAGTAAAAGTGAATTTGGGAAGGCCATAGGATTCAAGGTCAGTATATATGTTTAATTATATTTTTATATATTAGCAATAACAAAAATAAAACTTAAAAAACCTTTGACAATGGTATTAATAAAATGACTAATACCTGTGAACTAGTGAAATGTGCACAAGACTTCTATACTGAAAATGATAAAACATTGCTGACATTGAACAATGCTTAAGAAAATGCAGGTATATCATGCACATAGACTAGAAAACTCAGAATTGTTATAATTTTCTCTCAATTAAAATACAGAAATAATGCAAACTCTTTCAAAATTTCAGCAAATTATTTTTGAAGGAACAAGTTATTCTGAAATTATGTTGAAATGAAAAGTATCTGGATTAATAAATCAATAATAAGAAAGAACAAAGTTGGAGAATTTACAGTACCTGATTTCAAGAATTACTATAAAGCTACAGTAATCAGAAGAGTGTAGTGTCAAATAAAATGAAACCAGAAATATAGGCAAACATGTACGGTCAAATGATTTTCAAAAAGGTCTCAAGCCAGTTTAATGTAGAGAGGAAATGTCCTTTTTAGCAAATAGTGCTGAAACAAATGGCTATCCATATGAAAACATAAATCTTAACTCATCATACTTTATTACTCTATACACAAAAATTAATCTGAGATGATAATAAGTGTAACATAAAGCTTCCAAATTATAAAAAATTAATAACCTTGTAGTAAGCAAGCACACACAAAACCATAAGAAATAAAGAAGTATTGGTAAATTGGACTTAAGCAAAATTAAAATGTTTTATTCTTCAAAAAAATATCTAAGAAAACGAACAGGTAAGCAACATAGATTTAAAACATATTTGCAACATAAATATCTAGGAAAGTACTTAGTTCCAGGATAGATTAAAAAAATCCTACACATTTTACACATTAGGAAGCAAAAGACAAAAGATACAAAAAAAGATATTTGAATGGCAAATAAAAGTTTTCAATATTATTAATCATCGAGGTAATGCAAATTCAAACCACAATGAGATACCAGTACATATCTACTAAAATTGCTCAAGTCAAAACAACCACACTAAATTCCCAAGAGAATATAGAGGACCTGGAACTCTCCATTCTGGTTTTTATAGAGGAAAACACATCTACCCTATAACTTAGCAGTTTTACACCTAGGTTTTCATCCAAGAAAAATGAAAACAAATATTCACAACATAAATTTGTACAAGAATGCTCAAAACAGCTTTATTCATAATAACCAACTTCTAAAATAATCCAAACTAGAACATATCCATACGATTGAAAATTACTCAGGCATAAAAATACAATAGATTTTTAACATATGACTTGGAAATATCTTAAACTTTATGCAAGTAAAAAATTCACAAGCAAAAGAGTACATGCTATATTACTCTCTGTATATGATGTCCAATACAAGCAAAAAATAGCATATGGTGATAGAAAAGAGTTAGTGGTTCTGAAAGGAAGTGTTGAGGAAATTGACTAAAAGGTGAGTAAGGGAGTTTTCTAGGGGATGAAAGTGTTCCGGATCTTGTTTTAGGTGTTTATTACATACCATATTAAATTGTCAAAACTCATTGCAGTGAACATTTTAGATCTGGACATTTAATTAAATTTTAATTATATTTTAATTAGAAATAATTTTACAATTAAAATTGCAAGAGGCAATAATTATGACAATTACACTCTAATAAAGTAATATTCATTTAGTCCCTGAATGCTGAGGTATTTTCAGAACAGAAGGGTAGTCTGAAAGAAAATCCCCTGTTTAATAGAAACCTTATCAGGGCCTCAAAATTTAAATGCTCCAAACTAACTATAAGCAATAACAGCATAGATAGATGATAGATAGATAGATAAATGAGAGATGATAGATAGATATAGATATAGATATAGATAATTATAGATGATAGATGTAGATAGATGATAGATGGTAGATAAGTGATGATATAGATAGATTATTAGGTAGGTAGGCAGGTAGGTAGATGATAGATGATAGATAGATGATAGATAGATAAATAGATGATAGATAGATAGATGATAGATAGATGATAGATAGATAGATGATAGATAGATAGATAGATAGATAGATAGATAGATAGATAGATGATAGATAGATGATAGATGATAGATAGATGATAGATAGAGGATAGATAGATAAATATAGGTGATAGATATAGATGATAGATAATGATAAATAGATGATAGATAATGATAGATATAGATGATAGATGATAGATAAACAATTGATAGATGATAGGTAGATAGATGATATAGATAGATAGATAGATAGATAGATAGATAGATAGATAGATAGATAGATAGATAGATAGATTAGATAGATAATAGATGATTAGATAGATAGATAGATAGATAGATAGATAGATAGATAGATAGATAGATAGATAGATAGATAGACAGATGATAGATGATAGATAGATGATGATAGATAGACAATATAGATGATAGATGATAGATAGATGATAGATGATAGATGATAGATAGATGATAGATGATAGATAGATGATGATAGATAGATAGATGATAGATAGATGATAGATAGATAGATAGATAGATAGATAGATAGATAGAGATAGATAGATGATAGATGATAGATGATAGATAGATAGATGATAGATAGATGATAGATTAGATAGATAGATGATAGATAGATAGACAGATAGATAGATAGATAGATAGATAGATAGATAGATGATAGATAGATAGATAGATAGATAGATATAGATGATAGATAGATAGATGATAGATATAGATAGATATAGATGATGATAGATAGATGATAGATAGATAGATGATAGATAGATAGATAGATATAGATGATAGATAGATGATAGATAGATAGATAGATAGATAGATAGATAGATAGATAGATAGATAGATAGATAGATAGATAGATGATAGATCCAGAGGTTTCTTTATTGGGCACTTGAAGTGACCATGTATTCATTCCTTCAGACATCTGGTCTCGGTTTGCGCATGTGCAACTATCTGTGTTTTATTTGAGAGGTGATGATTTAAATAGTAATGAGAGTATTGGATTTCCTACAACATAAAATACATTTTTCTCACCACCTATCATCTGATGCCTCTTTGAAACAAAGGCTCATTCATCCTTGTTCCCCTTAAAATGTGTACATTTGAAAGTTGAAGGTGGCACTTTAAAAATACAAATAAACCAGTATTTTCATATAGATCCTGACTACAATGTATGTGATCCAGATTATAGAATATAAATGATGTTTATATTATTTTGTTGTCTAAATCTGTATTTTCTTTGGCAGTCCCACAGGTTTTATTTTAATATGTGAATTAAATAATACTTTTAGACTTTCTATATCAGTTTTTTTCCTCCTGAGAACATCTTATGCCAATGTATGCCACTAACACATTTCCAATGATGTTTAGTAGGTAAAACATGTTATAGGTAAGCCTTTAATATATAACACATTTCTGTTTTTCTGGTTAGCTCTGTTGCTTATTATATTTTTAGGAAAAATGCTCAATTCTTCAATGAACACGTAAAATGATGATTATTGTGTGGGTATATATAAACAGATGTTTTTGTACGTAAAATATTCTAAAAATTAATATTTTAATGAATCAATAGATATCCACAAATTGAAATTATGTACTGTTTCACAATTTTTGCTTAGAAAATTAAATACCATGTGTAAATTCGCCATGTGCTTTATGGAACTACTGATCAGAAGAAAATGGCTTGGAAAATTTATATCTTGAGGTCAGAGAACTCAGTTAGCTATCAATTTGAACATGTAATGTATGAAGTCATTTTAGGGCAAACTTAGGAAGAAGATTTTTGGCTTGGGGTTTAAGAAATGTTGCAGATATGGGGGTATTGTGATTCTTGCTAATGTTCTTTTGTAACCACCACTTTCTATGTAAACATGATGATTCCAGACAGTTGGGTCACATGCATCAATATCTGTTACAGGAAAGTAAGTGTCGTCATAGCAACACCGAGGCAAAGGGAACTGTGAGAGCAATGAAGTTATGCCTCCGTCATGGCAGCTCCTTATTCCCTTGCATCCAGGTTATAACATCATGGAGTCAGAGATATGGGGGTAGAGCTGGAGTTAAAACTGGAGCACCTTCTTTTGTAGAAAATGTTGTCTTCTCTGGGGGACAGGATAACCATCTGCTAACTATCAAAGCATAACCTCTTTACGTGGAGGCCGTTAATTTCTTTTTGTCATCCAACCTCATTTAACTCTGATCCCTCACTCTAAACTCCCCTCCGTGTCTCTGATGTCTCTGTAAGATTCATATGGACATGAATACCTATACATGCTACTTTGCAAATGTGCTAAAGCTCCTGCCTGTTTATGAATTTCTCAACAGTGATGATACAGGGGAAGAATTTCTATAGCAGGTAGAATTTATTGGCATGATCATAGTAAATATACAACAATGTTATTGGCTTTTTTTTTCTTTTGAAAAAAGAAGGACCACATGACCCAGAGGGTCCTCTTTTCCTATACCACCACTGGTCCATGAAAGTCATGTTATTCATGTTAAAAAATTTACAGCATAAATCTTATCAATGATTAAATGTATAGAGCAGGGCCGTGCAGAGATTGTATTGCGGCCAGGTGATAACCTCAGGAACCCAGGTTTTTCTCATTCTGCTCCATCATTCTAACTAATGGCTTCCACTGTTCTTTGTCATCTCGTGGTGCAAGACGACAGCTAGCACTTGAGTCATCACCTTGCAGGCCAAAAAGAGAAAAGAAGAAGCCCTTTACCTTGAGAAAATTCCCTTTAAACTTCTTTCTGGATGTCCCACTTAATACTTCTGCTCACATTTCAATGGTCAGAACTTAGTCACACACTGACACCTAGCTACAGGGGGAGCTGGGAAATGTGATGACTTATTCTGTACGGTAATCTATCAACCTAAGGTTTAAGATTCTGTTTCTAAGGAGGAAGTAAAAATGGTTACAGGGTTAGGCAATTTGTGAGTCTCTGTCAATAAACTCACAAGGCCAACTGACGTCACTGAGGTGATATCTAGATATCTGCGGCTACTGAAAGACTATTTCTTTTCTTTAAAGATTGCAAGTATTATAACCTCAAGTTGCCTTGGGTCCTTTTTAAAAATATGTAGAAAGCACCCATTTCAGAAGACACCAATAAAGAAAGGAAGAGCTTAGAAATGGAGAAAATGGATACGGGGCTTTTATGACTCTAGGTGAATACTTGAGTCCAAATCTTGTCTAAAGTTAACTCCATCCACTCCTTGGAATTGAGGCAGACAATTTATTTTACTACTAGTTTGTGTTGATTTTCTGTTATTAACAAACAAGAGTCATAACAAATGCAAACACCATACTATTTTTATTGCTTAAATATCTTGTGGACTTCTAATATTAATGTTCTTATCTGCATGTACTGATTTACCTAACACCTAGACTATTTCATTGGTTTATAATTACCTGGGAAATACAAATCTCTTTTCACAAGAAAACTAGAATCAGTCTCTATTTAAAAGTGATTTGCAAACCCAGGCTTCCGTGAAGATGGGAGATAGCTTAAACACAGTTTTTTGAGCATATTCTCTACATGACATGTTGTTACAGCTTCTAGAGATATTTATTATCTGGAAAGCTGCAAGTTGCTTTGCATTGTAAAGTGTTTGGTGGATCTGAAAATTAATTTCATGTAACTTCTCATCAATCAGGGTAACATTCCTCAATGAGCACCTACAGGTACAACCTAGTCTTCCAGGGGAAGTGGAAGAATGTGGGGATGCACCCGCAGTTGACAATAATGACACCAGCTGAAGCTGGTCCCAGTAGAATCCTGCTACCTCTGTTTTGCATTTGAATTATTATTATTATTTTTTTAACTTTTACATGATTCTTCCAGGTATAGAAGAGAAAGGTTTATAAAGTAAAACAAATTACCAATGACATGTTTTCTTTAGAAAGAAGTGAATCTATAATAAACTAGCTCTCTAGACACAGCAGTAATGATATTTTTAAAAACTGCATGTCAATGCAATGTAATTTTCAGTGGAAATTTTTTTGAACTTGTATTATGCAGTTTTAGAAAGTGTCATGGTACATCCTGTAATGCCATCTATCATACTTGACACCAATTTGTGATTTTTTAATTTTTTTTTAGAATTCTCTGTTGTAGCTTTAAATTTGTGAAGTGGGGGGAAAGTGCCCATACACTCTGCACATCATCTGCCAAACGCCTGCTATTCCATTCAGAATTATCTTTTCAGCAGCCTGTCATATTTTTCAGGTTTATTGAGAAATAACTGACATAGGTCACTGTCTAAATTTAAGGTGCACAGCTTGATAGTTTGATTTACATATATTGTGAAATGATTAGCACAATAGGTTCAGCTAACATACATCTTCTTATGTAGATACAATAAAAACAGAAAGGAAAGCAAGGTCCTTGTGAAGAGAACTCTTAGGATTGACTCTGTTAACAGCTTTTCTATATATCACACAGCAGCGCTACCTACAGCCAGCATGTTGTACATTACCAGTACTTATTTAAACTATAACTGAAAGTTTATAACTTTTGACTGCTTTCCTCTAATTCCCCTTTCGCCCACCTTCTGCCTCTAGGAACCATGTCTGATCTTTTTGCTATGAGTCTGAGGGATTCTGTTGCTTGTTTGTTGTTTTTTGTTTCTTTGTTTTTGATCACACATAGAAGTGAGATCATACAGTATTTATCTTCATCTGACCTATTTTACTTATCATATTGCTCTCAGGTCCATATACGTTGTCACAAGTGGTAGGATTTCCTTTTTTGTCTGTTCGTTTCTTTGTTTTTTTTATGGTTGAATAATACAGCAGGCCCTCGTTATGTTCTATTCAACATCATTTCATGATACATTGATGAGATGCGTAGGAACTTAACTCTTGTTTATATCAATTAGCCTATGGTAAAATTGGTTTTGTTATATATGTTTTTGCTACAGTTCCAATAACCTGTTGATGGTATTAAGCAAGGACTTACTGTACTACTTTGTGTATATACCACAACTTGTTTATGCGTTCATTAATTAATGGACACTTGGGTAGTTTCCAAGTCTTGGCTATTGTAAATAATGCTGCTATAAACATGAAGTGCAGATATCTTTTTTAAGTTAGTGTTTTTATTTCCTTGGGATATATCCCCAGACGTGAACTTGCTAGGTTATATAGGAGTGCTATTTTTAATTTTTTCAGGATCCTGCAGACTGTTTTTCATACTGGCTGCACCAATTTACATTGCCACCAAGAGTGCACAAGGGTTCTCTTTTCTTCACATCCTCACTGGCATTTGTTATCTTTTTTTTTTTTTGATGATGGCCATTCTAACAGACGTGAGGTGTATCTCATTGTGATTTAATTTGTGTTTCCATAATGATTAGTGATGCTGAGCACAGCCTGCAGTCTTGACAGACTGGTTGCTGTTTGCGAACTGCACATGAGAAGAACCCAAGCCTCCATAGTGAGAGGTATAGGTAAGGCACCCGTTTCAGAGCCATTCTCAAGCTCCAGTTACAGATTCTGGTTGTCATGGTCTAGGAATTCCACTTATATTCCTGTGTCCAGCTTAGAGAAAAAGAAAATAAGCCACTATCTGAATTTTTCCCAAATATTGATTTTGTGTTTTATTTTAAAAGCAATTGGGGCAATTAAAAAGTGAGTCTAGCCCAGCTGGCCTGGCTCAGCAGTTGAGCATTGACCTATGATCCAGGAGATCATGGTTCGATTCCCAGGCAGGGCACATGCCCAGGGTGTGGGCTCGGTCCCCAGTGAGGGGCATGCAGGAAGCAGCTGATCAATGACTCTCTCATCACTGGTGTTTCTCCCTCCCTCCCTCTCCCTTCCTCTCTGAAATCAAAAAATATATATTTTAAAAAAAAGTGAATCTACCAAAATATTTTTGAGCATAATTGATTACATTTGTGCAGTCGGTCTGACCCTATTGATCAGAATCAATAAACAATTGTTCACTTTACTATTATGGATGGATAACATCAGACTGATTTGGTGGGAAAAAGTGAGGTATCATGATAAAAACCTTAGCATTAAAGTCAGAACATGATTTGAATCCTAAATCTAGTCCCTAATCATGTACAGGCTAGGGTAACTATTTATTTTCAGTTTCTTGAAAGCTAAAAATTGATGTGTAATTCATGTAGCATAGAACTGAACATTAGCTTAATAAAGAGTAACCAATGATAACTAAATAATAATATTAATTATTAACTAGTTACTTAAACAGTGATAATAGTAAATAAATAGATAAACATTTAGTAAGTGAAAATTAATAAATAGTGAATTAAAATGTAAAAGAAGTGGATTACAATACCAATTTTATTATCAACAAAGTATATAAACTTGAAAGAAAAGTGATATATATTTAAAACTTCTATGTTGCAGGCAGTATTTTAAGTCCTTTATATTTATTATCTTGCTGTTTTAAGTGAATAAATGATTTCACTACAACTTTGTGAGACATTCTATTTATTTTACATGCAAAGGCCAAATCTTAGTAACTTTTTCAGGTCACACATAAGTATTAGAGCCATATTAGCCAGCTAAAAGCTGTGGGAAATCACATTCCCCATCTAAAATTTTGAAAGGTTACAAGATCCCTGGGCTCTTTTAAACAAAAATGTGCTTTACTTTTACTATCTGCAGTATTTTAAATTATCAGGCCTACACAATTTTTTAACTTCAATATTATAGTATTATTGGGGAAAGAGCATTATATAAATTTTTAGAATTTATATAAGTAACACATGCTCTTCATGAAAATTTAAGACAATGTAATATATACAGAAAAATAAACAAATAGTTCATAGCCACACAAAGTGGAGATAAACTTTATTATATATTCCTATGAAAATAAATAAATAGAATTTTGTACATTTCATATTTCACTGAAAATTATTAAGGCATTTTTATAGGTCATTAAAAATTCTTATATAAATAATTTTTATGGCTGCATAATATTTATCTTGTGGATATACCTTAGTTTAGCAACAGTCCTCTGGAGTTTGGTTATCAATGTTTTGATTTTTTCCCAATTTGAATAGGAAGATAATATTTGCAACAAAATATTCTTCTACAGGTAAGTGTCAATATCTGTTTCAAAAGAGCCCTTTTTAGTGACACTCATCACCTTTTGACATTGCCTTAGTGAAAGAGAGTGTGAGAGAGAAAGAGCTAGAAGTAGGACAGGTTCTCATAAGAATCGGGATTTCGATGTGTCTCTATTGTTGTTTGTCACTGCATTTTAAACTGTGTCTATTTCAAATCTTGGAGAAATCAGCTCTAAAACCTAAAATAAAGTTGTTTCACATTATCCTTATTTTTTGCTCTAGACATCTCTGTAGAAAAATAATTCTAGCTGTATAGATTATAATAAATTAAGTATCTTTGGTGTGCTATTGTGGGGGGGGCATTAGGAGCAGAATCAAACTTTTTTTAAAAATCTGTTTTTGAGCTACTGCTCTAAATAATTTATTTACCCAATATGCTTTGGAAATAGATAATAAATTCAGTTAAGAATGTTGAAGTCAAAAATGTGTTAATGAATTGAATAGCAAACTACTCAAATACTTATCATTTTTTCTTCGTTAGCACTTCTAATTTGTGGTTTAAGTTTTATCTAAAATTTAGTGCCTTAGCCCTGGCTGCATGTAGGTCAATTGGTTGGGGTGTTGCCCCAATACACCGAGGTAGCTGGTTCCACCCCCAGTTAGGGCAGAAACAAGAATCAACCAATGACTGCACAGACCAGAGGAACAACAAGTTGGTGTCTCTCTCTCTCCCTTTTTCTTTTTCTCTCTCTAAAATCAATGAATAAAAATTAAAAATAAATAAATAAATATTTAGTTCCTTAATAGTTTGAAAAGTTAAGGCATCCATATATACACACATAGATATGTATACATTTATACATGTATGTGTATATACACATAAATATGTACATAAGTATATGTATACATGTAAGTATGTACATATACTTATATATACACACACATTATTTCATCCCTTACTCAATATGACCTTAGTTTTTGAGGATTGTGATATTGTCAAATTTTCTCTAAAATAAACATATTTTTGTGTATAAAGTCAATTGTACTAAAATAAAAATATTTTTAACTTTCTAGTGTTGCTAATATTTTCTTTAGTATTACCAGTTTTGATTGGTATGATTATTTTTCTTATATCTCTTTTACCTTGAATCATTTTATTTGATAACATATAAAGCATTAATTATCTCTGTGTTGTCCATCACAGAGAGGAATATTTAGTATGCATCTAGAATGCAGGTTTCTTTTATTTTCTTCCTCACATCCCAGATACCTTGGAGAATTTATAGTTTATATTGTTAACAGTGCCTAGAAGAAACATTGCTCCCTCTCTGAAAGACACTGTGAATGAAAGAAAAGCATGTTTAAGCAACACCATTGTCTGGTGGTCCATCTCACTTTCTGCTAACCTCAATTTTCTATTGTCAACTCATCTTTTATTTTCACACACAAAATCATTTCAATAGAAAAGATTATAGAAATTTGCTATAATAGCATAGGCTCTATTTTTATGGATTCAATGACAGGCTGTAAAGGATTTATTGAAAGGGGCTACCAAGAGGAAATGGAAATAGCTGTATTAGATAATGGTGACTAATACTTGTGAGTTTTAGACTACAATCTAATTATATGGACTCATGAGAGGATGGCCTCCTGTCCCTTACACACTTAGAAAGTATTCAAGATTTTCTTTTTAAATTTTTTTTCTTTAAAATAAATTTAATGCATATTTATATCTGATAGCAGCTGAATACAAAGGTTTTGTTGAAAATTTATGGTGGGAGCCAAAGTAGACAACACATTGAGCTGCTAAGGGTCCCTTCAATATAGAATGTCCTAGATTCTTGAAACCCCAAGTGATGAAGGTATATGGATTTAAAGCATATGATGTTTACTATCTTCGGTATCTACCATACCTGTCCATGCTGAGCCAATGACTTCTAAATATAAGCACATTTTACTCTTTGCTTCGCCCCAATCTGGATACAGTTTTTCTTGTATTAATGCCCCTCTCTTTCCTGAAGCTGCCCTAAAACAATGACTGGGAAGAGTCAGTGAATAAATTTCTCAGCTCTTTTTTTTTTTTACACAATCCCAGAGCTTGTTGGTAGAATGGATTCCTTTCCTGCAGTAATCTGCAACGTAATGAATCCTCTATTGCTTTCCTTCTGTGGCTGACTTCCCCACCACCTTATTAGTGTTTTCTAGCTTCATCTCCCCAATAAACTACCTGTACTCATATCCTTGTGAGTGCTTGTTCTAATTCTAGGAAAAACAACTTAATAGAGGATTTATGCAATCTTTTATTCTAAAAACATGCATAAGGATTACCATGAACCAGGCCCATGAACCAGGCACTGTCCTGAGCTTATTACAGGACTTATACCACTCAACAAAACAGACATAAATCTCTATCCTCATTGCGTTTATATGATAATGGCCAAGTGGGGATTTGGAAGGCTAGGATGAATGGAAAATAATAACTTATTGGAGGGTAAAAAGTGCTACAGTGGGAAATAAAGAAAATAAGGGGACAGGGAATTTGGAGGAGGGGAAATATTAAATACCATAATCTGAAAGTGCTATTTTAAGAGAGGGACCTTGAAGACCGACAAAGAAAAGTATTGGGTCATGCCATTACCTGGGAGAAAGGGCATCCTGGGAGAGGAATAGGCAGGTGTGGGGTGTGTAAGGAACAGCAAGGTGCTGCGGGGGCTGAAGCGGAGGGAGCGTGACTGGTGAGAGGTCACAGAGGCCATCCACTGCTTTGTGCAGAACTTCTCTTGCTATTTCTCCGCCTCACAGGAGAGCGTATGTAAGTAGCCTCTTCCTCTTCTGACCAATGGATTTCAGATGCTAACTTAGGTTTATGCCAAAATAAAGATGGAGATTTGAAGGGTTGCTAAATTGGCTGCAGCAAATACAGAAACTCAGAATTTACAGCTGCCATGGTGGATTCTTTGGCAAATAAATTCTGGATAACTACCTTGTTCTCGGCTTTGGTGTTTCTGCTTACAAATTGAGCAGGATGGCATACTCTGATAGAGTATACAATAGGTAGTAACAAGCCCAATTTATCTTTGAAAAAATACTGAGTATATTATACAAAATGAAATGCATCCAGTGACCAGATTTGACTAGAGGTCAATGATTTGATTTATTGACTAGATTTATTGACTAGGAGCAACAAATAGATCTATCATTTCAAATGGAATTGCATTTTACTTTTTATACCACTGACATTTTTATTTCATTGTAGTTGAAACAGTAAATTTTGGTTCTTTGAGTAAGTAAATATTATTATGTGCACTTTTAGAATTAATATTAGTATTTTTTTGTTTTATATTTTAGCTTAAAAACAATAATAACATCTGTAATATTGTCAACAATAAAAAATGAATTAAAATACTTGTGTGTTTTTCTGTGCTAGATTCAAGGCTAAGCCTGATTTATATAATCCTCTTAGCAACTTTATGACAAAAGAGTAATGAATAGCTGAGACTACTAAAGCTCAGGTTACTGTAAATTACTTATCCCAAAACCCACAACTTTTAAACTGTACAATCAGGACTTGAATTCATATCATCTGCTTCAAATATCTGAACTATCACCCATTCTGAAACTATAACAGAAATAATTCTCCCAAACAAAGTGCTTTTTTCTTTGGCCACTGTACACTAAGATATCACTTCTACGGACACTAAGAGAAGACTAAGATTGCATGCGTGTCAAACATTGTGCCAAACGTTAAGTCAAGAAAAACATAGTTTTGCCTTTACCATAAAGCCATGAAGATGCAACAGGTCTACACCAGAGGAAAAGAAATGACACTCGTAAAGTGAGTATAATTTACACTCAGAGATAAATATGAACAATATTGCAGAGCTTTCAGTGACACTGTTTGTTATTTCTAATCTGTTTTTTTCCACCATAATCTGGCATATTTTACATGTTGAGGGAAACAAATAGAGTCCATATATATAGCCTCATTCTCAACACGGAACATGCCCCTTACTTGACTTACAGTTCAACTAGGTGCTAAACTATCAATAAATGATCCCATTAGCCTTTATCTTATCATTTCCTTATTGGCTGCCTAGTCAGCAAGGTATTGATTTTTTTTTTTTTAAGATGCTGCTTACAGTACATGATTGTTTGCTTGGCTGCACTCCCAAAAGTCTTTACAAACCTTAATAGTGCACTTCCCTTTCAGATGTCTTTATTCATCTTTTAATAGCCTTGCTTGCCTCCTGTAAAAACACTTCATCTGCTGCAGAATCATATTTATCAGAGAGACAGCAGGTTATGAAAGAAATGCAAAAAAAAAAAAAAAAAAGACTTGAGCTAAATTTAATATAATAATTCAAATAAAGTTGCCAATAAAATTCATATTTTAATACAACTATTAAAACAGGCAAAAATCAAAGTATTTCAATGGATGATATAAATCATCATTAAATCTGCATTAATTTATCCACTCAAATATTTCTTCAGGTTCTAAATGTGTCACACAATAAACAATGAAGAAACAGAATTGTCCTTCATATTGTTTTCTATTGGGTCTCAGAGAGAAAAAAATGGCACTGTAAAACATATATCCATGACACATAGGATGTATCATCAAATTAATCAAGTTAATATCCACAGTAGAAGTTGTTTGCAAGTGTTGTTATAGGACCAGGTTGACCCCTCTGACTGGGAGCAGTTATGAAGCAAAAAGAGAGGTGAGAGGACCCCACTGAACAGCTGCCCGGTTCACCCCACTTCACTCCTCCACATACCACCTTCACAGGTATGCTATTGTTCAGTGTCAACTCGACTGGTACTTACTTAATATTTTATTTTAAGTTGCTTAACTCTTTAAAATGTAGCTTCATCACAAGCTACAAGATTCTTGATATTGTGATCTAATATGCTGTTTTACATACTTTAAATACACATGGGGAATACACATTAATTCTGTGCACTATACAAAAGCATCTCTTGTTTACATGTTAAATGACTGCTATACATCAGGAATCTTTGCTTTAGGATAGGACAGCTTTCCCCCCCAAGTATTTCAAGAGTAAAACACATTCAAACACACAACTCATATACCACACAAACACATGACTTAGAGACATCCTGCTGATTGTACTTATGGTTTTTCTTAATTATTTTATACTTAATACCTAAGGCACAACTGTGGATTCACAGGGTCTGTATAATAATATTTAAGTGTTCCAGGTCCACAACCTAAAATTTTTCTTCCAGGGCATTGACATGTTTCTCTGTATAAGAAATTTAAGAAAAAAAATAAATCAGAGAGCTCAAAGATAGATCCTCAACAATGATGTGTAAATATTGAAAAGTTTACAGAGAATCTTCTAAATATGAAACTTATAAGTTGATCCAGATTGTCATAAGAAGTCTGGAAGAAAAAAACTGCTCAGGAGAAATAGAAAACCAAATGCTATAGAGGACAACGGTTGAGATAACAAAATGAATCATGCTATGATGTATCTATGTAATATTGTGGGTATGCTGTATCTTCAAACCAAAATTCAGTTATGTTTTTGAATAGATAATGAATAAATGGATTCTGAGTAATAGTTTCAAAATTAATTCTAAGCTGCTGAAAAACTAGACCCAAAGAATAATATTGATGGCAACCTTGAGCGACTATTCTGATAGTGTGCCAATGTACCTCATCTTAATTTTATTAAGAAATTACTTAGGAATATAAAATACATTGTTGTCCAACTTACAGATGGCACGTGTCTGGGAGGAATAACTAAAAAGTCGGATGACGTGATGATGGGGCAAGCACTGCCAATAAACTGGAGTGAGGCTTTGATAGAGGACCAACTTCAATAGACATAGAAGGAAATAAGAGGTATGGTGAACAGGAGATTAAATATGATAGCCCTTTCCCTACCAATGAAAGGGTTTTGCTGGTACCTGAGAGAAAATTATTCTGAGGGTTCTTCTAAAATACTAATTCCAATACCATTCCTACACAGATGCAACAATAAGTTTTATGTAAATTGATACTATATTTTATATAATATTTCTCAAACAAGTGGATGACAATTTACTAAAGCAAAGGTCAAGGAAGACCTAGATATAATTTCTCAGATTGGTTTCTTGATCGTGATTGGATATTACACAGATCAAGATTCTGATTTTGGAAATAATTTGAAGTGTAATAATTACTCTTTATTGCACATTAAGAACAGACTTATGTCAATATCCAAATGAAAAATGGGTAGGAAAAAAAGTCATAAAAATTGTCACCAAAAGAGGAGAGGTGACAGAATTACATAATTGTACAAGCACTGTAAATTATTTGCCACCCCCTCCCCAGATTAGATTAACAAATTTCTTTTGGTAAAGGAAATATACATTGGATTTCAAATGAGGGTAGAAGGAATTCCAAATTCACTCAGCTAGGTAACGTGTTTGAAGAAAACAAAATACCTTGAATTCACACTACGTTTACTGTGTCAGGTCTTATTGGAATTGGGGGGAAAATAAGGAAAGAATAAAGTGGAAAGGGGAAGCTATGAGGAAAGGTTAAAGTGAGGAGACGGAAGAAAGGACGGATGTTAAGGAAGGAGGAAGAAAGGAGATAAGCTGGAATTAAATGTCCTGGATGAAGTGAAGAAAAATTAACCTTACTTTATTCAAACTGGTGAGTGTTCAAAAAGTTGATGAAAAACATTGAGCTTTGTAGGTTTGTGAATTAATAAAATTTACTCATCACTACATAAATCTGTACTGTAGTGTAGTAAAATCTGTTGAGGTTGAAAACAGATACACAGACACTCGGGTTTTCTCCTTTCCTGGTGTTAATGAGGAGATTAGCTAATTCTACAACAGGGAGCTAAATTTTCATTCTACTAAAGAGATTTGCATAAACATTCATTCTTGTATATTGATGCAACTATTTTGATATAATAAAAAATACATTTTCTATAAGATTTCTATATCCATATGAGAAAATATTTATTGAATTTATTATTTTCACATAAACTATTAACTGGAAACAGTTTTAGTTAACAATGAACTGAAATCTTTCTGAATTACATGAGCATTCTTTGTATGAGATAATTTCTCTTCTTTTAGGCATTGAAACTAACTGGATGGTCTCACCTGTCAGAATGGCTACCATCGACAAATTAATGAACAACAAGTGCTGGTGAGGGTGTAGAGAAAAGGGAAGAAGGGTCTCTTACCCTTTGGGACAGCATGGAGGGAACTGGAGAGTATTATGCTAAGCGAAATAAGTCAGTCAGAGGAAGACAAATACCACATGATCTCACTCATACGTGGAATGTAATAAACAAAATAAACGGATGAACAAAACAGATCCAGAGACATAGAAGCATGGAACAGACTGAGGGATCTCAGAGGGAACGTGGGGGTCGGGGAGTGGATTAGGGGAATTTACATGTTTATATGCATAATCCATGGACACAGACATTAGTATGGGGAAGGCCTGGGAGTGGGGTGGATGCAGGGTGGAGGGGATCAATGGGGGAAAAAGGGAGACATCTGTAATACTTTCAACAATAATTAAATGAAAAAAAGAAAGAAAAAAGAAACTGGATAGAAAAGGAACACTAAGAAAATTGAAACAATTTATATGATAAATTTTGAAAATAAATATACTTCATTGGTACCTTTCTATAAACTATATTCACATTCTTGCTATTTACTGGTGGTGAAATAACTATCTGGGGCCAAAACAAACAAACAAACAAACAAACAAACAAACAAAAACATATTATGTAGGCCTCTAATTATAAAGGTATGAAAACAGCCTCAGAGACTCTATGTGACTTCTCTTAAGTGAAAATGTTAGTTAATGACAAAACTGTGATGAGGTACATTTAAGTGAGAGTGCAGAGGTCTAATTTTCCCCGCAGCTGGACTGACTTGCATTTAAATCCATGATTACCAATTAATTAGCTTGGGCATTGACCTTACCTTTCTGACCCTCTGTTTCCTCATTTATTAAATGGAAATAATAATAACAACCCTAATAACAATATTGATACCACCTAATTTAAAGTTTTCTCTGAGATTTACAGGAAGTGATTGATATACCTTAGGGCCTAAGTTAAATTTAATTATATCATCCTCTATTTTTTATCCCAGTTTCTACTCTTATATCATTTTAGAAAGTGGTCAGGAATATATACCACAAGTTAATTAAACTTACACATAAGTTAATTAAATGCAATTCAAATGATGAATAGACAAACCTGAAGGTAGGTAAAGAGCCTGGGGGTACAATAAAAATAAATTCAGGAAAAGTTCTCAGCTATCAGAATCTCACAAATCTCTGTTGCTGTTTGTTGGTTACCCTTCATTATTTTAAATAACTAAACCCTGGCCCTCCGTTAGCCCACCTCTTTAACTGAAACCTTCCTTCAATATGACCCTTCCACCAAGCACCAAAATGTGATGGAAAAATAATAGATCCCAAAAGAGGCAAAACATCATTAGTTCCTCCATGAGGGAGGGTTCTGTCTAATGCGGGAATGATCTCCATAGGACAGTCTTCACATAGTTCAACAAAGAAAACTGAACTCAAACATAGTTTTGCAATGGACTCTTCACTTTACAAGTTTAATTGCTTTGGTTGTAGCCAACTTCTCAATCATTTCACAATGTTCTAGAGTTAAAATGACTTGACATAGAACCCCGTCTTTGGATGCTGCCAAATGGGCTTTGGCTCATCTTTTAAAAAATGAAAATAGAAACACATATGTAACTGAGAAAAATATAGTATATTGTGAAAATATGTATCCAGATGCAGGTAAATATATAAAATGTAATCCAAATACACTAGATCTAAGCAGTATTCCTCTTCCTATTTCTAATTTAGCTTGAGTGCTATGGTATTAACTCAGCATCAGAGAAAAGAATTTTTCAGGAGGAGGAGAGGAAAATTTAAATTAAACCCTTTTGAAGTTGTAAACTTAATCTTCTTAAAAACATTATAATAGATTTATTATTTAATATCTAAGAAAACTAAGCTTACAGAGGTTTATACACTTAATATTATACCATGGCCAGTAAATCACGAGGCCAATTTTTTTGCTATTCTCTACATTCTATCATACTACCAGTGTGATATCTACATATTTATTCATGTGAATAAATTTAATTAAGTAGATCATTTTCCAAAAGCATTTACAGAAGCATGCTTGTAATGTAGAACACTGGCAGAATATTTAAAGTCTTGAAACTATCTTATCTTATACCCTAAAAGAGTACAAACATTTAACAGAATATTGGGAAATGTGAAATTTTAAAGTATACTCTATAAACTGATAAATACTGTGATAACAAATGGGTTTTAAAGGAAGCCCTAAAGGTGTCATTGGCAGAACGTATAATAATGGCAGGTTGTTTGCAACATTTTTGCTGTAGAGAAAGAGAAATGTACTACACTTACAGACACAAACACTAACACACAGCTCCATCATATTGGACCTCAAATACTGAGTTGACATCCCAAAGATTATGTTTGGAGGCCTAAGAAAAAAAGTAAAGCCATCTTAATCCTTTCTCTTCAGTCTTAAAATTCTTATACACTCCAGAGGTATTAACATTGGTTTTCCTTTCTCTGCCAATGTTTAAGAATGTTTGCTTTAAAGAAAATCCCTTTAGAGACAGATCTGAACTGAGGTTCCAATAGGAAATCTATCACTGTGAGCTTCCTTTGTTGCTGCTAAAATGCACCGCTTGCCCAGCAAGGCATTGAGTTGAACAGCTTTACATCTCTCCCTAACATGTGACTAGAGAACCAAAGGTACTAATTTTTATTCTAAACTAAAATCATCTAAACAAGAAAGCACTCTCCATTTTAAAATGAAATTACATATACCATTAAGAAAATTTTTGAAGGAAAAAGGTATTTCTTAACACTGTTTTTATTCACTTGGCAGACATTCACAGACCAGGGACCATGTTAGTTATGCTCTCATTTGCAGAACTATTTGTTCCACATTAAGCAGAATATCATCTCCACCTCAGCGGGAGATCTTGGTGCATAATTAAGTTGGCCTTTTTTAGAAAGTTTGCTATGCTGTCATCTGTTTATTGATACAAAGAGCATCCCATTTCCAATGGGATTTAAAGTCTAATGAGGTTTTTTTTTAATACTTTGAAAAGATAGCTCATATTTTTCTTGAAATGCTCCCAGATATTCATCTTTCTTTTATTATTAACTGTAGAAACCCACGTCACTTCTGCATTTAAGACTTGGAATATTTGGCTTTTATCCCTAAAGATAATTAAATCACACTGATTTAGTTTCAGCTTTTTCCTTTATTTCCACAACTGAAACTCTGGCCCAGAGCCTTACATAATGAGAGAAAAATAAAAGGAAATAATATTATCCTTATTGTTCAGATCCTATCAGTTTAAATTAACTAAATGATCAATATTTTAAGAAAGGCAATTGCACATAGCAGTGACATAACAAATAATGCGCCCTGAGCTAGCCAATGCTTCAGTGAAGAAGGGATGGGTTCACACCATAGAACAGAAAGGGGATGCTTCCCTTTTGCACTTACCACAGTTTTTGTGCCTTTTTTTCTTTTTTTTTGGTTAATCCTCACCTGAGGCTATCTTTCCCATTGCTTTTCACAAAGAGTAGAAGGGAGGGAGGGAAAGAAGGAGGGAGAGAGAGGGAAAGAGAGAGAAAAAGAGAGAGAGAGAAAAACATTGATGTGTGAGAGACACATTGACTGGTTAGCTCCTGAACGTGCCCCACCGGGACATGGAGCTAACCCGGAGCCCAGGCACGTGCCCTTGACCAGGAATCAAACCACAGGACCTGTCCATGTGCAGGCCGATGCTCTAAGCACTGAGCCACGCCGGCCAGGGCTGTGCCTTTTTTCTTGAAGCCTGACCTCGGTCCTACCAGTGTGGCTCAGTGGATCCAGGAGATCCCGGTCAGGGCACATGCCTGGGTTGCCAGCTCGATCTCCAGCAGGGGACATGCAGGAGGCAACTGATCAATGATTTTCATCATTGATGTTTCTCTCTCTCTCTCCCTCTCCTTTCCTCTCTCTGAAATCAATAAAAACATATTTTAAAAAAAGAAAGGCAAAAAAAGAATGGAGCTGTGTTCCTAGTAACTCTAGAGTTTGTGGGCCCTTTTCACAGAGCTGCTTAATGTACCACCATGCCACTCCTGTCTTCCTACAGATGGGAGGCACTCCTCATGAACAGGTTTTACAGAACATGTCAGTAGTTCTATACACTAAAACCTTACAGTTTAAGTCAACTTTGCACACTAATCAAGACTAAAGTATTGAATTGATAAGGAGAGAAAGCAGTACCTTCACAAAAATGAACTAAAATACATATAGATTCAAAGAAAGGAAACTAGAGCCCCAAAGTCCAGATTTAGGGGAGAAATGTCTTATATTTGACTGAGTCTGTATTTCTTATTTCTTAATGTCTATATTTCTTTTTTCCTTTCTTCACGTGTTTCTCAAATATTTATTTTTTCCAGATTCTGTACTAGCTACCTGGTATTGAGAAGCAGAAGACATAAGGATTTAGCCCTCCTGGAATTTATAATTTGGCAAGTGAGAGGGTAGACTTCATTAAAACCTTTTTAAAAAGCATAAAAATAGTTCATTAATAGATGACTTTGGAAATCTGGTAGAATGTATATAAAATCCCTCAAATTGGGGGTTATAGAAATTGGCCATGGATCAACAGCGTGAACACAGGTTTATTTGCTTTCAATCAAACACAATTAGGACACAAAAGTGGGCATACAGTGATGGAGAACAGAGGCCAGCACATCAGCTGATGGCAATGCTGCGTTCTGTTCCATAGCTCATAAAGCATAGACATCGGGAAGGTTCCAGGGGAGAGGTAAACAACTGATTAGCAAAGTGGAAAACAGAACCCATGGAGGGAGATTAGACAAAATGGAATGACTCGGCCTAAAGAAGAACATACAAAATTTAATTTGAGAATCCTTAAACAGAGAGCTTTTGCACAAAGGACCGTGTTAAGTTTTTCAAAATTTCTATTGGAAAGGACAAAAAAGAGCAGGTTTCGTGTATAGTATGAGGAGCTTAGATACAAAAGACTGGATTTTTTGTTTGTATAGATGAGAAGTGACAAAAGTGGCCCTACTTTAACCAGAGGACCTCTAATTACCATCCCCACCAGGTCCCACCAACACTGTAACCGTATATGCACTCGACATGGAACTGAGTGGAACTGGCATTTTCAGCTCCATCATTTTTTGTGGTTAGAAATGTATTTGGTTTTAATTCAGCAACATGATTAGTAAACACTTTCCCTCTGTCAGAAAGATGCTAAAAATTACTAAGTTAAAGCATTGAGCCAAAAAAATGAAACCAAGAGGATGGATAATTTTGCACTATTAAGAAGTAAATTCCAGCTGTTAAAATCAAATTACATGAAAAGGTGTCTGGAATGTATGATTAGTATTGCTACCCCCTCAACACACACTGATAGCCCTGGGATAGTCAGACCTTTAGTCAATAGAGGCTCATGTGATTACTTTTAGTTTAATTGTTATAAACTAGAGATTTTAGCAGATTCATTTCTTGCGTTTGTTTCAGTGCCAACAAATACAGCATTTAGTTCCAAGACTTAACTCTATCTTCCAAAAAATAATCTGGACAATTCGTTCCCAGTGGTCAATGACCAAGTTTCATGAAATTAAAAAAAGAGGAAAACAGAAGAATGCTTCCTTATTATTAAAGTTTTCAAAAGATTGGAAAAAAGCACAGTGTTGGTAAACTTCACTCTGCACAGTAAACATTTTGACAGCGTAATAAAAGTAAGTAATATTAACAGGGACAAATAGCCTCTTCACAATAGCCACTTGTATTTTAATTTATTTAATAATCATGTATTCATATATAATTAATAAGAACAATTGATCACAATAATTCAAGAATTGACTTTCTCTAATATATCTTCAGTATTATTTACACTTTCTTTATATTGGGAAGAACTTCTGAATAATAAAACAATACAGACACCCCTTTAAAAACACACTATTACAGTTCCTTAAGTGACTTGTATAATGCATAGAGTTAGAATCTTAAGAATGGCTTTATTCCCTGAAAACACTCTTGGTATGATGCACAACAAATGTATGTGTGTGTGTGTGTGCATGTGATACACATATATAATCACTGGGAAAGCTTGAGGAAGGAAAAATGTATGATCTTTCATGCATTTTCATGTTTATTCATTCATTTATTCAAGAAGAGGGCCGTGTTTTCCAATGTGTGGCCTGCATGATGTAGATCGTAAGCTGCGGATCACGCATCAGATAGTTCAGTGTATGAACGTGGCGTTAGATAGTACTGAATGGCTGGTGAGAAAGTTAGGCCCTGTTCAGTTTTTTTTCATTCTTTCTAGTTTCTTCATTATGAAGAGTTTGATCATGAAAAGATAGGTGTTCTTTGACATGCACTAATCTCTCTCTTTAACAAAGAGAGAGCTGGAAGTTGATAGTCCATTGTCAACCTAGAAATGTGTCCAACTAGAATTTAATGACATTGTTTTCATTGTACTTAGTTTACTATTACCTTTATGGCAAGCCTCTAAATCTCCATTTGGGGTCATGATCAGCAGTCTGTCCTTGAAGGGAGGGGACTTTCATCACTGGCAATGTTTAGAATTGCCACTGAAGAATAAAAATAAGTAATAAATTACTCTGACATCCATAACCCAGAGAGAGGTAAGAGAGTTCATATCTCAAACTAAATCCTACATTACTTGTCTTTCCACACCCATTGTTTCCTACATGGATCCTGAACAAGGAACCATGTACGAACAGTGGCCTAACGGCATGAAATATCTAGCCAAGACACCTTGCATCCTGGACTTTGAATCTAGACTGATTGGAGCATAAATATGGCTAGCAGAATAATTTATAAGACACCAGTACACTATACAAAGATCACAAAGCTAATAAATGGCACAGTTACAACTCTATAATAGGTCTTCTATTCTCATTATTATATAATGTCCTGAAATTTTAATGGCTAATAATGGATAGTCTTTTCATAAGAAAAAATTGATACCACTTGAATCCTCAAACTGTTTTAACTCATATGCACAAATCTAAGTTTTCTTAGAAGGATAAACAGTAATATTTTCTATACAAAGATGCACTACCAAGTATTGGTGTTGAAAAAAAAAAGCATTACAATCTTTTATTCTACTTATTTTCATTTACTAACATACAGCTTAATTATATAAACATAGTGCTAAGCAACAGAATAACCCCTGAAAATGCAAATGGTAGAATATTCTCTAAGAAACAGCCAACTCAAATGATATGTAAACAGAAACTTATAAACTAAAACAAACATGAATATTTGTGTTCTAAAGGTAGTCTTGAGGAGGAAAATGGTAAAGTTCTACATTTCTTACTTATTGTTTTTATACAACATGTAACACTAATTCTTCCCACATACTGCTCTAAATCTGCAACCATTTTTGCTTGTGTGTGTATGTGTGTGCATATGCGCGTGTGTGTATTATTTTATGTTTCTAGAGAATCGGATATAATTGGCAAAGGATGAGGGGAGCAATATGACAAATATAAAGTTTTTCAAACAAAAATGTCACAGAATGATAAGTTTCTGACTCAGTTTCTTAAGAAAATATTAACCGCACCAACCCAGTTCTTATTAAAATAAATATGTAGTTTCTCTTCTTGACAAACTCAATTATAAACCTCACTGGGTAAAAGGCATTTCCTCTTATGGCTTTTACTACAGATCAATCCTAAGTTTGGAATATTTTGCATGCCTGCTGACTCATTGTGTGGCCTCCTTTTTAGTTTTGTGCAGCAAAATTTTTAATCTCAGTTTTCTCTGCTATTAAGACAGAGAGAAAAAATAACATCAGCAAATAATGTACATCCTTTTGGTAGAGAGATAATCAGTGCATGAAAGTTACTGAAGACAAGTAAGTGACTTAAATGTAGGTCATTTATTTCTTTGTAGAAAAACTAGAAAACAATCTCCTTGTCCCATTTCTATGAATAAGCTCTCCTTCAAGGGCTTTACTGGAACACACACTCACACTCACACTCACACTCACACAAACATACATAGATATACTCACAGATACCCAAATAGCACTGACAGAAAATGGTCTACACTCTAGCAACAAGCAGTGCTGCCTGACTCCACAGCACAAATGCAGGTCAGACCAGCCTGGCCGTAGAGAACATCACATGCCCAGGGAGTGTGCAGATAGGAGGCCAGTTCTCCTTCCCACCTGCCAACCATAAAAGTATATAACCCCACCCCACTAAATATCTAAAACAGATATTGTGATGTCATATGTTTGAAAATGTCTTAACTGAATAAGTGTCATTGTGCCTTGTTTTCCAATAAACAGAATTTAGTACATCATCGTTCTTGCATATATGGGCACAGAAATTTCCCCTACAGATTATCTTGAAATCATGGAACTAACACTTGCTAAATGTTATTCTAAGTGTCAGTTAATAAAAATTTTGAAAATAACTAAATTTGCACGTAAGTAAATTAAAATATTATGAACGATTTTACTGTATTTATAGCTATCATTATTAAAACTTTCTTCTCCAGGCCCATTCCAGGCTCTTTATCCTAAGTCTGACTTAGCCTGGTACTGACTGTAAGACTGACAGAATCCTTGCTCTGAATGTTGTCATATCTGCTTTGAGTGAATTTTCATGCATGGTGATGATTAAAGAACTGAGACCCTTTGGTGTCTATAGAAACAGATTTTATGACCTTTTTTCGTGCTTTATTTGCCAATGAATGGGTAGTAATTGTAACTTGTAGAAATAACCTTTAGTATGGAAATGTGTTACTCACAGGAATACACAGGAATACCAGGAAATGTTAAGCTTCAAATTAATATAAAAAATAGAACATTATTTATGTGAACATTAAAAACACTATAAACTATTAAGTATACATTAATAAGTACATACTAATATAGTAAAAGTTAAACAAGCATTTGAATGACAAGCAACCACTTCAGGTTTCGGGACAGGTGGAGGAAGGAAAGGGGAAAGGATGCGGGTGGCTTTGGATGTTATTGCAGGGATTTGGATGCTTAAAAGAGATCTCTTAGGCCAAATGTCAAAATCTATTAAAAATGGTACATGGTGCTTACTGTATAACTTTCTGTACAAGTCTGTATGTTTTAATTATTTTATAATTTAACATGCACTTTCTCTGATTTAAAAAAAAAAATCTCTGACTTATATTCTTATAGCTTGAGTAGCATGATTCAAATTTCCTCTCCAGATAGTTAAGGAAGAATAAAAACATACTTTAATCAATTTTATCTTTCATTTTGAACATGTTCAGTGTCATGTTTGAAAAATCAGGCTATGGAAAGTATAAAGCTACTGTAAGAAACTCAGGTTCCTCTCTCAAGCTCTAGCTAGTGTGATTACAGCTAACACATTAATTAAAAAATAATTAGCCAAACAACAGTTTATAGATCAACACTGCTCAAAAGAAACAAATGATACTTAACCAACGTCGAGGCAAGCCTCTTTTAGATGACACAGAATTCTAGATAAGGTGAAGGGATGTAGGAGAAGAAATCAAGAAGCAACCACAGGGAGGAGTGATGTGGCAGAACAAGTAGAGTGTTTTAGAGAGTTTAGGAGTGAGCAAGGAGTTGACCAGCAAATCCCAGGCAGAAGAACTGATAAAAAGAATGTTTCATCGGGATCTGGGGACTGAGAGCCTAAACTATAAATCAGGGAGAGAGAACATAATGAAAAGACATGTTCTGATATTATAAGTGTCAAATTGTAGAAACATTTCGACATTGATTACAAAGCAGAGGAATGAAGCTAGTACAGATCTGTCAAATCCTTAAATTCAAATTTCACCCCTAAAATGGAAATCACCAGCAGAAGGTGAAGAAAGTTTGAAATTGAGATTCTGCAGCTGCTGCAATGGGGATATTCTACTTAGCGTTGTTCAGGCATCCAAATGTGATGTTTGCCCAATATTGTAATAAATAGTTAAACAGCCTTCCAAGAGCATTCAACATCGACGGTCTAATAAAAGTGTGTATACCTACATTATAAAAACCTTGCTTTTCTTTGGCCATACATAGAATGAAGAAAGCCTAAACACCCTCAGGCAAAAATAAATAATTTTATAACTGTTAACTCACAAAATGAAGTTGTGACTATATTGCCATGACTGTTAGGGTAGCATAAATTTTAATTTTTACTTACATAGAAATAAAGCTAAAAATGTTTTTAAAATATTTATGAATTTATATCTAAATGTGCCAAATGTAGTTTTTACAGATGTATAAATTTAGTTCTTTCAAAACTAGTGTAATAAAATGGGAAAATTGTGTAGTCAATTTTATTTTTAAAATTTAAATACAAAGTTTCACCAAGACTAATTTATTATCCAATTCTTTAACTATATTTAACCTAAATCTATTTAAAATTAACACACAATTTTAACACATATTGAATTAGTTGTTAAATTTGCAAGTAAATTTGCAATTAATCAGGAGATCTCAAAAATGATACTGGGCTGAATTCAATAAACATGGTATTTAGGACAATTTAAAAATTAAATAATGCTAAAATATTTATACATCACCAGTATTTTAATATTTTAATTCCCTATACTGCATGTGTGATTTGTTTGTGTTATATGTGCACTGTTTTGTTAGGATATTCCATTCTTTCTCTCTCCTACATTGTTTTTATTTACACAATTAAAAGTAAAATGAAAGTACTTCATTTAGAATTTGTCAAAGTGAGTGAAACTACAACGCTTGACCTTTAGAAATGACAGGTTCAACTTAGGAGGGAGTGTTAACCATTCGATTTGTCTTAACTCCATTATGAAACTTTACTGAGGGTGGCGCTCAATTAATTTAAAGAAACTTCTACATCATATTTTAGTATAGCAGTTTTCCTAATTTCTGAAGGGGCCCAGAGACCAACTTCTTCCCCTTTCTTCTGTTCTAAATAAGTACAGAAATGCCATGTATTTTTGCTAAATTTGTTAACACTGTTTGGAATAAATTCTTTTTTAATTATATATAATTTTATCTATTTTAATCTTTACCTACACAGAAATAGAACTAAAATGTTTTAATGCTATATATGTATGTGTGTGTATATATATATATATGTTTGCCCCTATATACCAAGAATGAAGTGGATTTAAGCACTGAACACAAAGCAGATGCTTTGGTGTCTAATAACCCTGGTTCAAGTCCCACTTCCACCACCTGCTAGCTGTGGGGCTTTGTGCAAATTCCATACCCTTACCGGGTCTCCTTTTCCTCACTGATAAAACAGGAAAAATAAAGAGATTAAGTAAACTAGTCACTATAAAGCCTTTAACAGTCCCTGAGCCCTATGGTGAACACCAAATAAAGATTAGGCATTATTGTTATGATGAATGATCATTATCAGTTGGTATGATATGATCTACTGGACAGTTAAATCACTTCAAAGTGAAAAGAAAATACAAGAAATATAGATATAACATTCCAGTCAAGAGATTATGCAGATAGCCAATATGTCATTCCACTTTCCTTTGATAGATACAAATACAAAAACAAAACAAAAAATAGAGCAAAATAGTAATATAAACTAGTCAGCAAAAGTTATTAATAATTGTTATGGACAAATTGGTGATGAATATAGTTTGAGGCCTTGTGAACTGATTATGAAGACCAATTCCACAAAGTGGTAAGTGGTAGTTTTATGATGTTGTGATAAGTATACTGGTTGCAAGTTCTAAAGACAATTCCATGGAAGACAGTATTAGAAAAATACAAAGACCTTATTGCCAGTGATTATACACATAGCTCATAAGTGTTGTTCAATATAAATTGAATGTCAGAGAACCTATATGCTTTTTATGACTTTTGTTTCTCCCTGAAGTGTTAATTAAGAGCGGTGTCTAATCTAGCAAATGTATTTAACACAATTTTGTCTATGAAGCCTGAAAGTCCTATCTTTAACTTAGGCAAACTTCGTCTTTTCTAATCAATTACTAGATTAATTTTTTCCCCCAAACAATGCTGACTTTGGTATATTCACCTACAAAATAGCCTCAAATAATGTTTAATAACTGTTCATAAAATAAATTCCACGTGACAGCTATTCTTCACTTCTGTCTTGCTGTCAACACTTTTAGTATAACATAAAATACTTCAAAGAAAATCAATATGTTCTCCACTTCTGTAATGTTAATTAAGGGATAATTGTTATAAATGAAATAAAGGATTTGAAGTGAAAATATTAATATTTCAGAAACAAATGCTAACAAGTGATCGCTGTTATCTATTAAAACAGAACAAATGCTTTCATTCTTTTTCTTTTTTTTTTACTATGTTTAAGAATGAATAATCACTGAATTAATGGGAAATCATATGAATTTAAGCAGAAAAATGAAGTCTAAAACAATATGAAAATTGTGTTTCATTGTTTCTACTTATTAAATGCTAATATCAGGTACATTCTGTAACATAGGAAGGTGATAGTTTTATCCTATCTTTTTTATCTATCTTTCCAGAAATAGTTATGACTTCTACTAAGCAATACTTGCTCTTTTTCTTACTCCTTCATGCTTCTTATGAAATAGCTAAGCTGAGGTTGACTCTGTGAACACAGAGACAAACTTTCTCATGAAAAACTTCAGTTTCGTCAGAATCGTGTTGAAATTCATTGCACTATGGACATCTCAGGTGATGATGACATGAACACAACAGGTAAATCTGCAGTCGCAAAACACTCACCGCAGTTGGCCTCGTCCGAGGCATCTGCACAGTCCGGATCCTCGTCACACACCCACAGCTTGGAAATGCAATGCTTGGTGGTTTTACATTGGAAATAGTCTGGGGAACAGCTGTTTTCAGCTTAAGAGGAAAACACCTATTAAAATGTAGCTTTGGACAAGGATTCTTTATATAAAAAGCAATTAGACAAACAAATGTTTAAAATAGTTGAAAATGTATCATCTTTTAATTAATAAGGCTCTGAAGATGAGGAGTTTTGGCTTTTAATTATAATATATTCCTAATATTCTTTCAGTAGAAATAAATAAAAGCATATTTCTCCAATGATGCATTTGATAAAAATCAGAATTTTCAAAACAGTCCCATCTAAATTAGATTAGATTTTAAAACTAATTTTACAAACGATGTTATAAGCAAAGAATTAAGGGCCTTTCTGAATAGTTTTTTCCAGATAAATAAATTTTAAAATTTATATGTATGCAGTTTTATAAATAAAAAATACTAAATTTGGAAAATATTAGTCAATGATAAAATAAAAAGCACAAAATTTACCAAAACTTCTAGTTGCATTGAGTCTTTGAGGGAAGAGGTGGACTTAGTAAACAGCATCACAAATCCTAGTGGGTTTAAGGATCAGTTTCTAGAATGACTAACCATAAAGAACTGGTACTGACTTTATTCTGAATTCATCATCTTAATCAAATTGCTGGATGACTGCACATTATTTACTGATAAAAGTTTTAGAGGAAGAACATAAAACTTCAGCAGGACAGTAATGCTGACAGCATATCTGTTGAGATCCCAAAACTTGACAGGTGCTCTATCGTTCAGCGCTTCTGTGTGTGTGTGTGTGTGTGTGTGTGTGTGTGTGTGTGTGTGTGTGTGTGTGTGCTCCTTGCCAGCCTGCCTGCTTATTCACATGTATGTCAATTGTTTTCCATTCCAACTAAAGTAAATTGAATTTTGGTAGGAGATGAAAATAAGAGGTGAACAAAATGGAAAATGTTTTACTATTGTTCTTTGAATTAGCTTGTTAAAATATTGTTATTTACAGCTTATAACAAATAATTTTGTTGTTATTTTGCCCAGATTTTATTTCTCATCATACAGTTAAATGTATTTTATTGGGGGAAAAGCAATCTCTAATTAAAATGAAGTTAACTTCAAGTAACTAATTAATCAATAGAAGAAAATTACCTGTACTTACTATGAGCAAAAAAATTAATATCTGAAAAAAATTCCATAATCACCTGTAATGTTTTTGCTGCTTCTCTTAAGAATGATATGAATGAATGTTATTTCATGTTTCTCAAAATCTCCAGGTAGCTTTTTCTATAAAGATTGCCCATGTTTTAATTTTCTCTATATTCTTCACATAGAGCTTCTTAAAGAATCCATCCCAATAAATAGGTATTTGGAATTATTTGGAGAAATTGCCGTTATATTTTTCTACGCTGTGTGAATTTACAGTGCACAATAACAATATTTATTCCAATTTCAGTTGGGAGTCAGAAGACCAGACTGAACATGTTGAGGTGACTTACGACAGTCCTTTTCATCTTCCTCATCGCCACAGTCATCCTGGCCGTTACATCTCAGGTTCACGGGGATACATTTCTGATTCTTGGTGCACTTGAACTGACCTGAGAGGCAGACGTGTGTATCTAAAAGATAAAAAAGGCAAAGGTATTTGTGCTGAAACCCATGTCTGCGCTTACATCGGTGTGGGGCATAATCAGTTAAGAATTATATTTGTGTTCCTTGGGCAAAAAATTAATCACCTACCACAGTTGAGCTCATCAGAATTGTCTCCACAGTCATTCTCTCCATCACAGATGAAAGCAGGCAGGGCACAGAGCCCTGTTCCACACTGAAACCGGCCTGGTTGGCATTTAAATTCAGCTGGGGGAGGAAGCAGACAGGTATCATGGAAATACAACCTCAGCTCATGACTTCCTAAATGGAGCTGTTCTGACGTTCAAATATTTATAACATTATTACATGAAACATATCCTAGAGCACAATGGGAATGTCCTGCATCCCATATAGCCAGTAGGTTCAGACGCACAGCTAAGCTCCGAGCAGCTCAGATGGCCTCAGGATTACATTTCATAAACTAACAGTAAGAAAGCAATTAACAACATATAAAGATACAGTTTTAAAAACATACAAATGTCCCCTCACTTCAAAGAAATGATAGAGAGGTTAAATGACAGAAGAGAATTTACTGTAATTAAAAAAAAAAATAGTTATTCCAATATCATTTTTAAAAATCAATTCTTTTTGACCACTTTGTTCCTGTTATGTGTAAGAGAAGAACGTCTAACTTCAAAACATACTCCCCAGAGCTACTTAAAGCAAATGCTTCCTATAAGTATCTCATTATAAATCAGATTTATTTATATTCATTTCTATAATTCTATTAATATAAAAGGGCAATATCTCATAAATAGTAGATATTTTTTATATACCATACATATTTTATTATAGTAAATAAGTCCCAGATAATAGTTCATTTTATCTGTTATATTTTTGAGTTTATATAAGGAATGATAATAATGAAGTAGGATTTATTGAGTATCTACTAAGTGTAGGCACTGAGTGAGGTTCTTTTACATACAGGTACTAATTGAATATCATCATGACTTTCTCACCTCAACAACACGGTAACCACTTTTACAAATAAGGAAATTAATTCTCATGGGCATACAAGTTTCAGTGTAAGACTTCGAATTTAAATCCAGAGCTGATTCTGATGTATTCTCACAAACTACGTTGCTGGCAATAAAACATCTTTTGACTGATGACCCCAATGTGTGTCACTAATCACTGACTTTGAGATTAATATAATCTCATAATGATGTATTAATTCAAATCAGTCAAATGTTTACAACTTATACTTTAAACTTTCTTTGGAAAATAACATGTTTTATAATTATGATATTAATTAAAATTTTCCTTAACATTAAAAAAAATAACTCTTAATACATGCTGGCCTCCATAAAAGTGAGTTCTAAAATGTCATCATTTACTTCCAATCTATAAGATTTATTAAATAATCACATTAAATGTTTACTCTGCGCTACACTTAATTTCCTCATGTGCTAAACATGTTCATTTCCTCTACTTCCTATTGTTTCCTATAAAATTCCTGTAATATTCCTTTGCTACCAAAACAACCCTCTCATAAGAATGAGGTAAATTCCTCCTTTTATGTCTGGGAAAGAACTGGGAAGCCTACCTGACTTTAAAATTTGTCTCAAGAATGATCTTTAGTGAATTAGAATATCATAGAAAATGTAATTACAAACTCATGATGCCAAAGAATTACTGATCCATCTTTCTTATCTACATTTATGTAAAAAACATTACATAAGTTTGCTATATGTGAAATTGGGATCAAGCTTTCTTCCTTGTGAGGGGCATTTATAGGTATTGTCAGTATCTCTTAGTAGCCCCAAATTTTGATGATAAAGCTACTCAAAAATGAATTTTACACACTCCATAGACTCACGTACATCATTTTCCACCACACCATGTCTCTCAAAATAAAGTTTTGCCCACCCATGTAGTATTGGTATTTAACTAAGATAAGGATCATACAGAGGCTCCTAGGTACCACATGTCTCTTGGGGCCCACTCAAAAGATATTAAAGTTTTGCTTGTTCACCATACATTCTGTAAGTGGGTAAATGTGAAAAAAACTCATTATACTAAATTTGTAGTTAATTTTTATTTCAATATGATTACCACATGAAATTTCAGTCTAGTTTAAAATTAGAGTTTAGGAACTGAAAACATATTAGAAGGGAAAGCATTGGGTGTTAATAACTTTCTCTGCAGGTCATGATGGTGGTATTTCCCAGAGGAAACTTTAGGGAACCTCAGCAAGACAGGTTATGTGCACATGAGAACTAAATTAACACATTTATGCATGTTTATTTCTATAAGTTACAAAAATAAGTTTCATTTACTTTATTTACTATATCTTGAGAAAGCTTACCTTATTGTGGGGAAATTAGTAGCATTCTTTAAATGAGTGAATCTCAATTGGTGCCCAATATAATTTATTACCTTGATATTCCTTTTAATTCAATAACTTAAAAACGAAATAACTCAGGCATAAATAGTTATATTTATTTCATTCAGATAATACTTTATATATATTATCTCTCATGATGAAAACAAAACAATATTAATAAATCAAAGAGCAAAGTTTCTCTCAGAATCATAAAAGAATATTAGAATAGTGATGACTTTCATAACATTTTTCCTTCTTATTGAATATATTACTTACTGTTTTCAAACATATAAATGAGCCATGGGAAAGAACTTCAAATGAGCGATGGAATACAGCTTGTCTAAGTAACCATCTAGTGACTTTAAGTTTGAAAAAGCCTGTAACTATGTGTTGGAAAATCTACAGAAGGAAGTAGTTAGGTTTCACTATGACAGTACACTGTCCTTCTGTAGTACAAGCTTAAGAATAATCTTGGACTTAAATGTCAAGAACCAAATCATGGTAACCATCCTCTGGGATCTTGAAGGAATTATCTTGATTGGCTACAGGCATTTTCAACTTGACAGGACAGTACTGGAATGACCCACGGAATGAACTGTAAAGGCTATCAAGGAAAAGTTGGTTGATTGTTCATTAAAATCAAAGTTACCGAAGAGAGTTTAAAAAAAAAAAATAGCCCCTAAACATGCCAATCACAGTCAGATGTCAAGGCATACATAAATTGCAAGTTATTTTAAGGCAACTAAGAGCATACTAAATTGCCTAACAGAAAACTAATGAATTATATTGGGAAAAAATCTGTCTTTTCAAAAGTTTTCAGTATTTTAATACTGACAGAAAAGTGGAAAAATTGTATATCTTAATGGTAAGACTTCAGTCATTGAGTGACATTTTGAAAACTTGCCCATTTTTGCCTCCAAATTGGTGATATATTAAGTCAAAATCATGCTGGTTGTTACTCTACTGATCACTACATGGAGCAATGTAGTTATTCTGCAAGTGAAAAAAAAAAAAGAAAAAAACTAACAAATTGCTGATGTTGTCACTCTAAATGTAATAGTTACAGACACATACCCACCACATTGCAAAAAAATTTCTGTTGTATTTTTAAATATAGACATATAAAATCTCTCTATTATAATTTTGGAAAGGTATCAGAAAGTGATTCTGTAGATCTAGCTTCAATTTTTTATGTCAGGGATTCAAGGAGCTCTAAATTCTAAATTCCCACATTCGTCAGTGTACTCACGGCAGTCATCAGGTTCGTCAGATCCATCGCCACAGTCGTCCACGGTGTCACACTTCCACCAGAATGGGATACATTTATCAGTTTTGCAACGAAACTTTAAAACAAAAAAAAAAACAAAGAAGGATTGAAAGCCCACTCATACAGAATAGGTATGGTGCAAATGTGAACTGTGTTGGGTTTAGCTAGTTCCCCAACAGGGCCTACAAGCACAACAGCCAGCAGCCAAATGGCCTCGCGGGAAGCCCGCTGCGCAAGACAGGCCCCCGAGGCCTCGGGAGCGCAGGGGACACTGCCCCCTACATGCTGTCCCACGGCTTTTGCTCCAAACAGCGCTCAGTAGCTGCTACAGCCACCGTGTGGGCAGCAAAGCCTGGAATATTTATTACCTGGCCTTTACGGGAAAAGCTTGCTAAGTACTGAATAGAGCTAAAAATTATTAGAAATATCATGAAGAGGTATCTAGCTGATCTAACTTAGTTCTTTAAATTAACTTAATTGTATTGTTTTTTCTCAGGAATCTAGGACAGCTTGATTCACATTTCAGCCTCTGTTCCTAAGCTAGCGAATGAGGGGCTGAAGACAAGCCGAGGGTCCTTTCCAGCTCCATCCATCACACTGAGAGTCCACGGAATTTCCCGAACATGAAATTTTGACTCATACTGAGTATCTATTCCATATAATTTTTATAATGAATTATTGTAATTAATTATGTGTTTATTCCACACATTTAAAAAAAATTAATTTAATTTTTAAAAATTGAATTTATTGAGCTGACATTGGTTAATAAAATTACTCAGGTTTCAGTGTACATTCTGTAATACATCACCTGTATATTGTACTGTGTGTTCACCACCCCAAACAAGTCTCCTTCTGTCACCATGTATCCCCCCTGTACCCTCTTCTACCTCCCTCCACCACCCTTTCCCCTGGCAAATACCATAGTTGTCTGTGTCCATGAGTCATTTTTTTTTCTTTGCTTAAGCCCTTCACCCTTCTCACCCAGCTCCTACTCTCCCCGCCCTCCCCAGCAGATGTCAGTCTGTTCTCTGAATGCATGAATCTGTCTCCATTTTGTTAGTTTATTTGGTTCATTAGATTCCACACACATAAATGAAATCCTATGGTACTTGTCTTTCTCTGACTGGCTTATTTCACATAGGATAATAATTTCTACAATCATGCTGTGGCAAAAGGTACGATTTCCTCCATTTTTACGGCTGCATAGTATTCCATGGTGTGAACGTGCCACAGCTTTTTTATCTACTCAGCTACTGATGGGCACTTGGGCTGCTTCCAAATCTTGGCTATTGTAAGAATAATTCTTTAAAGCAGTTGAAATTGATACAGGTATTTTCAGTTTTCAGACTTCTTAATAAATATACATGAACTTTTAGGATACAAGAGAGATTTCGATAACTAAAAACAGGAAAAAAATAGAGCTGCTATAGGTTTTATAGTGACTACCTATATTTTTAAATATAGAATCGCAGAAGAAAACAGCTGTAATAAAACTTGGTCTTAAGATTATTTAAAACAGTATTCAATAACATATTTATTAATGTGTTTTATATGATGTATTGTCTTTTCCATTTAAAATAGATAAAGAAATAATAATAAGAAAGATAACAATCCTATTAATTATAAAAATAGAAAATTTTAACACCTTCCTTTAAACATAAACCATAAAATGAAGACTAACAATAGAGAAATTAGTTGAAAATGTTACATGGCAGTATTTACTCATAGGCCATTTAGCATACTAGTAACTTGTTGCTAGTGAAATTTTTCAGATTAATATTGATGTGAACTGAAATTCATCCTCTGAAACAGAGGAGAGAATTACTGTCCCCTTCAGTATTAGTTAAATGTACACAGAGATCATGAAAGCTCAGTCAATTTATTCCTTAGTGATCTCAGACCACAAAACAAATCCCTTTCTTAGCAACATTCAGTTCTAGGTTTACCCTGATTTGATAAAAGAAATTTTAAAAAATCATACTTTCCATACAGAAAGCACATGCATCTGAAATAGTCATCAAAAGATTCACTTTAAATTATTAAAACCAGTCAATAAATAAAGTTTAGAATATTTATTACATTATAATTCTTTTCTGTATTGTAATAGAAATTCAGTGAAAATCATATCACAGTATTCATCTGGAATAAAAAATATTAATTAATTTCCTAGAATTTATTAATTTTTTTTGAAGTGTTTCTGTTGCAATCCCCATGTGAGTTACTAAAAGCAAGGTGGCATTTATCGTAGCATGTTATATGCCAGACACACTTGTAACATAGAAAAATATAGCCTAAGTTCAATTTTCTCTAATGAAATGGATTTGTTCCTTTATAATACTGTTACTTTCTTCAAGTAAGAGAGATTTATATGTTAATCTTTGCTGAAAATGTCTGGATATCATGGAGTTGATTCAGAATAGATTTACATTATTTTTTTTTAAATAAGAGGGTGGACTTGTTTCTTCTTATTGTTTCCAGTGACAACAGGGGAAGCAATGGAGCACTGTTATTTCACAGGAAGGTCTGATCAACCGATTTTTCTGTATTTGCTTTGCCTCCGGTCATGTCTGTTGTGGTTTTCATAAATTTCAGAGGGAAAGTATTACTTTTATGGATAGTGATTATCTGGGGGATATAAGGTTAAGGCTGAAAGCAATTGCCCTGAACATTAAATATTTCCAGTCATTACAGTATATCCAAGTCCATTAGTAAGAGGATTTCAGTTCTCCTGAGTATATTCAAAGTCTTCCCAATCAAGATTTGGAAAAAAGTATCTAAAATACATATGTTTAAATTCACTAAATATGCCTGATTTAAATAAACACAAACTGTTGCAATGACACAAGATACTATGGTTTTGCATGCCATTTCAGTTTTAATAAAATATAAAAAAGTTATGAGTTAAGAGAAGGCGGGGTAAAACATACTTGTTACATTTTATGTTAGTCAACATTTTATTAGTTACTCCCAGAGGAAGATCTCTTCTATTTTGTGTCTCAGGTTCATAGCTTCATTATTTTTCATACTTAAATACAGCAACTTAAAAAAGAGTAATGCTAAATGTAAATATAAAACATTTTCACAGTGAATGTTCTCCAAGACTAATATCTATAAAATCAATTGTAGACTGCAATTGTCACCCACAAGAAGAAACTAGAAAGAAGCTACTAAATAAACATCTACTAAAACAGAGAGAGGAATAAAATGCGAATTCCACACATAGTAAAGTTCAGGTAACACAGAAAAAGTGTCCACTTAAAGATAAGGAAAGCCATTTTTTCAATTACTTTTTACTTTCTCATTTAAATGATTTAAATTTAATATTTGAAGTTGTTAGTGCTACAAAAATTGGTTGAATTTTGATTTTGTACAGTTTTTTATGTGTTCATTTTCAGTCTTAAAAGAATTCTTATTTGTGTGATTTGCTTAGTTTATTTTTTTAAAACACAATATTTTTTAGAGGGGGCATATTTATTGGTTGCAATCATTAGACGATAACAAATAAAAATTTCCTAGGAAAATAAATTCAAACTGAAACATTTGTATCAGAAAGCTTAATGGTTTAATTCTGAAATAACTAGATTATTTGCTTAATTTTTATGTTTACCACACTAAAATTTATGTTTCTACAAACTGACTTTTCCTCACCAGTGTGCAGTAGAGATTTTTCCCTCTGTTAAATCAGAAAAGAATTAGAGACAGAATGGCTACATAAACCACAAGACAGGGATAATCACTAACGAATTTTGTTAGCTATTGTTTGTAAACATTTTCCTTAAAGATGAAACAGATCAAATAATAACATTTCCCCCCCGCCCCCCCAGAAAGTGTTGTTAAAAACAGAGCTATCTGGTCCCCCATTTTTTGTTGTTCTCTCTTTCTATTGTTGAATATTCTAAAAATTCATGTAAAACATTATTGGGGGTATTTGAAAAATTATAAATACTTTAGTGGCTTCATTGTTGATACCAAATTGGGAAAATTATATGAAAACTACTTTTGTACATTGATTTAGATTTTCATTTAATTGATTGGATTTGGGGCATCACATTGCCATAAGTAAAGGTTTTCTTATATAATAATTTGAAATATTCAGTTCCTTTTATGACTACAGCAAGGCTGATGTTTTAGCCCCTCCGCTTTGCTGTTTGAGATGCTCAGTGTTTGTCAGGCATCCTTCGGCTTTGTTTCCTGTTGGCTCACCACAGTGTGGGTGGCTTAGGCAGTGTCATCTCTACTGTCACCAAAGGCTTCATTGTTGGACCTCAACATTGTTGGGCTTGTGGACCACTCCAGAGTCAGGGGCTAGAAGTTATTCCAGAATAACCTGGAAGTTTAGCTGGAAATTTGCCTAAACTAGATAGTACTAAGAAGAGTCAAAAATCTTTTAAAAGATGTGATTTTTTTCCCTTAAATTTTACTTTGAGAAATAACTAGGCTGCTTAATTTACTTCTCATTGTGACTTAAATTTCCAGTTCTCTAAAAAATAGTACATTTTTTTTACATAAATACTTAGGAAATTATAATTAAAACAACACACTTGTTAAAGAAGAAAGAGACTGTGGTTTATGCCTTTGACCAGAACCTCCTGATGGCAGTTCACACAATTGTATATCCTCTTAAGTATATTCCAAGTGCACTAGAGAACAAGGGTAACAACACTGACTATGTACCAGGAACTTTTCCAACTTAATCTTCACAACAATACTATCATTCTTGATTAAAAGCTGTGAAGACTGAGGCACCAAGAAGTTAATTAACAAACTCAAGGTAATCCAGCCAATTTAAAGTAGAGTCAGGGTTACATTCACGAGACATCTGGTTTCAGAGTCTGTGCCCTTGACCACTATACACACTGCCTCCCCGGGAGAGGGTCAATCTTTTCTCATTTGTTCAGTTCTTTAATGTATGACGCTCACAGCCACAGCCTGAGAGGCAGGTTGAGTTAGTATTAGCTTCTCTATTTCAAAAACAAGCACACACTAAGAGAAATTCAGTCTCTTCCATGATGTCACTGCTAGAACTGAAAAACCAGCTAATTCAAAACATAGAATTCCAATAATTAATTTAGTCATTTTTTAAAAACAAATACACAGTTTCTTTGAGAATTTTATCTTCAACAAGATATATAACAAAACCAAATTTTAAAGTAATAAAATCATGTTAAAGTAATAAAGTAATAAAATCATGTTGAAGTAATAAAGTCCATGTTTCCCTGGCTGGTTTGGCTCAATTGGTTGAGCTTCATCCTGTGCATCGAAAGGTTGCTGGTTTGATTCCCAGTCAGGACACATGCCCGGGTTACAGGCTCAATCCCGAATAGGGAGTGTGCAGGAAGTAGTCCAACTATGTTTCTCTCTCTCTCTCCCCCTTCCTCTCTCTCTAAAAAAATAAATAACTAAAAACATATTTAAAAAAATTAAATCCATGCAACTACCATTAAGTAGAAAATTTAAATTCTAGGATATGTGCACTGCACATAACTATATTTTGAAGAAAAAGAAGTTTCAAAAAAAAATTATTTAGATCATGTAATTTTTTTTAATTTGAAAAAATCTAGAAATTCCTTTCCACACAATTCATCTTTTCCATCTCACATACTCTTAGGAATGGGAGAGAGGTGGAGATGGTGATACAGAACAGATTATCTAAGGGTTTTGTTTAAGTTGCTCATATCTAAGCCTTAATCCTGTGCCTCAAGGCTTTGCCTTCCTAAAAGACATCACATTTCCCCCGATGATTCTGCTATGCCCGCTCAGGATCTGACACATTATATTGTAATTGTTTTCCCTTACTCTGTAACTCTGTCTTTGATGTATGGAATGATAACTAATGTTATGCAAAACAAAAAAACTGATGCTCTGAAAAGTGTTTAAACTAATAAACAAAATTCAGGTAAAGCCTTTCTAACAGCTTATCCATACATCCCATGAATTGATTTCAAGACCTCCACTCACCTGACTGGCTGTGCAGTTGGACAGGCAAGTCCTATTATCAACTGCAAGATAGAAGTTGGTGGGACATGCACAGGTATGAGTCCTTCCAGGGGCTAAAAGGCAGAGATGACTGCAGCCTCCATTATTTATCATGCAGAGATGTTTGGAAACTACAAATGAGAAAGAAACAACAAAACAGACTAATCAAGACCAATAATATAATATAATATTTGAAATAAGACATTTAAGCTTCATAATTTGAAATTGAATAGAACTTTGTAATCAAGAACACAGTGATTTTAAACAGTTTTATTTTGTTACAAATTCCACTCATTGTCCCATGGCATTCATTTTATCATTAAATAATTTTAAGGATGCATTTCCACAGAAAAACAAGCATTTTAGTAGAAAAAACAATTGTCCACCAGAAAAGAACAAAAAACAGACTAGAAGCATTTTGGATGAAGAAATATATGTTTAGAAATAGTAATGTAAAATAAAACAATGAAACAATGATCTACAACTAATAGTGTAGTCACTTTGTTTTCTAGGCCAATTTTGTGTTTTAAATAACATAATCAATACTTTAATTCATAGCAACTGATATAATTCCCACTGGACATATGCTTAAGAAAACAATATATTTCTCATTTTTACAACCCTAGAGCTACTTAAATATAATTCTTTTTACCCAGCATTCCAGAAACTAATGATCCTATAACTATTTTGTAAATAATTTCAAGAATGCAGTGTCTACTTCTCCAGCTACATGGATTATTGTCATTTCTGCTTAATATGATTCAACAAATCAATAACTGTTTGAACTATTATTAAGCTTCCAATCACATCCCTTAACAGCAGGTGCTTTATATCAACTGAATTCCTTCTATACAATTATGCTAAATAATAAAACCTCATAATATTTCTCAAAAATAAGTTTACACTTAACCTTGGAGGAAACAAAAATGGAATGTTACTAAAAGATGTTGATGCATTTATGGAAATCATGGAAAGAATAATTACCATCAGGTTGTCTATAAGAATGATACACCTGGATATCTGTGATGGCATGCCATGAGTTAATCAGTGAGAGTCTGTCTGCTCCCGAGGTTTTATGGGCACGGCTGAGTGACTTGGTTTTCCCATCAGTCCAGTAGATGTAGTCTTCAAACAATGTTAGTGCAATCACCCCTGGAATATCTTGATTAGGGACTGTAATAGGAGATGGTAAGATTAATGTTCAGTCTTGGAAGACTGCCAGTTAAAATATTCAATACTACATGGGCTGACAGATACAACTGCTACAGAACTTCACGTGAATAATTGCTGTGACAACCTGTCAGGCTGGCGAGGTTCTTTATTACCGGTTAAGAGAATGCAGGATCTGGCACAGCAGTTTGCTTTGCTCAGATTTAGCCTGGTGAAACCACTGGGAGGAAAATGAATGCAACCCTGCTCACGAATAATGGCTGCTTCGCCAGAAACAAATAACATCCAACAGTTAAAAACTATATGTATATATATCCAGTCGATCCTAACTCAAATCTATAAATCTACAGGTCATAGTACTGCTTTCTCCCAATTTTAAATTGACTAAATTATATATGCAGGATGAAATTTCTGTCTACCTACAGATAGAGTGACTATATGACTACTATAAACCATTTTAGTCACTGAGATTGTATGAGTATTTTTAACTTGCAAAATGAGATGGGATAGAGATGGAGAAAAATAAGTGTGACATATAACAATGTATTATGCAGATTTAACAGCCATAAAATTGTTTAGTTGCAGGTTAAAATTGTTTTATAATTATCCCTTCATCGTAAGACTGGGTCTAAATGAAAACACTACACTGAGCATGACAGATATGAATTTTTCTTTCAAGGGCTCCAGGGTCCTATCAGGTAAATAAGATGTAATAAATTTGTTTGGTGGTTTGAGGTTAAATAATAAAGAAAGGAAATTCTCCAATTTGCACACACATTCCAATATATTTATCTGTATTAATTTTCAGATCTAATTTTAAAAACTCTGAGGAAATGTTTATTGATGAAAAGTGATATTCTAAGTCACGTAATAGGTAGATTTTATAAATTAGCTTTTCACGGCTGAGTGTGTTTGCCATAATCCCCATTCAGTAGCAACTGAAAACTGTAAAAATGTATGATACGGTTCAGTCAAGGGTGGTTCATAGCCTCATTTTCAAAATGCTGGATTAATTTATATTGTTATGTAGAAGTAGAAATTTTAAATCTACTGGTTTGTTTTTTTAATTCTGTTGGGCCAAATGTAATCAAAGAATTCACTATGACTCAGATAAAAAATAGAAATAAAAGAAATGAAATGAGACTTCTTCAAACAGGTGACAATTCAAGCCATTGACTATTACCAATATGTAGGGTATGACCGGAAATCCATCTCAGAACAGATACTATGCAGATAAGAGGTGTAAAAATCAATAAAAATCCAGATGTGCACACATGATACAAACACTCAGACTAAATTATCTGTGCACTCTTATACACATGGAGGCCAACACTAAAATAAGTGGGATTGGACAGAAAGGTGAAGAGAACATTACCAGAATACATCATGTCTGAGTTATTTATACAAATGATTCCCACTTTCCCTCTTTGGCTGTGTAAATTCTTTCAGGAAGATAAAACAAATGTGGCAAAATGTGAACAAGTGGGTGAATCTTGGTGATGGGTGATCGTTATAACAATCTTTCAACTTATATGTGCATTTGGAAATTTTCAAAATAAAATAAAAATTTCCAGAAGTTGAAAGTCTCAGAAACATTCAATTCAGATTTCCTTAGATGCAAAAAAGTAATTGCATCATTATATTAAATATGAATCCAAAAAGTTAATCATTACTTTAAAAATTCGCAGTTCACCAGAGGTTCAACTGACTTCTTTTACAAAACTGGTTATTGTAAGAATTTGCCTATTAGCATCTCAAAAGTAGCATCATCTTTTAACTATTCGGAAAGTAACTACAGCTGACATTTAATAAGTACTTGGGTGCCAAGAAGTAAGTCAGTGGTTCTCAATGGTGGTAGAGGTAATTCCAGTTCCACAACAAAACATTATCAGGCCCAGGTATCTATAGTTCTGAGGTTGAGAAACCCTGCAGTAGATATCCACTTTATACACTTCATTTTATTTAATACAACGACTCTATTGTGCAATAGTAGACTTCACTTTGCAGATGAAAGTTATCTTAAAGTAAAACTTAAGTAACTTGACAACAGAGGAGAGGGGAAATAACTAGTTGATGAAGATACTGGTATTTGAATCTAAATCAGATTTTCTGGCTGCTCAGTTCTTTGCCACATTAAGTACTAGCACTGCTTTTAAGAAAGCCAACCTAGTTAGGGAAACTGCGGTTATAGTCCAAATTGTGTCCCTACAAAATGCATATGTTGAAGCCCTATCCCCCATCGTGACTAAATTTGGAGACTGGGCTTTTAAAGAAGTAACTTAGGTTAAGTGAGGTCATAAGAGCAGGGTCCTAATGCAATATGACTGGCATCCTTATAAGAGGGAGACACCAGGAGTGCGCATATACAGAGAAATGGCCATGTGAGGACACAGCAAGAAGACAGCCATCTGCAAGACAAGGAGAGAGGTCTCAGCAGAAACCAAACCTGCCAATACCTTCAACTTGGACTCCAGCCTCCAGAACTGTGAGAAAATATGTTTCCATGTTTAAGCCACCCAGTTGTGGTACATTCTTATGGTAGCCTTAGCAAACAGATACAAGTATGTAAAGCAATGGGACTAATTTCATAAGCTCTATGTAAAAATCATTTTATTTAATACCCCGATCACAATTACACTGTGTATAATGTTTAGACATGGGACAATTTAAGCACTGGGCAAGTTTGCTACCTCTAAACTTGTAATGATCACTCAACAGAAACCTTCTGTTAGCAGATAATCAATATTAATTTATGGAGTTTGGACATTAAATTCTTATTTCAGAAGGAGGATGACACATAGGTGAATGGGCAGAGCATGTAGTAAAGTCAAGTGAAAGTGAAGAAAATAAGCCCCTTTGCCAAAAGTGACCATTCCTTGTTTGATATTAGCAACAAAGATCAAGGCTATCGGTCATAGCTTTACAGTCCCACTCCAGGCCTGCTCATTTGGCGAACATGCTTGTTTCCCAAACAGCATCAAACACACCCACCAGAGTATTCCTTCCAGAAAAAAAAAACAAAGAAAAAACACCAATTTATGTTAAAAAAAAGAAATCTAGTCTCATATATCTAATGTTACAGTGGCTGCATGGACTACTCTCTAAGAGATGGTGACAAGTTCCCTTAATACCATAACGAATGCCAACAAAAATCAAACAAAAGAAAGCAAACCGAACAAAAATCGTTACGTGCTACTGATTTAGGGGTTCAGCAAATAACTTGTCAGTGTGATTTCATTTCCTCTTTAGGACCTAAATCTCCTCACAAGAGTAACTATCTGCTTAAGCTTCAGTGAAGAAAAAAAATCACTATATACTAACTGCTAAATGATAGTATAAATAAATGAATGTGTGTTTGTTTTTCCATCAACATTTGAAAATTTCAACTCATGTTGAGAGTAAATGGGTTGTTCTGAGACAAAGCATCATATAATTTGGTACAAGAAACTCTCCTGATTCAGACTGAGAAAAATAAAATTATTTATTTTTGTTGTCTCTTTATTTATTTACATTTTAGTACCTTATTGATATATATGCATATATGTATGCCTGTGTTAGGTATCTGTGTATATGTAACATATCTGTAACAAATATTATATATATAATATATAAATGTGTTATATATGCATACATATATAAATAAAAGAGCAAGAAAGGTGTATTGCAATGTAATTTGGCAGTTAATAGAGCTGACAAAATATATACATGAAATGTGATGGCATGAGAACATTTAACTAACTTAGTGATAATGAGATGATGAGTTTATGAAAAAAGTAGTCAATGTTTTCTCAAAATGATAATGGCTATTCTTTTTTAAGAGAAAAATAATATGACCTCTTATCATACATAAGACTGTCTTTGTTTAATACAAAAAGAAATGTGAAAGAAAATTTAAAAACCTTTCATTTACAGGTATTCAGTAGACACACACACACACACACAAACCCCAGAAGAAACATAACTATTGTGTGGGCTGCAGTTTAACAGGTACTTATTATATATTCAAAGTCTATTTTAATGCTACTTTCTGTAGTTAGGCCTCTATTCTGTGTAACAGCATCATTTATTGTACTGTTTCCAGCATTCCACTCAAGCAGTAGGCTCCTGTAGGCTATATCTATACGAAGAAAGGAGTTGATATTTGACAAAATATAAATCAAAGAAAACCTCCTTTGTGGAGATTTTCCCTTTTAGTCAAGTTGGGTGCTATTCTGCTAAGGTTCCTATTAATTATGACAAATAAAAAAGGGGGAAATGCAGAATATGCTTTCAGTTTAACTGTTGCTTCACAGCTAGAGATACTCTATTACAATACTTCTTTCTTTTTTTGATAGGATTTATCTTGCTAAAGAAATATATTCCTGAGTGAACTATTTTAACTTTATGTTTCAGACTATTTTAGTTTAACTACTTAAGAACAAAATGCACCAATAGCCCTGGTCAGGTGGCTCAGTTGGTTGGAGTGTCCTGTACAACACAAGGTTGCGGGTTTGATTCCTTCTTTCTCACATGGATGTTTCTCTCTCACATGCATGTTTCTCTCTCTGTGTGTCTCTCTCTCCATTACTCCCTAAAAAAAATCAATAAACATATCTTTGGTTGAGGATTAAAAAAATGCACCAATAGCCCAGTACTCATTTTTGTTGTGTTAAAAATATCATAGTTGGTATTATGGGTATGATATAACTTTGGAGTAATGGCACATTTGACATGGTTTTGGCCTATGGTTAGTGCTTAAACAGAAATTTTACTATTGATGCTCTATTTTTTTCCCTGTTTCTTCTCAAGATATACTCTAAAAGATCCAATGTTATTTTAAAATATTATGATATATGCAACAAACCTATAATTATTTATTAAAAATTAACTCTAAATACTTAACCAATATTTTCAAAAGCAAAACAAAGTTCATAGATTGCAACCATCAAATTCAATAAGTACAGAGTAAGTGTAATCAGGACAAAGTACTGATTTTTTAAAAATTATAACAAATTTAGGTATTTTTCAGAAATAAATACTTGCATGATCCAATGATCCTTAACCTCAACCTGTCCTCACTGTATGACCTACTAAGGTTGGAAATTTAATCTCTTAAAACTTTAAAGTAAATTTAATAAGCACATCAAATAAAACATTGAATCTTAGCATCTTTTTAAAAAATATACTTCAAGACTCCCATTACTTTTTTATTGTTGGTGTCATTATCCCAAGTAAAGGCACATATTCCCTCACACCTGAAATACTGCGAAAGTTATTTTAACTTTTCTCATTTAGTGTCTTTCAGTCTCTTTTGTATCAGTCAATGATCCTGTATTAAACAGTCTTAGGTACAATCATCGGTCATATTATTTTTCTCTTAATCACTTACAGAGGTTTGAGCCTGGCTAAGAGATGGATGTCGGATTGTTTTTTCCTACACCTGTTACCAGAAGCTGGTGAAAGCTGCAGTTAAAGAAAGAAAAAGAGCCACCCGCTGAGAGCAGGGGCCATTGGTTGGAGGAACTCAGCCACTGCGAACGCGCTGTGGTCGGGCAGGGGGAAAAGTGAGTGAATAAATATTCTGACTTTTCCTTCACCCACCGTCTAATCTCCTGCTAATGCTTCCCATGGATTAAATCCAGCTTGAGGCCAGGAGAATGAGCCTGTTGACACAGTCCACAGAAGTCAGCCTTCCAGATATAAGGATGCAAAGGAGGCAAAGATAGAATAGCTAGAATGCCCTCCAATTAAGATTTCCAATATTGTTTTTCATCTCACATATTTCTTCTCTGGTCAAAACCATCAGTGAAGCCCATTTCCTAGGCAGTATGGTGCAAACTATTTAGCCTGACTAAAATATCTGTCTTCAGGGACAAGGCTCAGGATGCTCAGGAATCCTCTGTTCTGAGACACCCTGATGTTTAGAGTTTTTCCTGATATCTTTCTAGAAGCTAGAACATGAATTAAAGGAGTAGAGCATGAAACCCAAAAGAGAAGTAATGAAACAAAGAAAACCAATTAGCATTGAAAACAGGTGAGATTAAACAAAGTGTAGGCTGGTAAACGATACTAAGATTAGATGATTAGAAGAAAGAGGTTTGAGTGCCAAGGAAAGTGGAAGATTCATGACAGTGATCAGTGGGTAGGTGAAAAATGGTTTCTAGTTTATGAAGAGTAACAGAGAAGAGTGGGTAGGTAAGGGAATGGCCACAGTTTACTAATTTCCAGAGAAAGGCTGCTGAGCCGGTGGCTTGAACTACACACAGTCTGTCAGAGAAAGACGAGTGTGCTTTATATGAACTTAGGGCCAACAGAATTTTTTCTTTTTGTCAGTAATTATGATCCCCTTCCATTTATTATCTGCAGAATCTTTTATTTTTAAATAATTATTTCCTCTGAACCATCTACAACAGGCTACAAAATGTTCCATTTAGACATGTGCCTCCAAGAACATTTCTTCTGCCTGCTCTTTAATAAAACCCCATTTAATGGTGACAGTGCTGCAAATACAACTCCAGGCCACTGGATCCAAAATCTGTTTCTTAAATGAATAAGAGGATTCAGAAATGACAGGAACACTAAGGATAGCCAACATTTCCAAATACTATTATGAAATGTTCAAAATTCATATTTTCCAGTAAATATTTCATAATCTTTTGAAAAGTTCATCCACCAAGGAGACTTTGAAGGGGAGAAAAAATAAAGTTCTCCCACTCAGCATATGTCACAATATTGAGCAGAGTTGAGCTTATCTGGGAGTCCATTAAACCAGGAGACCTTGTGAATCCTCGCACTGACCAAAGGTCCAAACGGCAGCCGTGCATTCCTCCTTAATGCCGTGGCTCGTATTGGGACACTTACATGTGTTAAAAATAACTTCTTTAAATGGATGTAATATATGAAGGCAAAATATATAAATAATTTAGGACTCTTCCTGAGACTAAGGCCATTATTAATAGGCTGAAGGCCTTCTTTATCCACCCTTTTCTAGTATTCCTTGCTTTCTTTTCTACTTGTCACATCAAATAATGTGTTCTCTCTGTATAGATGAGGGGTATTTGGGTTAACACAACTCAATCCCTTCCCCTCTCTCACCTACCGTTTTAAATTATTCATAATAAAATTCAAATACGGCCATTTGAATATTCAACACATCAAAAGAATGTTCCTGTTGCTAAATGTGAAGGTTTATAAAGCAGACAGTGCAAATTATGGTACATTTATTTTGAAATCTAGACTGTGGCTGTAGGCATCTTCTCTCAGCGATGACACTGCTCGCCAGTCTCTGAAGTTGGCAAAGCAACTGCCTCATGTACTTGGTAAAGATGGGTTTCTGTTGCTTTAAAACTTTCCGGGCTTTTCTGCTGGAGATTCAGCCCTTCACAGACACTTGAAAATGTGTTTTCAGAGCTGACCATCAATACTAAGTAGAAGAATTACGATATTCCATATACATATGCATTAGGAAAGTGTTTTTTAGGCACTCCTAATGAAAGCTGAAGCCTTGGAAAAGCACTTTGCCTTTGGGGAAAGATATCAAGTAGAGCCATTTATATTAATTTAGTATCTGGTTTTCCCCCATTTCTACAATTTTAAATGTGCTTTTAGAATAAAAAGAGAGATGAATGTAATGTATTACAAGAGTTTTCAAATGTGTTTTAGGTAGTACCAGGGATAAGTAAGGATAAGTGAGAGACTAAGTAGAAAAATCCTCCTCTAGGCCAGTTCCAACCTCAACGAACTCCTGTGAGCTATGTTAGAAAATCACTGGTTGATTATAAGTCCTAATCGAGGAATAAAACAATGAAGTATAGTGAGGCATAGTCTCAACTGGAGAGCAACCAGGATCAAAGCCAAAGCTACCAACACCCTACTATGTCATATTGGGGATAAGTAAGGTATGTTGAAAACTCATACTAGGGTAATACTTAAAATTTCACTATTTAAACATAGTATATAAAAATATATGACATTTGCAAAATAATCTATTTCAGCATGCACACAGTTTAATGTAGCATATCTTATTCAAGGGACGAAACTAAGACATGATTGACACTGAAATTCTAAGACATTTTAGAAATGTCAGTTAATTTCAATTTATTTTACTGGTTCAGAGACATTTCTATTGAAACTGAATTGTATTTTGCTCCCTCCCATTAACTTTTATTGTATTGTAAACAGCAGCACATCAACACCATTGACATAAAATCGCCTGTAAAGCCTACTGTTTATAATGGACTATGAATAATAAATTTTTTTTTTGAAAATTGCTACAATGCAATATATAACCAAGAAAGAAACACTCTAGAACACTGTAAAATTAGAGGGTGGCATTTATTAGATTCCCTCCACTCTTTTTGGTGGGCTTCAGTAGATATTTAATTTTTCTAAACAGCCAAACACAACAACCATTAGTTTTAGTATATGAGTACAAAACACTCCCTTTGTCTTTTTAAGTATTTTTTCCTCCCACTCAGAACAAAACCCTTTAAATATATTTTATGTTATTTCATCAGTAGCATGCTGAAATCTGGATTTCTTTTCCAACATAATTTAGACAATAACTGCATGAATTATGATTTGGATTTTTTAATCCAAACACAGAACTGTCCACTCACAACACACCCTGGTTTCCCAGAGTGATAAACAAACAATAGAATTGTGCCACAATCCTGACACTTCAATATGAGGATCTTCAGGTCTAGGGATATAGAAACAAGTAAAGAGCCATAGTCAACATAATTGCATGGAATTTTAAACAATTTGTCCACAAAATAAAAGACAGTTCAGTGATGAACTATAGTTTAGAATCATAGGCAATCATTACTCTTCAAAGAAATTAGCAGTTATGAGTGTACTTTTTCTATTATGCTGGATAAAATATGTACATGACTAACTGATTTAACTGAAGGTTAAATCATTCGGTGATACAGAGCATTCTGAAAACAATTACTAGAATAAATAGATTTCAAAGCTCAAGATCAAAGATACCTTTTTATTATCTTTCGTTATTACTATTCGTTATTACTTTTCGCACAGTATTTTTGGTATGTTTTCAAGAAACTACATCTAAAAGATACCTCAAGTTCAATGGCACAGCTAACAGAAAGTGAGGAAAACTAAATCTGAATTTATGTACTTTGATACAAGCAAACAGATTGAAACTGTGGCCTAAATACAATTATCTCCTATTTAATTTGCTTTCCATTAAGTGGAAAATATAATCTTTAAGTTAAGGTAGATATGTAAAGTTATTGCTGAAATTTCTCTCAAAATATATTTGTAACCTACTTTATAGACATTCCATTCAGAGAAGGCAATATTTTCTGAAATGCATAAAATCAATGACAAAAAATCTTTACTGTGGCCAAATTTCAGAAATTCTGTGACATGAATCTCTAAATAAGATTTAAGCATTTTGTATGGGCAGAAGATGTAGTTAATTTGGAATAGCAAACTGTAACATCCAACTGTCCCACTGAAGCAGGCTGTCTGTATTTAAGCATCATTATTGCTCTCTTCATTCCTTCAGACAAACACAAAAATATTTGTATTTAATGAGGTACATGCTTTCTTTTATAGTAATTTTGTTATGGTGGCTTACACTTTTGTTTGTTTCTCTATACTTTGCAATTTATCTATGGTCCACTACTTAAATCACTCTGATGAAATTCAGGCACGGATATACCTTTATTTGTATGTGTGCATTTGTGCTGTAACTGTTAATATAAGAAAACTATAACAAGTAGGCAACAAATGTTCATCATCTGTTCAAAAGCAAGGAGGCTGTATGAAGAATGAAAAGAAAGTAGGCTTTGGAACCAGTTAGATCTTTATTGGTTCAAATTCCGATTCTCCTGACTACCAGCTATTTGACTTTGGAGAAATTACTTAATCTCTTTAAACCTATTTCCTTGCTGCAGAATGGTTTTAATGTTATTTATAGCATAGTATTCCCTAATGGAATGACTAAAAGCAGGCGTTGCATGAAGCAAGGTTTCTTGAGTGGAGTAGTCTCCTAATAAAATTATTAGTTTATAAGAGGATGGTTCCAGTACTTGGATCCTGAGTAGTAGACTAAGAAACCTCCCATTGAAAGCCAAAAAAAAAAAAAAATGAAATATTATGTGCAAAGCATCTAATACAATGTAATGCACAAGAAGATAAGTTTTCTCCTCTCATTGGTTTGATCAGTTTACAAGTGTTCAACAGTAAAAGATGTTAATAGCTCTTGCAAGAATACTCAAATAAATGAGTATTAGGTTGAAAACTTGAGATGTTTCTCGAGGCTGAGTGAGCAAGCATTTAACTATTACATATTTCCAACCTGTCTCAGACTTAAATTGAAGGTGATCCTGATGTTAACACTTTTGGATTTGGCAAAGTTTCTGAGAGGGTTGTGTGATCCACCAAACTTAGAACTTTCATTCTAGAATTCTCTGATATCTTCTTTTCCAACATCCTCATTTCTGTAGATGAGGCAATAAGACCCAGGGAAGTTGCACACCCTTTTCAGGGTGAAAAAGCTATTTAGCAATAGATTCTACCCCAACCCACCCTCATCCTCAGGTTCCTCAAGCTTTCTTTAAGATCCTAAGGATTTGTTTTCTCCTGTCTGAAAATAATCTTTCCATGGTTCCAGCCATGGTTTATTACTTCTTATCAAAACAAACAAGCAAAAATAAATTCTGTAAGAGGGTTGTTGGGAGTGGTAAGAAACCAGTCCCAAATATATAGACATACAAGAAGAATATTATTATCTAGAGCCATTCTGTTTAGAATATATTTAGAATCATTCTGGTATTTTTTATAAAGACATATATCAATTTAAAAACTAAACATTTCTATCTGAAGAACACTCTGAAATTTCCAAGTCTCATTGGACATGTTTTATAGCCCAAGAGAAGTAGAATAGGACAGATTCACTCATGTGCAATCTTTCTTCTGGGTAAACCCTCAAGTGTTCTGAAATGCTCTTTAGGAAAAGATACAATATAAAGTCTTAAACATCCTTAGAATTTCTTTTATGCTGACCCATTTATTAAAATTATGTACCTCTTATCAAAACAGAGCTTTTAAAGAAGAATCTCCAAGTTATGCTTAGTATTTGTAATTTTTTAAAAATGTACAAATATATATGAAACTAGTATCACCAACACAAAGTTATTTTCTCCTCTCTAAGTGGATAATAATATAAGCATTTCGCTTAATATTTGCAACTCGACGGCCACTATTTCAAGCTTACAGATCTCTCTTATTTATTCTGCTAGATAACTATTGAACATAAAGCTTTATCTCCACTCCCACAGCTCTAATCACTTCAAGTATTTTCTCCTAAAATATTTTAACAGCCTCTAAATTGGTTGCCCTTCCAGGGTCTTTCATTTTCCATGCTGTTGTCAAATCTAATAATAGCACTTTATCAACCAAACACCATCAATGGCTCCCTAGGACCTAAAGGATAAATTCCAAATTACTTAGCATGCGAGCCCTGTCACAATCTGGCCCCAATTTGCCCTTGTTCATCTAGTGTTATTACCTCCCTCTTACAGGACTTCCAGTCATAGCCAAATTGTGTGAATCCCACGCCATTTCAAAACTCACTCACACCTGTGCACATGCCTCTTCCCTCTGTGAAAAGCATCCTTCCTACATTTCTGCATATCCCCATGCTACATCTCTCAGATTTCTCAAAGAACCCCAAGTTGCTAGAGGCTTACTGCTCCTGCATTTTTACAGTATTTTGCATAAATCTCTACCCCCAACCTAACTTACATCTTCACCTGCACATCAGTTTATCCCATTAGATCGCAGTGCTTTAAAGACAAGGACCTATTCATCTGCATAACTCCAGAGGCTAGCATAGCTTGTAGCACAGAAAAGAAAAAAAGAATCACTACGTTTGTTGAATGAATAAGTGAATGAGTAGATCTAAAGAGAAGAAATCAGTGTAATTAAAAAAAATAAACCAATAAAAATTTGATTTAAAATAAACTGATTTAGTGATCCAGCACCATGCATAATATTCTATGGTATTAAGTTATTATTATTATATTTCATATTATTTTAGAATTATTTGAGTAAAATCTAGAAGAATGATTTGCACAGGCATTGAGGAGAGGTTCATGTGACTAAGATTGTACCTTCATGTTCCTACACAAGCAAATTAGCTAAAGTTTTTTATTATCATTTTTAAAATTTTTGCAATGTAGTGTCTGGACTTGGTAGGAAAGTGGAGTAGAGGAAGTAGCAAAAAAAGATGATGGAAATTCTCAAGGAAATTGCAGGTCCTATGTACCTCAAAGGTAACCTGATCTATTGTTTAGGGAACAGAATTCAGAACCTTTATATGTTCTTGGGCAGGACAAATAATAATAAAATAATGCTTCGTTAATGCAATTAATGCATGGCTTAAATCAGAACATATCTGGGGGAAAAGCTTTCTGAAATGTAAAGTGCAACTCACAGTTTAATTTTTCTCCCATATTAAAATCTGACTTATGAAAAAAGGACTATAATCATGAAATTTCTCATACATCCTTCATATTCTCAAATTACTTTGTCAGGATTGGCATATCCCATTCTTTTGATGAGCTCTGGCTCCAGTTTTAATACATAGAATAAATGAGGACAATAATACTACTCTAGTTAAAAAAAAAAAAGAAGAAGTCAGTGACCCAACTAATAGGGAAGTTATTATTGATACGTCTTATCTTCCACCTCCAAATACACACCTAGGAAACAATAGCATCCTCTATGTCTCTTTGGGGCAAACGCAAGGAGCAGAAAAATCCTATTTCCCTTACAAACATGGCAAATAAGTGGCTCTTTTTTCATTAGATGTGCAGTTGGCATAATTTGGGCTGCCTACAATTAGTAGCTCATTAGTAACTACCAGGTAATTATCGGCTTGAGTTCAGATATTGGCAGATGCCTGATCAGACACTTAATGAATTTTTCATCAGTCTTCCTCCAAAAACCTTCAGGAGAGAATATTTCTGAAGGCAGTAGCTCTTTCACTTTCCTGCCCCACATCCTCAAGCCTCAAGGTATTTTCAAAATCCAATTTTAAAATGTTAACATCAGACCTGCATATCTGTCAGCTAAATATTTCACTCTTTAATAGATTGGGTACCATGTTCTCCTGCTGTGTATGTCCCTCTATTCAAAGTCACCACCAGTGCTATAATTAAGGAACACTTCATTGACATGCATTTAATTTTGTATTAGGTTTTCAAAGCAGTAGTTTTCACCTACGTATCTGACATAATTTTTAAATAATGAGTAGGGGAGCAATCAATAGTTGCTAACAAACAACATTTTTAACTACAGTTTTTGTTACTCAAACACTAAGGTTTAAATGAAAACAGGCGAATACTTGCTGCTGTAATATCTGCCAAGAAATTATTTACATTTTATTGTATAGTAAAATTTTAGCACAAAGTAATACATTCACAACAACCTAGCACTGTATATAGATGCTAAAAATAGACAGGTTCATGGTTACATAGGGAAAATACTGATTGCCACAATAAAACTTTCGATAATATCATCTAAGAATGTTGCAAAACATTACATTACTGATTCTTTGGAGGAGGTTTAACTGCTGAATGCACTAAGTGTGATTGCATCTTGTCAACATTACTTTTGCTGTAATTAAAATCCTAAAGTGATATTTAAATCATTCTTCACTCAAATTGCATCCTGATGAGTTTCTTTCTCTCTGTAATTGGAACGCCAGCACCTAAACGTGTGACTCACTAAACGACACGTCATACCTCGGTCTTCTTACCCTTAAGAAAGAACTTCTAAAAGCTGTCGGCATGTTTAGCTCAAAGGATATATTTGTTGACATATCAGCTGAGAGGGACTTGGGCAAAATTATGAAATGGTGCGATTTCAGTAAGATATACTTATTCATTTATTTGTTTATTTGCTTATTTATTCATGCGGTGCTCACACCCTTCTCAGGGCCTCCCTTCCCTTCCTCAGCATCCCTCCTCCGCCCTCCGCAGGGGTTTTGCTCTCTGCTCACTGCAGAGGAAAAGCAGCCCGTGAGCCAACCCTCGCTACGGGCAGGGCTTCTCTGGGGCCTCTCTGTGAAAGCTGTGCTTCAGGAGCTATTAGAAGATGCAAACACCTAATAGCAGAGGCGACGATAGGTTATTAAATATCAATAAAAACTGAGTTTTCGTCTCTAGGGAAAAATTTAATCTTTCAAAAGCCACCTCCGTATTTTGAGTGCCCATTTGACCTGTTGGTGGCCCCCACCACACCCGGCTCGTCCCCATCTGTACCCCATTCCTCCTTCATTGTCAGTCTCCATACCCTGCTTAGCTCCCTCATCCTCAGACATCTTTTCTCTGACTTCTCCTTCATCTCTAACTCTAGTATTACCTCCCTCATACCCAGTTGCTCCATTCAGTTGCTTTATACTTAATCTACTCTGCATGATAAAATTTAGAAAAATAAAGTACCAGCAGGATTTTATATTCATTCATATTCAAATTATGAACATTCCTGAATGTTACTCCAATTTGAAAGCTGTTAATTTTTGTTGCCATTGTTGATTATATAACAATAAATTTAATCATGTATGAAATGCAACTAATAACTTTTAAATAATATTGCTTTGCCGTCTTTAAAGAACTATACTTTTACTTAGTGTTTTAAGAAAATTCAACCCTGCCAGATTGCAATAACAGCCTTATGTTTACAAGCAAATACTCTTCTGTTTCAATTAAATTAGAATACATGTTTTTATTAACTTATAAATATATTGTCTAGTTACTATAAAAAATATTTAGAAAAGTAAAATTAGAGAAAATAAGAAATTACCTAATCTCTTATTTACCAATATTATCATAAAAGAGTATATAATAATTAACATTAAATTAAGGAATATATTTGATGAAAGTATATATAATGAATATATATACATATATATATGTTTTTTTCTAAATAAATATTTTATGTAGTGGTAAAATACTGATTCATTTGCGCTATGGGACTAACCTTTATGTCTATGTGATCCATCCATGTTGCTAAATTCAATGTGATTTTCATCGGCCCAATAAAGTCTATGGTTGACATAATCTATAGTTAGTGCCATAGGTCTAGAAATCTTGGTTTCTATGACAACACTTTGATTGGTTCCATCCATTCCGACACGGCCAATGTGAGGATACTCACAGCAGTCAATCCAATACAAATACCTAGGAAAGAAAATCAATAGCCATTTTGTTTACAGACACTTAAGAAGTAAAACCTCACACAATATTTCACTTCTTTGCCCAGCTATTTCCAAATTAATTCTTGTTATTTTTCTGAATTGTAGCTTCTAAGAATCATACTTCAATGCAAACTTTTCTAATGATGTTTTAGTAACATAGCATGCTTTTAAATGTCCATATAATTTTAAACATGTTTTCTTTAGTATACAAACTTATATATGATAAATAATGTCAACAGATGTAAACCTTCAAAGTGCATCTATAATGTTGGAGAATAAAAAATTCCAGCTATATGATGTTCTTTTGGTTTGTCATGATGAAAAATCCTAAGTGAATTGTAGAGGAGTCCATTATATTTGCTTTAATCTGCAGTTGTTTAATGTCTTAGCCAGCAGATAATTGTGACTCTTTAAATTTAAATTAACTAAAGACATATAAGATTAAGTGAACCGCGTTGTTCCTCAGTTATGCTAGCCACATTTCAAGTTCTTGACAACCATGTGTCTGGTGGCTCTATATCCAATAGCATCAATATAGAGCACTTACATCATCACAGAAAGTTCTACTAGACAGCACTGATTTAAATTATGTTATTGGAAATTCTAGAGTAGAATATTTTAGGCAGTGGACAATAAATAGTGAAATGAAGAAGGTAACATTGGTACTAAAAGTAATTGAGTTAAACATAAGTATTGTACCCCATAAAATACAAATAATGTATGTATATTATATATATGTGTATAAGTACAGAGATTACTTAGAAATTTCTCTCTATTAAATTAAGCTACTTATTTATCATAAGAGTAGGAAAAGTCACTTTATCTTTTTTAATATTTTCTTATCTCTATTATTCAATATTGGACTTAGATATAGGGTCTTTAATGGACTTTTCACATTCCAACACTAAAATTAAAATCTATTAACTAAATTGGTTTTCCCAGAGTTCAGATTTTCTTTTTAGTACCTATAGAATCCTTTGCAATTAATTCATATTTGGAAGATGTATAATTAAAATAATATGGTGTGAAATTATACATGGTTGAAACTGGAATATTCAGTTTAAACTTAAAATAGTCTCATAAATTCTGACAGTGATATTCGTGCTCAGATATTTTAAACACTCACCAGAAAAAAGATAAAAGTTTTCAGAAAAGAAAAAAAAAATCAAACACTGGGATAATATAAATAATCATTGTGAAAATGTGCATTCCTATATTAATTATTTTAGGGGTATATGCATACAGGGGGGTGATAATGGGTTATAAAGATAATAACAATGTTTCTTTGTTAACTAAAATATCGAGTCCTCTTTAAGCATGGCATAAAAATGTGAAATATATCTTTGATACGAATTAAACAAAATGTCAAACTTTGTGAGCAGAGATTCAAAAACAGCTCTCAGAGCCAAAAGTTGAAAGCAAACCTGAGTCTGGAAATACCCCAGTAAACCTGGGAAGGCAATACTAGAATTCTTACTCAAGGCTTCTGTAGACCTGTTATTCGGAACATATTTTGAAAATCTGAAATCATCAAGTAATAATACACGAGAAGCTCTTCTGAAACTAATTAGTTCTATTTCTTTAAATCTTGAATTATTTTTAGTATATTTTTATTTTTAAAAACCAACATATGTCAGTAAAATACATCTAGAAAAGCAAACAATCTGATCTTTTCAAGTAAATTAATGGAGGAGTACCTTGATGTGTATACTAGAGATAATGGCAGATACATAAAAGGAAGAAGCTGAATAAAAAAAGAAACAAAAATCAAGATTGTTCAATTCACTGAAATAAATTAGAACCTCCCTCCTTGCCTTTCTGACCCATGAATCTTGGGAACACTAACATAGCAATTTTGTCTTCCTAATAAGTGTGACATGATTATGCCAGCTTCTCTCACACACGTTAGACATAACATTGATTGTGCTTTATACAACCATTTTATGTTTTTAAGAATTAAATATAAGCAAATAAAACTTAAGAGCAGCATTTTGATAACTTCTGCAACATTAAAAGAGCATGCACAAATTCTTTTAACTAGAGATAGTCTTCATATTTCTATTTAGTCGTTTATTCTACATTTGCCTGCACTTGCAATTAAAATATCCCAAAAGTTAACAAGAGTTTTTATCTCTGTTAAAAGATATCAACAAATGTAATTTAAATTATTGGATGTGACTAATAGTAGTTTTGAAGTCATTAAGTCAACTATAAATTTCAAATTGTTTGACCTCCCTATAATAGTAATTCTAAGTTCTTATTTGTATTCTGAAATTTTTCAATTAACTACTCATTTTGAACCAAGGTTTCAAGCAGAGGAAGAGTGTATTTCGTGGAGTTCAATGTCTGGTTACATCGTGCTCAGTAAGATCAGCAAGGGTTCCAGGCTGAAAATCTCCTCCTTGCCACTTAAGCTCACCATTAGTTGGCACAATATACTTCTGCAAGTTCCTCTCCACTATTAAAATATGTGAAGTCAGCTCTAATTGGAGCATTAAAAGTCCCACATTTTCACTTATGTGCTTTTATCTTATCATTTGCATTGCTCCTTCCTGTTCAATTATATAGATATTTGCATTCAGCCATAATTCACATTGCCCCTCTGTTCTCCACAAATTCTTCCCTGATTCGCGTTAGTTGATGTGTTTCAAGGTAAGTTATAAGATTAAATATATTTGAGAAATGCTTTGTTAAACAGAGTAAGCATTATCTTTTGTACTGTAGGATTTTCAGAGCTTTTTATATGCTATAAAACATAGTGATTCTCTAAAAGGCAGTTGTGATATCCCTTTTTTATCACATAGTTTGGGGTGACAGCATTTATTTCCCTAGAGCACTTTATAAAAAGCACACTTTAGGAACCTGGGCCGCAGCCCTTTCTGGGCTAGGCAATTTCTCTATCATGTGCGTACCTGAGCAGCACATATCATGCACACACGAGCCCACCAAACAGTACTGATGTGGCTTCTCAGGCCTCATAATCCGAGAACCTAACTCAGTAAGTCAGATGGTGGAACAGCTCTGATAAGCCCCAATGCCATTCTCAAGTAGATTGAGAACCGTAATTTGAAACAATAATTCACTGAGGCTATATTACATGCCAGATATTGCATATACTGGAAATACAGAGGTAAACAGATGACTTTTGCCTTCAAATATGTCAGTGAATAAGAACAAATGAAAAAATTAAAGCATATTATGATAAAACTATTTTACTATGGAGACACAAAAGAGGGAATGTACTAGCTTAAAGCCTTCATTTTACTGCTAAACTGAGACTATAAAAGAATCTGTTTTGTTCCAGTCAATTATGATAGTGATCTAGTTGGAACAGGACTCAGGTCACTAGAATTGTAGACTAGTTTTTTTTTTCTTTTTTTCTTAAGCAGCACTATGTAGAGTCTTACACAAACAAGATTTAGAAACGGATTACTTGGGTTCCAATTCTAGAAATTACCCATTACTAGTTATGTGAAACTAGACAGCTTAGTTAGCCTCCCTGAGCCGGGACTTACTCATATGTCAAAAATGTATAAGAACAGTTTATCCTCAAAAGGCTCACAGTGAAGATTAAATGAGAGAATATAGGGAACAGACTTGGAACATTGATAAGCATGTACTAAGTGTTCAGCAAATATTAGCTATTAGTATTTTATCTGCATTAGATATGCATTATATGCATTAATATATATATTTTTTGGTTTAATAATATGCGCCTAATAGGTTACATACTAGATCTGGGTTATATATATGTTATCACATGGTTTACCTGAATTTTATGTCTGTTATTACATTATTACTCTACTTAACTACTTGTCAACCAAAAAAATATTATGAAAACATTCTCATGCACTCAAGAAAAATATAGTTGAACTGTACTCAGGTATGAATGAGCCTTTGTAAACACAAGATTTATTGTGTCTCACTCCTTATGGGTAACTAACTTCTGATGGCTAAATTTCATTTTCTTTTTTATAGTTAAGCCTCATTAATATATGTTTGTTTTAAATTTCTCAATAAATCTGTACCAGACATACTGATGATTTTAACATCTGAAATGCAACCATTTAAAAATTACCTAAGTATAAAATTTGTTGTAAATAATTAAAGCTGAAAATTAAAGCTTCAATGAAAATATCAAAAGAAAAGTTCTAAATTTCACCTAAATAATATGTAATGTTTATCCAAGATTACATTTGAAAAATCTCAGCCCCAAATAATATCTATTCTTTAAGTTATTACCAACTGTAAATATACAAAATAACTTCTGCTTGTAACCATAACAACAAGCTTCTGTGATTTTCAAGGACGTCTTTTACAGTTTAATATAATACATTATATTTTTAAAAAATAAATTAAGTGGAAATCTCTCAGTGTTTACTTTTTCTCCTGAATTTTGGAATAAATTCAGAGAAGTTTCTTCCAACTACAACTTTTTTCTCATTCTGAGTTACAACATTAATGCTTGATGTTCATTCCTTGTGTTTTTGTATAAATATGAAAACAGAGGTTTAAAAACTGGTAGGAAAAGTCTTTGTTTTTTTTATATTACTGTATTGTTTAATAAAATATTTCTGTGTCCACCTCAGAAATCCAAAACAATTTTCATTCTGGTATGCTTTTCACTTCCTCACAACAAAAGTTCCCTTATGACACTTTTCTTTGAAACATGCAGGTTTTTTACATATCAATATATTGGTTTGTGCATATATGCACAGGTACAAGGTCCCTGTAGCTATAACCCTGTGTGCTGTGTATGTCCAGTTGCCCATTTATTATTTCCTTCAACAGTGAATTTAACAATCCCTGTGTTTAGGTGCAAACTAAAATGAAACCATGGTCGTTATGCTAAAGGAACTCACTTTCTAGGTTGATATGCAAATACACCAATAATGGTCATATATACACCTGAAATTAATATGGCATATGCCAATTATACATCAATAAAAATAAATAATAATGAAAAATAAATAAAACAGTTGTATATTGTGATGTGTTCAATATGTGGTGTCCACTTTGGCGTAATTGGAGGATGTTTCACAGAAGTGATATTGCCTGCTCTTGTTGGAAAAATGGAAAGTTACTCTAGCTGGAGAAAAAGCAGAAGGACATTGTAGGAAGAAAGAATATTAGGAAAGAAAAATAAATAAAAATATACTTTAAAAATAAAGCATGATTGTCACCATTTAGGTAGTTTTCTTTATTTCTAAAAAATACTTATCTATATTTAAAATTTTGTAAAAAGGCTAATTGTTAAAATAGAAAATGAAAAGCAGTATAGTATATGTTTCTTTTTTTTTTTTTTATCTCTTGTCTGGATGACTCTTGAAAAACATGACCCAAGATCATTTTGTTACTGGACACTCTAATGTCATGTAATAGAGAAAATAGGTCAGCAAAGCTTGAAAACTGGGTTAAGTCCCCACTTTAACGCTGTACTACCTAAATGATCCTGAGAAAGTCACTTGTGCATTTTGAGGTTGAATGTTCTATTCTGTACTCTCAGGATAATAGCAAAAATAATCATCTTTCCCAGAGTAAACAGTACAAGCACACAAAGTACAAAATTGAGATAGTTTCTAATTCAGAAACTGCTACAGAAGTGGTGGTTATCTTCATCACCATTATCATATCAGAACTCCCAATAGCAGCAGGTCTACAAACTGACAATTTTTCTTTCTTATATCTGTCTCCTTTCCACCCTTCCTTATATTCTGAGGAAATTATTTTTCTATTTACCGGTTTACCCGAGCCAGAAGCCTTGTAAGCTTTGCTTGCTTTGATTTTGCTGTTTGTTGCTACTGCTGTGTTGTGTTTTAATATATTCCTAGCTATTTCTTACTCTGTAAATTGAACGGGTATAAAAGTTCCACAAGTATTTATAAAGATTTTGTCCCAGCCCTATGAGTTCTTCCCACTGTGCCATGTTCTTGTGTGTGTCTGCTTTCCCAGAGAGCTGGGCTTTTGCCTGAAATGCCTCCTGCTGTGCAGTGCCCCTCGTTACCGGGCTAATTCTTACTCCACACGTGTCTATGAAGCTTTCTCTGATCCCAGTGGAGCTATTAACACTTTCTGTTTTCTCTACCCTGTGACTTATTGCATTGTGTTCTATTTACTCATCTGCCTACCCACTGGGTGGGGAAATAATTGGAGACAGGGAGTGTGCCTTCTATCTTCATGCTCCCACCTAGAACAGTGCCAGATATACACTAAGTGCTAAAGAACTATGAGTTGAGTAAATGAATGAGTAGATAAATTCATTTTCTCCTAACTAGGAACATCACACAGTCACTTTAATTTCTATTGTGATGCTCTTTTCTTATTATGATAACCTGAATTGACATTGTAACCATCCAAAAAAGATAAAATTATGCTCAGCAAAGTTTTAACATTATATTTTCTATTTTACTTTACAATGTATATATATACTACATGAATGCCTTTCTTAAATATTAAATGTAAGTAGTTTTTACCCCAAATTTATAATAAATTAGAATATTGATTCCCAAAGTAAACTAGACAACAAAATGATTAGAATAATTGAATATCAGCTAAACGTAAATGTAACAACCAGGAAGGTGTAGCTACTTGTATCTTCTTTTCCACTCTTAGTAACCACCATATCCAAATGGACTTTGTGACAATGTCATACAGTTATTAAAAGACAAAAAGACCAACATTTGCTGCCTGAACGTTTAGTGCTTCATGACTCTAGTCCCCGATCTTTATCTTTTCTCAAAGCTTTGCGGATCCCTCACTAAACATCAGGACAGGGATCTCACTTCTCTATTTCATTTTATATTTTCTTTTCTTTTACTTATTTTATTATTTTATTTTCATCACCATAATACAATAAAACAAAATTAAATTAAATAATCTCACTTCTCATGGAAACAGTGGTCAGTACTATTGACACATTCAAAATGTATGCAAATCACAATGGTGCTCTGACATAGAAAGACACATCTGCACTCTTGATGAACTAATCTTATAATTCCAGCTGCCTTTTTTGAAGCAGGGTTGCACAATACTTGAGACAGTTATGGCATTTTCACCCTGAAGCTCACCTCATAAAAGCTAAAATCCAGGTTGCCCTATTGTCTCACTGGGAGGAGCTGGGGAAACAGCATGAACAAAAAGGTGTCATTAACTTTTATCTGTTAGAATAGGTGGCTCTCAGTGTTTCATAAAAAGGTCCAATTTTTATCTGTTTCCTTGTTTACAATATGGCATATCCATATCATAATCCAAATATTATCAAAAAAGGAAATCAACGGAGTCTTTCATAACCTCTACAATATTTTAATACTTCACTTTTAAAACTGACACTGTTGGTGGTTGGGTTTATGTTGATGATAACGTCTGGCTGCTTTCAGGTTGTGAGGCAATAACTGAGATCTGGGAGAAATAAAACAAAACTGGATTTAACTGTGTTCACTAGACTAGGATACAGTTTTTGCTTTATAACTAGGAAATCCCACAAGACTATTATTATCAACAGGCAATTTTTCTTTCATTTAGAAAACGAAGCATCTTGAATAGTATAAAATGAGAAGCTAAGCCAGCCATTGACTTTGAAGAAAAGGACAATGGTTTGGACACAATAAAATAAATATCTTCTGATAAAATACAAAAGGAATTAAATGATTTACATTCTTATGAATGAGTGATGATGGTAACCAAATTTAGTATATCTGGACATTATATCTTGAAACTCATGTGGAAACAGACTCTTATGACTCTGTTTCAGTTAAAATCGAATTGACACTCCTTTGAAGTTTCTGTGGCTATGATAAAAAATATATTAAAAGATAGCAAAACGGTTACATAATTATATAGTCAAAAGTTAACACTTGCACATTACCTTGGGAACAGGATAATATTTACTGCACAAGGCTTCTCTATTAGGTACTGCTTCTATCAAATTAATGTTTAAAATTAAGCTGTAAAATATACTATGACATGGTTACTCTGCCAATTATAAATGTAAGGGACCAAAAAAGCAAAGTCAATATATTAATTAGCAAGAAGCAAAATTTAATTGTTGCATATGGTATGATAAAAGCAGGGATTTGGTGCAACGTCTTTGAAATTAATTTAGGTGGCAGAAAATTTAGAGCACTATAGTGTCCTATTTTAAAACATCAAAATTTTCTCTAAATTTGTTATTTTAACAAGCATGGTGGGTAGGTTAAGCTTCTACAGAGATCATTTTGGAGCATGTAATCACTGTAAATTATAGGGCAAAGAAAAATGGAAAGATACACCTTCTCTACGTACCAAAACAACATAATTCAAAGTAAATGGACATAATCTATAGAAGTTTAGCAAACAAACACCAGACAGCTCTGACACCTTAATGTGTGTTCATCCCTCATCTGAAATCTCCAGCCCACTGTCCTTGATCCTTGCGATGACCTCTTCTCCGTTCTCACAATGAAATGCAAATGCAGCACAGCTCCAATATGAATCTTTCCTGATATTCCCACTGTGCTGTTTCTTTTGAATGTATCTATAATACACCTTGTTATTTATTAGCCATGGATATTACTTATGTCTCCTGCTCTAAAGTGGCACAGAAATTGTGTCAGCTCTACTTGTGACTACCACGTGCATGCGAAGTGTGATCTGAGACTTGGCTCTACATCTGCCTTTCCTCCAAGATGTAAAGGCATTCAAAATTAAAGAAATATGTAAGTTTAATCCATTTCCACAATGCATTTATTGATTAGTTAGAAAGACTTTTGCTTAAAACTTTAAAATATACTTGCTGTAAAATACCATCATTTAAATTTTTTTATTTCACTGTGATAGTCACATTTCTATTTTTGATTTCTCAATAGAAATTTCTACGCATTCACACTTTACATTGGTTTCCATGTTGAAACATGCAGAACAGGATTTACCACATTCAATGCAATCCACAATCTTAATTCTAAATTTAAGATTTTCAATGTTTGTTACAAACCCAGCTCGAGGATCTAAAGACAGGTCCCTGGGAAACTTCAGCTTTTTGCTAACGAGTATCGTGGGGTATAAGCCATTGACTTTGGATACTTCAATGATCCTTTTTTCTGTGTCAGACCAATAGAGGTTTTTTCCAATCCAATCAACAGCAAGAGCATTGGGAACAGCTGTGTTATGTACTACCTAACAAAATAAGAATTTAAACAGTTAACAATGTAAATGCCTAGAATAAGAACTGGGCATTGCTTCCTGATTTTTACAGAGATAATAGAATTCTATTTAAATGATAGAAATAAAATTTAGATAAGCATAAAACAGAACAACTTACCCTAATAAAATGACTTACTCGTTTCTAATTACCTAATATGTAATCAGGTCCCCAGAAATTACATGTGGTTTTAAGAAAGAAACAGTTACATTTAAAAACAGCTATTGGACAGATGCATAATTATTGATCACATTTATGTATTAGTTTACTTGTCCTCTTAAAATTTGGGGTGAAAATTCTGTCACAAACAAAGACACACACACACACACACACACACACACACATACACACAGACAAAAGAATTATTGAAATTTATCTTTAACAGGTTCTAGAGGAGATATCAACAGCATTTACCACTCCCTCAACTGCTGTTGCCCTATTTCAATGATCTACTACAGGAGAGAGGAAAAAAAAATATAAGAGAGAACTGACATAACCAAAGGGAAGTAAAAATATTCTCATACAATTTGTCTGCTCAGTTCTAACCCATGTCAATATCAAATATAATAAGAAAATAGGCTATTAATGTACAAATATGACACATATAAAATAATCCAAAATTCTCAATCTATATGGCCACTATTTCTGAGTTCTCAGTGCTCTGAGGACTGGGTGAAAAAAGCAATTGAAACTTGGGGCTGTATAGAAGCCAAGAGCAATATAGTTAGAGACAAAAAAAAACTACTGAATTTTTATAGCTATATTTCCCAATAACCATAAATAGTAAGGATATATATAAAGTGACACCATGAACACCTTCAGCAATTAATAATATCAACCTGCTATACTGAATTGCACGACATCTTTTCTTCTTTCTCCCAAATTTCAATTTGGAAAATTGTCATGTCTGACAATTTTAATGAAAACCAGTGAATTACTAATCCCAAAGGAAGAAAGATGCATTTTGTAACCTATGTTATGACATAATTTAAAGTAGTAATGAGACAATGTTGGCAAAGCAGTAGAGAAGTCATGTCCTTTAAAAATATTAAAGCATCTTCAAAAAATGTAAAGATAACCCTAAATTGTGCATGTCTTGTAAAAAATATATGATGAAGTTTGAGTAATACAACTTTCACAGTTTAATATAGATTGCCAGAGAATTAAATTATAAAACAAAAAAACCCCTATATGCTTCTTTGTTCTATATCATATACTGATATTTCATTGTATAAACCATCACTAAATACAATTGTACTGAGTCTCCAGAACCCAACCTACTGGTGGCTTTGGCATTCTATATACACATCTCAAGACAATTAATATTTTCAAAATTGATTGCTTCTAACAAAAATGTCTGTATGCTATAATCAATGGCTAAGAAGAGTGTAAGTGATTAATAGGTTTTAACTACTTGAATTTAAACTTCTTTATAATAAATTTCACTGTATGTAGACAGTGCAGATAATTTTATTTTAAAATCTGAGATAGCACAGAAATATTGCCAAGTATCTCATATCTAGAAGGTGACATGTAGTTAATTATGATGCTATCTAATCAGAACATTCATGATTTTATACAAATGCATGCAATTATTTCCATCTAGAGTAGGTGAATTTTAATAATGCTGTAATTTTAATCTATAATTTAATAATTACTATTTTTCAATTACAAACACTCAGACTCAATTTTTTCTTTTGTATAAATCGACACAATTGAAGCTGAGGCACAAATCATTCATGCTAAAAGCATTCATCACATTTTCTAAGGTTTAAACAAGGATCCAAATTTTATTTACTCAATTTGATTTTTAACCTTGTTTCAAATAATAGCATTATAATGAACTAAAAGAATGAAAAGTCTCATATTTCATATTTCAACTATATTAATTTTCATTATAAAATGTGAAACGCAAACCAACCTAATATGATCTATGAGTTGTACCATTACCATCAAATAACATTTTCTATTTAATTCAACCACACTAATAAAATATCCAATAATCCCATTGTTGTAATATGTAGTTACCTTAACATCGCTTCCATTTAAACACATTCTATTTATGCGGCTGCCATTGGGTCGGCTGGAATCAATCCAGTAGATGAATTCTTCTCTGTAATCAAAGTCTATAGCAATAACATTGTTTAATCCCTAAAAATACAAAAGAATGTGTTTGATAATAGTTAAATATATAAATTATTTTTAAATGTTTCAGTTTATAAGAGCCTCTATCTCCCATTGTACCTAGATACTTATAGCTGTTACAAATAGCATATGTGATCAAATCTTTTAAAAGCATCATATGTTTACATTTTTCCTACACCATACACTTAAGATGTTGTGTAAGTTATTTGAAAGTATTTTCCAAGCCCAGCCGGGTGTGGCTCAGCAGTTGAGCATTGACCTAGGATCCAGGCGATAGGGGTTCAATTCCCGGTCAGGGCACATGCCCAGGTTGTGGGCTCGATCAACGACTCTCTCATCATTGATGTTTCTATCTCTCTCTCTCCCTCTCCTTTCCTCTCTCTGAAATCAATAAAGATATATTAAAATATATATATTTTTTCCAAGAAGGTTACAACAATTTCAGAAAGTTTATAGATAATGGTTTATCTAAATAGCCAATAAAGGGGAAATATTTGCTTTTGAGATGATAAAGTGAAAGACTCTCACTATAGGTTATTATTAAATATAAATTTAATGTCATTATTATCTGTTCTGTAGAGTAACCAGAAAAGAGCATACATCTAAATTGGAAATATTGAAGATCCCTGATGATTTATGATGATCCTTGGATAACCATCTGATTAAAGTCAGAAAAGACAATTTTGAATTGTATATTTCCCAAAGTTTTTGTCTCAATTAGATAAATAAGCTCCCCCCCCCCCCCAGTCTTTTCATGCTTACAGTGGCCCCTTAGGCAAAACAGTACCATGTCAGAATTTAAAAGTTATAACTTTAGGAGAGTATTTGACCAAAGAGGAACTGAAGAGTCAACATCTTTTTATTCCATGTGGTGGATATGCAAGGGAAAGCCTCACTTCAGACTCATGGTTATGCATTTTTTAGCAGGTAACAAAGCCAAACAGGGATTCAGCCAATGGGTTTCTGGATACTGCAGCTCTTTGTTGCAGCAGTTCTGCTGTTTGACTGATTTTGTTTGAGAATCGTACATCAGCATCTGGGAATCTTCTGAGATGTTGGATTGTTCAAATGATTGCTTAGGGATTAGTTTAATTCTGATCTATTGTTAGAGCTTATAGATTTACTACCTCAATGGACTAATAAAACTTGGATCAGAATTTCAATTGTGCTAACTCATTTTGAGACTTGAATAGTTTATTAATATATAAATTCCTATGGATCAAAAAATAATTTGATATGGCAGACACTTGGCAAAGCCCCACAGATCTTTACTATATCTTTGAAACTAATGTAGGATTGCTCATATCAACTTTTCCCCTAAAGTTGTAGTTAAGTCTCAGATTGTTTTAGGAGTCATTTATTAGTAGTTTTAGTTCCATAGTTAAGGATAAGCATCTTCAGGAAGAAAAGTTCTTTTGTTTGCTTTTGTTTGGTTTGCAGAAAAAGGGATAGGAAGGATGTTATTTACCACATGTGGGTTCAGTTTCCATATGTATTCCCTAAATTTAGAATGAGATAATAAGAATAGATTTATAAAGTGCTCTACGAGAAACAGGCCAAGGCTAATTTATTGCTGTTCAGATTTTATTTCTTTCCAACCATCTCCAAGACTAAGGACAGCCTATGTATAGAAGCAATTTAGAGAAGGTTTTGGCAAATACTGATTTTTTGCTTCTCTCAGCAGGGCTGCGTTCTAGTAGTGAGAGTGTAAAATCATAGGTTCAAATCGTATGCTTTTATTTATCTTAACATGAGCAATCTCTTCTTCAGCTCCAGATTGTAAAGTTAACCTGACAGCCTAACCCCACAGAATTGTGTGCCATTTGTCATAAACAAGAAGCGCACGGAAGTAAACAAGACTCAGTGTAAGTTCCTCGCTCTGTCCAGATACATAAATGCAAGCATAGTTCTTAGTGATGACATTACTGATCAAATGATGTCTATAAATGCTAAAAACAAAGTAATCAAACAGAAACTTCAACTAATATCCAGTCACAGATTCAAAAGATTCACTAAATATTTATTCACAAGCTAAAACCTGGAGGACTCCTTAACTAAATGTACTTAAGAGCACATATCTAGAACTTTGCTTCTGCAGAATTAATCAAGGTTCTAAAATAGATATTGAATATATTCCAAGTTCTGTAGAGGGTTTAATAGATTCATTACCATTCTATAATATTCCTTAAGTTCAAATGCTTTTTTCACCAAACAAACGAAGTAAATGGGTTAAGGTTCTGTGATAGGCTTGCAATTCAGATAGAGATGAATAAATGAGAGATTTATAGAGAAAAAGTAGAGAGAAACTTGTCTAACTTTAGTAAAAATTTACCCACAATTCCATCATGTCAAAATTATTCTCTTCTTTACAATGATCAATTTATATAATAAAAATCCAATGCCAAATTTAGCAAATTCACTATAATAAATTAAAGCTGTAAAAACAAAGAAATTGAAGCTCTGAATTCTGACATATCTACCTGGCCAAACTGGTCATTGCTCTACAGCTTTGCCATTCATCTGCACAGAAGCGGTGCAATGATCTCTTTGTAGAATCACAGGCAAAGAATAGTAAAACAGCCAAGGGTACGGTCAAAGTAATGTCTAAAAACTAGGGCAATCCCAGTGGTTTCAGAGCTGAATATTGGTTTCATCAAAATCCTATTTGCTTCTTTCATTTCTGTAGCTGAATATTGTACCCTTTGGTTCAAGATGATTAATTTAGGAAATTGTGTTTTGTTTCTCTATACAATTTTACAGGAATAAAAGGCGCTGTTAGAATTGATTTGGATAACACACTGGAAAGCTACCTGATTAATTTTCGTTTCTACAACCCATGCTATTAAAATACATTTTCTAAATGTTGTGTATGAATTTAAGTTATAGTTGGCCTAGCTATAACCATGTTTTAGACTACATAGGCTAAAAAATAAATCTACCGATTATAATTTTATGCTACAAAGTTTCTTGAGATTGTTACTAATGATAAAGGGGAATAAAACTCAAAATGTTAGGGTAGATCATTCTACCTAATCACCTACACAAAACATTCTGAAATAATTAAGGCAAGAGTGGTGGTGTCTTTTCATTTATTTTGACTGAGAGAAAATGCGAAGAGATAATTACTTTTATTTTCTACCTCATTCTGCATATGTAGACACATCTCTGAGGGGAGAAAAAATGGTTTTCTATTGATTAAACCTTCTCGAGTATATCTACAATGCTATGGCAAAGTTATGGTTAAAAACTTGGTCCCTGACAGAAATAATGTATTTCAAAGAGGGGATAGTCAAAACTGGAGGTAAGACTGACCTGCGGTTTCTGGGTCTCTATTTCCTTTCTCAGTGGTCACCATTAACAGGTGGTTTCCAAAAGCACAGGTGGTCAGAGTCTTCATGAGCTTTCCCATCTTCCTCACTCCCTTTTTATTTTCATAAACACTACACTAAGAAACCTATCTGAAACTCATCCCCACTTAGGTACTAGCGATTGGCAGTAATCTAAAATTATACCACCAGGAAAAAGTGATATCTGAAAGTGTGCATTAAAGCAGCTTGGTTATGAAACAGACTTAAATCATGCATAGAGGAAAAAATCACTTTGCTCCATTAAGAACAATCTCTGATAACATATTAGCTATAAAAAACAACAAAAGAGATATCAATAGAAATGTCCTGAGCCACAAGGCTGGAAAATGAGGTAAAGAGTGCCATTGAACTTGTAATAGGTTTTTCATGAAGTGTTGCTATATTAGTTAAATTTTTGGTTCATCTGAGCTTATAAACAGAGGATCCTAAAAAGAGAACTTTCTAAGATAGCACAGTCTAAAACAAAGAAATGCTAAAACGCACACACACGTGACAACATGGATGGATCTTGAGAATATCATGCTAAGCAAAATAAGTCAGACAGAAAAAGTCAAGAACCAAATTACTCCACTTATATGGGATATAAAACTGAAAGCAACAAATGAATAAATAAAAACTCATAGATGCATACTACAGGGCGGTTACCAGAGGGAAGGGGGTGGGGGTCGTAAAGGGGATCAATATGGTGACAGAAGGAGATCTGACTTTGGGTGGTAAACGCACAATACAATATACAAATGATGTATCAGAATTATACACTTGAAACCTATATATATTTTTTCATTACTTTTTTTTTTTTTAAATACATTTTTATTGATTTCAGAGAGAGGAAGGTAGAGGGAGAGAAAGAGAGAGAAACATCAATGATGAGAGAGAATCATTGATTGGCTGCCTCCTGCCCACCTCCTACTGGGATTGAGCCTGCATCCCGGGCATGTTCTCTGACCAGGAATCAAACCGTGACCTCCTGGTTCATGGGTTCACGATCAACCACTGAGCCACACCAGTTAGGTTGTGTTTTTTTTTTAAATTTATCTTTATTGTTGAAAGTACTACAGATGCCCCCTTTTTGCCTCATTGACCCCCTCTACCTCTCACCTGTTCCCCAGGCCTTCATCATACTATCGTCTGTGTCCATGGGTTACGTATACATGCATACAAGTTCTTTGGTTAATCTCTTCCCCCCCGCCCCAGAAGCATAAAACCTACATATTTTATTAACCAATGTCACCTCAATAAATTTAATTTAAAAATAAATTAATTACAACAATAATCATTTAAAGGCAAAACACACACGCGCGCGCACAAAGACCATACTATAGTAAAGAGAAAATAAACATATCCCCTTTCCAGAGACTATACAAGGAAATTAATAACTGGCACACTTCACTTTAAGGTATAGAGAGGGTGTGGAGATTTATTTCATGAGAAAAATAACTTTCAATATTCTGTAACTTGGCTAATTAGGTTGCACAATGCCCTGGCTTTCCCTCGAGGAGGATGCCCTATGACAGTGGCAGTTCCCTTAACTCCAGCTCTCCCCACCTTCTCCTGCTGAATCCCAGGGGGAGGTCACCAGCTCGCCCCGCTCTCCACCCTCATGGTGTCTGCCCTGCAGACTTAAAGGGTTATTGGAAGGATGGATTTAGGTGCATGAAAGTGTTGCAAACACATGGTATAATTATAGACATTATTACTAACGTTTAAACCTTGAATTCTCATGTTAAAGAAGAAATTTTATTTTGTTCAAATAAACATTAATTGAGAAAAAAAATATTAGGTTGCATAGGAAGAAAAAGGAACTAAGTTAAATAATGTAGAAAATCATTTGGCCAGCAAATTTTTTTTTCCATTTTAGAACAGTTATATGTACTTGAACTTTTTCTCTAGAGATATTCATCTCTTAAAGCGACAGTTGTCTCCCCTGGCTGGTGTGGTTCAGTGGCTGAGCATCACCCCGTGTAGGAAAATGTTGCAGGTTCAATGTGCAGGAAGGCAACCAAGTTGTTTCTCTCTCACATTGATGTTCCCTTCTCCCTCTCCCTTTCTGTCTTTCAAAAAAAAATCAATAAAAACATATTTTGAAAAAGAGATAGTTGTCTGGTTTGTGTATTTTAAATATATTTCTGTTTAGTTTTTATAAAAACATAGAAATATTTTATATTTTACTCAATCTCCTTAGGGCTCAGAATTAAAGAGCGAGAGAGAGACAGTGTGATCCAGTGGATGTTGGTGGATATACCAAAAAGAGCGAAAGTCTAAATCTCATAGACATCCATGAATTCGCCAGGAATCCCTGTAGCAAGCACATGGCAAGTCTGAGTGCTACGGGGAATTGGAAAACATGGGCTCTATGTCAAAGTGGCAGCTGCTAAACAGTTTGGAACATGAGAATTGAGCTATGTGAGCCCAGCAATGATAACCCTTCGTTTTTTTGTTTGTTTTTTTCCTTTTAATGAGTAGCTAGAAATCTGGATTTTCAAGAGAAATTTTTATTTCCAATCTGTGACTTAGAGGAAAGCTGGAAAATCCAACTCTGTCAGGAAGAATCAATATCACAGTTACCAAGGAAAGTTCACACTTAAAATAAGACTAAGTCCTTAAGCAAAATGAATGAAACTCTAACAATAACAATGGAGGAACCCATTATTGGGGTGGAAAAACTTATAATTAAGTATTTTTTGTGTTGTTGAAAAATTACCACATGAAAGGCTTTTTTTGCCTGTGCCAAATGCTGTTATAAATATACTATAAGAACAAGAAATATCTTTAGTTGTGGCACACTTATTCTACACAGTGCTTTCACATATGCATGCCATTATTATATAGTTTGGGGCAAAGAGAACTTTGTAGCACAACAGACACAAACTAAATAGTTCCAAAGATGCTATTTCTCCTGACAACTAAAACTATGCTATAACTAACTGTATGTGATTTTTCTAATCTGTGTAATAGTCATTCTAGCTTTAATCATTTAATTTTATGCTATTTCCACTGCACACTGGAAGAAAAAAAAGTTGACATGAGCAAGTCACAGCTTTCTATCTTGTCATAAAGTGGAAATTATATCTTTTCATATCAAATAGGATATGTAAATGAACCCTGAAAATAGAATTCAAACATCAAAACAGGAGTCCAGATACTCTGGGGTCTTGGGATGGGCTGAGAGATAAAGAGGGTAAGGCTGGAAATGTGTGCCTCACCACCTTTTAACTAAGTGACAATCACGTTTGCTCCCTTGTTTTTTCCAAATTTTAAAGGCTGGGGATCATCAACCCCTTTTTATTTCCTGGTTTTATAAACCGAAACTTGAGTTCTATAAAAAGTATTTATTTTTAAATCCCTAGGGCAGGAGAGAGAATTTGGATAATGCATGAAATGCCTTCAAAGAGAACTTTGTGCTTTCTCTACTCTAGCTGTTCCTGAGATAGTTACTCCCTTGCATTCATTACACCTTGCATCTTTTACTCTCTTTGATATGGTGTGATGTGACAAATTCAGAGCATCACCCGGACAATTCAAACACAATAAAGTTTATGGTAATCTCATATACTTATGTGCGCATACTTATGAATAGTGCGTCATAAATTCTAACTGTGAGATATTTCTGTGGCGCTATACATATCTGAAGTACCCATAATGAATATTATGAAATCATTGTGGGAACATCATACCTGTTTTAAAAGGGTGTAGTTGGAGCCATCGGTGCTAATTTTTCTTATCTCATGATGATCAGCAAGAATTAGAAAAGGTTCTTCATCTAAACAACAAAACAAGCAAACATATTAGACTTTTTGGATACATGGTTTTCAACTCACTTAGTTTCTGAAGCAATACATTCAAAGGCAATGCCCCTTAGCAGATTAATGATTTAAAAATTCACACTGAGCACTTCGGTTGATAATAAAATGAAAAGGCAGCGGTTACCTAGACAGTACAGAAAACCAAGATAATCCTAAGTGCTAACCCTCTCTTTCCCTCAATTTCCTTGAATATTAAAGTATCTAATTTATTTGATATTAGTAGAAATACCTGCTGTTGTAATCTGATTTTTAGATGAATATTTTTGAAAAGAATAAGCTGCAACCTATCTTAGAAACTTACAGTAAAGCTAAACATTCATACAATCAAATATTTCATTTTTGATAATTAAATAATTACCCTATGCTCTCAGAATAACTTTGGTGAAAACCAAGAATATCATTGCCTACACGTAAATTTTTCATCGGCCTAGGGACTTCTCCTAAATAATTTCTGATGTACAGGATAATAATCTTTATCTATTAATCAATTTAATTTTAACTTTCCTCATGAGTCTGTTTTTTAAAATCTTTTAATAGTCTTTATTCCCTTCTTGTAGTTTGTCCAATATGAAAGTTTATAGTGATGGAAACTGACTGGTTGAAGATTTTATGTCTTCCTATTCATGTCACTAAATGAGCGATGTAGCAAGTACTGAACAAGAAAGCAGGTAATTTGGCAAATAAAACAATGGGTTCCAAATAATACACATATTGATTCAGGAATGAATATTTCAAAAAGAAGTAAAAGTGAAATAAAAATTGAAAGTAGTTATTTTTTTATAATGTGCCAAGTTTTAACCAGTCATAAAATTAATTTTTAAATTCCTATCCCTGGTATTTATTTCATGAAAAGAGATGAGAGAACATATAATGTTTTAAATGTTGTCATCCACATGCATATTTGAAAGAAACTGGCAGTGTTATCTGGGTCATGATACTTCAGACCAAAGTCAGAGTGACAGAGACACCTGAAGTACCATTTGTTTCCACTTCAATAGTAGTATTACATATTGCTTTGTATCATTTTAATACGTGTGATAATGATCTCCCCTAATAACGTACAGTATATTTTAAAGTTATGGGTCATGTTTTATTGAATGTTCTCATTTACAGACAAATCACACTATTTGGAACAAACAGAAGTTTAATAACATTTGCTGAATCCCTGGAGGAATTGCACTGAGCTTGTGTAGCTGACATTGTTGTTGGCACCATCATCACTGTGGTTCTCATTGACCTGTGTTCTCCCCGACGGGCACATGTGAGCGTAAGGTGCAGGCAAAAAGGAAACACGAGTGGAACACTGTCACAATGGGCCCTTTCAGAGTCTAGGGCTAGGCCAAGTCTGCTCCTAAGAACCTGTGATTCAGCAGGAGGCAACGCTAGAGATGGTTCTTGTTGCTTGTGAGCACCCTTAAAACCAAACCAAACCAAACCAAACAAAGCGCTTGATAATTCACGAGACCATAATGCAATATCATTACAAACAGCAGTTTGCGGATAACACACAAAGTCAGAATGACAGATTCCCATATCCAGGTAAGTAGAGAAGAATTTTGATTTCTAAGAAACAGCAAGAAGAAATGAACTTAATGAAATGGCTCTGAAATTCAGGATCCATACATGTAACTGAGGTTGGGCCAGTGGACACGTTCGATTCTTTACCTGAAAGTGATTTGCAGCCATTTGGGTTGTGAGGTTGTACTTCATACCCATCTGTACAGAGGCACCTGTAGGTCCCATATGTATTGACGCACTGCTGGCTACACGGAAAGCCCATCGAGCATTCATCAACGTCTACACAGGTTCTACCATCATCCTTCAGCTGGAATCCAGGCCAGCATTTGCACTGCAGAAGAAAAAGCGCAAGTATAACCCATTCACACCATTGCCACTGTCTCTTCTTATTGGATCTCTCTTTAGCATGATTCAACCAACAGCAGTTAATGGCAAATCTTTCTGTCACCCAGCGGTGAAACTTTAATAAGAATTACAAATATTAAGTAAAGGTTAAAGTTTTAAAAATTCCCTGAAATACCCTCATTTGATCATCTGAGGTTGGGAAGGTTACAAAAGTTAACTGATACCACCATAGCCATGTGGCCAGAGAATGGGAAAAAAGTACAGAACTAAACTGTCAACTTTTATGCCTATTCTATTTCATTATATTGTCTTTTCAGAAGACTTTAACAACCATAAGAATTAAACCTTATGTGGAGCTTTGAAGATGACTAACATTATTCCTTTATTTTATCAGAGCCTTACAGAAATCTATGATGTAGGTATTATTATCCTTAGTTACCTGATGAGAAACCTAGAGGCACAAAGGTGAAGTTCCCTAGGTAAAGCAGGAGGAGAGTTGAGGCTGTCTGTAACTTGTTAACACATAGTAAGGGCCAATTAATATTTATCAACTTGGTCTGATTCCATAATCTGATATGTTGATGTTGACTGGAGAAATAACAATCACATAGTTTTTCATCAGTATTAAATCAGTTTGTATCATCAAATACAGTGGTCCCTCCGTTTTCGAATGTCACCCATTCCGGGAGCCTGTTCATGTTCTGAAATGTTCAAAAACCGAGGGATCCACAGCCGACAGCTGGGCCTCAGGGTCTTGCCCTCAGCAGAAGCCATGTGGCCTTTTCGACTTCCGAGGCGTGTTCGGAAACCGAAGCATTTCTGTCTGGGTTTGCAGTGTTTATAACCTGAAATGCTCGTCCACAGAGACTTTCGAAAACTGAGGCACCACTGTATCTCTTCAGCATCTCTATCATGTTCTATATGAGCCTCTGAGGATGATATAAGATGCTTACTAACTGGCATGTCAATTCTGAATACAGTGTCATGCCATATATGTCTTTGAATTCCTGGAAATAATAAGGTATTGTGATTGGTCACTGTCTTTCAGTTCTCTATTCAGTCTCTGCCAAGAAGGATATGAGAATTGTAATTATACAAAATGAACCTATAATTGGCCAGATGGTTATGATCATATTAACCTTTACCAAGACTATTTAATGGTCTTTGAATAAAGGAACTTGTAAGTATTGAGTAGGACAGTGAATTAAGAAAGAACTCTAAGTTATTGAGAATAACTAGTATCTAAGGGTTAGCCATAGCAGACATTCCATCATTTAGATCATTTAAGAGTAAAAGTAACAGCCTGGCCTGCATGGCTCAAGGAGATCAGTGTCTGATTCCCGGGCAGGGCACATGCCCAGGTTGTGGGCTCAGTCCCCAGTCAGGGGCGTGCAGGAGGCATCTGACCAATGATTCTCTCTCATCTTCGATGTTTCTCTCTCTCTCCCTCTTCCTTCCTCTCTCTGAAATCAATAAAAACATACTTTTTTTAAAAAAAGAGTAAAAGTAACAGAAGAACTTTTTATCTATTAGTCAGGCCAACAATTAGTTGAGGGGTAGATTTTAATTTTTTTTAATTACAAAAAGGCATTTATTACTTGGAGGGGAAGCAACATCAATTTCACCTGAAACTATTCAAAAGATAAATACCTTTTTCTAAGTCCTTGTACAAAAACTAAATTCCTTTAAGTTCTTAGCACTTTACTCTTTAACAAGTATCACCAATATGTACCTAATAACCCTCAGCAAAAATAAAGAGTTGTTTTGCTTTTAATCACTAACACCCACTAGCAAGCCAACAAATCCCAGCAAAGCAACAGCTTGATTATCCAAACTGTTCTCATCATATCTTAGGCTGTGACAACACTACTTTCCTTAAGAAGACTCAACCTACCACCTAATGCAGGAAAGCAAGGGGATTGTGGATTTACTACGGCAAAAGGAAATAAGATGCTTAATGTTACTGAAGTGTACACATAAAAATGGTTAAAATAGTAAACTTTGCCATATATATTACCACATTTAAAAAACAAATAATTTTTTAAAAAAGAAAATGAGAAACTGACAGAATACAAGAAGATTTCTGTTTCTGAAGAAGAACAGAAATTAGATCGTGTGATCATGTGGTCAGGAAGCCAGAAAACCCATAAGCAGATACAGAGCAGAGCTAAATTCAAAGGGAACTTTAGAGTAAATGAAAAGAAATTTCATAAAATATGTTGAATCCCTCCCAAAGAATATTATAAAAAACTTAAACAGTGTCTCAATTTTAACAGACTTCTGAAAGTCACTTTGAATGGCTAATGTCAGGCGTATAGAACCAGTATATCAAATAGAATGCCTAGATAAAAACACATTTATGGAATATTAATTTCCTGAAGGTAAATTGATACAAGCTACTGAATATAATATACATTTCTATAAACAAATGAAATTAGGATGTTTAATATTTACAGTAAGTTTTTAAAAAATGTTTATTGAATAAGAAGATTTTAAAAAATAATTTACTACCCAATCCAGTAACCTTGTTATAACAAAAACATTTTTGCTCCTAAATAATTAATAAACATCTATGGGAAATTCTACTAGCCTAATTTACATAAACTGAAAGGAAATAATAGTAATTTGCATATTCAGCAATAAAAGATGGGAGATTCATAACAGTTAAAAAATTTCTCACCTTCATTTTAAGAGACACTTTTTATAAAACTGAGATTTACATATGCTCAGACATATTAATTTTCCTCTTCATTAAGAACCATTTCAAATTCCCCTGCTTTGTATTAATTTTTATACAGGATCAGATAGCTAGAAGAAAGAAACATAGCTACCCAAACTTTTTCTATTACTTTCAGGAACATTTTTGTGCAGTTTTAAAAGTGATAGTTGACAAATATTGATTATTTTATTTCTAATGTATACATTAAAACTTCCTTCTCTCCCAGAAGTACATTTATTTTTACATGGTAAATTTTCCTTCCCCTCAAAACAGATTATCGCTTTAGTAAATGTTATTACTCCCCTTTGAATAGATATATTATATGTGTTTTACAGCCAAACATGTAAGTTGTTCACAGTCCATAAGGTCTAAGTTTTGCTTACATAAGCAATTTTCATTTTACTGCAGAATTTGGAAGATTTCTTGACATGCTCTGCTGATAATGTACTGAGAAATAAGTTATTGGACAGTTTTCTCCATTTCCTGGAAAAGAGAAACCCATCATCTGACCTCCCCCCACAAAATAGATAAGCATTTGGTTGTACATAGGCTTTTTACTCAATTTCAGTCAATATAGATATAAAATATTTGCTTTAAACCTTTGGTTTCATTTCTTATTTATGATTCTAATCTTAGCTCCTTAACTTTTTATACTTGTCTGTTTCCCACAGTAGATGTTTTATTTTATTCATTAGTTTTGACATGTGTATATATTCAGGGACATTATTCATAGCAATTCTGTCAAGTATCACATGCAAAGAATTTGTGAATGATTAAATATAGTGTCTATTTTAACTAAAATTCTCACTTCATTCTCTTTCAGAGAAGTCAAAATAAAAATACTGATATTTTAAAGGTACCAATAAACAAATGTTTTTGTGTAAGTTTCTTGTAAAGTAATTAAAATAGTATGATTTAACATGTTTTTCAGGTTGATATCTACTGCTACCAAACCTAGTTTTCCAGGTATAGTATTTCTGGGTACAAAGTACTTCTTACAAAACGGCCTTATTTTGAATGTTATGTCAAAAGGTGATCATTTTATATTTTGTAATTTTTAAATTTTACCACCAAAACTGTTATGACAGAGTTTAAATTCACCTGGGATAAACACAAATAAATCTATTTTGAAATTTAAATTTTGGATTTTTTTCTATAGATATATAGACTTATAGCATATATTATACAGACAGAACGAAAGAATTATTTATAACCTATGATTTAAGATTTTAAGTAATTACCTGTCATATTTCTATAACATTTTCCTTCTTTTTCAGAAAACATTTCTATATTGATTGTGCATATATAACTAATATATATTTTTTTGCTTCATTGGATTTCAAATATTTACTGACAAAATTATTTGATGCATACTCATCTCATTAAGAATGATCTGGATTCTTTGTCTTGTTTCCTTTTAGTTATAGTGTTCATGAGTGCATGTGTGTATTAAGTCTGTAAATTTAACCAACACTTCTTAAAATAATATTGGGTAAAAAAATTTTTATAAATGTAGCTTTCTTGATATTTCATTTTTTATCTCTATTTTTACATAGGGGAAAATAATTATTGTAGTTTTTAAAATTATATCTCTATGTAGTAAAATCCTGATCAATGAAGTTAAATTAATTATAATACCAGAAATTCAGAGATTAAAAACGGCAAAGTGGCCCTGGCTGGTGTGTCTCAGTTGGTTGGGTGTCTCCCCTGCACCAAGAGGTTTGATTCCAGGTCAGGGCACATACCAGAGTTTGCGGCTCGATACCTGGCAGGGGGTGTGCAGGAGGCGGTCCAGTGAGGTTTCATTCGCACATTGATGTTTTGTTTTCCTCTCTTTCTCTCCCTCTCCATTCGTCTCTCTCTAAAAATCTATTTTAAAAAAATCTTTAAAAATGGCAAAGTAGTCATTTGGCTTAATTTACCATTAGAACTCGCTTGCCATAGAATATCAAGGTTGATAGGAAAAGTGACCCATCTTTACAATACGCACATTTTTTTCTCTAGCCTCCTGTAAAGAGAGACATTTAGCCCCCCTGAACCACTTGTCGTGATGAGAATAAGGCAGCTCATTCCAATAAAAAGAGTTCCAATCTTAGAACAGTCTTCTTTATATTGAAAAGAATCTGCCGCCTAACTTCTAATTGCAACCTTTGATACAACTCAGGCTAAATATTCTCCCTATTTCAGTCCTTCATAGATTTGAATACAGCTAATAAGCCACCTTTGCTCCAGGCAAAACGTCTTCCAAAGACGTGTGTCCCAGCCCCCTTATGCCTCTGGATGTACACATTTGAAGACGCTACCATTTGTCAAGGTTCCTCTTAAAGGGCTATGTCCAAACATGTGCACAGCGCCCCACGTGCATTCTGATCAACACAACACTCAGCAGAACAAAACCCAACTTCTGCAATGGTCCTAATTGGCACTAGATTCCCTCTGTGGTTTATAAAAGCCACGTCCGACTGTGATTCGTACAGGCCTAGTGCTCAGTGAGAAACCCCGTTTCCAATGAATGGCTCTTCCCGAGTCTTTCCCACACTCACACAATCAATACCCAGCACACAACTTTAATTTTAATATTCTGTTTGCTTCCTCCAGTCCAACAGGAACAGAGCAGATGCTTTCAAAAGCTACTTGTCAATCCATTTTGTCAGTGAAACACTCTTCAGGAAAACGGCACTAACAAAAAGCAGTTAGGACATCAGGCATGATTTATTTTTTAATGTACCTGCACTCAGTCTTAATATTTCATGTGTGCTGTTTTTGCTTTGCTTTTTTCTGTTCATATGAACAATTTTGTATTCTCCAGTATTGTGGTAAATAAATGATTATCCCATTTAACTTCAAATATATATGGGAGGAAGGATGAGGGAAGAAATGGGAACTTAAGAGCTACATACGTATCTAATGCTACTATTAGCATAGCAGCAATCTCTCCAGTTTTTCCCGTGTATTTTTCTTTATGTTCAGTATATACAGAAAAACATTTTGAGTCTTCTTCTTCCTGAGTCTATTTCACAGTATTAGACCACATTATTATTATGGTTTTCATATGTAGAAACTCTCCATTTAAATAATATTTTGATGCCTTTTACGATTGACAGCTATACTGAGTGAAATGGTTTTCATTACCCCAAGGTTTTCTTTTATTGACACCCTGTGTGTGTGTGTGGTGTGTGTATTTTAAATTAATTGGGACAACATTGGTTAATACAATTATACAGGCTCCAGGCATACAATCCTACAATACAACACCACCTGTATGTTGTATTGCGTGTTTACCATCCCGAGTCAGGTCTCCTTCCATCTCCATTTATCCTCCTTAGTTTCTTCTACTTCCTCACCCCACCCCACCCTCTTCCCTCCGGAAATCAAGTCACCATACCGTTGTGTGTGTCCTTGAGTCTTTCTTTTTTTATTTTTCTTTCTTCTTTGCCTAATCAAATTCTAATGGATCCAGTGATTTGCTATTTTTGATGCATACCTACCTTGTATCCAACCTGAAGGTCCTGGCAATCTTGAGAACATCCACTGACTCTCTTACTCAAACATTCATTTATATGGCAGTTTTTCTCATCTGAGCCATCTCCACAGTCATCCTTATTGTCACAAAGACCTCCACTGGGAATGCACCTGCCATTTTTGCACATAAAAAATGAACTGTTGCATGACTGTTCTGGAAAAAGAAAATAAAACGAATGGAATATAAAGGGCATGCCATTGTTTTTATACTACGGTTGTTGAAAACATTCACAAATACCATAACTTATCTGTCTAAAATTATAGTAAATATATGTATATATATAATGCTTTATATTCAATGTAATATTTTACACAGAAAACATAGAAAATCAAAAGTAAGCTGCACTTTTGCTCAACCTACTGTGTATCTTGTTTTATCACGAAAATTAACAATCAAAATAAACATCTATATTCTTGGCCCCTGTGGCTCAATTAGCTGGGTATCATCCCATGTCTGTTCAATTCCCAGTCAGGGCACATACCAGGGTTGTGGGCTCAATCCCCAGTAGGGGGCGCAGAGGAGGCAGCCAATCAATGTTTCACTCTCACATTGATGTTTATATACCTCTCTAAAAATCAATAACAATTTTAAAAGAATAAGCATCTATAGTAAAATTAATGGAGAATTTCTCTTCACCTATAATGTGATAAATGAGTTCAAAGTGTAATGATAGTCTGACATTTCCCTCAAGCCACTGGTCTCTGAGAAATTAAATGTCACTAAAAATTAAGAATCTAGGATAGGTAGATATTCCTAATTTTTTTCCACCTTGGAAATATAACATTGACATTTTTAAGTCAGGGCATAAAAAATACATTTTTAGTGAATAATAGTTGCTCCAAATATAGTTACAGAAAGAAGTCCAGGTTTTGCAGCTACTCTTATCCTGATGCTTTGAACATTACTCATTATTTAATATGATAAAATAAGTCCTAATAATATGCAAACTACATGAGAAAAAACTTAATTGGGTTTTAATTTTAAAATATATGCCTATATATTCAGTACAGAATAGTAAAGTGATAAACAGACCAAGTTTGGCTATGTATATACTTCTGTTTAGATGATATGCAATTTATTTTATTTTGTGTAAATATGAACAATACAGACTTTCAGTAAATCTTAACTTCTTTTATTTGAATTTTTGAATAAGTTTAGACAGGGAAATTTTATTCACATAAAATAATGTATTAAGAAAAGGTGACATTTTTAAAGGGGAAAGGGTGATGGATGCATCAGGTTCATTGCGGGAAATCTTCATGTTTTTGGCACATACTAAATTCTGAAACTAGCTTTAAAACATTACTAGGACCCTGCACAGTATCACTAGGAACATCAATGCTTAGTTATTTGCATTTCCTTTCACTGACTACCATACTAAACTAAAAATCAGAGTCATAGTTTTACCATTACAAAAAAAAGACAAATTTTGGAATAAGCATAGTGTCATATATTTTCTGTACCTGCACTTTTGCATTTTGGGTTTAAAGGTGCTTCATCAGAATGGTCAGGGCAGTCAAAGTCTCCATCGCACTGCCACTGAGTATTTAAAAGACACCGTCCATCAGCACAGCTAAATTCTTCTGCATTACACTGTCGGTATTCTAGGGAAAAAGATATGAACATTCTAATTTATATAATTTGTGCAACAAATATTAATGAGAACTGCATCTTCTAATCTACACTATACCTATTTAACTATATGGGTTACCAATGCCTCCTATGGGAAATGTTTCTCATTTCTCTCTGGGACAATGGTCACACTTGCAAGAAATATTTGTGGTTGGGAAATAGCATGAAAGTCCAGAAAATAAAGTTGGAAACAAGGTACTGTTACTGTTTCTAAGTGAGAAAACAAGAATGCAACACTCCAGTATACCATCTCTGTTCACCTATTGTCTGTATCCTAAAGGGTTCCCTTAGAATGAAAAAGAAAATGAAAGCTATTAGAATTATTTTTAAGAACAGCTTGGTCAGGTGTAGTATTAGAACATATGGATGAACTGATGCTGAGCTATAATGATAATTCTCAGAAGCTGTAATATCATGTTTATGTTTGGGAATCAGCACTCAAAGTTTAAATAAACTGTTAAAATAAGAAAAATAAAAGTCAATTATAGAGCAATAAGCACAAAAACTATTGTAATTATCGTACATGTTGACTCTCAGAGGCACTGACAAGCGTTATTCAAATCCCAGTTGTTAATGTCCATATCTATGTCTGATTAAACGTAAAATTCCTTTGATTTTGAAAGTTATGAAGTTTTTAATTGGATTTGTTCCTAATTTTGTTAATAATAAAACCTGTAATTTCTATTACAAACTTCCTGGTAGATCTAAGGAACTATTCTATTTTTGGAAAGAGGAAATATGATTTTTATGATTTAAAAATGTAAAGAAAATTCTAATAAAAAGCTAATAAATAATGATTACTTAATTGAGATGTTTATCACTTTGAATGGCTTACCCCCCTGAACCTGTCTCCAAGGTCTGCAAACTTGTCTTCAAGGTCCCTTTCTCTCTCTCACTTCTCGGGGAGCCAAAGCAGCCCTGCTTAGGCCTCCTGTTCCCTTTTCTATGTTCCTCCTGGTTTCACCATCCCAAATATATTTTGCTGCCATCATGGACCCAATACTCTTTGGCTAAGTGCTGTGTAGCCCTTCCCTTGGGATATCCCATCCCCTTTTAATATATTTAATTATTCTTTATTCACCCATCTGAGATGGCTATTTAGCCTGTTGATTCACCACGGACCCTTAACCTTTCAGTTCCTATGTTTCAAAATGTGTTCTGGTCACTGAGAGACAAAAAAATTAAATACAAATTATCTAACATTGTATTTCAGAATTTTTAGGATTTAGTTTCAACTTAATTTTCTGGCTTCAACTTACCTCACAAAAGACTAATTGCTATTCCTCAATTATTTCAATTTGCAGGTCTTTGTAAACATATACAGGATTTGCTCTTTCCAAAACTACTCTAAGCACTTTATAAATATTAACTCATTTAATTCCCTTATCAGACCTCAGAGTTAAGCAATGCTATTATAAATTTTTTATAGTTGAAGAAATTGAGATACTGGGAGGTGAAATAACTTTTCCAAGGTCATACAGCTGGTAAGTGGCAGAACCTGAATTTGCACCCAGGCTGTCTGGCTGCGGGGTCCATGCATTTAACCACCATGTCTTGATTTCTAGCATCTAAAAAGGATTTCCACTGACTAACATTATCTGCTTCTTAGTGCTTCAGAAATCATTTTCTCAGCTGCAATTTTATGTATTGTGACACTAATTCCTACCTGACAGTGTACGTGATTGTACTATACTGTATTTCTGATTTTCCTTTTCGTAAGTTTTTTCTAGTGGGACCGCTCTCTCACTCATCGTCACATCAACCAAATATATTGTCTAGCAAAGGAAAGATATTCAATCAGACATAACTCTGCTTCAGATTTAAATCTTGAGTTTTGATGTAACTTTTAAAATATCACATTGAATCTATGACTTAATGGTGAAATGATCATAAAAACTGATATCCAGTGATTTCAAAGAGATTCATATCAAACACCAAGTTATGTATGTATTTGTATTGAATATATATATATACATGGTGGTAAGATAAATGTAGAAGCAGTGAAGATACATTTCATAACAATATTACATTTTTAACAAATAGTTGCCTGTGTAAATAAGATAAAAGGAAAATGCTCAGTGTCCAGTTATTCTGGTAATTGAGAACTGCATTTTTTTCTCTCACTCAGATATTTGATTTGGCTATAAGACTGAACTATATAGACAGCAATGTGTTATCTTTAAGTACTTCAAACCAAATATATTTTTATAAACATCTTTTGGTGTGGTTCCTGATAAGAATACACTACAAGTAGGTATGATTTCCAAATAAATGTGTAATTATTGCAGAGCTTGAAGAGGTTAGATGTGGTGTGTCTGTGTATTACTGAATTTACATGCCTTTAGTGATATTAATAAATATCTTTGTTTTTATTTATTTATTTATACATTCTTTGAGTCATTTTAAAAGACTAATATTTAGCCTGAGAGGCTTCTCTGGGAGGAGTGTAGATGTACTTACCACACTGCAGGGGCTCATCAGAGCCGTCTCCACAGTCGTCATCATGGTCACAAACAAACTGCTTGGGGATGCACACTTCATTACGGCACACAAAAGCCTTCTCATCACAGGTATTATTGGGAGCTATGGAAGACATCACAAAAAATAAAGTTAGATGAGTACCTATTTTATCTTCTCCCTCCTTAAGCATTTGGGGAATGTTCGCTGTTATACAAACTAAATCATAGTTATTCAGAAAAAAATTACATAATATTTAATATATCAAATATATCAATAATACATATCAATACACATTTGTTAATATATTTGAATATATATTAATGTAAATATATATGTTTTAGTATTACTATACTAAAGTTTTAGTATTAATACATTCAAGTTCTAGAGTGAGTCCAAAAGTTCAGGCCTTTTAGCCACTTGTAAGTTTGCTAAAGGAGAAATTCAAAGGTTTGTATGTGATTAAAAAATAGTTAATTGATGTAATAATCTGTCTAGGTTTTTTGGAATATTGATCCATGAAAGTTTTGCTCTATCTAGCAAGGGTAAAAACCTTGCTTCATTTGTGAAAACTGAACCTGAAAATACCACCAACTGCTAACTCTCAGAATGAAAGTGAAAGAAAAAAGTCAAAGGGCCAAGAAAGTTACTGTTTTAAGAAGAAAGTAAAATATTTAGGTGACCTCAAGAGTTGCATGTTGAAATAGGTTAAGATCTATGGTGTGATGAGCCAGACCATAAGTACCAAAACCAATTAGGAATATTGACCCATGAAACAAAAGTACCGACCCTTTCAGAATATTGATCCATGAAAAATGTACTCTATCTACCAAGGGCCCTAACCAGTGGGGAAAACGGTTGATTAAAATGGGCTATAATACTTTCAACAATAAAGATAAACTATAAATAAATAAATAAATAAATAAATAAATAAATAAATAAATACTTCAACAGATGTTCAAAAGATAGTAACTTGTGCAGAGGAAATACATTTTAATATCATGTGCATAGAATCATAGAGATTTGAAGGGATCATACAAATTTTTTTTTCAATTACCTTTTCTTACATTTAAAGAATAAATGCTACGGTAAGACTCAAGGTTTGAGATATATCCAATGTCAAGAAGCTGCTATATAATGAATGTTAACTACCTTATTGTTGTTATCATTTCACAGAATATACATATATCAATTCAGGTTATACACCTAAAATTAACACAATGTTATATGTCCATTATATCTCAATTTTTAAAAATAAAATAAAAAGACCATGTTATTATCACATACAGGAAAGAGGGAAGCTTTGCAAAAAGTCACTCTGCCTCTTATGTTTGTTTCCTGAGGAAGTTATTTACCTTCTTTGTGCATCTGTTTCTTTATGTATTTAATAAAGATAATAAAATCTATCTGCTACATTTATTGCAAGAACTAAGTAAGTTATACGAAGCAGATCAGCTCGTTTTAGGGACCAAAATTCCTAGGTGCTCTTTAAATATCTGACAATTATTTTTGGAAGATCCCCCAAAACACTTTACTGAAATATTGTGGGAATTCAGTAATGTAAATAAAAGCACCTACCAAAATAATGGACAAATAATAGTCACCTGAAAAAATTTAGATGCCTTCCAATCTCTCCCTTCCGTGTCTTAATAGCACCTTCCTCTACATAGAACTCCTCCCTCTCTTCTCTTTGTCCTTTAGGATTCAGACAATGTGTTTACTTTTTCTTGAAGTCCTTCCATGAGGTTTGTGGGCTTTTTGTAAAATATTTATTTGTGATGACCTAGTATCTTTTATATGTGGCATCTCGACACAAGGAATTACAATTATTCTTTTACATACCTATCAGCTCCCTACCCCAGGCTGCCCCAAACTCCAGGAAGAAACAAAATCTCTGCTTTCAACTTAATAATTATTGAAATGGAGACATGAATAGGCAAAACTATATATATATATATATATATATATATATACACACACACACACACACACACACACACACACATACATACATATATATATACACACACACATATACACACATAATTTAATCAGGTATGATTTATTTTCAACAAATTTATTTAAAAAACAATAGGAAGCCACATAGAACCAGCATTAGAAATTGCCTATTATAATCAAAGTAAAACTCAATTACTAATAACTTCTCTAACTTTGAACCATGTGACAGCTTATGCAACTCAAGTGAATTATGCCAATTCTAATACATGAATTGTTCTTTAAAACACTAAGCCACAGAGGCTAAATAAGCATTAACACTTTCAGATCACTTGAGTACAATTTGTTGTATTTTAGAATAATTTACTTAATAGCACCCATGTGGCCCAAAGTGTTAATATGCCTCCCAGAGTGTTAACTGTTACAATAGCAACACTATACTGGGACCATCTGGATCCCTGAATTGATGCATAATCCCTATTATGCAGCCCCCAGGGGCCCCATTGACCTTTACAGACACACACATCAGTTTCAAGATCAAAGGGAATTATTCTGCAGTAGCATGAATTCTGTGCACACAGGCTTGCTCAAAGTTTTCTTTTTCCTCTCTGTTTTAACCATTCCCCTTACACACATACCACATACTCACACACTTACATTTGGGCTTCAAGTACGGTTTTAAAGACCCAGAGAGAGGTTATTGGAGTGATGATTGGCAGAATTCACTGTAATGAGCAGAGTTCGCAGCAATGTTTCTGATCAATCGCTCAGTACAGCTGATCCCCTATGTGACCTTGAAACCTCCATTCAAATAGTCTCTACCTTTCCGTGATCATGCAAAGGAATTTATCTAATTTTTCACTAGTCAGTAATTCCCTGTGAGTTTCCTGAGGTGACCTAGAGTCAGAAACTGAGTAAATTATCTGACCTCCAAAAGTGTTCCTCTGATCCCTGGGCTTCATTCAGCTATATCCATAATATTTTTACCTGACCTGAGGGTTAATACCCCATCCATTGGGCTAATAGGTGCTCACTGACCTTTTCTGATCAGTAGTTATTTAGGATCACAGAAGCCGTTGACAGAGTATCTGAAATAAGCAATCTAAAAGTTGCCATGGTAGGGGAGGGGGGACATGGTCGACGATGCTAAGAAGAAATGAACAAACCTGCTACTCACATATCAGGGCGTCCCATTCCCTCAGAAGTGAAATGATACATCGTGGTCATCAAAGTGGTTTGTCAATGGGTAATCCCACTGGGAGCGCTCAAAAGGCTTTGAACAGGGGTCAGAGGGGTCGCTGAGCTACTATGATGGCAACATCCCACCTGATTAATCCTGACCCTGCCTGTGAGTTCAGGACTGAGAAAGCGAGGGGAATGGGAAATGGTGAACAGTGCAGGAGCCGGGGTCTGGGGGGCTGCTGCAGCCTTCCCCACGGGCAGCCCCAGGGTTCCTACCACAGCCTGCCGTGGAGAGCTCGTCGCTCCCGTTGGGACAGTCCCTTTCCCCGTCACACAGCCAGCGTCTGGGCACACAGGCGTGGGAGCCCTGGCAGCTGAACATGTCGGCCCCACAGGTCACGGCTCCTGAAACCCAAAGAAAAGATGTCACAAGGTCACTGCGTGTCTGCTGACAAAGGCCCGCTGTTTCCATTTCCTATAAAAAAAAGGGGCGCAGAAGAATGTTACTGACAAGGGAGAAACTGCAGTAATTTGGAATCATCAAATATTATCCTTCCCCTACAGATATCTACATATTTTCCTCTAAGAATGCATTCTTTCTTAATTTCAAAATCGTATTTCTTAACGTTACGTGGCAGAAAATAATGTTTTCTCTTTGTAAAATGTAGCAAAACATAGACATGTCATAGAATTGTGAATAAACTGAATTACATTTTAAAAGAACTGAATTTATCAGGATAATAACAATAATGTTTATGCTTAATATATGCTAAGCACGTAACATAATAACTCATTTAATACTCTCAGTAACAGCAAACAGTAGAACTGTTATTAATCTCATTTCACAGAAAAGGGAGTTGCAAAGCTTGCAGAAATACACGAGTCACACAGGGTGCACATGTGGAGCTGGGAGTCCAAGAGCCCTTTGAGTCCTAAACACCTTGTCTTAACCTCTAATGTCATTATCGTTAATCCCCACCTTGTGTTGTTGAAAAGAATAAATGTATGCATATTCCCTTTGCTTTTACACACTTAATAAACAGAATCTATCTTTTCTCTGCTTTATCAACTTAATGTCCCTTTAGATGAATAATATTGCTTTTCAAACTGCAAAAAAAAAAAAAGAAAAGCTTGTTGACTTGTAAATTCAAAGGGTCACAGGTGCTTTCTCTTTGTTTCTCCTTATATGGGCATAGGGTAATCATCGAAAATTAGAAAATGATTCTTTCTCATGATGTTTCCTTAGCCCCAAGTATAGCTATACATACTGAATAGTTTGTTTGTTATTTATATAAAACATTTGTTGAGTCAATTAGTAATTGGACCCTCAAATATAACTTTTCTTTTTTTTTTTTTTAAATATGTTTTTATTGATTTCAGAGAGAGGAAGGGAGAGGGAGATAGAGATAGAAACATCAGTGATGGGAGAGAGTCATCGATCGGCTGCCTCCTGCAAGTCCCTACCTGGGGATCGAGCCCGCAACCCCGGGCACGTGCCCTGACTGAGAATCGAACTGTGACAGCCTGGTTCATGGGTCAGTGCTCAGCTACTGAGCCAATGGACTGGGCTCTAACTTTTCTTTAATTTCACTTTCTTATGACCAAAAGCTGCCCATAGAAAAGATTCTAAAAATCATATTGTTAGAATTATTCAGGAAATGTTAATATCTCCAGGAAGAAAATGACTGATTAAGGGCATTTGTTTGCAAATATTTAAAGTAATAGGCATCATGCTTTAACTGGATCATCATATCATCCTTTCAGCCACAGTTGCATGAGCAGAAAATGCTTTTCGATGCAATGTTTGTAATATGACGGGGGTAGGGTAGTAGGGTGACAGAACAGAAACCCCTAGTGATCTTTTCCAACATAAACATGCTTTCACTGATATACACTTTAGTTGGGAGAGCAGGATGGCAAGTGAATGTTGAAAAGTCCCTCAGATAATTCATATTTGTTCATATGATTGAGGATAAGTGTTAATAGAATGAAGTTTAATATGATATCTATTACTGGAGAAAATCATAAAACTCTGTTAAATAAATGTTGCTTTCATTTAAAAATGAATTTACCTGCTACCTATTAAGTCTTTAGTACCTTTGATAATAAAATTCTCTTCCTACAGAAATTATTTTTATATTATTTCTTATCTATCGTCTCAAGCTTGCCATAAGATCATAGTGTCACTTTCACTATTATACTCTCAATTTGTGCTCTAATTTCCATAATATTTTTTGTTATTACGCTTGAAATTTAAAAATACATTTTATTCTGCTTCTTGTCTACTTTTTTATTATCACCCTAATTTATTCTCAAGGTAGGCATAATAGATATAGCTTTGATTTGGCTGTTGAGAAATTTAATTTTGTCTGACCTTGGAGAAGACTAGTGTCTGAATTTCACTGTCTATAAAATGTAGGTTATGACTACATAATTACTAAGATATCTCAAACTATGAAATGGCATAAGGTTCTTTGCAGCTAATTTTCTGGCTCCCTTGATAGTGTTCAACAGATTTTGTGTTAAAAGCATGCCAAAACGTCATAGTCAATTGGAAAGAAAATGGGCCAAAGAAAAACTCATGGCTTCATTCCACAGTTACCACTGCCATCTGAAGACACCTTGACTTCCTCAGGGGCATGAATCCCGAAGGAGGAGAAGACAAGCCAGAGGAATTCCAGCAGGTCCATCCTGTGCTCCTATCAGATACACTGCTTGATTGGTAAGAGTTACTATGTTATTTACTAAGTATTTCAGAAACCTGAATTCGGGTCCTAGCTCCATCATCTCTGACTCACTGAGTGACCTCAGGCAAATTTATTAACCTCTCTGAGTTTCTCTTTTTTTAATGATCAAATGAAGGAGGTGGCCTACACTATAATTTCAAAATAGGATCCTCAGATCTCAAGTCAGAACCGCTAAGCGCTTAAGAAAGATGGTGTTTACAGCCCCCATTAGAATAGTTGGAGGTGGGGATTAAAAATATACATTTTTGACACACTCCTGAGAAGGATATTTTGTAAACTAGAGGTTGAGAACCACTGAGATAAACCATTTAAAATGTTTCTTTCCAATCCTAAAATATTAGGTTTGTATTGATGACTGATGTTTGGTCTAAAGCAGTAATTTTTATCTGTCACCAGCTTGGTAGTTAGTATATAAAACCCACCCTGTAATTAAATTCATTTGACTGGGTGTTTTGACAACAGGTAAATGTGTCCTTTACAATTTTCATGCTTTTTGTTTTTTTAATTCTCAGGACGCTGATAGATACAGGCACAGTGATAACAATATCGCCAATGGCAATAATGACTCTGAAAAATAAAGGAGGAAGCCGAAGACACAGAACAAAAAAGAATGGAAACAAACTCATTTATACACTGCACACTGGTCGTGTTAGATAATCACAGCAGGTTCAGAAAGGTAGATCGTTTTGTACCCACTTGATACGTAAGGAATTTGAGAAATAAGGAATAAAATGGACCTGTACCCATGATCACAGAGCTGGAAAATGCAGGCGTGGGGAAATTCAGCTCTGCATGACTTTAGGGCCTTTGCCCATTTTGTGCCCACTTGGAAAGGGTGCAGGTATCAGTGGAGGCCCTTAATGCCGGGTTAAATAAAGAGTCCACAGCAATACTATTTTAAAGACTGGAAACAAGTTCAAACCATTGTAAGTGGCTAATCTCTTTGTTAAAATTAAAGAAAGATTTAATAGCAAATAAAAACAAAGTAGTTAAGACACTGGCCAGTCATCTACTTGATTGCTGATTTCTCTTTCTTTTCAGAGCTTTCAGATAGAGATCTTTTTATATTTACCTTTAACTGACATATAACTAAGGTGTTTCAGTTGAATAAATAAAAAGTAGATTTTGGTTAGCTTAAATACAAGAAAATAAGTTGTCTGCTTTCAAAGGATAGCTCCAATTTTATGTTATTTCCAGAGAACTTCAGTTTAGCTTGAACATTATAAAATCTTATCTACCTGTCTCCATGGTAGTAACCTGAAGAGCAGGCCAGACTCCTGACATTTAATAAAGGTGTTAAGTACACCTAACTGTCTGTGTACCTTATTCTGAGTCAGGTCCTTTCCTCTCTGACATGAGGATGAAAGAGCTATGAATTATAGCTTCTGTAATGAGTAAAGAATATATATCTCTAGATACAACCACACATACAGAAACAAATCAGACAGACAGATACACATTAATTATAATTGGTCAAGTGTAATAAACTTATAGAAATTACATTTCTTCCTTCTTTTACCCCATATAAAATTCAGTTAATTCCATATACATTTTTGTTAAATGATTGTGAATATTTAAAAGCAATTATATTGGCTGTATAGTAGACATACACAAGTTAAATAGAGATGTTTAACACTATACCTCTAATTATACAAAGCTGAATTTATCTTTACAGAGGAATAGAAAATTTTATTTATTTTTATTTCCTTTTCATTGAGTTTATTGGAGTGATACTGTTTAAGAAAATTATACAGGTTTCAGGTGCACAATTCTACAACAAATAACCTGTACATTGAATTGTGTGTTTTTAACGTACATTTTTATTTTTTAAATATATCTTTATTGATGTCAGAGAGAGGAAAGGAGAGGGAGAGAGAGAGACAGAAACATCAATGATGAGAGAGTCATCGATGGAGCCTGCAACCCAGGCATGTGCCCTGACCGGGAATCGAACCCCGATCGCCTGGATCCTAGGTTGACACTCAACCGCTGAGCCACGCCTGGCCGGGCATAACGTATATTTTTAAATAATATACAATAGCCTACTTCCTAACTGCCCATTGAAACAATTCAATAATAATGATTATGATAATGCACACACACACACACACACACACACACTCAAATAACATGTGTGGCTGGTGCAATATAAATCAGTTCAATATTTTTTGCAGGACATGTTAACAATACATATTAAGAGCCATGAAAAATATTTGATCACTTAACCCAAATAATTCCAAAGTTCATTGTGTCAATATTCAGGGGAAAAAACTAAACATTGAATAACAACTGTATATATAAAAATAGAAGAATAGGTTCCATAAAAATAATAAAAGCAGCTACATAGAAATGTATATACAAATTTAACGTTAAGATAAGTAGAAAACAAAGTTTTACATGGACTCTAAAATGACAGAGCGTATGCATCCTGCACCTGAGAACTGAATAAGAACACATAAGAAACAGCTCACCGCAAATGCTATCACTTTCATCTAGCCCATCTCCGCAGTCATCCTCCCCATCACAAATCCAGTGCTTTGATATACATTTTTGTGCAGAACAAGCAAATTGGTTCCAAGAACAAGAAGAATCTAGAAAAGAAAGAAGAATGTCTGTTTTAGATGCAAAAGAGCGAAAAAATCTTTGAGACCCTCTTAAGACAGATGTGAGAGTGAGAATGCTCTTCTTTTGACTTCACTAAAGCCAACAGTCCTACAATAGAACAAGCCAAGCTCCTCTGCACTATCAGCTCTACAGTATTTTGACAACAGGCTGCACATTCCCTCTGAGTTTCCAGGTTATACAACATTGTTCCTTCAACATAATTCTCACAGGTTTGACTGGGAGCTAGTCATTATGATGCGGCTCCCCTCTAAGTATATTCCAGATTATCATTTTAAAAATACATGTGATAAAGAGATATACAATAAATAGTCCAGGTATGGTCTAGCTATACTTTCTAATTTTTAACATATTTTTGAACAATTGGAGAAAACTTTACATCCTAGGCAAGGTCACAATATGGACTCACCAGCATATATTTTTGTTTTTAAATCAGGTGACCGAGGGGGTTTTAGCTTGATGACAAGCCATCAGTGTCATGCCTATACATACTTACCACTTTGATGTTTTGCTTCTCTCCCTTGAGAAAACTTAAGTCTGACTAATAACATAAAAATTTATTGGCAGGGTGTCTGGTACATTAGTACCACATTAGGCATTGGTAACGGTGTGCTCCATTTGCTTCCAAAGTCAGGTCTGGGATTTCTCTCTCCACCCTCAGCCTATTCCTCCACTCAGTGCTTTTATCACCATGAAAGATCCAAAAATAAAACCCTTCCAAATTAAAGTATGCAAAATATAAATTACTGTAAGAGTAAAACTTTTAATTTTGATGCTTATAAAATATTTTCAAAAGCTTGCATCTTGCCCTGGCCAGGTGGCCCAGTTGGTTGGAGCATAATCCCCATACTCCAAAGCCTTGGGGGTTCCATCTCCGGTCGGAGCTCATACGAGAGGCAAGCTATTGATGTTTCTCTCCCCACTCCTCTGTCTCTGTCTGTCTGTCTCTCTCTCTTCCTCTCTCTCTAAAATCAATAAAACATAACCCCAAGCGAGGCTAAGAAAAAAATGTTTAAGTTTGTGACTTATTTTAAAAATTTACCTAAAATGACCTGTGAAAAGAGAGACATTTAGAAAAAATGAAGCCTGGAAAAAAAATAAAATCAAACAAGAAGCAACCATGTAATTGCTTCCTCTCAGAAACTCTGAATCTACATGAAGTATTTCTAAGTCCTCTGCTAATCTTGTTCAAAGTTGGGTTCTAATGTAAAGATATATAGCATCTTAATCAAATAAAACGGACCTTTATATTTCATGGTGACAGTTACTTTTAGGGGAATTTGACATCTCATAGAAGATCCATTTTTAATCTTTTTCTCTACTTTGTTCACCACAGTGTATGTTCTTTGTATTAAATTAAAATAGTAAATATATGTTTTCTTTCCCTACAGGAAATTTCTTTGGCTTGGAAATCACAAAAGCCATATATTTTATAAAATAAATTTTAAAAGTGCTCCCTTACCTTGCCAAGGGAAATGAAATGCGCACACACAGAAATGAAGAAGTAGGTGGTGGAGTATAACACCCAGGCTTACGCATACTATTTAAAGCTAGCCACGCAATTAATGGGAACATTTAGGATAATAATAAATAATCAATTATAGGTGGGAGGAGTATAACAAAAAGGGCGAAATAAATCCTCATTTTTCAAATTAGAAAATAAATATATTAGCATCTAAAGGTAATAACTCAGAAAGTGAAGGTATAAGTATATCATTTAAAGTGATGGAGTGAACTAAGAAAAACAGGTTTAAAGAAAAGAGTAGGACAGGTGATTCTTTGTTTTAAGTTTTTATGTTCTATTTTAATCTATACCATTTTGTATTATTTAATAAAAATTTTAAATGATGTTAAATCAATTAGCAATATTTTGTATAAAATATCTATGTAAAAGAACCTACATATATAAATAATAATATGCGTTATAAAGCAGAAGCAAGATACAATGCCTCACCACAGTGTAATTCATCAAGTCCATCTTCACAATCTTTCTGACCATCACATATCCAGGTATTCAAAATGCATCTTCCACTAGGACAACCAAAATAATTTTCTTCACATTTGTGTTTGTTTTGCACTGTGACAAAATATAGAATGCAATGTCAAAGATAATAATTAATCTTAGACTTCTGAAATATAGGTGGAAAGCAAAACAGTAATAATCTTGAACTGGAAGGGATAAGTAGCTAGAAAACTTAAGACAGAACTGAGACGTTCCCTCCAAAAATGTCAAGATCATAAAAACAAACAAAAAACAAAAAACAAACTCACGAAACAAACAACAAAATTGTCAAAAAAACACACCAAAAAACAGAAAAACTGGCACAGACCAGAGGACACTAAGAAGATATAATCATCAAATCTGACTCGGAAAGATGATACTAAAGGAAAAACTGGTTATATCCAAATAATGTGGAGCTTTAGACAAGTGCAATAGGACTTCACTCATATGTGGAATCTAATGAACAAAATGAACCAACAAGCAAAACAGAGACAGACTCACGGACAGAGAGCAGGCTGAGAGCTGGTGGGGAGGGGGTGGTGCTGGTTGAGGGGGAGAGGAACTGAGCAAAAAAGGTAAAAAGGAAAAACCAATAACTCAGGGGCAGGGACAGTCGTGTGGTGATTGCTGGGTGGGAAGGGGGGTTGAGGGGGGTTGAGGGGAGATAAATGGTGATGGACAGAGACTTGCCTGGGGGTGGTGGACACACACCTGAGACAGAATTTTGTTAACCAGTGTCACCCAATAAATTCAATAAAAAGGGGGGAAAGGGGGCTTCAAAAATCTAGACAGTCAGATTCCATGAGCCGGAAACAATGTTTCTATATTTCTTTTTAAAAGTTTTGTATAATTAAAAAGAAAGTTAAAAAAAAAAGAAAGAAAGTTAAAGAGTTGTGGGGAGCCACAGAACATTACACGTTGAAAAAAGAAGAAAAAAGAAGACTCTGCTATTGCTCAATTAAGTGATAGATCATAAACTATGAAAACTATCAGTTCTTATGGCAGATTGTGTGTGTGTGTGTGTGTGTGTGTGTACAGTGGCATGTAGAATGTCCACATGTATCATTTCTTTAATTATTTCAAAAATTATTAAATGTCCACTAAACATGGAAAAAGTGAGTGTGGCCACAGGGTCAGGGGAGTGAAACAGATGTTTGAAAACACATTTAATCGTTTCCTGTGTCGTTTATCTACTTCCAGTTTTAGTCATTTAACACCTTTCTTTCCTGTGTTATTATATTTTTGTAATTTGTTTCTTCAAACAGTTAGAAAGAGACAGGGCTATGACCTTTTTATGAAAGGCATTCTCCTAAGAATGCAGATGAGAGTTCATGTAGGTAAACATGGTTAACAGTCAGGTTAAGCATATCTATCTAACCTTGACCCAGTCCTGATGACTGCGCCATAGACCACTCGGCAGAGACCGTGTGGGATGCCTCGAGCAGCCTGACACAGGGCAAACTGTATCATGACACTGAGTAGAGCCCGCGGTCAGTAATATAGTCTCCTCTTTAGTCTCTAAATTGTCCTTTCTCAGTACAGAGTGCTTCTAAGGGAACTATAGATTACACATGCTAAGTTTAATCACTAACTTTAAAAGGATTAATGGTGAACTAAAATTGGAAATTGATCCAAATACAGAACAGATTTCTTGACCTATCATCTTACAATCTATTTAAAAAGATCAAGTGGCATGTTCAGGATATTTAAATTTTAATCTTAACCATTGAATATTAATAATGAAAATGAAGTTTCGTCTACACAACTAGCCTCTCTGCCTCTTCGAGGCAAAGCTTGTTTCTGTTTGTTTGTTTTTCTGGAATTACCCGGGCACTTTAATTCATCTGAGTAGTCTCCGCAGTCGTTGGACCCATCGCATATCCAGGTGGGCAGGACGCACAGTGAGGTAGAATTACACCGTATGAAGCCCGTGGTTTTCACTCCGAGTTTATAGAAGTGTGTGCAGTCTGTATTATCTGTAAGGAGGTAAACAGAAAAATAAACAACCCTCACGGGCAAACATTATCAACCTTCTGTGTAGGTCACAGAGACAAAAACACCCCAGCCCAAATGCAGAAACAAGTGTGCAGTTATCCTACACAACAGGGTTAATTACGTATCAGCCGTGGACAGGGCTCAGGGAAGAGCGGACGGGGCTCGGCGGAGCGCCGGGGGCCCGCGCGGCGGACCGAGGGGCGGCCTCACCGCAGCTCCTCTCGTCCGAAGCGTCCGCACAGTCGGCCCTCTGGTCGCAGCGCGCGGACCTCGGCACGCACGCGCCGTCCCCGCAGCGGAACTCCGCAGCCGCGCAGGTGGACGCTGCAACGAGAGGACGAGGCATCCAGCCATCAGTGAAACGGTAAGGGACTCCTCGCGTTAACATTCGGATGGTTCCAATCAATTTCATGTAATGTGTGTGTGTTTTTAACTCTGGGAAGTCAAACCCGGCCCCGGGCCCCACCTCCGGGCTTGAGTTCAACGCCTCGCGCGCCCGCCCTGTCCGCGATTCCTCCTTCGGCTGTGGGTTTTCTAACACTGCGTGGCGACCGCCCCCTCACGCAGCTGTAAGCGCCACGGGCACAGACGCCGCGCCCTGTATGCCACGCTGGTACCAGCCCCGGGGGAAGCCGACCTGGACAGATAATTGAATGCTGCCGATAATCCTTTTTCCTTCCAACCTCAGAAGCACAAGTTGTGACACTAAGCCAATGGCTGATGGAGGGTACAGAGAGATCCCAGTCCGGTTGCTAGGAAGGGGGACATTCCCTGCTAGGATGGAGAGACGGACAGACAGACGGGGCCCGAGGGAGGAACCCCTGGGCGTCCGCTTCCGTGCGGAGTGGGACGGTCGTCACGCGCCGCCGGGCGCCTTTCCGAGGCCCGATCGCCGGCGCTCGGCGTGGAAACGTGGGCGCCTCAGGTCGAGAAACATACGTGGGGCGCTACCCGTCTGTTCTGGGAAAGTACGGCCTTCCCAGTCCGCCAGGCCGAGATAAAAACCAGTTTCCACCGGCTGCTCTCATTCTACAGACTTCACGCGGAAAGCTGACCCTAATGCAGGCACCCCTTGCAGCCTTGCGGACACGGGCGCTCCAGCGAGCGGCCCCGCAACGCGCCCTGAACAGGTGCGCAGCGTGCGACCTGGGTGGGTCCAGTAACTCAGGTGAGATTTTTATTCGGAATTAAAATTGCCATAGGTGGATTTGTGGACATTTAATCTGAAGGCCTCTTTGATTAGGCTACTTTTACTAGTGTTGATGTTTTTAAAAGACTATTGAATTATAAATAGAAGTTATGTCAATTGTAAATGGTTAAAATGCTACCTTAAAATATGTAAATTTTACTCAAGGGATTGTATGTCATTCATATTCCATAATGCACCACTCGTATTATATTTAATTATCTTCAATTTTTATCATTATTTGTGTTTCGAGGATGATTAGAATGTTTTATTTACAATTTGCAATTATAATTGCTTCACTGTTTTCTTTATTAAAAATAACATCATATCATGTGGAACAAACAATGCTATTATAAGGAGATAAATATACTGTTCCAAACAGGGAAAAATAGATTTTTTTAATGTCTAAAAAAGCAAGGTCTCCTTCACATTCCTTTCTTTTTTTTTTATTCTTTTCTATAACGTTTCATATTTAATATTTTTCAATGAAAACAGTAAATGGCAAATATAGATAGAAAATAATCTTGACAAGCGTTTACATTTTGTTCCTGACTCCGCTATCTATCAGCAGTCTCCTATTAATAGGTTGTGTTCCAAAAGTTTCATTATAATCCCCTTACTTAGAAGAGAAAAATCATTTTTCTGTGAAGCAATATTCAATATAGTGGTAATATTCCTGGACAGGTCTACAAAGATTCATCTCACAGTGCCCTTGAAGTTCTATCTTCTACTTGTGCTTAGAGTTTAGGATGCCAGAAAGGTCCCAGTGGGGACAATCACAGCCCGTCTCGCCGTGCCCGCCTCCCTCCAAGCCTCCACAGGCAATCTTCTGTCTGTGACAGGGAGTCGGTCTGAGCGGGTCTGGTGGCAGACGGAGTCAAGAGACAAATTATGACTCAGGAACATGGAGGTGGCGTTTCAGACAGTTGAGAGGACTGGAGATTCAGGGATTTCACAGTAATGGAGTTTCAAAAATAGTGTTGGGGGCTCTCAGGTGGAAGTAAGAGCAAATGATGACTTTTAAGGACAGGGAAATGTGGAGCAATAGAACATCTTGCACGGAGTTCAGGGGAGATAAAAGAAATAAGAAGAGGAACTCTGACGAGATGAAAAGAAACTGTAACTCTGAGGTTGAGAAGATTGGTTAGGAGATAGTATTTAAAAGACAGGCACAGAAAAATAGACAAGGTGGGAAGCCAGGAGACCTGAGGAGAGGGTAGAAAATTTACAGGAGTTATTTTCCTCCCCCTTTCCCAATCAAAAATGAGCTACGAATCGCGGTAAGGAGGCCTAGGCGTGTGTGAGATGTGCAAAGAGGAATAGAAAGTTATTTTACCTCTAATCCTGCCTCTCCAGAGTCCGTGACTGGTCTAGAGTTTGGGAACCACCAGGGAGTTAAATAGAGTGATAAGTGGCAATGGAATTAGACAAATTAAGTGGTTGCAGAATTTCAGAAGCAGCAGGGGCAAATTAGTTGTGGGGTTTAACACCTCCCGCATTTGTAGGCAAGGAAGGCAAGTCCTGGGATGGGAAAAATCCATGGGAATTGCAGAAATTTTATTAAATAAATAAGCAAATGCCTCTTCTTCTGCCCTTCCTCTCTGTTCCCTCAACTATATTCTTATTTCACATTGTTTTGGTTAGTCAGGCATTGAAATCCATTTTTACCCTTAGGGTGAATTGTGAGGGAGAAAGATGCTGGAATCACTAATTTGTCAAGTGAGTATGAAAGCTTTCTGAAAAATTTCCTCAGGCTAAAAGTCCTGAAAAAAATGAGAAAGAGGGGGGAAAAAAATAGAGTCCAAATAAAGATAAGCCAAGTGAGAAATACTAAACTTTTCCCTCCAGAGAGTCCAAAAAGAAAAAAATAAGGCTACAAAATGTGAGTGCCAACACCACAGCCACACCGGAATAGCAATGAGATACCACGAAGGAGACCTGAGAGGGCCCGGATCAAAAGTAGCAGCAAGAGAGAAAGTAAAACCATTCTTTTCCCCACGTACTTCCTTAATTTTATTATCTTACCTGCCTTCTTTACTCCATGTCAGTTAAAATATTTAATGAGGTAGGAAAGACATAAAATCGATCAGCCTTCCCCTGGTTCTTAGGCCACTTCTTACGAATAACCTAAGTCAATGTTTTGTGTTCCAGCGCTCCTGCCCAGCCGGGGGCAAAGGTAAGCTTGCAACGGGGCATTAAATTTGCTGCTATATCTCTTCTGTTTACTTTCTAACCACATCTTTTATTTAATTTACTGCTTGGCTCTAAGTGTATGCAGACCCACAAGGAATGATGATTTCTTCAGGCTTACTCTTTAACTTGTTGTTTGTAAAACCTTCAAAGTTTTTTATGGTGTTTTTTTTTTAACTTTTTTAAAAACAAACACCAGTTTCCTCTCCTGTAGGTATCCTCAGAACTATTTAGCTCTCCAGTCCCCCTGAAGATGTTCAGGTGGCCCAAGGAAGTTCACCTACTTCCCAAGGGCAGTATTTATATTCATCTCAACAGGGAGGAAAGGAGAGATAGCTTGTACTCTCCCCAAATGTATTCGCTCAGCCTATCACACAGCCAGAAAAGGAACACAGAATGACAAATTTTCTGAACAACTCCTCAAATCCCCCTAGACAGCCTGATGTCTAAAGCTCTCAGTTATGAAAAAATAGCTGTAAAGGGAAAGTAATAAAAGATTTACGAGGATTTGGGGTTGATTTGCTTTTGCTTTTACTCCAAAGGGGAAGAAACCGAACACAATTCATTATAACATCCATTCCACTCTGTAAATAAATTCTCTGCTTTGTGGGAAAAATTAGTAATAGTAAATGCTATTTAACATATAAACTAAACAAACAAAGATAATAGAACTTCAAATAATTTACAGATGATTCCACGGTAGCCTCTCCATAGCTTGTCAAAATGTCCCTGGATATATTGATTTTTTTATTGCACTAATTTAGTTTTTTATAGTTTATTCTATTTACATTAAATAATAGGTGGCCTGTACATGTGTATGTGTATATATTCAGCAAAGCTCTGCACCCCATGTTTTACTGATGACAGAAACAGAGGAGGAACTGGGAGACAAGGCTGGGAAAGAGAATTCTTTTCCATTCTCCCTGAGCCCTTCCGGGCTCCTCTTCTTTCATTGTCATTTAGGTGCTGTAGGTGTGCATGTGTTTGATGGACACGCACCGGAATCACTGCTTTATAAGACAACCTGGCTTATGGAAAATGGACCCATGCAAGTCTGTCCTCTGTGGTGTGAAATGTGCCCCAACAGGACACCGTGCGAACAAACTTAACATGAGACAAAAATCAAATCTAAAAGGTGCAACTGTGATGAGTTTCTTTCTGTCTCAAAAACTAGCCATTTGTTTGTCTTAAAGGGGCTCTTATATTTACTCAAACCTATTGACTTCTCTTAGGTAATAGTGCTTGAGCTCCTGTGGCCATTTTTAATTTCAAATGTCCTGATATTGTTGTCCATTAAGATATCAAATTGTTATAACTTCTTCCTATTATTATCACAAAACACAAGTTTTGACAACAACACACAAATGCAGTAGTTCTATGCCCAGGTATATCTCTGAGGTAGTTATAACGCAGGAATCAGAGGTTAGGCTAAAAAAGGGAAAACCACAGTTATTTTCATTGTTATTTGGCAGCTGGTATTGGTGTCATTAGGGACAGTAAAACTTATCTATATATTTTGGAAGATTTGGTGCTGCAAACATCCGCATAGGAATTTAATAAACACCTACCATGTACTAGGGACTATATTTTATAAACCCAAACACACTAATTTATTTACTTCTTTTGAAAGAAAAATCATTTTCTAAGAAAACCCAGTTTATTAAATTCTCATGGTTCTTTTTATGAATTTTGTTTTAAAATCCACTTTTTGTACTTACTGTTCAGTTCCTTCATATTCTAGCTTGGTATTTCTGCCTCTCTCCTAGCTTCAAGTCTTTATGAGATTCTCCTCTCCGGCTTCCAAATAGCTGCTAGAACAGACCCGTTTTCTGGTCTCCTAGTTTCCATTCCTCATTTTTTCCCAAATGCTTATCCATTTCTCTGCACTTACTACCAGTATTTTATGATACTTTATCATTCTTAACATTTTATAGGTAATATGAAATAATAGTTGACTTAATTTGCAAATGTACTTGGTTCTTTCTAAACTACAGTGTCAACCTTAGATGGTAAACTACTCAAATGTTGGGCCAAGGTCATACCGTCTTAGATAACAAAGTAACTTTCCAACCCTTTTCGGGCTACAAAATAATTTGTATACAGTCTACCCTCTTTCTCAGTTTTGCATAGACTTCTTATGACATATGTAGTTCTCAGTGTGCCTTTACCATGGGTCTTTTCTTTAAAAAGACTCCTTCACCTGATATAGTCTTACTCCTTGGCGAAGACTGATGCGATCTGGCTTTTCCTGCCCAATGAGTTGACTCTCATGAACATAACCAAGAGATTTTCTCCAATTGTCCATTACAATGGGCACTCTAGTCTATGCCCTCTTGACCTCTTTGTAACACTTTACAATGTTAACTGATTCAACTTTCTTAAAAAATTAATTGCTTATGAAAATCTCCTGTAAGTCCCAAGGCCTACTTATTCTCTTTATATCAGTGTCTTTAATTTTTAAATTCAGCAGGCAGTTCTGATGCACTCCCTTAAAACAACGATTACTCCATACATTCTCTGAGCTTTCTCTCTTTAATGAGCCCAACATCAATATATCTGGTCTAACTCTACTACCTGAGCTTCAGTTCCATACCTAACTATGTGCCTTTGGATGTCTACAGGTGCTCCAAGCTCAGAATGAAAACTATCGTTAGTATCTCACCTCTGTCCCACACAAACAAACGGCCCACAGGAATAAATTGTAAAAAATAACAAAAGCATACAATAATTTAAAACAGGCAAAAAACTCCACAAAATTCCTTTATTCTTTTTCATGCTTTCTCTATGTTTATTACCCAAGAAGATGGTTTATGCTACCTTTTAAAATCCTATTATTATTAGCTTTGGCTTTGGCTGCTATGATAGTCTCCTGTTTTGTCTCTTCTAACTCAGTATTATAGTTTTCATTTACAAAATCATAGTACTTTTTCTTGTTTTTTTTAACGTACATTTGAATCTTTTGGGCCTGCTTAAAACCTTCAACTACATTCTGGTAACTACACAATAAAGTTCACTGTCCTTAACATGGTTTAACATGACACCAAAAAACACACTCACAACCTGCTTTCTTCCTCTAATTTGTCTCATTTGTTGTTACCATGCTCTAATATGCAACCTGGCTCTAATCATATCAAATTACTTGCAGTTTTCAATATTAATCTCTACTCAGAATTCTCTTCTGCTTTGATCATTCCACTGTATTTATAATTTAAGACAGTTTAAATTTATTTATATTCTTTTTTTAAAAGACAGCTTAAATTTAATCTAGTTTCTAAAAACTTTCAAGATACTTCCAAGCCAATGGGAAAAAGAAAGTTCTAATATGTACAATCTTAGCACCTTACGTCCATCTTCATCTGTTTAAATGACTGTCTTTCACTTAGAGTTGAATTCCTTGAGGACCAGCTCACGACTTACTAATTTTATGTCTCAGTCCTTAATAAATGTTACCCAATAATCTGTGTTCAATGAATGGAAAGGTTTTTACAGGGAAATTAGTTTGGAAACATTGGGTGGGGCTAGATTTTAGATCTTAAATCTCAGACTAAAGAAACATGTCAGTGATTCTGCAAACACTGAAACTTCAGTAGTGTTTCTTCATCAGGGCAGTGGTATTTTTTAAAAAAGGTAAATGTTTACACAGCATTTGCTATATGACAAGTCCTGTCCTAAGTTTATTTAATATTAATGTAGTCATTTAACTGTCTTCTCTTACAGTTTGGAAAACGGAGGCCCAGATTGGTTAAGTATCTTATCCAAAGTCACACAATCAGTGTTGGGGCTGGAGCTGTGTCACAGTCAGACGGGCTTGCTGATCTGTCCCAGTTCTCATTGCTGGAAAATGGCCCAATTAATGATCCATTTAACAATATTGGGATTCATTAGAAATAGTAGAGGCAGGGAGACTATTTAAAGGGCTGCTCTGTTAATCCAGCTTCAAAGTGGATTGAAAGGGAAGATATTTCAAAGAATTCGGAGAGTTGCTGATGACTGGACAGGTGAGTGATAAATATGGTGGGAAGAAGAATCGAGGAAAACGCCAAGGTTACCTGTCCAGTCATTAAGAAAGCGATGAGCTCATGTGTAAAACTGAGAATTAAGAAATAAAAAGGAACATTTTAGAGCAGTAAATTGAGTATTACACATTTTGGTAGAAATGTCCAATAAACAGGGAGGTAGAATGGAAGACGTGAAAAATGGCAAATTTTTCAAGTAAGCAAAGGAATTGAAACCAGAAACTGAGAATAGAGTCATAATTTTCAATTAACTCTAATAACTTCCCTCCAACAGCGTGGTCCATAAATGTAAGTACTGGTTACACACCAAATGGGTGAAACCATAGTGCTCTAAGGAATGAACTTTGAAAAAGTTCAAGAAACAACATAATAACATGGATAGGCTGATGCGGCAGATGTTTACCTTTACAGTCCAGTTCATCAGAGCTGTCTCCACAGTCGTCTTCACCATCACATAACTTGCCATGAGGAATACAGCGACGATTATAGCAGGGTTTGAAACCTCTTCGACAACTTCTGTTTTCTTATGAATAAAAACAGAAGCACAAAATTGAAGGTCTTATAGAAAAAAATTTACTGAAAGGAAATCATCGATCTCATTCATAGGGAGTGGACTGTGGATCTATAAAGCAAGTGCTGAGCAGTTCCAAAGATCAGGATGAGAGTATTCATGCCTTATCAAGGAGTTCGCTCAGTAAGTTCCTCTTTGATGAAGTATTTTAATTTCAGCAATTCATATATGAAGATCTCTTTAAATTATACCCTCATTATTGTTTCTGGCAGTTTAGTCAGCAGAGAAATAAACAAATAGCATATATTCTCAAGAAATAAATCTCTACCTCTAAAGCAATAAAGACACTCCGACACCTACCTCCAATCTCCTTTGCATCTCGCAAGGATTTTATAACACAAAACAAAAAGTAGCAACACATATATTCCTGAATCACTGAATCCAAGTCACATAAACATCCATGAATTTCTCTCAAAGATCTTCTAAAACTGTCTACCAGAATTTCCTAAGAAGAACTGCCTTCTGAATTTTATTTACCTTGATGAGAGTCTCCTGCCGTTTTCTGACTTGGGGAAGAAGGTAGCACTTAGGATAGTAATAGCTGCCATTTACTGCATACTAATTATGTGCCAGGCTCTACACTGAGCATATGTAAATATGCATTTGTTTTTTTAAGGTTCTCAAACACCATTAGAGCTAAGTCTCTTTTGTAGTGGGAAATTAAAATATAGACAAGTAAGTACACGTGCTCACACTGGTCACACACTGGGAGGTTTGGGAACAAAGATTTAACCTCAGGTATGATTCAAAGCTTGGAATCTGTACCTGGTATTATCAAACAGTATAACCCAAAGGCCAGATGAAGTCCATGAGCCTGTTTTCATATGACTCTGAAGCTAAGAGTAATTTTTAAACTTTTAAAGGATTGCAAAATTTAAAAAAAACAAAAACAAACAACAACACAGAGCATATATGACAGATAGCATATATGCCCCACAAAAACTAAAATACTTAATAGCTGGCCCCTTAAAAAAAATTTGCCAATCTCTGCTCGCACAAACAGAATCTGACTTCTTAACCACTGAGCCAAACTGGATAAGGCTGACTTCTAACAAGATGAAAATAATGTAAAAATATATTCTCAGACTAACTCATAATAAATGCAAATTTGTAAGATGGTTACTATTATATTTTATATGCTTTAATATTTTCATAGTGTACAGGATAGGATATAGCTGTCCATTTGAGTAAATATGTCCTTTGAGGCAAATTCCCAAAGATTTTAGTTACAGATCAATAATGGACAAATTACATTGGACTATCATTTTAACTGAGAGTGTGTTATTCTGCAATGTAAAAGTGTGAGAAAGAATTGCCTGTGAATTTAGCAAGCTTCACTTTCCTCTTGTTTTAACATTTCACAGCTGGGAGAATCCCATGCATGATGGGACCATGGCTAAAGCAATCAGGTTGTGCACCTAAGGACACTAGCCCTGGGCCAGTCCTGGAGGCAAAAAGAAAAAGAAGAGCAAGGCTTTGCTATCAATTCAGCAACATGCTATTGATTGATGATGGACCGCTGCTCCAGATTTAAACTGCAATATTCACCAATAACTGCTATTTCTGACTTATACTTTAGGAATATGACCTAGAACCCATTGCTAAAGATGAGTAACAAGACAGCCTAAAAGACAGGCTCCAGCCATATCTAAATTCACCCTTCATGATGGAAAACCATGAGAAATTCTTATTCTATTTATTTATTTTTTAAAATATATCTGTATTGATTTCAGAGAGAGGAAAGGAGAGGGAGAGAGAGAGATAGAAACATCAATGATGAGAGAGTCATTGATCGAGCCAGCAATCCAGGCATGTGCCCTGACCAGGAATCGAACCCTGATCGCTTGGATCCTAGGTCGACGCTCAACCGCTGAGCCACGCCCGGCCGGGCACCATGAGAAATTCTTTAATGAATATCAGGGGTAATGGAGAGCAAATAAGGTGCCCCAGCTGAACATGGGCAAAGCCTTAGGTTTACATGTTAAACAGAGACATCAAGAAAATCATACATATAAAAGAAATGGAGAGAACCAAACAACAAACTAGCAAAACATTCTAAACTTCTCTCTAAAAGAATAAGCCACCTATTGGACACTCACCACAGTAGAGCAGTTTTTCATCGGATTTATCCTTACAATGAGGGATGCCATCACAGGTGAGCTGGTAGTCAATACACTCTCCATTTCCACATTCAAACTCTGAATAAATGTTGCAGGAGGAATTTTTAGCTGAAGGGAAAACGTCAAGGTCTTTATGTATCAACAAATTTTTTTTGACACCATAACAATTGTTTCCCTTCATCTTAATCATAATAATAAACTAAGATAGACCTTAATATAAAATTAAGTAAAAGGCAATGGTTTACGGCATTTCTTCATTAAAAAAAAAAAAAATTAAAGGCACACTTGGTTTGGTTGTTTCTCTTTCCTTGTCTTTGAAAAATGTTTTGAAAGTTGCCTATCTTTGCTTTTCTCTTATGCCTATTTGTGTATTTTGTTAATTATTTGGTGACTACAAGTACAGGGAGAAGGGGCTTAAATGTGGGTGACTATATTTATGCATTTGGTTAGCAGTCTATCTTAAAAATACACTTTTATAAAGAGCCAGTTAAATGCTCTCTGTACATACTGAGATTGTTTTTGTGTTTTCTTTTTCTATTATATATCCTTCAGTAATTGAAATTTTCCAGTACATAGAGTTCTCATTTTGAATGCTTGACTCGATTCATTGGACTTAAATCTCATCTCGAATTGGTCTTCCTCCCCAACTAACTCCAGAAGAAACCTCTGTAGCAGCTTCTATCATTCATTCAGCACTGAAACTGTTAAAACTGCCCTCAACAACCACGTGCTGTGTCCATGGTGGGCCAGGGAGCAGACCGTCCCTTCCTGCCGCACGTGACCAGCACACGCTCGTGAACTGCACAGAATTCTGTGGGGTGAGCTGGACAACGCTAACTTACAAACGTGGGCACCAGATGTTTATGGGCTCCAGCTGCCATACTGTCCCACTTCTTGATCTCAAGATTTTTATTAGAAATTAAAAGTCTGAATTTGTATGTGTTTTTTTACCCTATTTGGGAGCGCAGGCCAACAGCCACAGAGCATAATGCAACAACAAATGGTTTTTTGATACCATAGCAATTGTTTCCCTTCATCTTAATTATAAATAAACCAGCTAGGATTCATCCTTGGAATGCCAGGATGTGATCCCTGTTTCAGAAAGATCTCTCTTAAGGAAAATAGACTTGTTTTATTCTTAAAAATAGATTTACTAGCCAGCTTTGGAATCTGATTTTTTCATTGTATTGTGTGTTGCTTGCTTGTACTCACTCCATTGTTTGTTGAATAATTGTATGGTAAAATCCAGTCACACTAATCATGTTGGAAGTAATTAGAATTCATTTATCTCTACTAATACAGGAAACATAGCTTAATTTTACAATTTTCTGTCAATTTATTTTTAAACTTCATTTCAGGAATATTCAATTAAACAGCCACTAATACTCTTTGAAGTTTCCAGGGTTTTGTTTCTTTATCAATCTTAGAATTTAACTAAGTTAAACAGAATATCTGTTCATCCATCTATCTGTCTATCTTTCTATGTATGACTTCTTATTGAACCCTTTTAGGCAACACCCTCCAAAGATGGTTTCCTTTTTTTTTCCTTTTCTTAGTACAGTCTAAACTTCACCGGTTAGTAGATAGAATTAAAAATCTATAAATATTATTAACTTTAAAGGAACAAGCCTTAAGAAGGGTATTGACATTGCTATATACAATCACATTAGATCATGAACTGAACAAAATTCAACCACTTACTGAGAGTCTATTGACATTCCCAGCTTATTTAGTCTATTTTATATAAACCCTATTTACTATCTCATTTCCAATGACAACAGTTATGATGGAAAATGCAATTTTTTACTTTTATTACCTTTGAGGGGGGAAAAACAAAAATTATTCACAATAAATAGGTTTCTATTATGCAAAAACAAACACTGTATGAGCACAATTCATGTTTAGGTATGTTCATTTGATGAAACAGTATTATTTTCTTTGTCTTTCTAGAAACAAAAGCGTGGTCCTATTGTCTTCTAATTCTTTTACAAGGAATTACTTTATGTAATTATATCTGCTGTTCTTATTTCTGTTACGGGTTTTGGTAAGTTTAGCAATGCCATGTAGAATGGAATTGCCTAAACTTTTTGTCAAGTGTTATGACAACAGATGATTTTCCCTCCTTCGCCCTCAGGTAGGGGCCAATAAATGGCTTTCACCATTTCAACACTGACATTAACACCCATGAACTGCTCTGGTTGAGTTAACTCACATGAGGGCGAAGATATGCCAGAAACATCCTCATTTCCCAAAGAAGAATTTGACAAGAAGTAGCCAAGAATTACTTTCCAATCTTTTTGCTGAACCACAGGATTTCAATATGAATGCCCCAAAGGATACAAGATGCTTTTATAAAGGTTTGTCAGCTCTGAGGAATCCACCACCACTCTATAGGTTCATGTGAATAAAACTGTACTTATTTAAAATGATAGCTTTCTGTCTGATTCATGCCCTCTCATCAACAGAGAGAAACAGGTGGCTTAGTAGAGACAGATGTATCTAATCTATTTTGCAGCAAGGACAAGCACCCACTGTATACAAATAAACCTTGTTGTTTTGACCACAGGCACTGCTTTCCTGCTGGCCTGTAGTGACCTGTGAAAAAACATGAGTGATTCTAATGCATGGCTAACACTCCAGGTTTACAGATGGCATCAGATCCAGACCATTACAGCTGAAACCACAGAGGTGAACTGAAAGAGAGGGTTTAAGCAATTGCCTAAGCCATTCAGAGAAGTGATAGTTGATGAAGAAATGTGGGAATTTGTGGCCTGAATTATTGAAATTGGCTATCTCCATTTAAAGTTCCCTGACCAACTGCATCATTCCCACGTTTGTTTTGGCACAGTTTTAAATAAAAATCTTTTACTTCTTTTGGCTGAGAGGTGTCCTTTTGGGTTGTGTCACTAATTTGCAAAGTGAGAAGATATGTGTAAGTTCTTGTATTAGGTGCAGACATTTCTAAGGTAAACAAAATGATGTCAAAGGGCTTGTATCAAACAGAAGGTAAAAGACGAACTTCCTGGTAAAAACCAAAAAAAGCCTAAAGATGAAGATGAGAAATACATATAGCCTCTGATCTTATTTTTATAATGTAGACACATCCAGCTCTGCTGAATTTCTAAGATGAAAAGCTATGAGATGAAGATATGAGATGAAGATATAAATAATGAGAGAAAAAATGTCAAATATTGAAACATCCGGAGAGTGAGTTCACCAATTTCCAATAAAATATTTCTTTCTCATCTTTCCATACACAGAATGTCTTAATGCTAAAGAGAAATTAACCTTTTTTATGTTGCTGTCTAATTTTTCATGGCAGCATTGGAACACTTAAACTCTTATTTATTTTAGAAATGGTTTCTGACACCTAGTTGTTAATAAGTGTATACTGTAATGGTACTAATTAAGATTCCAACGCCTTTGGGAGGTATAAACACCATGCAAGGCTGCAATGTTACATTGTTAATTAACAGGTTGGAAATGATTACAAATAAGCCGCATGAGGCATTCTCTCTCATTTACATATCATGACAGACTGCGAATGGTTTTACTACAAGGCTACGATACTAGCCTGTATACTGGTTTATTTCAGCTTTAACTAATTTTACTGTTGACTGAATTTTCAAAGTCATAAGTCTTCATACAATCATTGTGCACAGATATTTATCTATCTGGCCCAGCTTCCAGTCCTCAATGTGACACCATTTGTCACTGTTTTGGTTAACATTATCTATCACATATTGCTATAACAAAGTAGAATGCTCAATTGAGTTTTTTCTAGAATGTAGGGATAAGCCAACGGGGCCCTTAATACAGGAGGAGAGTAAAACTTCATGAATATAGTCAAACAATGCCAGAGTCCACATGTGCCATTTTGAGCAGTTGGTCATATCACAATTGGAACCTCTTTACTTACTCACACATCTGTTGTCATCTAGCAATATGCGATCTCCCCTGCAGGAACAATTCACTCTCCCATTAGGAGTTAAAAGGCACAGGTCATGGCAGCCTCCATTCAATAAAGCGCAAGGAGAAAGTTCACCTACAAGGAGAAAGCTTTCTTGGTGACATGTTATATTGAATTCCTCTTCTATGTAACACATGGATTAACAGTAAACTCTTAGACTGCCTCAATCTCTAAAAAAAAATTTAAATCTTATAAACAAAAAAGATTCAGGACTTGTGAAAATCCAAACATCTCGAAAGAGAAGAATATTAGAAAAATATGTAACAGGGATCACTACACCATGGAACACACTTATCAAGGATGCCAGAGCATAAAATGCTCTAGTACCACTAGAGACCACACCAATACTGCAGACAGCAATTCAGTAGGTATTCCAGTGGTTTTAAAAAAAACGAAAAGCCAAAATTAAGCCCAGGAGCAAAGCTTGCTTATCACAAGGGATTATTTTCAGGGAAGCAAGTTGATTTGACTGTGTAAAGATACGAGGGGTGAGAGAGAATGGAATAGAATTTTAGAAACAAATAATTAAAAGTGAATTGTCCCTCTGATGATAAATTAAGAACCACAGACGTTTAGCCTTACATCTTTTGGATAATTTCAATATTTTGAAATATCAGATCCTAAACACCATCCCCAGGGACTTTAACAAAACAAAATCCAACTAAATATTACTAAAATACCTAGAAACATACAGGTAGACATTTCTGTTTGGAAAGAAGCTAGAAGGCGGGAAATTTAGTGCAAGGTCACCATGAGCCCCTCCAGCCGTGACCTCGCACAAGAATAATACATTTGACTGCGGTGGTGAAAAATTAGCAAATAGATACATTTCTGAGAGTATATAATTAAAAAATAAATCTGCTTTCGACTGCAACTTACAGCTGTTGGTGTCATTGGCAACGGCTATGATGCCCATAGGCTGATGTGGGATGTCAGAACGAAGAACTTTTGTATCGCCTCCTGTGTACTTGTTGGAACGCAGGATGGCTCTCCTTCCCCAGTCGGACCAGAAGATGTAATTGTCGTAGACAGCCAAGCTGAGGAAAGTCCCTGGCCCAGATTTCACAATCACCTGAAATAAGTTAAAATATATATATGTACACACACACACACACATATATATATAAAGATGAAGATAAACATATTCTTGTATCCGCATCTATTTTTGCTTCAAAAAAGAAGGGATTAAGATTAGTTAGGTTTAATCAATGGAAATCATCAGACAAAAATGCATTTTAATAAGTGTGCTATCATAATCTTTTTTACAGTTTATTTTGAATGTTTTAATTATCCTTAATTTTCACAATTTGTTTACTTAATATGTGTACTATATTTCTATATTTGTACTATATTTACTGCTGAGCTAATATGGCAAGAAGAGATGAAAAAAAGTCTCAAACCAATGACCTCAGTTTTTAAGAAACTAAGAGAAAATATGTTGGGGGAAAAAAAAAAAGAATTAAAAGAGAAGTCAAGGAAATAGAAAATAAAAAAATCAATAAAATTTAAAAAAATGGTTTATCCCAGTAATATAGATTTATTTGGTATTTTAAAAGTCTACTACTATAATTTACTATTTTAACAGCCAAAAAAGGAAAATTCATATGAAGAGCTCAATGAAGGCAGAGAAATTATTTGAGAGCATCTAACATCCATTCCTAATAAAAAATCAGAATAGAAATAAAACTAGAAACAAGAGAGAAATAATCACCCTTATGAATCTACTCAAAATTGTCCTAGAGTTTCTAGTCAGTATTCTAAGAGAAAGCAAAAATAAATGTATCCGGATTGGGGGAAAAATGTTAAATGTAGGTGATATAATCCTCTATATAAAAATTCCAATAGAATCTGTCAAAGAAAAACAGCTGCTTGAATTAACTAATGAATTTCTTAAAGTGGCAGCACGCAAGATTGCTATAAGTATTTTTATAGAGTAGTAATAAACAACTGAAAATTAAAATAAAAATTTTATAGTACCATTAACAAATGCCTAGTAATACATATAAAAAAATATTTACAAGAACCTAAAAACTACAAAACATTAAGAGATTAACAAAAACCTAAATAAATTCAGTCATGCCCTATTTATGGTTTAGAAGATTATTAAGATGTCATCTCTCCTCAAATTGATAAATTATATCTAATTCAACTAAGACATTTTCTAGAAATTGGCAAGCTAATCCAAAATTTATGTAGAAAAAAAGACCTAGAATAGTAAAACAACTACCTTATTTCAAGACATCATAAATTCATAGCTATTAAGACAATGTGGCTTTAGGAAACAATAGAGAAATACATCACTAATACAGAAGAGAGATTTCACACACAGGCCCACATGTATCTGGGTAACTAATTTTTCATGGAAGTGCATACTCTATTCAAACAAATGGGGTAATTTTTTCAACAAATGGCACTTCAACAACTGACCATGTATATGAACAGAAGAACTGCAATCCATATACAAAATTTAACTAAAAATATATTATTGTCCTGAATATAAACTCTAAAGCTATAAAACACCTAAAAAATAAATGGGGGGGGAAATCTTTACAATCTTTGGTTAGGCAAAGATTTCCTAGCATAAAGACTCCAAAAGTGTGATCCATTAAAAAAACTAATTAATTAAACTTAATCAAAATATAATACTTTTACTTTTCAAATGACACTGGTAATGACAATAAAAGATAAGCCACAAACTATGAAAAAATATTTGTAATGCTGTCTTTTTTTTAATTTATTTTATTTTTTGTTTAAAATACTACAAATGTCCCTTTTTCTCCCCAATGACCCGTTCCACCCTGTCCTTTCCCCCTCTCCATTCCCTCTCCCCACCATTTTCCATGTCCTTGGGTTGTGCATATCTGCATATAGATTCTTTGGTTACTCTCTCCCCTCCACCCACCTGCCCTCTTCCTTCCCTCTGACATTCCTCAGTTTGATCCATGCTTCCATGTCATTGAATCTATTCTGTTCATCAGTTTACTAAGTTCTTTAGATTCCACATACAAGTGAGATCATGTGATGTGTGTCTTTCTCTGCCTGGCTTATTTCACTTAGCATAATATTCTCCAGGCCCATCCATGCTGTTCCAAAAGGTACGAGATCCTTCTTCTTTACAGCTGCGTAGTATTCCATGGTGTGAATGTCCCACAGCTTTTTCATCCACTCACCTACCAATGGGCACTTGGGCTGTTTCCAGATCTTAGCTATTGTAAACTGCGCTGCTATGAACATAGGGGTGCATATATTCTTTCTGATTCGTGTTTCAGGATTCTTAGGATACATTCCTAGGAGTGGAATCACTGAGTCAAAAGGCAGCTCCATTTTTAATTTTTTGAGGAACCTCCATACTGTTTCCATAGTGGCTGCACCAGTCTGCATTCCCACCAGCAGTGTACTAGGGTTCCCCTTTCTCCACACCCTCGCCAGCACATGTCCTTTGTTGATTTGTTGATGGAGCCATTTTGACAGGTGTGAAGTGATACCTCACTGTGGTTTTAATTTGCATCTCTCTGATGATTAGCGACATTGAGCATTTTCTCATGTGTCTCTTGGCCATCCGTATGTCCTCTTTGGAGAAGTGTCTATTCGGGTCCTTTGCCCATTTCTTAATTGGGTTGTTTGTCTTCCTCTTGCTGAGTAGTATGAGTTCTTTATACACTTTGGAAATTAGCCCCTTATCAGATACATCCTTGGCAGATATGTTTTCCCAGACCATGGGGTTCCTTTGTATTTTGAGGCTGTTTTCTTTTGCTGTGCAGAAGCTTTTTAGTTTGATGTAGTCCCATTTGTTTATTTTTCCTTTTGTTTCTCTTGCCCTAGGAGATGTATCAGTGAAAAGTCCACTACGTGGAATGTCTGTGATTTTACTGCCTATGTTTTCTTCCAGGATTTTTATGGTTTCATGACTTACGTTTAAGTCTTTTATCCATTTTGAGTTTATTTTTGGCCATGCTATCTTTATTACTACAACATGATAAAAAGGATTAATAAGTACAAATTGTCAATTATAAATATAGTCACAGGGATTTTTTTCTTCTTCACTTTTTACTGTGTCTATATGGGAAAATGGAACTTAGCTGAACCTATTGTGATAATCATTTTCGAATATACAGGGTGGAGCCATGTAGGTTTACAGCTGTGTGTACTCAAAACAGAGATTATTCTTGTATTATTATTTATTAATTATTGTATTATTTTCCACATGAACAACTGTACACCTACTTTTGCCCCACCTGTACGTAAATCAAACTATCATGCTGTATGCCTTAAATATATACAGGCAAAGGAAAAACAAAAACAAAATAAAAATGAATAATCACTTAATTTTTATTTAGTATATAAGTAATTTCTGTTCTGTAGAGCAATATTTCTCAAACTCTAAATATACATGTAATTCACTTAGAGATTTTGTGAAAGTTCAGACTCTTAGTCACTGGGTCAGGAGTAGAAGCTGAGATTCTGCATTTCTAATAAGCCTCCAGGCTTTGCCAATTCTGCTGATTTGGAAATCGACTTCAAAAAGTACAGGGGGAAAAACAATCTTACTCATCACTTTAGAATAAGAATATGCTTTTTTTTTTTTTCCCTTTACAAATGGGTATCATTGTGTATGCTTTTGCATTCACTGAAAAGTAAGTTGATGGGACTTCTGGCGCCACCCAAGACGGGATAAACCCTCTACAACCTACCTTTCCTACTGATTACTACTTCTGATTGTAATGTTTTGGGAACAAGAGCAGACAAATGGTAAAATCAAGTTGAGTAGCAGCAAGTAGAAGGTGGGAGGGAACAGAATAAATGCTCTTTTTACTGTCACTGATTTGTCTTGCCCTACATTGCTTTTGGTGCCACCGGATAATTGAAATGGTTACAATAAGTGTGTAGTTGCTGCTGACTCTCAAAAGGTGTAGTTTCAGTGCCGTTTATGTTCCCAAATAGTTTCCTAAATTCATGCATGCAGCTTTTCGAGAGCTGGTAGCTGCCCTGAGTTAGCTCTTGGAACCAGGCTGAAGGACGGGCCAAGCGCCGCCCATAGTTCAAGTGCACTTCTGAGTTATGAGGCTTTTGGAGCCAGTAGTTTACTTCTCTACTTCTGCTAACACAGAGACAGGGGGATAAAGAAACATAAACTCAGTCTACAATTATGCATGAGGCTTTGACACATCTCATTTTACTGGTCAGCATTCCATGTGAAACAAAAAAGTGAAATCCACTAAATCACACTTTCTCATCTCCACGTTAAAACATTTTTATCATAAGTTCACAAATACTGCACCTTGCAAACCTCATCAGAATCTTTGTTTACAGTGCAGAAGGCTTTGTCATCGTAAATTACATTGTGTTATGTTGTAACGCACCATTAGGGCATAATTCTGAGACACTTTCACCTTGAACCTATAAATAGCTTCATGTTTCAAAATAATAATCCATATTCATTTAGAAAATTCACTTCTTGACACAGTCACTTAATCTCACATGTATCCTCACTAACAGACAATTAAATGGGTGATGCCACATAGACTTGAAATTATGTGTTGAGAATTTAGTCATGAATCAAACGCCTTTTTCATCTTAGAACTTCACTGATGCCACTTTATTGGTGGAAGTACCGGAACTAATCAAGGAATACAACAATATTCAGTTTCATAAGCCAAACTACATATTTCCAACACCCAGGTGCTAAATGTAAAATCAAACAATTTAAAAGTCAAGCAAACAGGAGGCTTCCCAAACACTCCAGCTGATTGCCTTACTGACAAGATTGTGACTGATTATTATGAGAAATGACAACCTGGGCCCTGCCACGGCCAGGCAGGACAGAATGTTACAGATTGCAAAGACAGGACTGCAGTTGCTTTAGCCTTAGAGAAAATGTTCGTGTGGTTTATCAGCAATTTATAACTAAGAAATATTTCATTTAAGAATAGAAAGCTATATTTAATTTGCCTAAATGAGTTTGCAGAACAAATCGAAAATGTCTCAAGGTCATTAGTATCCAACAAAATTTAAAAAGAACAGCACTCACAGCAATCATCTAAAAGATTGTCTAATACGTGAGAGGAGTTACCAGCCTTTTTTAGAATAGATTTCCATTTGCAAATTTAATGCTTTTTTAACTTCTGAGATTATCACATCATCAAATTTATACTTAGTGCCTACTTTGGTAAAATCCTTGACTTCCACTTTATTTTTCCTCACATGTCAATTGAAAAGTTCTACTAAGGGTTACAAAGGTTATTATGCTTATTAACTTTGAAGTAAAATTTTAAAACAGTGATTTTAATTAAGTAAGACACATAAAGTGAATGCTGGCTGTCCTGAAACTCCTATCACTTTCACTATTAAAACTGAAACTAAAAGATTTACATTGAGCAGTGGCAAGATTTACAATTCTGGATCAAAAGATTTCTGTTTGTTGTGTATGTGAGGAAAGGAGTGTTTATATTGTTTAGAACATTCTCATGACTGCTGGCCAAAACAAACAAATCAAAAACCACATCTCATTTGCTTTGTTAAATATCACTTTGACGAAGTGATCAAATCTTTGTTATTGAAGGTTATAACCAAAATATTACCTTAACCATTTTTACTTATTTATATTATTGTGTAATAGATAAAATCATAATATATGATATGTAACATTAGAGTATTGCTATATTATATTTATTAAATTTTATACATGTGGCCATAGGCTATGCTAAGGCCACTTTAATAAATATGAAAATATTTATAAAATGTATATGAAATGGGTGCAAGGAGAGTTATTAAAATGTATTTGAATTTTTATCAATTTGTTGTAATGTAACCCTAAAATTCTTTACTGACCAAATTAAAGGCATAAATTTAAAAAATAAGTACTTGTTTAAAACTACTATAGGGTCTGACTGCATAATTACATGTACTTTCATATACACATCTTCCTTACTATTCATATAGTTATCTCTTCAACCAACTTCACTGGAGTATAGTTTACATTCAAAATGCATTCCAGTTATTTTTAGCAATCATGATAACTATGCACACACTCCTTCCCTCTTTCAACTCCCAACCTCACATCCTTTTTCTTAGAAGCAGACACTGCATTCAGTTTCTGAGCAACAAGACATTTTTTTAAATGCTGTTTATCTCTAGAACTGCAAAATGTCTTGAACAGCCAAGTCTGGTTGTGTATAATCACTGAAATTGAAAAACATGCTTTAGAGATTTTCCCAATTTAAAAGTTATCTTATTCAATAAAGGCTATTAGATAAAGTTGAAGTTCAAAACAAAAATTTAACAATAACACAAAAGTAAAAACAAAGTGAGTAAAAGTAACATCTCTCTTACATCCAGATGTGAATGTATCTGCACATCTAGTCTTCAAAATCCTTCAAAGTGTTTGAAATGGCCTATACTATTCTATATGGCCCCTTTAACTCCCTGGAATTGCCACCTACTACTCTTGCTCAATTGTTCTTCTCTTCTGGACACAATGGCCTCCTAATTGTATCTCAAATATACCAAAAGCACACATAAGGTCTTCACATAGGTTGTTCTTTTTCCTTAGATGATCTTGCCCATGGCCAACTAGCTCACCCCTGCAAGAAGGGTCTCAAATATCACTTTTTCAACAAGGCTTCTCTTGAGTTCCCCCTCTACTCTGTCACACTCAATTCCCTCCTCCGTACTTGGTAGGTTTACTGCTTTGTGTCTGCCTTCTGCTGAAACGGGAGCTCCCTGAGAGCAGGCTCCTTGAGCCCTTTTTGTTCAGTGACGAACCCTAAGCACAGCAGAGCATTGGGCACATATTCGGCACCCGATATTTGTTGAATGAAAGAATAAAGCAGTGAGCCATCAGGAAAAGGCAAATCAAAACCACAGTGAAATATTACCTCGTATTAGAATGACTATGAACACAAGACAGAAGAAAACAAGCCTGGTCCAGGATGCAGAGAAACAGAGCCCGATGCACAGTGCTGAGAATATGAAATGGTGCAGCCACATTGGAAAGCATTCGAACTCCTCAAATGGTTAACTGTATTTTCTATATCGTTCAAGTCCGTTCTTGTGTATAGAGAAATAAAAGCACGTCCACACTAAAATTGGTACATGAATGTTCATTGTAGCCCTATTCTCGACAGCCAAAAAGTAGGAAAAAAAAAACCCAAATGTCCATTAACTAGTGATTGGTGACTAGATAAATAAAACGTGGTATATGCAATGGAATATCTGTTGTAAGCAATAAAGTACTGATGCATGCTATGACATTAATGAACCTTGAAACATGCAAAGGACCATATATTGTATGATTTGATTTGCAGGACATGGTTCCAGGGCACCTGTCTTATCTTGTTAGAGAAATATCTGTTAACATCTTTTTTTTTTTTCTTTTTTTTTTTTAATATATCTTTATTGATTTCAGAGAGAGGAAAAGAGAGGGAGAGAGAGACATAGAAACATCAATGATGAGAGAGAGTCATTGATCGGCTGCCTCCTGCACACCCCCGAGTGGGGATTGAGCCCACAACCCGGGCATGTGCCCCAACTGGGAATCAAACCCTGATCGCCTGGATCCCAGGCCGATGATCAACTGCTGAGCCACGCCCGGCTGGGCAACATCTTCTTTTGTTGATTTTTTAATTTGGGTTTTTTGCCTTTTTATGATTTAGTCCTAAGGTATTTTTGTTTGTTTGTTTTTTGTTTTTGTTTTGTTCTGTTTTTACTTTGGATTCAACTCCTTTGCCTGATAAATAAGATTTTCACCTAGTCTGTGGCTTGTCTTTTCCCTTTTTTAATGATGAGTTTTCCTCCTCCTCTGCTTTCTAAAAAAAAAACAAAACAACAAAACAAAAAATTGTGTAGATGTGATTTCTTTCTTGACTATATGAGAGGATTTTCCATTGAACCTATCTGGCCCTGACGGTGGCCCTCTCTCCCTTTCCTGCTCCCTCCCCCCTTTCCACTGCTCCTTCCCCCCTCCTTGTTTCTTTCCTTCTTCCCGCCTTCCTCTCTGCACACATACCCAGACGCATGCTGGAATTTTGATAGGAATTTCATTGTTATTTATAAACAAGCTATGGAATAATTGATTATCTCCATAGTAATGAATCCTCTGGTTGGTAAATATGGTATATCTTAAATCACCAATTTTCAACTGATGTGCCACAAGAATTTTTAAAACATGCAATACCTGGCTATTTACAGCAGCCAATACAACAATAGCCGTCTGGTGCAAATGAATCAAAATTATCCTATTTTTTTTTTTTTTTTGGTCAGATTGGCAACAAATACACATCTTTTGGTGTGCCACATAATTTTATTAATTAGTTCATGTGTGCCATGAGATGAAGAAGGTTGAAAACCTCACTGTCTTAAATTATTTAAGTCTTCTTTCATTCTGTCATTAATGTTTGTCAGTTTTCAGTGTATAGCTCTTATACTTATTTTGTGACATGTGTTTTAAGTATGTCATATTCATTATTATGTAATTATTTTAACTTTTAAATTTGAAATAATTTTAGTCTTACAAAAAAGTTACAAAATAGTATAGAGTTTTGTTATACCTTTTACCAATAATATACTAATTATGATTGACATAACTGTTAATAGTATATAGATCATTCCCAAATTCCTACAACTTTACTAATAAAGTTCATTTTTTTCTGGGCCAGATTCCAATCCTAGGTTACACATTGCAATTATGGTAGTTGTCATATAATTTTTTAATTTGCCTTAAATCTGAGAGATTGCCCCAGCTTCTCCTTGTCTTTATTTTGATACTTCTGAAGAGTGTTGGCCTGCTGTTTTTCAGAATGTACCTCAATTTGGGTGAATTAAATGTTTTCTAATGTTCAAAATCTAGTTAAAATTTTTAGAAACTACAATAGTGATATTTTGCCCTTTTTAGTGTATTATATCACAAGGTACATGAGAATGATATGTGCCTTAATGGTGATGTGATCTCTGATCACTTGGTTAAAGTGATGTGATTCCAATGGGCAGAAGAAGTATTTCAAATGGAAGCAGAGCTGCAGCATAAAAACATACAGGTTTGAGCTTTGCAGCCTAACCTAAAGCCAGTCATAGTAAATGTTTCAGAAACATTGTTACCTGAAAGACCTAGTCATGTATTTCATAAGACATTCATGTAACTTACCTGCAGTATAAAAAGATAGTATTACTCTAGGATTTTGTGGTTTCATTTTTTCAGGGGGGAAAACTGAGGTACCAAGAGGAAAATAGATTATTCTCACCCCAGCTTCTAAGTGAGATTAAAAAAAAAAAAAGCATCCAGAAAAAATATGACAAATGTACTCTTGCTTCCATATTCTAATGGAAAGAGTTTCTGAATTTTAATGTTTTAATTCATTATTGCATACCTTCTATATACATAAACACAGATGATAGATAGATAGATGATTGATGACAGATAAATAGACAGATGATGATTGATAGATAGATGATAGATAGATAGATAGATAGATAGATAGATATAGATAGATGATGATAGATGATAGATAGATGATAGATAGATAGATAGATAGATAGATAGATAGATAGATAGATAGATATAGATAGATGATAGACAGATAGATATAGACAGATAGATGATAGATGATAGATAGATATATGATTAGATAGATAGATGATAAATAGATTAGATAGATAGATAGATGATAGATAGATATAGACAGATGATAGATAGATGATAGATAGATAGATGATAGATGATAGATAGATAGATAGATATAGATAAATGATGATAGATAGATAGATGATCGATAGATAGATGATAGGTGATAGATTAGATAGATAGATGATAGATAGATGATAGATAGATGATAAATAGATGATAGATAGATAGATGATAGATAGATGATAGATAGATGATGATAGATTAGATGATAGATAGATAGATAGATAGATAGATAGATGATATAGATAGGTGATAGATAGATGATAGATGATGATAGATGATAGATGATAGATAGATAGATAGATAGATAGATAGATAGATAGATGATAGATAGATGAAAGATTAGGTAGATAGATGATAGATAGATGATAGATAGATGATAGATAGATAGATGATAGATGATAGATAGATGATAGATAGATGATAGATAGATAGATGATAGATGATAGATAGATAGATAGATGATAGATAGATAGATGATAGATAGATAGATAGATAGATAGATAGATGATAGATAGATAGATGATAGATAGATATAGATAGATAAATGATAGATGATCGATAGAGATAGAGAGAGATGATGATGATAGATAGATGATAGATAGATAGATGATAGATAGATGATAGCTAGACTACATATAGTCAATCATAATTATTTATATACAAACAAATGATACTGAGGCAGGAGAGTAAGAAGCTAGGAAAATTTTTTGGCAAGTGAAATGGGAAAATTGGGACAAGGAGTTAAATGACTGAGCAATTTACAGCTAGATAATAAATCACAAAGTCTTATCTTTGAGAGGATACTTGGGAGCAAATGGTTTACACATTCCAGACCATGCAGGGGCAGGCCTGCCTCAATCCTGGTCCCTTTTCTGTGACACTCGTTGAAGGTGAAACTAACAAGAGAATGACCCTGACTGACTCCTCTATACAGTTAGTTTGATGAATCAGCATATTAAAGGACACACCTGAAAAGCTGATGAATATTCTATTAAGATCTTTCCCTGAGGTATTCCCTAAAATTCCCACCTTTAGAGAACAGATAAAAACCCTTAAGACAATGGACCCAGTGTATACTCTCTGGAGCACACCCACTCCTCCCCCATTCTTTCCTCAGGTGTGTATCTTTGCTTTCTTTCTCCTAAGCTCTAAAGATTCCCATGAAACTTACAACCAGGGGAGCAGCAGGCAGTGGCAGCTCATCCCTCAACCTGTCTCCTAGGACCCTCCTTTTGCCTCTGTAACTTGTTTTCTGAGTCCACCCACTTCTTGGCTCACTTCTACATCTGTGACTTTCTAAAGGGCCAAGGCAGACTCTCCGAGACTTGATTCTTTCTCACGTCTCCAAAGGGCCAGGGCAGCTCTGTCTAGGCTCACTCCTGTTGCTATCATCTTGCCTCCACAGTCTTAAGCCCTCCTTTGTTTCACTGTCCTCAGCTTTAATAAACTTACTCTCAAAATCAGCTGGACTTGTGTTGTGAAATCTTCCCTATACAAAGTCAAGAACCCAAATTCCAGACCGTCCTGGGGCAGACCCGCTTTGATCCAGGTACCTTTCCAGTGAAAATCCAATTATTATATCTAATAAGAAAATTGTTGTATAGATACTTGGTTTTCTGAATTAAATTTTTAAGACCTATACTATGACCCCCCGCATAATTTAAACCATGCAATGTTAAAATACTTAAAATAAGAATTTAAGAACCTTCTATTTTATATCTATAACTAAGCAGCAATAATTCCTTTTACCCTCAGAAGTTATTTATTTTTTGAATAAGTAATTAAAAAAATCATGAAATTATGCCAATTTACCACATGCCTTTTCTATGGGAAAAGATTACTCATTTCTGTTTTGTTTTTTGTTTGGTTGGTTTTTTTAATATATTTTTTATTAATTTTAGAGAGAGAGGAAGGGAGAGGGTGAGAGAAATAGGAACATCAGTGATGAGAGGGAGTCATTGATCAGCTGCCTCCTGCACGCCCCCCACTGGAGATCGAGCCCAAAACCTGGGCATGTGCGCTGACTACGAATCAAACCTCGATCTCCTGGATCCTAGATCGATGCTCAACTGCTGAGCCAAGCCAGCCAGGTGATTTCTATTTTTTGTTTGTTTATTTGTTTGTTTGTTTGTTTTAATTATGCCACAGTATATTTACTTTTATAGGAATTAAATTTTCAAATGAAATTCTTCCACTTTTTAAAAAAGTAGTAAATGAAGAAACTTTAAGTTAAAAATAATAATCAATCTTATAATAATCAGTCTTAGTGTTTTCACTAATAGAATTATTGCTCAGTGTTTATTTCCCAATAAATTATGGAGAATTTTGCATGACATCCGAGGATTTTATGTTTTACATAACAAGAAGCACAAATCACATAAAACTTGTAAATTTAAGAAAAATAGCCTTGAGTTAGATTTGTTTAAATATCTAAATAAAAATTATAGAATCTACTGAACTCTTTTTTTCTGTTCCAAGTTGGGTATTTTTGGATTTGATGAAGATCACTCCATGGAAGAAAGGGTAGAGAATGAGAGGTAGATCTCTCAATCACAGCAAAACGGTGGGGGCAAGTAGGGGGTATCTGTAAAACTTTCAACAATAAAGATAAATTAAAAAAAAAGACAACAGAATCTACATGAAACCACTAAATCGACTAGTTCCAAGTCAGTGTGTTATTAGAAGGCCATCTTATTAACCCACTACTATTAAAATGATAACCCAATCGGAAAGTTCTTACTCCTGTGATTTTTCTAGCAGGCATTTCAACTCAGCCTTTGGTCTAACAACTCCTCACAATTGAAAGTATTTAGCCCAAGGAGAGATTAGAGTAAAAATAATTAAGTTGCACATTTTAAATAGATTTTGTACTAATGTATCTATAAATTAGATCTTTTATAATAGAAAAGAAGAAAAATGTGGTGATGAAGGGAATGATTACCATTATTGTAGTGGTTTTAAAATTCAATGCTTTACTCTCTACATGTTAATATGCATTTATCTGTATTTCAAATTCTGACACTTTTCATCTCTTGTCCTGTCTTTGATTTAATTAAGGATTTTAAAAGTATATAAATTAGTCCCTCGTTATATGCAGGCAGATATTGGATGCCTGAAAGTGTGGATGGTACCAAACTTTATATAGGCTATGTATTTTTTCTACATATACATACGTATTATAAAGTTTAATTTATAAAATAGGCACAATAAGAGGTTAACGACAATAACTAATAATAAAATAGTAAATTATAACAATAAGATAAGAGCTACTTGAACACAAGCACTGTGATTCTGTGACAGTCACTGATCGGAAGTCTGCTAAGTGACTAACAGTCAGGGGCTTACATAGAGTGGACAGACTGGGCAAAGGGTGACTCACATTCAGGGACAAAGAGAGATGGCACGAGATCTTATCATGCTACTCTTTATGGCACCCAATTTAAAACATATGAATTGTTTACTGAGTTGCTTATTTCTGGAATTTTCCACTTAGTATTTTCAGACTCTGGTTAGCTGTGGGTAACTGACACCACAGGTAAGAGACGACTAGAATATCACTCAAATAGTCTATAAAATGCCATGCTCTGCTCTAATTTAATATTGCTACAAGTCATTATTTGTTTTTCTTTAGTGTCATTTGCCCTGCATTTTAAGCTATTTCATAAAATTCATATGAAAGATAAATGTTTGGAGACACACTGTTTGAAGTAACACTATTATATATCCTCAAAAGTGCTCTTGCCCTTTGAGTAATTGTTTAAGTCTTATTTAGATATTTCCATGAGCTGGCTGCAGCATTTTGACCACTCTCCTCAATATGGCATAAATAGCATGAACACCTGCACAAAGCTATATTTTTTTCCATTTGCTTAGAAGAAGAAAAAAGCAGCAAAAGTTACTAATGAGAGGGTGTCAGTGAATTATGAATAACTTCTGTGTAAATGAAGGCAATATAATCAGCTCCCTTGTACCAGGCAGGTATTATGTTTTTCCACAAGGATTCATTTTAGTTAATTTAAGTTGAATCATTAAGCATTACAATTTGGAGGCTGCCAGGAAGATGACAAAAAATAAGCAGTTACAATTGTTCAAGGACATACTACTCTGAACTATTCAGCATATAAATCACCTTCTGGCATTCATGTTAGATAATAAAACTTTCTTCTTTTAACTGAGTTTGGATAACTAACTGGTGGCTTTAATATTACCCAAATGTTAACACAAATCTTAAGTCATTGAAAAACAATTCTTTAAATTAGCAGTATTGCTCAATTAATGAATTTTGAAGCATTAGATTTATAATTTTAAAAATTAACATTTGTAGATGATTAGGTAGTAGCTTGTACATAAATAAAATAAAATTTTCTCTAAATAACTCTGGCAAATTATCATAGTGTTGAACTTTGTAACTTTACCTTCAGCTTTTCATCTTAGCTATCCCTGATGCTTAACTAGGGACCGGCAAATGATATATTTGGCCCTGTAATGTTTTCATAACATAGAACATTGCTGATCCTGTCAAGGGAAAACTGGCCAAAACTAAGTATGTAGATTCTGAGGAACAGAGGCAGAACTAGCTGTGCAACTCTAAGCAAATTATTAATTTCTTAATTAATAGAACTTGTCTGTATAATCTTTAAGAGCACTTCTAACTCTAACAGCTATATTATCCAAAATAAATGCTAACTCCTTATAAGCAGATATAAGGCCTTATAATGTCTTCCTAATAGATCAGACATGAGTAGTCCATATGAACATGATTAGTCCATACAGACATGATTAAGTACATTAATGGTGCATGTGTATGTGTGTGTGTGTGTGATTTTGTATTTTTGATACATGTAAGGTATGTTTTGCAGTAGATTTACTGCATTTATGTTAACCATGCCATAACTTCTCATGTTCAATTATATCTTATGTTTACTTCCAAGTATTTCATAATTGGTTACTTTCAATATTCTGTGTGAATATCAAGTAGAAAGAAAAGGAAACAATAAAGGAAGAACATAGCCCCCAAAACAGGCTAAAAAGAATGCAAGAGTAGGCTCAGCATAGCAGGAAGGGGCCATGAGAGATGGAATCACAAGAACGAACAAGACTTGATCTCGGTACGGTTGATATTCTGAAATGCAGTATCTCTGAGAAACCAGCAGGATGTGTAAATGTCCAAGGTCCCCCCCTGTGATGCTGCAGCCCGGGAAAATTCTTCATCATCTTATAACTTAGGATTGAAAAATGACTGAACCCATGCTTGTGGTCACTTGAGCACTTGTGCTAATAACTCTAGCTCAGATGTTTAAAACACAATTCCTAATTCTGTAAGTTTTCCAGAAAATGCATTGACTCCCAAGCCTTCCTTTCCTACTCACTTTGGGAAAACTTTTACTTTCTTTATGAAGATATTAGAGAAAGAAACTAAGAAAGCATGCAACCAGCCCAACATTGTTATGAGAGGAGGAAGTGTTTCATTTCCAGAGGGTGGTTACTCAAACTTGGAGTGTAGTTTCATAAAACCTAACTGTGCCACCTGAAGATACCAGACTAGCAGCATCAAGTCACTCTTGAGGCCAAATATTCAGAACAGTGTTTTTCACCATTTGTGTTCTAAGATCAGCTTCTAAGATTATTCATTCTCCAGTCAACAAACCCGTCCCACTTCCTGCCCCCAAATCCCCAGATTTGCAACACTCCTATTGCACCATCCCTGAGTATTGTTTCGTTTAATTGTTTATGGCATTCTGCATTATAACATCTTGGGTCTGTCATATAACACAGACCCAAGAAGTGGGCTACCTCTGGGGGGACTGACAGTGGTTTAGCCCAGTTTGGTTTTAGACACACATTTACTCTAATAGTTGTATTTCAATTATATTATTTACTCACCTGATTATTTTGCTTCCAAAAGAGATAACTTACACCTCAGCATCAATCCTTAAAAAATGATTGTACTTATTGTACATAAATGCTTTTCTTTTTAAAGTAGGGGTATAAGAGCTAATTGGGTAATTACTTTGATTTTAAATGTCTGGAATTCAATTTTTATGATAGCTCATAATAGCTCAGACAAAGAATGAAATGCATGTGAAGTCTGTCATTATGTATTTATGCAAGTAAAAAAAAAAGCTTAGATCCTGAATTCACGAAACCTAATTCATATGAGTTAATGTGTTTGTGTGTGTGTGTGTGTGTGTGTTTCATCTTTTTAAACAATCCTTTGGGAAGGACTGGAAGCAAGAAGAGAGCTGGGACTTCTCAATTTAAAAGGTATTACTCCAATAGTCTGCGTGGAGGGCTGCTTCTGAAATATCCTCCTGTATTTGCCAATTTGCTTTCTTTCTTACTTTCTAAACTAAGCACTTGAAAATGAGGAAAGAGATAAAACATCGTGCAGCCCAGCTGTCTATGGGACACATGTTTATGTCAGTCATCACGTCATGATCTATTGCAACAATAAATCAAATGAACCGCACTGGTGGTGTGATTTATTCCAGCAGTATATCAGCAGGGGAGGCCTCCAGGAGCCGAGTTACAGACAGGAACTTCCATCATTGCTTTTATCTACTTCCTTTATTTAAATTTGATATAAGAAGACAGAGTGGGAGGATCTGGTTGGAACTGAAGGCTTCTTTTGCATAATTTTCTAAATGACTTCAGACATTTAAACCAAGGTAACACGATTAAAAGTTCTAACCTTTTATTTACTATTTTTGTTCACATGAATTAAAAATTAAACAAGTCTTAAGCATTACTCCTTTATAATGATGATTTGTTTCCTTATTTAAGCATTTTCTTTTTACTTCTGTTTCCCCATAAGCAAAATAATAATAAACTTGAACTATACAAATGTGGAGAGTTATATGTATTTTGTATTTCATAATTGGCGGTTTCTGTATTTTAATATTTTCATAGAGTGGCACTTCTAAGGAGTACACAAGGTCTTCCTTGAGTAAATCAGCTTTTAATATTTTTGTCTTCAAACTTCAAGAATTATCACTAGTTTAAGGGGGCAAGTATTTTACTATGACATTATTCCATAGTGATCATTGATAATTAAGTCTTTCTTCCTTTCACTCAATATTTATTGAGCTAGGTAAAAATTACTTCTCTCACTCAATCTGTCTCATAAAGCTGGGCCTGTTTGATAACATAGGGGTATTTGTTATCAAGCCCTGTTCTCCATTTCTCCATAGCCAACCCCTATCCACCCCCATACCAATGTCACTATGCCCCCCACCAGAAATTCTAGAATTAAAAATTTTTAATATATTTAAAGGAGCTCTGCCACATAATGTTTGAGGACTGCCTTACTACTAGTATTATATATTACAGGCACCTATAATTCAGTCAGACATTTTATAGTAACAACATTTACAACCTTGCTACTAAAAATATGGGGACTTTCTGGGAATAATCTCTGATTCCAAACCAGACCTAAATCAGAATATGCATTTTAACATGATCTCCAATTTATCTGAATGCAGAATAAAGTTTCTGCAACACATGTCCTCAAAATAAGACTGACACATTTAAAAAATATCAATGCTTTCTTAGGGACAAAACGGTTTGGGGAAAAGGTAGGAAATATACAAGGACATCCACTTTTGTAAAGATCATGTAATGATAAGAAGATGTACTGCAGGTGAAAGAACTTGGGCCTTTGTGTTTTATGAACATGATTTGATTTCTGACCTCAAGTTAGCTAATCTCAGCACCTCAACTACTTCACTGGCAAATTGAAATAATAATAATAATAATAGCTGCTTTGGTGTTAATTATGTAAAATGCAGACTAAACTATTAAATCACCCACTAAATGGCAGATGTTATTTAAAAAACCTTTTATGGAGCAGCTCAAATGCACAAAGTATTGGTATAAAATTTTGTAAATTTTTGGAGCTTCGGAATAAACCCAGGCGTCGCTGTCCCTGGTCCTGAACGAGCAGTCCTTGCTAAGGCAGTATTTTCCAGCCTTCAATCATTTGAATACTGTTGTATTAAACATGCCTTACATAACACCGCAGGTACCCTCAGCCACACCTGGCTCTAAAACTCATGACTATTTATTTATTTATTTATTTATTTGTTTGTTGCCACAGTTAATGTGATGAACACTCATGTGGGCACAGTGCCCTTGAGTCAGGCCTGTGCATGGAGACTCCAACAACTCCCCAAGATGATGGAAAATTAATGACCCATGAATCAAATTTCTGACCAAGAGAAAAGAGCCAGCAGAAATATCTGTCTCTTTTCCTCACCGCTATTTGCCCTGAACTGTCCTAAAGTGCGATTGTTGTGGTCTCCCTGAAGAAGATATTAGGGGATGAATCCAGTGCCCTGAATACCAGGGAGCTGCCAGCTCTGTAGCATGTTTCTTCATATATTCTGTTCCTCCTTTTAAGTCTTTTCTCTTTTCCCTCACTACTGCTTACTGGGATTGCATAACTAATAAGAAATCAGAATATAAATTCTTGTCTCAGGCTCTTTTTTTTTTTTCTTTACAGATCTGGACTGAGATTACTTTTTTTTCACATTTTCTGTCCTTACCTGAATGCAACTTCTACTGTCATTTATTCTGAATTGTTATTTAAATTGACTCATTAGCATAAAAAATCCAGTATCAGTTAGAAATAATAGAATGCAACTCAAAATATATACTATGAAACTAAAACAATATTATCAAACTATAATTAAATACTATTACCCATCAAATTGTAGTCTGAGTTCCCTCTACTCTTCCACCTTCCCCAGTAATGGAGTGTTCATAGGGTTGGTAAATATATCCTAGCAATACACTCAATCTTTTTCCTCAATCAATCAGAGGATTGTAAAAGCATTAAGGGTAGAGTCACTTTTCATAGAATATCATTAACTTTAAATTAATGTTGTGTTTGTGTACCACCTGATAACAATGATAAGAATCCTATATTGGCGGGGGGGGGAGTGCTAGGAAACACGAAGACAAGATTATAATGATTCCTATGCAAACTTTCCTACAAATTATGAATCAAGTGAGAGACCCATACTGATTTTTAAAAAAATATATTCTCATTTAGTATATATTTGATTGTACTTATGTAAACTCTCCTTTATGGTTACCGTAGTTTATAATAGTAAATCCCTATTTTGACTATGCATAAAAATCAACTGGGAGCTTTAAAATCCCATGCCTCCATCAGGAACACTGATTTAAATTGTTCTTGGGTGGGCACTACAAAAAATTCCTAGGAGATCCTAATGTGCATTTGGTATTAAGAAAGCATTCTACGTCTTCAAATACGCTATTGATAAACTAACAAGTAAGTTCTTTTTTCCTGCCCAAGGCAACATTATTCTGGGACATTTATTCTTCATTCAACTAACGAGGCCTTTAATGTCCCTACCATTCAGCAGCCCCACATGTAGATGGTCTGGACAGTTGCTTAGGCTCAGCTCTCTGAGTTTGCCAATAGAAGAGGTGGTATGATTGGCCCCTTTATCCCCACTGTGCTCAGCTCCAGCTCATAATGCTCGAAATAAACAACTGGATACTTTAGTTCTTCATGTCTGGAATTATCATTCCAGCAAGTAACTACTGATTATACAGATTTGCAGCTTCTCCATTGATGGTCATAGGATTTTGTTTGAATCTTGTTGAAAATATTAACCTGAGGCTTCAGTACTGCTTGTTTTTTTGTTTGTTTGTTTTTGTTGCTGTTATTGCTGGTTTGTTTTTCTTAAAGAATATTTATTGATTTTTAGAGAGAGAGGAGGGGAGAGGGAGAGCTCAACAGCTATGTGAGAGCTCAACATTGATCAGCTGCCTCCTGTTCTCCCCTTACCAGGGATCAAGCCCGACACCCAGGGATGTGCCCTTGACTGGGAATCAAACTGGCAGCCTCCTGGTGCACAGGGGGATGCCCATCCAGCCAACCAGAGCCACGCCAGCCGAGCAGTACTGCTTGTTTTTGACAGGGTTTCCCTTCATGTATATAACTATTCAATTTTACTTCCAATGCGCACCTTTACTTAACATTATTTACATTTCCCTCCACTTTTTGTATTAGTTCTTGACTTTAATAATTATGCAATAACTCAGCTTTTGTATCTTACTAACTTCATTTATTTTTAAATATCAACTTGTCCTTTTAATATTTTAATCACCTAATTAAAAAATTTTAAATATATTTTATAAGTTGATGGCCAACCATATTTTTTGATGATGTTATTATGTGCTAGTAAAAATTACTTAGCATTTTGATTTTCATTAGATTTATATGTTCTCAAAATTCCTCAAGTAAATAAAATATCTTGTTATAATAGCTTTTTAAATATTAGGGCCATAGAAACATCTATTTGTCCTGTTAACCAGTTTTGTTCCCTTCAACTAAATAAAATTACAGTATAAATAGGTTGTCCTTAATATCTTGGCTGCTGGGAAGCTCAGGAATAAAATTATTCTTTGTTATTTATTTACAGTTTTACTGTATATGAGATTTTATTGTAAGCTAGTTGAACCATTTTAAAATAGTTGAAATAGTAACTAATTATTTTAATCAATTTCCTGGCATTCTACATGTTTTTAAGAATCAAACAGAGAAAGGAAATTCAAGATATTGTCTGAAGCTTAAATTCATGTTGGTTTTTGTGCATGTGAAACTAATAAGAAATACACTAAAATCAGCTACAGAAAAATACAAAGAATCAGGAATTCAGAGAAGAGAAAAGTTCATGTAAGGAAATCCAGAATTTCCTGAATTTAAATAGGAAACTTCTCAAGCAAAATTAATTTGGAAGACATATGCTAACTTGTGTGTCTGTGTGTGTTCGTGTGTACATGTGTAAATAAAGACTTTTGTTACCTATCTGCTCTTTTCATCTTTGTATATGATTCTACAATGATGCTGGTGGGACACGTGGCTGCTGATCTTTTGAAAATTCTGTCTGATGCCCCGAAACTGAAAGCTTCCAAGAAATATTAAATCAATCCATCAGTACCCCTGGCATTCTAAATGTTTTCCGAAAGGATACCGATTATTTTCTGGGTGAATACACTAGCGCCCTGTGTACTGACCATAATTCTTCTCGAGGAACACTTTTCTTTTGAGAGACCGCTTCTAACCAAGTTGAACTACCACTGAAATGTATGCGGATTTAAATCAAGGAGATTGTGTTAGAAATAAACACTATTAACCCTACTGCAATAACAATCTTGTCAAATTGTATACATTTCAGAAAGTTACCCTGAATGGCTGGCTGAGGCCTTCAAAATTGCTGAGCTTTGACTGGGTCTTTTTTTAAAGCTGTTTACATTTTCATTTTATTCAAGGAAACAATTTTATAATTTCTCTTTTAGTTTATCCATTCATTTATATATACTCATTGCTTCAGGAACTATTTGCTGAATGCAGCAATGCGCAGGATATGGGCTATTTGCTTTAGGAGATACAAAGATGGAAAACAAATTCTATTTCTTTAGATGTTAGTATTCCTATAGAAGAGACAATGATGTGCTTTGTAATTTATTCTAATTGACATAATTCATGGTCACACAAATATATATGTGTGTAGTAAATGTAGCTATAAAATTTTTATTTGGTTCATTTTTAAATCTGCATTATTTAAGGGCAGTTTTACAAGATTTCACATTTATTACTAAATACTGCCGGATACCAGATTGCATGTCATAGTTACTTTAACTCCTAAAAATATTCACTATGAGACAGAAACTATTAGTCCAATTTTACAGAAAAACAAACAAACTAAGGCATGGAAAGATTTTTTTAAATGTCCCAAGTTTATTAAACTTATGCCGAGCATCCCGGTTTCAATTTTATGTCTACCTCCACAACCTAACTTTATTCATTTCTGCCACATGAAAAAGCAGAATGTTCTAGTCTGATGCTAAGACTGTCCACATGATTAAAGTAACCAAGATACGGCACCATCTTATTAGGCATAATAATGTATAAAAAGATGGGCCCCAAGGCAGCTGTAGCTGAGTTCCACATAACCAATGGGAGAGTGATAAACGGTTAGAGGTGGAAAATAATTTTCAACAAATCAAAATGTAACAACTTCAAAGGAGCATATATCCATGACCCATTGACACAGATAACAGTGTGGTGATGGCCAGAGGGAAGGAGCGCTGGGGGCTGGGTGGAGGTGGGCAAAGGAGTGGGGGCGTGGGGAATGGGGACAGCTATAATAGTGTCAACAATAAAGCTAAAATAACAAAAACACCACAAAAATATTAAATTAATTGTTGACAATCACACATCTCTTATCTCCAGAGTTAGAAAATAACACACTTTCATCTGACACCAATTTCAGATTACTTTCACTCCTGTCTTACTCTCTCACTCAGGCACCTGTATTTGACATTGTCATGATGTTACATGCACTTTATTTTATTCACTCTGTCATAACATGTAAACATTATAGTTACAGATGATAGAATGTAGGCAATACAACCACATCCTTATTTCCACAACCTTCATTTCTCTTGGGTGGAAGACCAGTATTACAATGTCTTTAGGCTGAAGTCAATCAAGCCACATCATGACTGGTGCACAGTAGAAGTGGTCCCCTCCCATCTCTGGGTTTTAAAAAAATTTTGTGGAGTTTTTGTTTGAGTGCAGAGTAAGGGGTGGAAGGGGTTGGCTAGGAAATTCAGTGGTCAGAAACCAAGAATTTACAAGTCCAGCAATAAATACATAAGGCAGTTATGTATAATGAACTGTCTGAGACACAGCCTAAGTTTCAAATGTCCTACAGGATAGTCACAAATGTGAAACCCATTTATAATTATCTAAATCTAGAAAATAATTCATATATAAATATATATGAACGAAATATTGTTTTACAGATTTACTATGCACTTCCTATTTTTGAGGGAATGCAACTTCTATCATTAATTGAGGAATGTCTTTATTTAGTTTAGAACAGTGTCAAGAACTTATTACCAGTTTTGAAAATCACATCACCAAAGAGCACTACTGTCAGCATTTGACCATCCAGTATAACACACCTGATATGAGTCTGCCTTCCTAGCTGTCACATTTATGATGACTCTATGCACAAGTGAAAACACTAGAGTAATTCTATATGTTTTCTCCTTTATTTTTGTGCATTTACATATGGAATATGTCCAATTTTTATTATAAATTAGTTTATATTTTTTATATTACAATTGAGGTATTAAATTGAGTTTTGAAAATTTATAAAAATAGATATAAAATTTTATTTTAGAATAAGAATGAGAATGTTACATTTTTTTAAATAAATAAAGGGGACATGGGCTTTAATAGAGAGTTGGGAACTATAATTGGTGTTAGATATTAGACATAGAACATTAGAAATTAATGTAGCTTTTTTGGGCCTCAGTTTCCTAATCTGTGACGTAATATTGGATTGTTCCAGTTAATGGTGCAAAAAATTCCAATTCAATGAACTTTTAGTGACTGCTCATGCTGATGTTTTTTTAAAAAAACATGTTTTTATTGATTTCACAGAGAGGAAGAGAAAGGGACAGAGAGATAGAAACATCAATGATGAGAGTTATTGATCGGCTGTGCCTGCCATGCCCCCTCCTGGGAATCAAGCCCACAACCCGGGCATTTGCCCAGACCAGGAATCGAGCCATGACCTTCTAGTTCATGGGTCAATGTTCAACCACTGAGCCACACTGGCCAGGCCTGATGTTTATTTTTAAATTAAAAAAATAAATTGTTAAATTCAAGTGTTTTACTTCTTTTTAAAAATTGAAACCACAATGCCTTTTATTTAGTTATAATATATGGTTTTGACTTGGCTACGTAAATTCAAACTTATGTTGTCAAAAAATTCACTTTTCTGGTCATTAAAAACTATTTGCAAGTTTCAGAGTTCAGGCCCCTATATGTTTTATATAATAATTAAAATTATAAAAAAGTGATAGCATAGACATATATAGATTATATAGATAGATACCTCGATTTCTTGATTAATTTATGAAATGAAATAACTCATTCCATAAGCAGAAAGGAAATATTTGGTGCATTAAAAATAGGATATCAAATACCCTTGTGGTTGATGTTACTTATAATTTAAACTAGTCACAAAACAAACTTTTTTTCCTATTGTTACTCAGAAAAATCCATGCCATCAGAGTGTGTTTATCTAGGAGAGAGATAATCCTGCATCCTTCTCAGTCTAAAGAAAAGTTTTAGGATTTACTATTTGTGCTTGGGAATATACTCTGGGGGGGAAAAAAAAAAAAATTCGGGACAAAGTTTCTAAAAAAATGTCAGAAGTCAGAAACATCAGCCATTGCAATCTCTGGGAACATGAACACATCTCTTTTGGAAGACCATCACTCAGGTTGCAGATTCCTTCTGAGAAATGATTAACACTCACAGGGTAACTGCAGACAGGAAGGCTATAATCATGTTGTCTTAGCCCCGTCAACATTAGTTATTGTTTCAGCTACTGGGACAGAAATGACGGATACAGAACAGAAATAAAAGTGGAATTAAATTTTTTTTTTCACCCTTAATACATAGATCACTCAAGAGTATTCAACAAATACTCTAAGCAAAGAATGCTTTCCTCAATAAAATTTTAGGTAGGGCCACCACACAAGTTAATGTAGTATTTAAAATTAGAAAAATCCAGACATTTATTATATTTTTATCAGGAGAGGTCAAATTTAAATTGCATATAATTGTATTTTATTATGAACTCATTCTAAGATAAAATAGAAAAGTAAAACAAAACTGAGTTTAACAGAAGAAATTAAGCTTAGGAATATATTTGTTAAGCTATAAATTAACAGTAAGTAAAATAGAAATGGTAAAATATATTTTTAAAAACACATTTTTTTCTGTTTTCTATTTTGATGCCTGAAAGGATCTATTTCCCTGATCTACTGATTAGTAATGGGTTCTATACTATTTCTATAATAAACTAAGTGACTGGCAAATAGCATATCAGTATTTTTTGGATCTCTACACTTAAAAGCCCATGGCACAACATTTTTAAAAAATGGTTTTCTGATAAGAGCAAAGCTACTATTTGTATTCCATTCAGAAGATTTATAATATACATGAGCATGTCAAAGTCTTTAAGATGTAATGCAGTAGTTAAGCCTATCAAACTCTGGTTAAACCATAGATTCAAGATGTCCTTGAATACAGTTTAATTCCTCTGATATTTAAATGAAGACAAACTCTTTAAACACACTTCGGGAGAGCAATAGCATTGTACTGAGTTTATGGGCTCACAATGCCTATATTTACAAGAACCTCTCCAAACTTCATCAGTAAACAAATATAAATCACTTCTTATTCGTTAAAAAAAATACACTCCAAATATTTCATCTTTGTGATGTCTAGCTTCTTTCCAATCTGTGAACTCCCCTGGAGATATCTGATTTCTCTGTTCCTGTCATTGTTCTCTACCAGTGTCCATTTCATCAAAAGTTTCATAATATACAACTATGCAAACAAACTGTTCCTTTCTGTAATTATTTCCTGACTACTCCTTTATATTCCATTATTACAGTACTTTTTGACTATAAGTTGAACAATGTTTAACATTTTTTCTTATATTTCATTGTGTTTAAATTTTTAACAGAATTTTCATAACTATATGCTTTACTTTCTAAATATTATTCTTAAATTTAACCCCATGGTTTTACACATTTCTACAGGTCCTTGTAGAGCGCACAGCAAAATGTAAAAATAAAATTCATTATGTTGTTTCACTTACCTATTTGAAAATATATATGTGAATCAAATGGATATATAGCAAGTACTTTTGTATGGTTGCCCAAGGTGAATAAAATAGGACTGAGGAATGAGAATAATATGAAATACACACACACACACACACACACAAGGGCCTCAAACAGAAAGATCAACTTAAAATTAGAATTGATTCAACTGGCTACATGTGAATTTTTCAGATAAGGAGCTTTTAGCTTCTGTGAGGATTTAGGGAAAAAATATGATCCAAAAAGCATTCTTTGATTTCCAACCCTTCAATTCAACTGGACAGGCACAAATCAAGTTAAGAATTGATATTGGTCATACTTTCATTCATATAAGTTAATTAAAAAGGTAAAAATGTGGAGTAAAAAGTCCTAAATAGGGCATTAGAAGAAGTGGTCCACTTGTCAACAGTTATCAGATAACAGAAAAGTTTTTAGAGTTTCTGAGATTTCTATAATATTTTGTCTTTTTTCCAGAATATTTTTTCAGAATAAATGGTATTTTTTCTTCCAAGAGAAATACATTCTTTTTAAATCTTTAAACATAAGTCAGATTGCATCTTTAATCTTTCCTAAAGATAATAAGAGATAACCTAGCCTCTTAGTTGCACTGTCAGTCTCTAAGTTCTATGGTTATCTTAGTGACAGATTATAGAAACAAATGACTGATTACTTAGTCAACTGAAAGTATGATAAGTATTCAGAAATTCAGATACATTAAAGATGGAATTCAGGAACAAATATAACATGTTCTAGTTGTGAAATCATGACCAAACTATAGGAAACAGTGGGTAACACAAAGAATATGTGTTAGTGGGAATTGATGGTACTGACAATGGAGACTGTGCATAGCCATCACAGAAACCTGAGATAACTCTGAACCCACAGACATACATTTATTCAATAAACATAATAAAGTCAGGGGACATAAGATTGAAGAGAATAGAAGTTTAGTCTTAGTACTACAGGGAGAGGGGTTATATCTTCACCTATGGGGGGGCTATTTTAGTGCTTTCTTTGCATTTCATATTAAAATGGACAGATCTATCTACACCAAAGAGGGTCATCTAACTGAGCAATTTTCTTGGACTATACCATTACTAAACGGAATAAAAACATAGAGAACACTTCCAATTTTTTATAAAGGTTAACTCTATACCTAAGTCCATGTGATACTTATAGGAAAATCAGATCCAAATTATTTCCTTAATTTCATGGGAGACTTGCATTATATATTTTCTGTACAAAAGTACTGTATATAGCAAATTAACTCAATCAAAGCAGGTTCTGTCTACCCTGAAAAAAAGATTAATTTTTTACCAAATATTTGAAGCACTGTCTCAGAGAGAGAGTGAAAAAAAACAGCTAATTTGTTTCAGTTTATTCAGAAGCCTGAACTGAGCTTTAAAAACATAATTCATTAAACAAATATATTTTGTCTCAAAAAAAATGCTTTAAACTAGAATGAGTTGCCTCATCAAGTACTGCCAGTGAAATAAAAAATGACAATATTCAAGTTGTGACTAAAAAATCATATGTCCAAAAAGTTAGGGGGGGAAATGTCCTTTATTAGGTATAAATATAAATAATAGCTTTTTCAACATGAATAATGTGCTATAATTTTGTGAAAATTAGTAGAATTGTGAGTTCAGAGAGGCAGAAAAGATGTCTTCTGTTTGAACTCAAAGGTGATATTCAGAACAGATTACTATTATCCTTAAATCTGTCCTTATTCTGCAAGACTATAAATTTTTACACAGGCTGCTTTTTAATAAATAGACCCTATATTGAACAGTGTTATCAGTTCAATGTGCTAATATCTAGATTCACCTTGGACCTCAACAGTATGAGATCCAAGGTGTATTCACAGCCTTGACAAGAAAAAAACAAAACAAAAAAACAATACACCCACAAGCCAGTATTCATTGAGATCAGGCTACTTGCACTTACCACACCAAAGGAAAACATCACTCAATTCAGCTTCAAGTATGGAATCTGTTACACAGAACTGAAATCACTGTCTTGCAAGAAAAAGATTATGAAGAAGGAATATGATTTGAGGCTTTTATTGCTTTATTTGGAAAGGGAGTGGAAGAAGGGACAATTTTGCAAATAAACTATTAAATCTTTTTGCATTGACCTGAAGTTTTGATTTTCTTTATTATAATGATTTTTAGGAAACTAAGGTAGAGTGTAATAATGGAAAATGCTGAATTGTCTCAATATGGTTCTACCTCACAGGTATTAAAGGAAAGAGAAGACACAAATGAAAACAGTGTTATGTCAAGATATTATTTACAGTTATAAAACACATCCTTTCTTATCCTAGGTCTTCAAGTAAAATAGAAGAATTTCCAAGCTATTCAATGTGCTCTTTCTTAACTAAAAAATGTATCTATTTGATTAGAGCAGAACTGTACAGATTTTTGTTTTCTAAACACAGAAAGAAACAGAAGCTACTAGAGACTACACAACCTTTAAATCTTCACTGTATTAAGGTCTCTATAGTCTTAAGGTCTCTATAGTCAAACCATCTAGATATATCTTTATTAAAAGCCAGATGATTGGAGCATAGGGACTTTACCAAACTTGGTAATGTTTATGTAAGCAGTTAATACACAAAACAAAGTTTACATTCAATATTCCACTAAAATTATCATTTTAAAGGATTAAATAAACTTCCAACTCCCAATTGTAGTATTTTGTAATCCTATCTTTAATAAAATTAGATTACATACATTGAATAATTATTAATTTCCAATATGTATAATAAGTAAATTTTTTTTTTCCTAATTGCACAATATTGCATCACCTAAACAATGAGAGCAAAATATGAAGGTGAAAGAAATACTGAAAACAAAAGGGAAATCCTTATGTAACATGGACCATGGAAAAGGTGTTATGATATGCCAACATCTATTGGATATCTATTAAGTAGTTTTAGGCAATAATGTTCTTCCAATGATGGTGGGGTAAAAAGCTGATTTTTTTTTTAAATACATCTTTACTGATTTCAGAGAGAGGAAGGGAGAGGAAGAGAGGAACATCAATGATGAGAGAGTCATTGATCAGCTGCCTCCTGCGTGCCCCCGACTGGGGATCGAGCCCGCACCCGGGCATGTGCCCTGCCTGGGAGTCGAACCCCAGTCTCCTGGATCCTAGGTCAATGCTCAACCACTGAGTCACACCAGCTGGGCTGACCTTTGTCTTTTGAAACAGCTTTGATGAGTCCACCTTGAAATGATTAACCTGTCTCAGCATAATAGGAATGTGTGAGGTGCACTTTGAAGAAGCGTATGCAGAGGTTCTGTGTGTTTCTTAGATAGTTACAAAGGGGCGGTGTGCCACTCAGAGCTAGATGCTGTCTTCTCCCACATCAGACGCTAAGGGTCTTGTAATGTGTGCAAAATAACGTGATCATGCCCACAAGCTGCGGGTTCTACTTTGTAAAAGACCAAATCTACTTAGTTCATTAAGTAAATCAGTGAAACCTAAGATTCTGCTGGGCATATTTCATGTTCAATTATAAATTAAAAGGATATGGATTGTAACATATTAAAGAAATTTGAATAAAAGAAAACAAATTGACTGTTGGCTGTAAGGCCTGTAGAAGTGGCCACACCTGTGCGCTTAGTTGGCTCTGTTTTTCTAAATGAAAACTCTTCCGAGGATGCACAGCGTGGAAAGGGCTGGCTCGCAAGGAGACCACCAGCGACAGGGCCCTGCTCCTGCCACGCGTGAGGCTTCGGTGCTCCTGGGAACCTAAACTAAACTAAACTAAACTAAACTCTGTGCCTCACTTTCTTCATCAGTAACATGGAAAACATCATAAAAATGCCTACCACAAAGGAATGCTATGAAAATAGAATGAAATGTAAAGTGTTTAGCACGATATCTAGAGCACCATTCATATTCAGTGACTGTTCGCTGGTAGGATTAGTAGGTTGGTATCTCTTAGAAGTCTTAAAAAATGAAAAGAATAGTGCACGGAGTCTTTAAAACCGTGAATAAAGTCCTTAAATAAAATTTTGCAAAAATGTTAAAAAAAAATTAAATTCATTATTTATTTTATTAACAATAATATTACCTTTGTTTTCAATTAGAATTCATATGAAGATAAAGATGGGGAAATATAGAGGCACATAAGAATGTAATAAGCTTAAAAATAATTTCCTAATTTTAGGGCCTAACCAGATTTCTTTTTCTTGATGGTAAAGCTGATTTATTGGGGAAGTAGAGGAAAAGGGTTATGTAGTTCTAAGTTTGAAGTAAAATTGGTAAGTGTCCTACCGGGGAATAAAACCATAGTCTTCAAAGTAATGTTCTTTGCTTGACATTTGCATCTCTACAGGACAGAAATTTTTTCTAGCTTTATTAAAATATAATTGACATATAACACTGTAAGTTTAAAGTATACAGCGTAATGATTTGGAACGTATATACTGCAAAGTGTATATATGCTGCACCTCAAGGAGTTTTTGTGTTTGTTTTTGTTTTTTGCTTTTTGGGAGTTGGTGAGAAATTTTAAAATATACTCTCTTAGCAGATTCAAATATATAATACAATACTGTTAACATATCATATCCAGCCAGAAGTATCCTGCTTTGTACAGGGATGGAAAAATGAGTTAGAATTCTAACTAGTCTTATTTTTTTAATGTCAAAACAAATCCTTTAATTTATATTAGAGATATCTGATTACTGGACCACTTAGAGTAGCTATAATTGCCATATATAAGGACAGATCGGGGAGAGGAGAAAAGCAAGTATACAGATAATAAATTGAAGTGGATATAGGGTTGTTATGAGGAGTTATAGAAGCATTTCCTCTATGAGAACATACTAGAAAATAATACCACACCCAGTATAATGATTTACCTAATTGTCTTTTCAAAAGCATTATCCACTAGCATCATTTAAAATCTCTTTACTGTAGTCTGAGGCACATACTTTCACACTACATCCTCATAATAACGCTGAAATTTAGGTAATCTGCATATTGGAAGACTAAAATTTATAAAGACTAAATAATTTGCCTAAAGTCACACTGTCTTTAATTAATAAAAACAGACCAAGAATTTAGATAGAATTATTTGATCAGAATTTTTGCATTTAGCACAAACTGAACTCATCAGGTCTGAGTCCATGATTTCAATGTTCTTTAAGTTTACAGCTGTCCTGTGTCAGTACTACTCTCAGTAGCCACTCCACAATAATGCGGCCCTGTGCTAGAATGTAAATGAATGCACTTCCTCCTTCAAGAACTGACACGCACACGTGCACACACACACAATCTATTTATCTATATACACACATATACACACATATGTATGTATATATACATTTAGATAGTTGCCCTAAGATAAATGTATTTCCCTATATGATATAATATGTGTGTGTATATATATATATAGATACAGATATATATTATCTATCCAGATAGACCTATCGAGACACATAATATATATTTATATATGTATAGATCTATATTAAATTGAATTAAACAGTGTGCTTAAAGGTGTCGATTATGTATTAAGAGACTATGGACTATTGGTTGGTTACCTGCTTCTTTATATACTGTATATTGTGAAAAATTGCCACGCCTATTCATCCATATATTCTCCATGTCTGCTTTAGCACTATAAGGCACTGTAGTTGTGATAGAGAAAATACAGCCCACGAAGCTTCAAATATTTACCATCTAGCCTTTCAAGAAATACAGTGGAATATGCACAACCCAAGGGCACGGACAATGGTGGGGAGAGGGACTGGGGAGGGGATGGGACAAGGTGGAATGGGTCTTTGGGGAGAAAAAGGAACATGTGTAATATTTTAAACAAAAATTAAATAAATAAATAAATAAATAAATAAATAAATAAATAAACAAATAAATAAATAAAAATAAAAAATAAAAATTAAATTAAAATAAAATAAAATAAATAAAATAAAATAATAAAATAATAAAATAAAATAAAATAAAATAATAAAATAAAATAAAATAAAATAATAAAATAAAATAATAAAATAAAATAAAATAAAAAGAAATAGAGTGGAGGAGTGAAGAGCCTCAGCATCATTTTGTCTTTCAGGCGTGCACTGGAGTGGGGACATTGGGGTAGATTTCTCCAGTGCTGTAGCTACCCAGGTCTTACTCTCCTCAACTCTCGAGTTTTCCCAGTTGCTAAGGGAAGGGCACTGAACTTTCCTCACAGGATAAGGGAAGGGCACTGAACTTTCACCATTCTACAGACCCTACATATCTGCTGTAAGAGTTCTTCAGGGGCAGCATGAGACTCTTCCACTAACATTTCTTTTGGAACCCAGAGAAAGGAGACAGAGAATGGGACTGACTATGAAAGAATCCCATTTTTCTCTTTTCAAAGCATAGGTTGCTTTAAGGACCCAAACGCAGACAGAAGATCATTTCATTTCATTCTTTTCTAATATTCTTTTAGCCTAGGGTAACTAATCAACTTCATTTCACATTTCAAAAAATATATAAATAACAATGAAGCTTATGCAAATCACTCTAACAATTCCATTAATTAACAATTCAGTCAGTTATTGTTTCTCCAGCATAAAGTTCGTATGAGTCAAACTGTCTCTATGGCAGCAAATGCACTTGAAGAAAGTTTTCAAAACATTATCCACAGTTTTATTTCTCACTGAATGTATTATTTAATTGGATTGATTCAAACAATTAACCTAGGTTGAAATTCTTTCATATGCATATTATAGGCAAGAATAAAGCATATAGTTTTCAAATGTATCATGTTTACATTTATAATCAAGAAATTCTCAACTTACATGTCTCTGGGATCCATCATATTCACACCTTTCAATTTTTCCTAGGCTGCCATCTGAGAAATACAGTTTTTCTGCACGGTGGTCAATGGTGAGTCCATTGGGAGTGAGTATGTCTGTACTGACCACCACTTGAGCATTTTTCCCAGTCAGGGTAGATCTCATAATACTTGGATGCTGTTCGTTCCAGTTGGTCCAAAACATTAAACTAGTTAAAATAAAAATTGTAAAAATAAAAACATTTTCATTAACAATAAAATCATTAATAGAAACACAGCAATGTCGAACTATTTAAAAAGAAGCAAAATTATTTCTTATGTGCTAGGATCCGTAAGGAAGTCTAGGTATTAACGGGCGATGTGAATATTATATTTACATGTATATGTTTTTCATTTTTAAAAATAAGACCTGGAAACTCTTCCTGAAAAACAATTTCTTGTGCATTCTCTCAAATAGTAATTTGATTAAACTGAGTTTGATGCATAGTCAGGATTTATTATAATCAGGTTCAAAACAGTTGTCTTAAATTTTCTATGAGCTGCAAAATACTCTGACTTATTAATATAATTTTCAGCAGGTTTAATATGACCATTTAGACATTGTTCTTACCCTATTTCTTGTCTTCAACTGGTGAAAATCAAAATCACCCTCTCCTTCCAGGTTTGCTTTTTAAATTCTGCATCTTCCTTTTATATGTTTCAGAAAAATAAAATTACTAAACTCCTATATTTCTTTATTATGTAATTGTTTCCCTTCTCTTTCTCAGTGTGATTTTTCTATAAATTACAATGTTGTTTCTGGAATTCCAGGGGTTAATCTTAACCCTTAAACATAACATTTGTTACTTAAAGATTTTATAGAATACTTTAAATCAGTGTTTGTCCAACTATTCCTTGAGGACGTCCTAGGATTACACGGCAGCCCTTAGAGGTCACTGGAAGAGTGGAGAGGCTGCAGGGTTCCAATCTACAAGCCCTATTTTTACTGAAACAGCTTTTCTTTTGCTTTTTTTAGGGCTGTACCTGAGATTTATTAGAAGATCAAGTGCTACTTCTCAGAATGGAAGAGGAAGGAAAGAGGGAAGGAAGGAAGGAAGGAAGGAAGGAAGGAAGGAAGGAAGGAAGGAAGGAAGGAAGGAAGGAAGGAAGGAAGGAGGGAGGGAGGGAGGGAGGGAGGGAGGGAGGGAGGGAGGGAGGGAGGGAGGGAGGGAGGAAGGAAGGAAGGAAGGAAGGAAGGAAGGAAGGAAGGAAGGAAGGAAGGAAGGAAGGGAGGAAGGAAGGAAGGAAGGGAGGAGGAAGGGAAAAAGAAACAAAGAAGAGAAAGTAGGAGGAAGGGAGGGAGGCTGACAGGAAGGCTGCTTTAAATATTTGAAAAAATATTCTGAATAAATACTGACAAAGAAAAATTATTTGAAATAATATTTCACATTTATAGCAAGACTGCATGTATCATTTCTATGTATAATCATTTAGAGGCAATGCAGCATTGTAGTCCAGGCATCTGAAAGCCTGTGTCCATCTGAACTAAATCACCAGAGCTGTGAGAAGTCAACCTTCTCTCAACATTCATCTTCTAACCTCCAGAGTCTTTATTTATAAGGTGAAGGTACCTGACTAAGTGAATTAAGGCTAAACTTACTTCTAGCTCTATAAGAGTGTCCAGCTTTAGTGACTCTCACACTGAGTAATTTATGTAGCTCTTTCTTCTCTCAAGTAGTCAGGGACAGTGTTTAATGTCACTGGTTTTTATTCTTTGATTTTTCTTCACCACACCTGAAAAGAGCTCTTCTACTTCTGTTCAGTGAGAAAGCCAGGTTGGTCTGATCTTTGTTCACTTGTTTCACTTCAGTTTGAAGGATTTTCTAGTAGTTAACAAATATCTTACCATATTGTATGAGAATGGAATCTCATAGATATATTTTTTTCTACTTAACATGAGCTTTGTTCTTCGGTTTTCATATAATTATTTTTATATGGCATCCAAAAACACCATGGCTTTTTTCCGATTTGTCTTGTTTTATATTTGTTCCATATTATAGCCTGATAATTTTCTCTTGCTATGAATTCTTTTAAGAATTATTATAAATGTCTGCACATTATATCATTAAACATATGTGGACTACTTAAACTGTTGTCTAGTATCAAATGTTGAAAATATAGCTGCACACAAGATTTGTTGTTTTTTGTTTTCTCAGTATTTTAATTAGAATGATCCCCAGATGTTAAAATTACTAAGTTAAATTACAGAAATACCTTTTAGTTTTGAATTCATGTTAATAGTCTTTTCAAATTTATAATTTCAATCAGCTATGACCTAATGTCTTCTTCATATGCCATTTCCAGCACAATATTGTCTCTAGTTTCCCTGTGATTACTTAAATTTGCTTGACTGGATTTTTCATGGAGGTGATACTTGGCATTCAAAGAGCACAGATTTTCATTATTCACATTTACACTGTTTCTATAAAAATTAGTTTTGTGAATTCTAAAAAGAGAATTTCAAAGGAAATCTTTATTTTTTAAGTTAATTTATTTAAAACTTAATCTAACTTTGATAGTCTTTGACTTATACTTATAATAAAGAAATAAAAATGCACTGCTTTTTACTTTTGGCATTCATCCAGGGCTAGCACATGTGGATGGTCATCCTCTGACATGGTTATGACAGCTTCCCGGTCAAACGCTCCAGGCCGAGTCTGGTCCACTGTGTGTCTGGTGATGGATGAGGTAGTGGAGCTGGTCCAGTACAGTGTGTCCCAGGCTCTGTGATAGGCAAGTCCTTCGACAGAACCCACATCTGATGGAAGGAAGAATATTTACATTTTTATCTACAAAAGACTTGGCTTCTGGACAGAAAAAAAAAATTTAAATATATATGTTTATCTATATGCTGTTGTATTAATAAGTTTTTCACAACCTCTTCAAAATAAAAATACAATAATGTGATAGTTATCATTGATAGCTGGTTACACACAGCAAAACTGAGCTGTGAACTGCTCATGGGAATAGTTTTTGTAAAAACATGTCATTAAAAACTGAATCTTCTCATTCAGTTTTTCTGGGAATATATCCTAAGGAACCCCAAACACCAATCGCAAAGAACTTATGCACCCCTATGTTCATAGCAGCACAATTGACAATAGCTAAGATTTGGAAACAGCCCAAGTGCCCATCAGTAGATGAGTGGATAAAAAGCTGTGGCACATTTACACCATGGAGTACTATGCGGCTGTGAAGAGGAAGGACCTTTTGGCTTTTGGCGCAGCATGGAGGGAACTGGAGAGTATTATGCTAAGAGAAATAATCCAGTCAGAGAAAGAAAAGTACCACATGATCTCACTTATATGTGGAATACAATAAACAAAATAAACTGATGAACAAAGTGGATCCAATAATATAGAAGCTTGAAACAAACTGAGGAATCTCAGAGGGAAGGCAAGGAGGAGGGTGTGGGTGGGGAGAGATTAATCAGGGAACTTCTATGTTTATGGACATAGCCCATGGACACAGACACTGGTCTGGGGAAGGCCTGGGGGTGGGGTGGATGTGGGGTGGAGGGGATCAGTGGGGTTAAAACAGGGACATCTGTAAATGGTCTCAACAATAAAAATAAAGAAACATTAATAAATAAATAAATAAATTAATTAATTAATTTAATTAAATTTAAAAAAACCTGAATCTTCTCATTAAAAAAATCAGTTAAATAATTGCCATTTATTTAGGAAAATGGTAGCTGCCTTCTATTTTTGTATGTTAAATATTAATTTTTGAAAAATATCCAGTTGCAACAATTTAGAGACACTTTTGAAATCATATGGCAGAGACACCATTCAGTTTTAATCATAATGAGTTTCCTCTTGATCTTATCCCTGGAGATGTCAAGAAAAAGCAGACATATCAAAAATTGTAATAGTATTAAGAAGCCGAAATCTAACTGCACCTTTGCAACTATCAGACAGTGATAGAGAATGTTTTAATAAATTAATGCAGGAAGTTCTTTGATTCTATCCAAATAATATGATATAAAAACAAAAGAGAATGAAATTAGCCTGGCTGGCTTGGCTCAGTGGTTCAGCGTCAACCTATGAACCTGGAGGTCGCGGTTCAATTCCCGGTCAGGGCACATGTCAGGGTTGCAGGCTCCATCCCCAGTGGGGGGCATGCAGGAGGCAGCTGATTGATGATTCTGTCATCATTGATGTTTCTATCTCTCTCTCCCTCTCTCTTCCTCTCTCCAAAATCAATAAAAATATTTTTTTAAAAATTTACAAAAGAAAGGAAATGAAATTAGTTGTCGGCTAAGGCATGCTTTAAAAGTTGTTGGAGAAAGATAAATGGTAGTACATAGATTCGAATACATAAAAATGACAATGTGAAAAGCAAGAGTAATTATTTCTTAAAATTGTGTTCCTAATCTCTAAGACAACACAGGGTAGCTATTTTATTTTCTGTAAAGGTGCTTGAGTACATGTTTAATTATAAACAAATTATTATACTTTTTCCTTCATGTTATCTGTTTTCCTCAGATTTATTACTCTTAGCATGTTAAATTTGAGGAAAAAATGTGTATAGCTTTGCAGTTTTACTAAGAAATTAACATTTAACAGGCAGAGGCTCTGTTGTTTTTCTCTCAAGGAACCTAACAATTCAGCTCTTCTGAAAACAGGTAGATGAAAAGGTTTGTTCTCAGGTTTAAAATGGGTAAATATTTAGTTTGGTGTTTGATAGAATTTAGTGGAAAAGAAAAACAATATTAAAGCCATTCGAACTAAATTTATTTAATGAGACTAAATTGTTGTCATTATTCCCTTTTTCTACACTCAATAGAAAAAATCCACTAATAAAAATTAATAACAACCATTTATTGAGCCTTGTCTTTCTGCTAGAAACTGTGTTCATTGCTTTGCATACATCACTTTACTTTATCTATTCTGTGAAGGTGGTTTTATTTTCCTCTTTTCCTAAGAAGGAAACTGAAACCTATGGTCACAGAACTGATAGTGTTAAAGCAACATTTCTAATGCAGATTCATCTCATTCCAGAGCCTATATTCTTTATACCACCATACAGAGATGGGTTTACAGCACCTGGGACTATTCTCGATCTACACCAAGCTGGACCCAAACAAATGATTCATTAGTTTTAAATTGTCTGACTCTGGGTGAATTATATAACCATTAATTTACCATGAGCAGTCTCCTCTCATACAATCAACAAAACAGTTTATAATAAATAATGTGGGTGATTAGACTGGAAACTTAAGCCAGAGATTATAAAAAAAAAATTATACAATCATAAAAAAAACGCCTTTTAAGCTCTTTTTGTCTGAATCATAATGTGTTCTTATTTGAGGTGAGTAGGTTGGAGGTTGACAATGGCCAAAGGTGTTTCAGTTATTAAAAAATAAATCATCCATTCCACGGGTTTTTTTGCATTATCAAATCACTTAAGAAATGATGAACTGTATTAGTAGTATAAGCAGCATTACAGTCCTTCATAATTCACAGATAGAATGAGAAACAGCAGAGCTTTTAAAAAAATCCAAGCAAATCAGAATCATTAATCCATCCTCACTCTGTATCTTTCTCTTGAACTGACTTTGACAGATGTCCTTCATGGCAACTTTTTCCTACAAATCAGGAAGAAACCACTCGGTATCAGTATTGAGATGAAGCAGATGGTCCTTTTCTATGGTTGACATAGTTCCAGGGTTACTCGAGTACAGAATACACCCCACTGTCCAGGTACAATTTATTTTATTTTATTTTTGCAATAGGCGACAGCCTGACAGCATAATCATAATCTGGCGCTACATTTATTTTATTTTTTTAAATTTTTTTTTTTCTGGCACTACATTTAAAAATATTTCTGTAACATACTTCTTTCTCAAAAAAATATCTTATTCCTTATCATTGTATTTGTCATTAACAAATCACCAATTAAAAACCTATATCAAATTTTAAAAATCATAAAAAATATTTTACTTGAGATAACGTAGGATAGCTATATCCATTTTGTGGTGATTTAATATAATGTTTGGTCAAGTGACATGTGTGTGTGCCCGTGAACATTAAGGTTCCTGAATCTGTTGAACGAGTACAGTAAGAACTTTGTATTGCTATTTCTGGCAGATAGTCATGTAGTTTGAAAATAAAGTAAAATACCTAACTATCTGGTCAACCAGTCCTAAAATATTGAACAGACTAAATCAATACAGAGTTAAACATTATTGGAACTCAAGGATATAGAATAGACATAATTTAAAAACCCCTCTAACAGTGCTAATTCAGCAGCTGCATATGTGCAATGGATCACAGTAAAAATACCACCTTCTCGCTTCATACACTTTCAAAGTAAAAGAGGCCCCTTCCCTCCCAGCCACCCCACTTTAATCAGGTAATTGGGTTTGGCTAAGCATGGATGAGGTACTAATGCGCTTTGACAGAAGTGAAAAGAAGTCAGATCATCAAATGATACGAGGCAGGCTAATAACTCAAAACCACTGCTAAACCTAATTTGCTGAATTCTAGTTTTCACAGCCAAGGGTGGACAAATTGATCCTACTGGTCGGCACATTGACACTGACCACTACTCTGACGGCTACTCAGCAGAGCTCTTAGCGCTGAAGCAGGAGCACCAGCTCCTTCCTGCCTGTGCGGTGTTCTAAAGGCAGGATAAGAGTTTATGGAATGGAAGGGGCAGTGAAGGATGGGCTTCGGAGGGAGCCACATGCACAAAACGTTGACATTCAATTGGTTGGAAAAACAGTCACATATAAATCCTACTGCAAAGTTAACAGGAAATAATATTTAACTCAAGGATATGCTACAACTGTAAAGCATCACAATGGCCTCCCTTGTTGAAAGTGTACTAATCCCTACTCACTGGCTTCTTTTCTAAAGCCAAGAAGTAGAAGAAAGCTTGCTGTTTGATGATCAGTACAGAGCTTAAAATAAAAAGTTTCTGGATGCAACATTCCACATCTGTCTTAACTTTGTAGTTTCTAGAGAAATGGGATTCTGGGTCCATTCCAAAGTCTAGACCCGATATTGAAAGTCTACACAGAGTACACATGGCTATGCTTTACTTTAAGCCTAATAAAACATTACTTAAATTTTGCCTAAATTCTACCTTCCTCTAAAAATCTTCTTGTAACTTTCTTTCTAGGGTCAGATAATCTACAGCTCTTCTTGTGTTCAGTCACCCTCATTGCAATGAGCCTATACTTTACATGGTTAAATTAAAACTTTATTTGATATATAAACCTTTCTTATGCCCAAATTCATCATAAAAATCTCAACAAACTAGAAATAGAAGGCAATTTGCCCAAATTGATAAAGGAATCTATGAAAAACCCAAGGCTTATATCACACTTAGTGGTGAATAAATGAGAGATTCTCCTATAACCAGGAACAAGACAAGAATGCCTACTAGTACCCTTCTATACAACATTGTATTGAAGATTTAGTCAGGAAAATTGGGAAAAAAAGAAAAAAGAAGAAAAAGAAGAAGAAAGAAAGAAAGAAAGGAAGGAAGGAAGGGAGGGAGGGAGGGAGGGAGGGAGGGAGGGAGGGAGGGAGGGAGGGAGGGAGGGAGGGAGAGAGGGAGGGAGGAAGGAAGAAAGAGAAAGAAAGAAAGAAAGAAAGAAAGAAAGAAAGAAAGAAAGAAAGAAAGAAAGAAAGAAAGAAAGAAAGAAAGAAAGAAAGAAAGAAAGAAAGAAAGAAAGAAAGATTCATCCACCTTGCAAAAAGTAAAACAATCTCTACTGGCAGATGACATGTCCTTATATATACAAAATATTAAGTAATTCACGATAAAACTATTAGAATTATAAAAACTCCAGCTAGATTGCAAGGTAGAGAAGCAACATACAAAATTCAGTTGTATTTTGTTCATTTCAATGAACAAAAATAAAATTCAGAAGACAATTCCATTTATAATAGCATTTAAAAGAATTAAAAATACAAAGCAGGGAAATAAAATTAGAAATATTTTAAGAAAAAATGTAATCTGTACACTGAAAACAATATCATTACAAATTAAAGATTTAAAAATAGAAAGATAACCCATGCTCATGAATTGAAAGGCTTACTATTGCTAAGACAGCAATAGTTTCCAAATAGGTAATATATATTCAATATAATCACTACCAAAATCCCAGCTGGCTTTTTCCCAGAAATTGATAACTAACCTCAAAATGCATATGGAAATGAAAGAGAGCAAAAATAGCTGAAACAGTCTTGGGGGAGAGAAGTTAGACTCACATTTCTTGATACTAAACTTACTACAAAATTACAGCAATCAAGACAGTGAGGTAATATAATAAGGACAGACATATAGATCAAGTGGAAGAGAAATGATAGTCCAGAAATAAACCATATGTTTATGGTGAGTTGATTTTTGACAAGGGTACAAGAAAAATTCCATGGGGAATATTAATCTTCTCAACAAATGGTTTGCAACAATTATATACTCACATGCTAAAGAATAATACTGGGTCCTTTCCTCATATGATAAACACACACACACACACACACACACACACACACACACACACTCAAAATGCATATTTAGACCTCAATGTCGAAGGCAAATTATGAAACTCTTAGAATAAAATACAAGACTAAATCTTCGTAAACTTGGGTTAGGCACAGCCTTCTTCATCATGACACCAAAAGCAAAATAACAATAAATAATAAGTTGCACTTCATAGAAATTAAAAACATTTGAGATTCAAAAGACACCACCAAGAAAGTAAAAAGCTAATCCACAGAATGGGAGAAAATATTTCTAAATCATTAATGTGGTAATGGGCTTGGATCTAGAATATATATAGCTCTCACAACTCAACAGTAAAGTAACACATAACCCAAGGAAAAAGTGAGCATAAGAATTGAAGTTATGCCCGGCCGGGCATGGCTCAGCGGTTGAGCGTCAACCTAGGATCCAGGTGATCGGGGTTCGATTCCCAGTCAGGGCACATGCCCGGGTTGTGGCTTGATCAATGACTCTCTCATCATTGATGTTTCTATCTCTCTCTCTCCCTCTCCTTTCCTCTCTCTGAAATCAATAAAGATATATTTAAAAAAAAAAAAAAAGAATTGAAGTTATTTCTCCAATGAGGTATACAAATGCCTGATAAGAGCATGAAAAATGCTCAATATTATTCGCTATCAGAGAAATGCAAATTGCAATCATACTTCACACCCAATATAATGACTTTAATAAAAAAATGATAATAACAAATTTTGAAAAAGATATGGAGAAATTAGAACCCTCATACGTTGCTGGTAGAAATGTAAAATGACTCAGCTGCTTTGGAGACGAGGTGGACAGATTTTCAAAATGTCAAACATATAATTACCATATGACCTAGCAATGCCACTGCTAGGTCTATACCCAAGAGGATACAATTATATATCCAAATGTACACAAATGTGCATTGCAGCTTTACTCATAATAGCTAAAAGCAGAAATGGCCCAAATGTCAATCAACTGATGAGAGTTGAATAAAAGTTGGCACTGCACATCTACATAATGGAACATCATCCAGCAGTAAAAAAGAAGGAAGCTCTGATGTAGGCTAAAATATGGATGAATCTTGAAACTATTATACTTGGTGAAGGAGCCAGTCACATAAGACGACTTAATCTATAATTCCCTTTACATGAAATGTTCATAATAGGGAAATCTTTAAAGACAGAAAGTAGATTGGTGGTTCTCAGTGGTTAGGGAGCATGGGGTAAAATAAGAAGTGGCTACTAATTGGTATGGGGCTTTTTTGAGGGGGTGGAGTAGTAATGAAAATATTCTCTAATTGATGGTAGTGATACAACTAAATATACCAAAAAAACATTGAACTGTGCACTTTAAATCCATAGATTATATGTTATGTAAATTATTAAAGGAGACCGGGAGCTGTCTTAAAGGAAACATAAAATAATGTGAACATAGACATCAATAAATTGGAAAATTTAGTTCTAATTTGGTAAATATGGATATTTTTATTACAAGTTTAGTCACAGGGTTGTTTGTTGTGAGTCCAAAAGAGACTTTCTGGATGTGTGTGTGTGTGTGTGTGTGTGTGTGTGTGTGTGTGTGTGTGTATGTGTGTGTATATACACAGGGTGTCCCCAAAAATGTATATACCTTTTGAATGATTATAAAGTCTGTGTTTATTAACACAGAGTTCATTTTCAAAATTTAAAAAATCTACAGAAATGAATTTTTTTTTCAATGCTTGTTTTCAAACTGATGACTGTTGTGGTCCAGGCACTGCTGATAATGTGAAGCAATGGAATCACAAACATCAAGAATCATTTTGTTGGGTATTCGTGTGCCCTCAATTTATATAATGTTGGTTTTCTACTGTAAACCTTATGTTTTATGTATTCCCCATTAAAAAAAAAAAAAAAAAGTCCTATGGCACTTTAGGATAAATTTTCTTTGTTCAAAGCTTAATCTGGCTTCACGCATTATTTCAAATCAGTTAAACCTGAAAAAGAGTGAAAATTATGTGAGTTATGAGCTGTTAAAGTGTGTATACATTTTGGGGGGAACATATATGTATAAAAATATTTTAAGGTATTTGGAAATGGTTTAATTAGTAGCCTATAGAGATATTGGAGGAAATTTAAATATCTACTATCTCCTCTTGAGTCTGCCTTAGCAAAATGCTTTAGAAATGATTAAATGGATCTCTATTTTCCCTTTTCTAACTACTTAACTGGTGAATGGATTGCAATACATTTCAAGGTGCATTGTTTCCCATAAATTAGACACCACCTCTCTGACTTGAAGACTTAGAGTCATTTTTTTGACATTAATAAAAAAATAAGATGGTTATCTAAAATAATTTTTAGGTCCTGGCTGTTGTGGTTAAATTGGTTGGAGCATTGTCCTGTACATCAAAAGGCTGAGGGTTTGATTCCCAGTCAGGGCACATACCTAGGTCTAGGGTTTGATTCCTGGCCATAGCACATAGGAAACACAACCAACTGATGTTCTCTCTCACATTAATGTTTCTCTCTCTCTGTCTCTCTCTCCCCCTCCCCCTCTCTCTAAAATCAATAAGCATATCCTTGAGTGAAGATTAAAAATAAAATAAATAAAACAACTTTCAGATATAGGTTTTCAATTTTATTTCCTTAGATTATTTAAGGACATTAACAAATCACATACCAGAATATACAGTAGAGGGTATGGGGCCAGGGTATGATCTGAATAATCTGATATCCATTCAGATGAAGGAAGGTCAAGTATACACTGCCAAATATTTAGAGTGACAACTCTAAACCACAGCAGTAACTTTTACCTGTACACTTTGCTCTGTATCTTTATGGTCTTAAATGTTGGAACTGTTAAAGAGCTCAACATGTTTTTTCACCAATCTAATTTACCAAAAACTAAACAAATTAAATTATAGTCTAAAAATTTAAACAAGGAGCAACTTTACTGAAAAAAAAAGTAATTAAACACCTGGAAAACATAGAGAATCCACTGAAAACTATTAAGGCTTCAGTAAGATGGCAGGCAATAAGTACATAAGTAAAACAAAATTCATAGTTTTATTATGTACAAAAGCAACGGATTAGATATTTAATGGAAAAAAGATACCAATCTAAGTCTCTACTAATGATGCCAGTTCTCATGAATGAACACATCTAAAAAATCGCATGACTCTTAACGGCCTGAATTTGACTCTTCTAGTAGATAAAGAATGGAAATGAAGCCACCTTTTAAGAAGGTGGATCTGTTATAACAGTGAAATAGGAAAACCCCAAGACAAGCAGAATGGGGAAACTGAGACAGACTGTTAAACAGCAGTTTGCAACCACCTAGTAAATCCTATCTTCCTTAAACCAACGACACTTAAGAGTAAATGGTTTGTGATGGAGGAGGGCGGGAGGGTGGAGGGAGAGAGTAACCAAAGAATTTATATGCAGATATGCACAACCCAAGGACAAGGACAATGGTGGGGAGAGGGACCGGGCAGGGGGATGGGGCAGGGTGGAAAGGGTCACTGGGGAGAAAAAGGGACATCTGTAATGTTTTGAACAAAAATAAAATTTAAATTAAAAAAAAAAAAAGAGTAAATGATTTGTATTATTTCCTTTCCCCAGCCAGAGGGTAGACAGCTTAAATGACCCTAATCAGGAAGACATATAACACAAATCCAATTAGTGCCATTTGCCAGCCACACCGATGAATATTCTATTACTGATGAGTATTCTGTTGATCAGGGTTTAAACACCAGCCTATAAAACCCTGACAATGACTGTCCCAGCGTGTACTCCTCCCTCCCTCAGGGAAGCACATCAGTGCCCTTTCCTTCTCCCCTCCGAGGGGACCCCAGGGGACTTGTAACCAGGGGAGCAATGGGCAGCGGCTGCTCATCCCAGGCTTGTCCTCTGAACCTGTCTCCAAGGCCCCCCAACCTGAACCCTTCTCTCTGTCTGACTTCCCAGTGAGTCAAAGCAGCCCAGCCGAGGCTCCCCTGTTACCTCTTCTGTGCCCCTCCCTTGTTTCAACATCCTAGGTATATTTTTGCTGCAGACAATAAATCTTTGCTTTATTTTCTTACACTTTGTCTCTTGATCGAAATCTTTCCCTCAAGAAGACAAGAACTGAGGTCTCCTCGTTGTCTCCCCCGTAACAGATCCTGCTTGGCTGGCCTGGCTCAGCGGCTGAGCATCGACCTAGTACCCAGAGATCGAGGTTCGATTCCCGGTCAGGGCACATGCCCGGGTTGCAGCTCGATCCCCAGCAGGGGGCTGCAGGAGGCAGCTGCTCAGTGACTGTTTTATTATTGATGTTTCTATCTCTCCCCGTTTCCCTTCCTCTCTCTGAAATCAATAAAAACATGTGTTTTTTTTTAAAGTGGATCCCTTAATTTGAGGCCCTCACCCCCCCTAATAACTCTACTCTCTCTTTTGTCTTCATTATCTTATTAAAACACTTTTCCCCCCCAAATGTAAGTCTTTGCAGACATGCAATTTATCTTTAACAAAGGCAAGCTTTTACTATCATCCCTAAAGCAGTTTTAATTCCCTGAAACCAGAGTATCTCAAATATTTCCATGTTAGAACAGAGTCCTTGCTTTACATTGCGTAACAGTAACAAAACTGGCCTATTTACTTGGTTTTCCCTGAACAAAGGAACAGTTTGCCCTTAAGGGAGCACTGAAACAGATTGACACAATTTAAACTAACAGTGTATTTTTTTTTTTCTTAACCTCTTTCATTGTGTGTGTGTGCTTCAGGTTTAAAAACATTAAAGATCTGAGTTTTAGCCTAAATCCTAGACTAAGCTGAAAATTAAATGGACCCAGACCTGTCTCAACAAATCCTTCTGTCATGTATCACCACTAAGGGAAAGCAAAAATATATAAGTGATAAAAATATTGAGCATATGGGTAATTATAATTGTGTCATTCTTTCAGGAGTAACTGGAGATGAATAGTAATTTGATCAAGATTAAGCTAAGATTGGTGTGCTCAGGGTTTCCAGGAAAAACATGAATTTCAAGGTATCAAAACCCTCAGATATGTCATCATTCCTCCTCCAGGAAAAAGCTAGGAGACCTAGTATGTACAGTCTTTCTTTGTAATATAATTAGAAAGTGACTTGGAATCTAAGATTTGTTCCTTTGTGAGAATGTGAGGTAAATATTCAGGTAAAAGCCATGAACCAGAACATTCTTGAGAACGAGGTATCTCTGCACATTTCCAGGTGTCTGGATAAGATCCATCATTTCCCTCAATCATTTCATACAATGCAAAGCAATCTCAATAGCAGTTCACTTGTACAGATAACACTTTCTTAGTATGAGAGAAACTGGAAAGTCCTTGTCCAAAACTAAAACTCAAGTGTACAAAGTTTCTCAAGGTCTTTATTCAATACGCGTTCCCTTCAATATGCGTTCCCTTGGTTTAAGGCTGACTCCAGGTGTTCTTTGATTAAATACTTTTTTTAAATCCTTACCCAAGGACGTGCTTAGAGAGAGGAAGGAACAGAGAGAGAGAGAGAGGGAGAGAAAGAAACACTGATTGGTTACCTTCAGTACGTGCCCCAACCAGGGACTGAACCCAAACCCCAGGTATGTGCCCTGTCCAGGAATCAAACTGGCAACCGTTTGGTGCACAGGACTATGCTCAACCAACTGAGCCACTCAGCTGGGCTACTTCTTTTTTTTGTAAATAATGCTCTCCAAAGGATAACTCATTATTAGTGATTAATGCTTTATGTATTATTGCATTCTATTATTTTTAATGGGCCATAAAATGTGGGCATTTTGCGGTAAGCAGTTAGACAGATCTAAGCAGAGCAAGGACAATGGGCTAGGTACAGAATATCCACAGAGGAGAAAGCAAAGAACAATTATAGGGTGAGACCTCGCCCCCAGGGTGACCTTTCCTTCCCTAGTATGCTGCTGGTCAAGTGGGGTTTTGAACCCCTGACCTTTCCTGCCTAGAGATAACATCTAGGCCTCACTTATATTTCAGCTCTAGGCCCAAAAGGCAGCAAGACCAGACAAATGACCCCATGCCTGACCTCAGGACCAGCTGCATTGAATAATGCCCCCCACCTCACCCACCCCACCACCCACCCCCGCTCTGGTGCCAACCAACCAATCAATCAATGGAGACCACAACTCTGAAAGGACACATCTGGAAAGCTGCTAAATATTCTATTAAGATCTTCCCCTGGACCTCCCCTAAAATCTCCACCCTTAAAACCCTCATAATGGAGGACTCAGCTCACTCTCCTTCCCAAGAACACACCTTTCCCTTCCCCTTTCCCCCACCTTCCAAATTCCCAGGCACTTTACCGTTACCTTACTCACTCCCAAGATCCTAAGCCCCTTCCTTTGCCTTCCGTCTCTGTGATTTTATAAATAAATGTTCTCTCACAGTTTGAGTTTAGGGTCTGAATTCTTTCCTAGCCAGAACTCAAGTACCAAGGTTGCTGAACCCACCGGTCAGCCCCTGGTGCTGTTTCCGCCACCTACAACAAATTTTTCATGCAGAAGAAGAAAAGGTGAGAAAGGTTCAAAAACAGTTTTGAGAGAGGCACAGAAATGAAGGCTTTGGGAATCCAGAAATAGTACAAGTGTCACATGGGTAATGCACCATTATATCTAGTTTATGAGCTATTCTCTGGTGATAAATTAGTAACTTTGAGAAAAAGTATTTCCTGTTCATTTGTCAATTGTGCATGTTTAGCTAAATAATAAATGTGGCACATAAAAGTAATTGGACAGAACACACACATGCAGCTTGTGAGGCTCTTATGATTCCCGTCCTAGAATGGACAAGGGCCTTCTTAACTGAGTTCAGTCAAAAGCAGCTACGGTGCTGACATCTGCACAATGGCCTTTTGCTCTTCCTGACAAATCTCAGCTGTGTCATCGTGATTTACATGCCACTCTTCAAAATGTCTCATTCTTTTTCTCTTCTTCCCATAATTCTCTCCTTACTCAGTTTTCATGGTTATAAACAGCCTTGCCTCTCTCCATAGTTCTATTACTATTCCCTCCTCCTATTTCTGAGCATTCCCCAGGACGCTTAGCGAATGTAAGATGGCCCAGGACTCCAACTATCAGTACCGGTATCATGAAACCTGACAAAGATGCTCTCCTAGCCCGGGCCCTCGAACCCTATGCTCTACCGAGCTTGATCTACAAAAACCACAGACGCTCAGCACAATGATTTCATGCACCGCCCTCCCCTACATTAAAAACTGAAACATGCCCTGGACAGTTTGGCTCAGTGGTGAGAGTGTTGGCCGGCAGACTAATGGGTCTTGGGTCTGATTCCAGGTCAAAGTCAGGTTCCTGGGTGGCAGTGTGTTAAATAGAAGTCCAAAAAATTGAGGGTTTACTGTAATGCCCTTCTTGCACTCCTTCAAGCACTGAAATTTCACTTATCTTGAAAAAAATATTCTCATAAAAAAAAATACCTCTCAAAATGCCTTCCTCATTTTAAGCTCTTCTCTCATCCCTCCCATTTTTCCATATACAATAGTATTTTGTCTTTACTACTATTTTCATCCTTACTAAACTCCATTACAATTAGTTTTATATCTATTTCCCCAGCAATGTTGCAATCTCCTCAAACACCCCTGAGTTATCTGCACAAGCACTGTCTTACTGAGGTTGACCACCCAGAATACAAAACTAGGTTCTCTATTGTTGTAGTCATTTTTTTATCTCTGGAACCTAGTGACGATAAGTAGTAAGTGCGTCTCAGGTCTGTTGCATTTCCAAATGAAATGCTCAACAGTTAATTTTTAAATTAAGTGTAGAAAAATTTAACGGGGTGGATAGGAGGATATCTAATTTTTAAGTTTCCTCTTTACTAAGAAATTTACTAAAAATAACCATATTGTTATTTTAAAATCACTCACCACAAAATTAAATGATAATGGTACTAATAAAAACATTTCCTTGGGCAATTTTTTTCACTTCATATTATCAAAAGTCAGTAATATGCTCTGATATCCTTAAAACATAAACCCTTTTGGAGGGAAACAATGTAAACAATGGTTTGGGACAGAAATGCTTAAGAAAATGGTTACTTTTGCTCTAGCTGGTTTGGCCCAGTGGTTAGAGTGTCAGCCTGCATACTGAAGGGTCTTGGGTTCGATTCCAGTCAAGGGCAGGTAGCTCGGATGCAGGTCAATCCCCAGCCCAGGTCGGGGAGCGTGCAGAGGCAACCCATCAATGTATCTCTCATATCGATGTTTCTCTCTCCGTCTCTCTCCCCCCTTCCACTCTCTCTGAAAAGCAAACAAGCAATGGGAAAACTATCCTTGGGAGAGGATTTAAAAAAATAATAATAATGTGTTACTCTGTTTTTCTCATGTCTTATGATATGTTCACCCATTTAAATTTTTTCTTACGTATACTAACACGGCCACTTGTGCATGGCATATATTCATGCCCTCACTGTTCCTGAGCTACTTATAACTTAATTGGCTTCGTCAATGTGGTTAATTCTGGCAAAGAGGTAATAAATGGAAGAGATGTGCATCATTTTTAACTAGAGACCAGCAGGGTAAGTTCTCTGTGCTGCCTCTTGCCCTGCCACAATGATCCTGGAAACCACTTGGTATGGCAGAGACGATTAGAAGCCGCCCGTATCTTTGAATCAAGGAGTAAAATCTGTTCTGGTGAATCAGCAGCCTCCATTCGGACTTTGCACGGCCAAAAACAAAATATGTGAAACTTAAAACAAATATGTTACTGAAGTAGAACTTAAGATATCAATCACGATATATCTAATTTTAAATGTTAACAGAAGACTGTTTCATGCTCCAACACTGTCGATTTAAATAATCTCCTTTGTTCAACCTAGAGTTGTTAGTCTGACAGTACTCATTCCTTAAAGGTCATTCTTTATTCCCCAAATCCTGTTTCTAAACTATCAGTGCGTTCAAAGAATCAATACCAGGGACTGCACAAGTGAAATCTAAGGACATATTATTATGGCCCATTCAAAAACCGATTTGACATGGTTTCAAAATGTGTATGCTACCCGGCCGGGCGTGGCTCAGCGGTCGAGCGTCGACCTAGGATCCAGGCGATCGTGGTTCGATTCCCGGTCAGGGCACATGCCCAGGTTGAGGGCTGGGTCCCCAGTCGGGGGCGTGAAGGAGGCAGCCGATCAATGACCCTCTCTCATCATTGATATTTCTATCTCTCTCTCTCCCTCTCCTTTCCTCTCTCTGAAATCAATAAAGATATATTAAAAAAAAAAAAAGGTGTATGCTGATTTTCTAAGACAGTTCATTTGATACAGGTATATACATTATTAAGAGATAGCATTAATGCCAATTTTTACTTAACTGATTATTATCTTAACATTTTTTTGGCAGAAAATTATTTTAACAAGCTACATTAAAGTTTTTAGGATCCAGAATTTCATCATCAATGGTTTATGAAACAGTCGACAATTTTACCCTCCGTTTATACTAGCGGCTCATGTGTATTATGTACTTTTCTTTGATTTCTTTCATTTTCCAATGATTACTAGTCCTGAAAAGCATTTGTCCGATGAAATAACTGTAGAAATTAAATAAAATAGCAACACTGCTTTCCATCTATCACATTCAAGTAACAATAACAGTTACAATTTATAATGTGCGTATTGAGGATACCCACGTACTAACTCTCACCTATGTCACAATTTAATGAAGCTGAACTCAGAGGTCAGAGAGCCTATAAAATTATAAGCTTATAAGATATCTAACTTGCTGAGGACTTACTATGTGCTTGGCACTATTTTAAGAGTTCGCATTATTTAATCTAAGAACTAAAGCTTTTGCGTGGTTATTGTTCGGCTACTTTGGTCTGACTGCACAAGCATTGCCTGTTTCGTTTCTCAGACTCAGATCTGAAAGGCAGAATGTGAGCATCTCCGGCTGTACAGGCCTCTGAAGGATACCACACAGGCGCCTGCATTTCATGTAAAAGGAAATAATGACAAAATAGAAATTTCAGGAGAATTTTATTAAGTTAGTAAGAAGGTACTTGGCAACAAATTTAGTTATACATAGAGCTATTATAAAAAGAAAAATCAGGTTGTCAACTTGATCTAGTGAAGTCAATATCTCTCTCTTAGACTGTTTTTAATAGCATGGGGATTTAATGTTAGATCTTCTTTCTGATCTTCTTTTCTCTTCCCCGATTTCAAGTTTTTCAGTGAACTTAAAGTGCTCCAGGGAAAAATACAATTTCACATAAGTCTACATGTTCAGGTAATCAGCAGTGCACTGCCTTATCAGACAGTTTAAAAAGAAGTAAAGAGCAAAGACTTCTGGTCAAGACGGTGGAGTAGGTAAGCGCTGTGCTCACCTCCTCCCTTGACCACATCAAAATTATAACCAAACTACAGAACAACCATCACTGAGAACCACCTGAAGCCTAGCTGAAAGCACTCCTATAACTAAGGATATACAGAAGTCACACTGAAACAGTGAGGAAGGGCAGAGGGACAGAAAGGGCAGGCCCCACATGCACATGCGGTGGTTCAGACATGGGAGGGTATATCAGCTGCAGAAGTTCCTCCTGAGAAACAAGGGGTCCCCATCCTATAACACTCTTCCTAGCCCAGGGGTCCAGTGCTGGGAAGAGAAGTCCCCATGACTTCTGGCTGTGAAAACCAGCGAGGACAGTAGCTGAGTGAAATGGAGGGCTGCTGAAGTTCCAGGGGTTCTCTTAAGGAGCCCATCCACGGATTTGCCCACTGGCATTCACTGGCTCTGAGCAACATCTTGAAAAGTGCTTAGGACAAACTAGGAGGAACAGAATGTTCTGACTTTAGGGGGAGGGCTAGGGGGCAGCTTTCTCCCAGACAGAAGTACAGGTGGACACCACTGTTCCTTCGCTGAGGCCTCCCCACACCCAGTCTGCAGGCACAGGTGAGCTCCAAGTCTGAATCTCCATCAACATGGTTAACACTGTTCGTCCTACCCTGGTGATTCCCTGAGGCCCTACCAAACCAAACTTGCTGGGCCACCCAAGCTGCTTCCAGTGGCTTTTCCATACAGCCAATCTCAGCTGGTGCTGGGGACTTTCCTGAAAACTCTCAAAAGTTCACAAATCCCAATAAGTAAAGGCTGGCCTTGGCATGCACCATACTTCTTGCTAAGCAGCCCCAAGCTTGGTACTAGTGGCAGTGGCCTTGGTTGGCAGCGTAGCATTTCCTAGGCACCTCCAAGCCCAGCACAAGCGGCAACCACTCGCAGATAATTTGTAGCTCATTCCATGTGGCCTTGGGCGGGGCACAGAAAGGCTGACATTGGCATGTACCAGAGCCTCTCCTAAGAGGCCCCAGAACCAACACACTCGGTGGCATTCTTTAGACCACAAAAGACATAGGGTGGGTGAACAGATAAGAAAATAAGACCCATATATATACTGCCTATGAGAAACCCATTTCAAATTTTAATGACCCACAAAGACTGAAAATAAAAGAATGGAAAAAGATATTTCATGCAAGTGCAAACAACAAAATAGCTGGGATAGCAATACTTATATCAGACAAAATAGACTTTTAAACAAAGATGATAAAAAAACATTAAAAAAAGGACCCGGCATTTCCACTTCTGGGTATTTAGTTAAAAACACCCAAAACATATATTTGAAAAGCACATGCATAGTTTTGTTTATTGCAGCATTATTTACAATACCCAAGGTATGGAAGCAACCTAAGTGTCCATCAATAGACAAATGGATAAAGAATACGGGGTCCACATATACAATGGAATATTACTTAGCCATACAAGAGAATAAAACTTATCATTTGTGACAACACAGATGGACCTAGAGGATTACATGCAAAGAGGAAGAAGTCGGACAAAGAGAAACAACTACCATACGATTTCACTTATATGCGGAATCTAACAACAAAATGAGTGAACACACGAAACTCATAGATAAAGAAAATATTTTGATGATTGCCAGATGGGAGAGGGTGGGTGGGATGGGTCAAAAAGGGGAAGGGATTAAGATGTGCACATTGCTGGTTATAAAAACAGGGATGAAGATGTAAAATGCAGCATAGGGAATAAAGTCAATAACTTTTTGTTTTTTTAAATATATCTTTATTGATTTCAGAGAGAAGACAGGAGAGGGAGAGAGAGAGACAGAAACATCAATGATGAGAGAGTCATTGATTGAGGCCACAACCCAGGCATGTGCCCTGACAGGGAATTGAACCCCGATCTCCTGGATCCCAGGTCGATGCTCAACCGCTGAGCCACGGTCTGCCGGGCTAAAGTCAATAATTTTGAATGGTGTCAGATGGGTACTAGACTTATGGAGGTGATCAATTCTCAACTTAAATAAATATCTAACTGCTGCCTGGCCAGCATGGCTCAGCGGTTGAGCATCGATCTATATGATCCAGGAGCTGGTGGTTCGATTCCCGGTCAGGGCACATGCCCGGGTTGCAGGATTGATCCCCAGCCGGAGGCGTGCAGGAGGCAGCCAATCAATGACTCTCTCATCATTGATATTTCTGTCTCTCTCTCCCTCTCTCTTCCTCTCTCTGAGATCAATAAAAACATATTTAAAATAACTAACAAACTAAACATCTAATTGCTATGTTATGCACCTGAAAATAATATAATATTGTATGTCAATGTAATTAAAAAATAAAATAAATATTTTTAAAAGCAGTAAAAGGCCTTATACTCAGATAAATTATAATAGTTAACATATATTATCAAGAAAACAATTATAATTATCTTTTATGAAACTTTTAAAGCTTCCCTCTTTAATAATCCAGTATCCCTTAGATTTGTATTTATGTTTCCTTAGTTAATCACCTGGCCCTCCAAAATCATTCTTAAATTGGAAGAATTTTTATATTGTTCAGGACTTTCTTTTGATCTTTAGATATGACAATAAAACAAATATACATAGATATGTAGAGTAGAATAAAAGTGCCCTGGAGACCTAGGAAATTCTGTGAGCTAAACTAAACTCTAGTTGTTGCCTTTTAACCTTTAAAAACACTTTTGGTGTTAAGAAAAATATTTCTAGTATATTTGAAGTTTCATTCTGAAAGCATACATTAACTTTAAAATTAAGTTATCAGCGTTGTCATTATTTATTATTCAGTGATAATAAATAGGAGAAAGAGATATGAAAATATTTATGTTCAAAAGTTTATTGAATGTATGTGTATATTACTTGAGAAAAAGGGGTTTAAAAAATAAAGATAATTGGTTTCAAAAGATAAGTGAAAAAGACAGGAAAAATAAAAATAAATAAATGTGAGTTCCATAGAAAGAGGGTTTCATAGAAAGATCTAAGACTAACAGCCACAAATATGAAATTTCTCAAAAATAAAAAAAGATGGTACAAAATGTAAAACTACATATTTTTTAATGTTTTTATTTATTTATTTGCATACATGGAAGATGCAATATGTATTAAAATGTCAAGGCTTTTGAAAGAACAGAGATGGGCTTTGTAGAAGAAAAAGGGAAAATTATTTTTCGTGCCGTGCCTGAACAAGTTAGAAAAACAAAAGAGAATAACTAAAAAGAACAGAAAATCTGTTCATATTCAAGACAGAATAATTTAGGGAGCATAATGAAAGGAAACCCTCTACTGCCCAAAGCAGTCACTTTCCAAAACAACTTTGTAACAGTGTGTTTCTTTGTTGACCAGCTTGGAGAAAGGGGAGAGACTGGAAGGAGGTGAGGTGGTGAGAAAACAGTCCCCTCAAAAAGGACTGAAACAGCAGTCGTATAATTTTGGGTTAGAGTTGGGCGGTAGAACTTAAAGATCTTAACAAAATGAAAATCGAAAAACATGGTGATGTGGGTGAGGAAATTATTATTTTCTCTTTGTAAAGTGTTATCTAAAAACATCTAAAAACTAGTCTGATGGAAATGGGCATAAAAGACCAATTGTAGATTCCTGTATTCCCTATACATCACTTCTTTGATTCCTGTATTTTCAATAAGCCACTTCTCAAGTATCTGAAAATTGAATATTTTACTATAACTGCAGCATGGATTGTTTTCATAGCTCAAAAGCTTTTATTGACAATGATTTAGAATCTGATAGTGTGTGTATGTGTATTATATATATGTGTGCATATATAGACATATCTACGTATATGAATATATGCATACCCACGTATATACCCACATATAGAGTATTCTTTTTTGCAAAAAATTAATTAATCACAGAAATGGCAAAGATGGTGATAAAAAAGAATGGAATGGCTAAAAATCTGTGGCACTGAAAACTACGTGAACCTCAGGGCTGTCAAGGTCCTGAGCAAAGACTGAAAAGCAATTTTAATCCAATCAGTGTTATTTCCTGACTGAGTGACCAGGAATGTATCTTGTTTCTCATTTATAAAATGGCATTAATAATTAGCAGTTCCTTAACCACTCTATGTAAGACATGAAGATAAATAATGTTATTTCTATGTAAAGTTTATGGTTTGTTAGAAAGAAATATTCCAGAAACAAGTGCCGGCATTATTATGCCAACTCAGAAGTTTTCAATACATTCTAAGTAAAATAATATTCAATTTTTCTGCACTTTAAAGATAACAGAAGCTCCACAGAGAAAATGAAGGACATATTTAAACCTTTGAAATAAATGAAAATAAGAATGGTGCTTATGACAAAAATAATATCAAATAAACGAATATAATGGATTGATAGATTGGTTAATTAAGTACTCTATGCCATAAATGTAGGCATTTTTTAATATCATAAATTATTTGTGTATGTTAAAATCTATCAGAAGATTGCAGTATAAGTTCGAAATCATCAATGTAGGCATTTTTTGACATCATAAATTTCTTGTTTAAGTTTAAAACCTATCAGAAGAAAGCATATTTTTTCTTTTTCTTTTTCTTTTTCCCCTTTTGACTTTCCCCCTTTCTTCCACTTTGATTTCAGAAATCTAAGAGTCACTACAGGATGTTCACTCTAAGAATTAAGGGTCAGCATTATATTTAAAATATTGTGTACTCTTCTGAGACGATGCATTTGATAGACAGGAAGTTAGCCCGTCCCATTAATAGTGCAGGACTGTTTGTCCCTCCCAAGCCAATCTCAATGTGGCATCATAAAAAATGACAGCTGTGGAGTTGGTTAAGAAGGAAGGACATGAGGATGAAGACTGTAACATTCAAAGGATTAAGGCAAAATTTGTTTAGTCTATCAGTCAGCCAGTATTGCTTATGCACAACAGCTCAATTGTACCGCATACTTCCTACACACGGGAAGCTGCCAGAAGGCTTGGAGATCTCTTTCGGGAAATGCTACAATTATCCACTTTGCTTAAATGTCTAGAATAAAATAATGTTAACAGAAAGTATGTATTAGTCTGCTAATATTTTTTTTTAGATCCCTTCACTTAATTATGTAGAATTATTAAACTTCATTGAAAAATGTGTTTAAGTTTTTATGGAATGTTTATTCTAAGTTTCAAAAAGTTGGAATCAGCGTGAGAATCTATAAAGTTAGTGCAAAGGTCTTCAAAAGGTAGTTATGCTACCAAGTTTTCCTAAGAAAAAATAAACTTTTAATTATAAATATTTCTGTTATAAGATACGAAGAATATTTTAAGAAAATAAATGTGAAATATAAATAGTAGTTATTCAACTTATTTATCCCTTACAAACAGTTTAGATAATTGTGAACCAGATTCTTGTATGTATAAAAATCATCCAACACTCTCAAATTAACATCAAATTAAATGGAAGAAAAAAAAATATGTATGTTGATGAACTTTGGACATTTTCTGTATTAAAACTTGTTACTCTGGAATTATTTTCTCAAATTTTCACTTTTCTATTGTAATTTGGCAGTCAAAGTGTATATAAATAGGGTATTTATAAATTTTTTACCACTCATAGAAAGTACCGATATTGTAAATAATCCATTAAGTCACGCAAGCACAAACAGAGATATAAAGGAACATTTTTTTCACCGACACGCTGAATTAAAACACTGAAGGAGTTTGATGCCTAACATCTCAGTTAAATTTATTCTACCCATGAAGCATCAGCTTATGATTTTCAAATGAATAGCACACTTACATGAAGGGAGCATTAATACAACGTGGTATCAATATACAAATACATTATTCACCTGCCACTGACATTCTGAATTAAATCAGTAATGGGGTGTATAGCTGATTAAATATCTACACAACAGAAAGCAACAGCTTATGATTTAAAGAGGCGCTGGTAGAGTGATCACATCATTACACTGCCAAGCGCCATCTATCACTTTTACCGAACTTAACAAAGACGGATGACATCCTACCGGTGAGATGCGGCCTATAAATACTGCCATCTGATCTTCATCTGACTTTCTTACCGAACAGACAAGCAACAAATCAATAATTGAAGAAGTCATATTAGAAATTCAAGTTATTCGCCACTGAGAAGGAATCTTGTACGACTTTATAGCAACAAGCAGCCTTAGTTCAATGAAATCTGCTAATTCATGCTTTCCCTTCCAAGTTAACTTATTTTCTCTCTGAGCTTATTTGCCTCATCGAGTTTAAGAGAAAGCATCTATTTAGTGTAAAGCCTCACCACCCACGTTTGCATTTTAAACCGAGACTGGTTTAGCACCAACAAACTTTTTTTTACGACACACTTTCTTTAGTGAGTGCAATATGTTTCTTGACTCCAGTTTTGAGCTCGTACAGAAATTACAAATGCATGACATAGAATATTGGTCTTAAAGTTACTGTCTTCAAACACCGAAACAAACTGAATGCCATAAAAATATGCATAAACAATACATTTATTTTTACAACTTCTGGGTAGTTTCAATAGTATTTCTCCATTAAACACCTGCCCGAGTTTCTATTTACCATCTCATTTAGCTTCGCAGTTTACCTTTGTGGAAACTGCCTGTCAATGGCTTCGGCGGTCCAATCGCCAGGGACCAGCCTGCTCCCCGCCAGCCTGCCTGGCAGTGTGATGGCCACAGATAACAGGTGGGCAGTGTTTGCAGGCGGAGGGGAAGACCGTGTCTCACAGGCTATAAAACATCTGAGGAAATGTGTTCGCAGTTCACACTTACTCCTAATTGCACCATTAGAACTTTAATTAATTCTTTACCCTTCCACTATGCTCCTTAGATGGCCGTAAGGCAGGAAATCATTCGGAACAGAAAGAAAGAATCTAGAGAGGCAATAATGAGGGGTAATAAAAGAAAGGATGAGTGGCAGAGTGGCTAACATTTTGCTCGGAAACTAGAGCAGAGTTTGATTGCCTAATCAGCTCTGTATTTGATAATCCCCCTAAAAGAGAATCATTTTTTAAAAGTGCACCTTCATTCTAAGAGCATGTTAACCACTACCTACATTTAAACTATCATCAATTACTAACTACATCTTCGAAAGTATTTCAAAATGCTTTCCTTCTGATTTTAATGCATCGGTAACCAAATCCTCACGAATCAGAAATGGATAAATGAGACATGGAGAAGGTTTCACAATAGGACTATATATATATATATATATATGTATATATATATATATACACACACACACACACAAATACACACCTATATAGATATATAGATATATATAATGGCCTTAGAACATGTGTCATAAAAGGTGGAAACAGGGCATTAGACCCAATGTCACTGATCTAATGTTTAAACTCTGCTCAATTTCTACTCTGGCTTCTTCGCTTTCTAGCTTTCAAATAGCACATATTTAGGCATATTCCATGGCTAGAGAGGTCTACATATCAATAACCTTTGATAATTTGAATTTCGCAATTTTAGCTCTTACAGTTTGCTTATAAGTATTGACTTATTTAAAATGTCTACAGTTTACAATAACTCATTCAAATAAAACTGAATAAATCTTTGAGTAGAAAAATTGATCTCCTTAAGGAAAATCAAGACTAGAATAGTTAAGTAAAACTTGAAATCAATTTTGTTTAAAAGAAGAAACAAAGGCTTATTGTTTTTCCTATAGACTACACTACATAGAAATTGAACAAATATTTATCAAGGCAATGATATGAAAAGCATACTGCTCGGCCAAGGTCCAAAGAATCATCTAAGAAAGTCCAAATTTATATACAATTTTAATATGTTATGCCACTATGGAGAACCTATGGTTTTATTTTCACCTAAAACTATACTTGCTTTTTTTCTTAAAAACTCTGATGTTCAAATATTCTTAAAAATGTTTAAAAAACCAGCAAATGTCCAGCACTTGGCTAAGCCCTATGACTCTAAAAGCTTAATTGGTGCTATAACTGCAATTGTCAGCCTACTGAACTTAGCTATAATTAAACCCACTACTAATGTTGATTAATGTGAAGAAGAGATAAATTTTTGTTACAACTCTAAATGTTCTAAACCCCAGGAGAAGTTGTGCCAAATTTCATGAGAGATATTGGTATCTACAAGGTTTAAGTCTTCGGTCTAACTCAAGGCAAACAGAATATATAGACTTTGTCACCCAGAATTTATTTCTGAACTCTGCAGCCTGTTCATGCACCCAACTCCCCTGCACTTTACAAATCAAAAATTTATCAATTGACATTGGCTTGGAACTGCAGGGCCATTTACTAGCAATTCCACTGTGCTGGAGCTCAGAGTTTAAAACATTTATTATTACATTATCATTATCATCATCATCACCATTATTCACATTCATTTATTACTCTCTTTTATTTTTGTGTAATTTAGATAAACAAGAAGCACAATTCTTTTCCTGGAATTTTTTTGTAATAAGTTTAGAGCTGAGCTAACTGAACTTTATTATAAAGACATTCTCAGAAGTCACTGTGCCCATTGGTTAGAACGGCCCACTTGCCCATCTGTAGTCTGACTCTTATATTCTCCATTATATATTCTATTCCATGCCTTTATTATAATAGATGAGACCTTTGTTGTGCAAGTATTAGTCATTATGAAGGCTGTGGTGCAAACAAGTAAAGAAAGATGAGTTTCATACTTTCTGTTGTCTGGAAAATACACATATATCTAAGAGAAGACAGTTAAGATACCTGATTAGTAATTTAATAAAAGCCACCCCTGTATTTGCTCATGAAATGACAAGTGGAGCACCATCCATCTTGCAAATCTTGGTTAATCCTCTCCATGAATCTATTTTAGGTCATTCTTAGTAATCCACACTATCTTTCCTGCCTGGGTATTTCTTTGAGGGGTGTTGAAAGCATAAATAAATTTCCAGTCCACAGGTATTTTAAACAAAACTGAGATAAATGCAGACCCACTGTTTGAAGCAACTATCTCTGGCAGCCAATGTTCTGAAAATAACTGGTACTGAGCTAAGATTATTGCAGCCAATATGTTAGATGAAAATAGGAGCTTTGTGAGCCACTTTGAAAAATAGTTTTTTGCAATCAAGACATTTCCTCCAGATTGCACCTGCAAAAATCAATATTGATTTTTGAATAAAGCTCTTTGAACCCTTAGCATGGAAGAATCAATGCCTTTAGTAGATTATGTATAGTAGCAGGGCATGCATTATACAGTTAATTCAATAATAAACATGAATTCCAGGTCAGTAGACATTCATCAGCCAATGCATTCATAGAAACAATTTTCTATGTGCTGCATAAAGCATGGCCAAAATAATTTGAAGATCACTGTGGGAAATAAAAATATGATTTCCATTATATCATTCCTTTAAAGATAAAAATGTATTCATGCATTTAATTACTCATTATGGATGTGTTAATGTTTTCTATCTTCAAGTAATGCTGTTGGTAATAAATTCACAATATGAATCCCAATGCCTACTCTTTAGGAGCCATGGTTTGTGTGTGTGTGTGTGTGTGTATGTGTGTGTGTGTGTGGGTGTGCGCCACTATATGATGTTTATTTATTTTAAAAATACACCACATTCTCCTCCATCATTTCTAATAATGGTCTTGTACATAAAATTCTCTAAAGAAAGTCAAAGTAGCTGGAAAAAGTATTAACTATACATTGAATTAGATATAATTTCTAATGAGATTCAGATTAAGAAGCTAAAGTTCCTTGAAGTCTGGAAAATAAATGCATTAGCCACAGACACAGTCTACTTCCCCTGAGTGTCTTGGAGGAACAGTATTTTATTAATTTGGTGGGAAAGGCTCAACATGGCTATGATATTGTTTGCTGAAACCCAAAGCCACTTGGTTGAGGAGATAGTCTGAGAAATGAACAGACCCACAATCCCATGAAGAAAAAAAGAACTCAACTTTGGATGTGGCTCACGAATGGCTTATTTCATTCATGGCTTTGGATCAAAACGTAAAATTTTGTATTATGTTTCTCAGAAACAGCTGCAAAGTTGCAGAGTTCCTATACAAGTTAGAAACACCAAGTGGATATTAGAGTGACCACAGATAATCCCACAGGCAGATTTTTAGGACAGTAATTTTGGCAACAGATACAAAGGAATGATGCTAAGGAAAGAAAGCAGAGGACAAGTTGGTGTTAACTAGAGAATAGATGAGGACCCCAGACTGATAGGGAAATCCTTAGCTGCTCATATGTCAACATAATGTTCATTTCAATAACTTCAAGTCTTCTTTTTATGGCCCATGTCCAAAGGAGGCCTTGGGGAACTTGTAACTTCTGATTCTGTGCTTGAATGTGCTTAGAGATTGTTTTTTGGGGGATGCATCTAATATGTATTTCCAGACATTAGAAAGCAATGTAAGCTGTTTAATAAGTCAAATAGCTTACAAGCTATATCTTTGGCTCAAAAGTATTTTTGGTTCTTCATGAAGGTTATTTTAGAGTTCAAATTCATTCCTTAATTTCTTGTTTACCATTTCAGTGCTCTTGCTCAGTGTAAACTAAGTCTGGATCTGGTACCAGGTGCCACTGCTGTAGGTAGATATTTCTGAACACCAATTCCTGCTGCTGCCTCATAAAGATGTCAGGGATGGTATCGCTGCCTTTCCTCCACCCTTTAGCTGTTGCATGGCATGGCCCAGGAGGCATTTTATTAAAAGCTTAAATTGCCGCAACACTTTTTATACTAGGACCCTTTAAAAACCCAATTAAAGAAATAAATCAGAGATCCAGAACAATTTGACCATACTGAAGATGTGGGTTACAAAAGTCTTCTAACACCAAACTTCTGAAATTAATCCCCTATTGTGTGTGACCAAAACATCAGAATCTGGCATTATTCTTCAAGACAAGTCATAAATGCAATAAAATACAATTGCACCATATAGTGATGTAATTAGAGCATGAGTTTATAATTTTAAAAAAATTCTAAAAAAGTTTGTCACACATTAGAATGGCAATATCTCAGAGTTAGTAGTGGATCTTCTTGAATTCCTCATCAACAGTAAGCTTTTTTTTTTTCCTGTCACTTTATTATTATGGATCATGTTTTAATGTAGATACAACAGAGCTCTGACTATAAGATGAGGCAGGATGTGTTAGGAATCATTTTAATTATGTAAAAAGCACTGTGATATGCCAAGAAGTTATAAGCATGGACTAGCATTTCTGGAGAGGCATGTTCTAACTTATGTCATCTTCACAACCACTATTGAGTAGGTGAAATTCTTATCTCCAATTTAAGCATGATGAACCATAGATAGGTCAAGTAGTTCAGTGATGAGGCTGGGTTTAAACCCTATGAACGATGATTTCATGGGTGGTATCTGCAATGGAGAATGACTCATGACGACATACGAAAAGATGAAACTCTCTCAGGATGAAATGTGACGTTACTAGTACCTAGCACTATACTTCAAAGGTAGCAGGTATATGATTTTTTCCCCCCTGAAGACAGGTATGTTTGATAAATGAATGAATGGACATAACTGACTGCCACACTGGCTTTAGTATGATAGCTTTTTAGTTTTAACTGGCTACTAGGCTTGAGAACTGACATAAATGGTATACACAAGTGGAATAAATTACATATATTTAAAAATAAAATATATTTATCTTTTTAATATATAAATTTTTTAATCAGGTACTCAGTATCTAAATATTTTCCCCAATAAAGAATAACTTGAAATATCTTTTGGCTATTTCTTATTGCTGTCCAAAATATTTTTGGGAAAGTATTATGGTTTGTAATTTCAATGATTATTGATTTTAAAAGGTTTTCTGTTTGTTTGTTTGTTGCCAATGTGGAACATTCTTGAGATACTGCAGGATCCTAAGGCACCTTGCTCTGGACCTTCGGCTCTAATACAAATCCTAGGTTCACTTCGCATGAATAATTATGCTGCTTCATTTAAATGGCATTGACATCGCATGAGCTTCATTCTCATAGGCCGATCTGAAGTAAGATGCTTTCCTATTTCAGCATCTGCACAGTTATTACTGCATTTCTAAGTTTATGCAAAGTGACACCCTGAACTGTGTAGTTCTAAATGGTTTTCCTTTCCTTTCTTTCTTTGTCTTCTCCATGCAGGAAGCAGAGTAATCCTTCTAAAACAAGGTCAGGTTATTTCACACTTCTGCCCCAAATCCTAGAGCAGCTACCAATATTACTTACAATAAATACACAGCCCTTACTATGGTGGCAAGAACCAAGATGGCCAGCCCCCAGTTACCGTTCTGACCTTATCAATGCCCGTGTCCCCCTTGCTGACCCTCTCCAGCCACACTGGCCTTGCTTTTCTTGATGTATCAGGCATGCTTGCAGCTCAGGGGCGTGTACTTGCTGTCCCTCTTTCTGGAACACTCATTCCTCAGCTCTCTTCCTAACCGAGAGCCTTCTACTCAAGTGCTACATCCTTAAAGAACACTTCACTGACCACCTGTTTAAAATAGCATCATCTGCGTCTAGCATAGCCTGTTCCTTGTTCAGTTTTCTTTTGCTTAAAAAAAATGTATAACGTTTGATGAATATACTTAATTCAGTGGGAGTTACCATTGCTTTATTCCTGGGTCCCATAAGAGAGCATGACGCATTATAGGCATTTAGCAGTTTTTGTTGAATGAATAAATTAAATAAGGAATTAAGGAAAAACTGTTCTTAAAACACTTTTATTCCTGCTGACCATGAATTATCAGCCACGTTATGGGTAGAATCTGTGCCCCATGTACTCCTTTGTTAATGTAATATATAGTCATGCACCCTCACTTACCAAGGCAGTTTTAATGTCAAATTTGAACCATTTTAATGTCAAAGTTTTACACTTTTCTCTGTAAAACTCCACAGAAAAGACAAAATTATAATTTGTCATCTATGCTATCCACAAAATTGTAGTCAAATTGACATTAAAACTATGCAGTCTAAGTAGCAAAGACTTTTGCAGACTTTTGTGGCCCTTACACCTTAGAACAATGACTGATATGGAAGGAAACTAGCCTTCCCAAGATTTTGCCAGTTCATCCAAAGCTTTATTCTTTAATAAGCAATGGCAATGAGTAAAACTTCTTATCATGGCAAAAAGTCTAAATTGACAGATATCCAGAATAAAAAGTTTTGCTTTTAGGTGTCCCTCTATGTCTCTGGGATAGAAAACCCTCTTAGCTTCTGGATGTCAAGGGATGAGCTTACTGGACCAAAGCTTTCCAAATTTTCCAAGATAGTCATTAAGCTCAATTAACTCCTATGATAAATATCATGGCTGGACCTAATGACTTTGTGGTAACATTATTCTATCTCTCTCTGAATAGTTTAGGGATTTTGAAAAACTGTTTTAAAAATCCTACACCATGCCCTTTGTTCTACTAGACTGTGGGCCCTGTGAGGGAGGGATCGTCAGTGCCTTGCTCTGCATTAAATCTCCAGGACAAGCACGGTAACTATGCAGCGAGGTTATGAACAAAATATGTTTTTACTCCTCTTTGTTTGTCAACGGCATGCATATGGCTGCATATAGAATAATGTTTTTATTCAGTATATGCAATGAAAAATGATTAATGCTTAGTTTTTGCTTTTAAAAACACGCTTTGAAGCTTAGATTAGAAATAATATTTCTAAAAGCCAAACCTAAAATATTGAATAACTTGGGCTTATTTGAAAAAATAAAATGCATTTAAGAATCAAGGACAAATAATGTGACAAATTAAATGTATGTCAGACAATAGATTTGGAAGAGAATTAAAGGTTAAATAGATTTCCCGAACTCCCTAGATGTTCCTATAAGTATCCTTGATTCCGGTAAAAGAAGGTGAGTGACCTAGACCTTCATAGAGGCTTCTGAGGCTGGAGATGAGGTTTGTCCACAGGCTGATCCAGAGAGTCAGCATTGGGAATCTCCCCCAACCATCTTCGTTGCCATTTCTTGTCAATACCAAAGAGCTATTTGAAATCGGGCCTAAGCCTGCAGATCTTCCCTTGACACTAGAGTGAGTATCCCTGAGCTATTCACCTGTTCAGCTCAGCCTGCTGCCTGCCGCCCAGGCATTATCATCACCAGCCAGACGAGGACTGTGTGTCCTGAGATTTCGATAAGCTCCCTCTGAACTTCCTACGTGCGCATATAACTTCAATGTCCCAAGATACATTTAGGTCCCAATGTAAATAAAGATAGGGTCAGGGTGACATGTGGATTAAAATGTAGGAGAGAAACCTGAATCATCAGAAACTGGTGAGAAGGAAAGTGATAAAAATCCACCCTCAGTGTATCTCACATGGAGAAGGAGCTAAACTAGTCCCTGCCTAGTCAGGGCATAGCTACTATTTTTTTTTAACCCACTATTTATATATACATTGTTCCAGAATATATACTAAACATCTATTTTTATTTTAGATTCCATTTTTGCTGTAAAAATGTTTTAAGATGATTTTGAACACTCCTGAGTATTTTATGTACATGGTCACCATTTCAATGTGCACTATTCACAGATGTTGAGCATATTAGGATATAAAATAGTGTGTTACATTTTTCAAATCTAGAAAACCCAGAGGGTATGAATCATGTTTACTCAATGATATTATCTTATGTGTCAGAGAAAATAGGGAGAAAGACAGGAGATGGGAGGTGGGAGATGTATGTCCAAAATAATGTTGAACAGTTTGTAAATATTTTTCAAATAGGTTATATTTAGTGGAACAGTTTCTATACATTTTTCAGATAGCTAATACTGAGTAGAGTACATTGCATCTTGGACTTCTCAGTAATTTTCTTTCCGTTCCTCTAGTAACATTTGTAAATTCACTTTGCAGCACTGCTCTTTTTCTCTCTGCATGCTGATTCCCCAGCTGTTTGATGTTCTGCTATTACTTATTTCAAAAGCATCAGAGCTTAAAAAGATAGCAACAGTCACAGAACTGAGTGCCAGAGCACAGAGCACCCACATTTGGTTATATGAGCAGCCAATTAAATTCTCATAAGAGGATATTGATTATATACACATGTGTAAAAGTCTTGTCATTTTTACTGTCTCCTTACTTTGACAGATAAAATTATTACTATAAAATTATTAAATTATGAGCCATTATTATGGCTTTGTGTTAATGTTTGATTCTCAAAAGGACACATCATAGCATTACTCATTTCATTTTGATCAAACACAGTATAAAAGTGTTTTTATTACTCAGAAGGAGCCACTTTTGAGCACACCTGAGTTTATGCCAATGAGATGACCTCAGGTGGAGCCCCTGCATAGCCTTGGGATGGGGCTGGTAACCAGAAAAATCAAGTGATTAAAGAAAGAGCTGGGACTTTCAGACCTTCCCACTGACCTGTGGAAAGGGAAAAGGGAGGAAAGGAGCTGAAGATTAAGTTCTATAAAAAACAATGGCTAAAAAATAAAAAAAAGTAAAAACCCTAAAATGAGGAGCATCTGGGTTGGTGAATGCATCGACGTGCTGGGAGGGTGGCAAACTCCAGTTCTATGGGGACAGAAGATCCTGCATTGGGGGCCCATCCAGACCCCAACCTATGCAACCCCTTCCTCTGATTACCCATCTGTATCCTTTATAATTTCCTTTCTATTAAGCTAGTAAATATAAGTAAATGTTTCTCTGAGTTCTGCAAGCTGCTCTAATAAATTAATTCAATTGGAGGAGGCGGCATAGGAACATTTAATATATAGCCGGTTGGTGAGAAGTACAAACAAGAACAGGGACTTGTGACTGGCATCTGAAGTGGAGGCAATATTGTTGGACTGAGCCCTTAATCTGTGGGATCTGATGTTATCTCCAGGCAGACAGTGTTGGAATTGCATTAAATTTGTAGGACAGTCTGTGTACACAGACTTGGAGAATTTTTTGACAGTGTGGAAAAGAAAAATATATAGGACAAAGAAATAAAATTGACACTAACATTACACACCTTTATACCACCAAATTTTAGAAAATACTGGAGTGTTATAAAACAGAGATTTAGGAGAAAATGATTAAAAAACAACAAAAATAGAATCAGGCAGGTTTCCTTTCATGTACAAAAGAAACTTAGCAATAGTATCACAAACACAGCAACAGAAATAAACTGTTCAAGTACTATTTTAAAATATTTAGTTGAAGACACATCAGTCCATTAAAAAAACACATGAATCCACCTGATTAGTTAGGTGATGTAAGGAAACAGGGAGGTTAAACTATTTTGGAGGTTACTGAAACCAGATAAACGTGTTTTAAAAATTGTTGATTGTGCTACGATGTTTGATAGAAGTGTCAAAAACTATTCTTGAAAATAAAGATTTTAAATGGATACCAAAACTCTTGATTTAAATTCCTCAATAAAAGGAATTTAAAACTTTTAGGTTGTTGGATAAGGTTGGAAGGAAATGTTGGATGCTACTTATTTTTTGTTAGCATCCACCCAAAATAGTAATTGCTCCATTAGTCATCCATAGTAAGGAAAGACCAGTATTCATACTTTAAAAAAAAAAAAAAAAAGTACCCATATTGATTTCAGAGTAGAAGGAAGAGGGAGAGAGAGAGATGGAAACATTAATGATGAGAGAGTCATTGATTGGCTGCCTCCTGCATGTACCCAACTAGGAATCAAGTCCACAACCCGGGCATGTGCCCTGACCCGGAATCAAACCTCGATCCCCTGGATCCTAGGCCAATGCTCAGCAGCTGAGTCACGCCCAGCTGGGCCATTATTCATACCTTTAAAAATTGGAAACCCCTGACATGCCAATTATTGTGTAATGGTTAGAGAAATTACGATATGGGTTCATTTGATAAAGTGCAATGTAGTCATAAAAGTTATACTTTACAAAGATATATAATGACTTGAGTATATGCTAATAAAATGGTAGAAAAAATATGAGGGTACAAGAATGTTTATCCAATTTGACACTAGGCTTGAGTAAACATCTAACATGTATATTTATTTAGTTAGTTAGTTATTAATAGATGCAGACATCAGACAAGGTGCCGTCAAAATAATTGATTCTAAAAATTTGTTTGTAGAGAATTGTTTAAGTGTCATTAACTTTCATTATAAATAATGTATATCCTTACATTTTATTAATGAAAACTTGTGCTATATTTTAAATTTTAACGATACACTCTTACAGTTATATATGATAAATAATAAATGGCAATCTTGCCATTACACTAACAAAACTAATCATTGAATTAAAGTCTAGGAGTCTGTGCTGCAATATTAGCATTCACCATTAGGTCGTCTCAGAGGTAACTGTACATGTAAGCATGAACTGGATACCAATTTTCACAATAAATTTGGGAGATCACTTTTAGCAAAACAAAGATGAATTTGTATATAGAATGGGTATTTATGTATAAACATAACTGGCTATTTATGTGTTTCATGTTAGTAGAAACTTATAAATTCACAGATGAGCATGCATGCTAATTGCATGTGAACATGGAGGGGAACAAACTGAAAATATTTCTAGTTAAACATGAAAGATCAAATACAACATTTATCCCATCCTTCCAGACTCCACATAAATGAAAGTAAATATATTAAAATGCATACACACATTTACACACACACATATTTGGAAAGTGAAGTTATAGCAAAGATGCCAACAATAATTTGAAGTTGGCATTTTGATGTACTAGTGATGCAAAAGTTGCAGACTTGAGAGAGATGAGTGCTAAGTATCTATCATTTTTTTCTCAATTCCCAGGAATTAGAGGCTCCAGGTATCACTGATGGCAGGGTATGGACGGTTCCAAAACCAGAAGGATTGTTTGAAAGTCTAAGCCCTTAATATATGCTGACAGAATATGAGAGGTATACTGTGGAGAAGTTGATCCAGAGAAAATATGCATTTTGAAACACCAATCATAGTTGACGGTGAAAACCCCAAAAAGAAGAGGAGAATTAAGGAAAAGAAAATATCCTGAGCAGTGACATCCCACTGAGGCTATCAATGGACAGCTAACACATCACATATTTGAGGAAAACCTCAAATAACAAAGGCCCAGGCAAAAAAAGAAAGAAAATAAAGAAAAAAAGAAGAAAAGAAAAAAGAGAGGGGAGGGGAGGGGAGGGGAGGGGAGGGGAGGGGAGGGGAGGGGAGGGGAGGGGAGGGGAGGGGAGGGGAGGGGAGGGGAGGGGAGAGGGGAGAGGGGAGAGGGGAGAGGGGAGAGGGGAGAGGGGAGAGGGGAGAGGAGAGGAGAGGGAGAGGAGAGGAGAGGAGAGGAGAGGAGAGGAGAGGAGAGGAGAGGAGAGGAGAGGAGAGGAGAGGAGAGGAGAGGAGAGGAGAGGAGAGGAGAGGAGAGGAGAGGAGAGGAGAGGAGAGGAGAGGAGAGGAGAGGAGAGGAGAGGAGAGGAGAGGAGAGGAGAGGAGAGGAGAGGAGAGGAGAGGAGAGGAGAGGAGAGGAGAGGAGAGGAGAGGAGAGGAGAGGAGAGGAGAGGAGAGGAGAGGAGAGGAGAGGAGAGGAGAGGAGAGGAGAGGAGAGGAGAGGAGAGGAGAGGAGAGGAGAAGAGAAGAGAAGAGAAGAGAAGAGAAGAGAAGAGAAGAGAAGAGAAGAGAAGAGAAGAGAAGAGAAGAGAAGAGAAGAGAAGAGAAGAGAAGAGAAGATCCCCCAAATATATTGAAAAGTAATGAAGAAAACAGAGAATGCAGAAATACAACATGAAATGATAAAACAAAATACTATAAGGAATATTCTAAGAATAGCTTTAGGAAATTAAAATATGGTAGCAAAAAGTTTAAAAGTCAATAGAAACAAATGGAAGAATATGCCATGCTCATGGATTGGAAGAATTAACATCATTAAAATGTCCATACTACCCAAAGCAATTTATAAATTCAATGCAATTCCAATTAAAATACCAACAGCATATTTCACAGACCTAGAACAAACATCTTGAAAATTTATATGGAACCAAAAAAGACCCTGAATAGCTGCAGCCATCTTGAGAAAGAACAGAGTGAGAGGGGCCACTTTCACAGATATCAAACTGTATTACAAAGACATTGTAATCAAAACAGCCTAGTGTTTGTACAACAGACATATAGATAAGTGAAACAGAAGAGAGATCCCAGAAATAGACCCACACTGTTATGGTCAGTTAATATTTGACAAAGGAGGCAAGAGTATCCAATGGAGTAAAGACAGTCTCTTCAATAAGTGGTGCTGGGAAAACTGGACAGATACATGCAGAAAAATGAAACTAGACCACCAACTTTCACCATACACAAAAATAAAACTCAAAATAGATAAAAGACTTAAATGTAAGTCACGAAACCATAAAAATCCTGGAAGAAAACAGGCAGGAAAGTCACAGACATCCCATGTAATGGAATTTTCACTGATACATCTCCTAGGGCAAGAGAAACAAAAGGAAAAATAAAAATATGGGACTACATCAAAATAAAAAGCTTTTGCACAGCAAAAGAAAACAGCCTCAAAATACAAAGGAACCCCATGGTCTGGGAAAACATATTAGCCAAGGATGAATCTGATAAGGGGCTAATTTCCAAAGTGTACAAAGAACTCACACTACTCAGCAAGAGGAAGACAAACAACCCAATTAAGAAATGGGCAAAGGACCTGAATAGGCACTTCTCCAAAGAGGACATACGGATGGCCAAGAGACATATGAGAAAATGTTCAACGTCGCTAATCATCAGAGAGATGCAAATTAAAACCACAGTGAGGTATCACTTCCCATCTGTAAGAATGGTACCATCAACAGATCAACAAACGACATGTGCTGGCGAGGGTGTGGAGAAAGGGGAGCCTAGTACACTGCTGGTGGGAATGCAGACTGGGGCAGCCACTATGGAAAACAGTATGGAGGTTCCTCAAAAAATTAAAAATGGAGCTGCCGTTTGACCCAGTGATTTCACTCCTAGGAATGTATCCTAAGAATCCTGAAACATTCATCAGAAAGGATATATGTACTCTGATGTTTATAGCAGCACAGTTTACAATAGCTAAGATCTAGAAACAGCCCAAGTGCCCATCAGTAGATGAGTGGATAAAAAGCTGTGGCACATTTACACCACGGAATACTATACAGCTATAAAAAAGAAGGACCTTGTACCATTTGGGACAGTATGGATGGACCTGGAGAATATTATGCTAAGCGAAATATGCCTGGCAGAGAAAGAAAAATATCACATGATCTCATTTATATGTGGAATCTGAAGAACTTAATAAACTGATGAACAGAAATGATTCAATGACATAGAAGCATGAATCAGACTGACAAATGTCAGAGGGATGGAGGAGGGTGGGTGGGTGGAAAGGGAGAGAGTAACCCAAGAACTTATATGCAGATATGCACAACCTAAGGACATGGACAATGGTGGGGAGAGGGACTGGGGAGGGGGATGGGATGGGGTGGAATGGGTCATTGGGGAGAAAAAGGGACATCTGTAATATTTTGAACAAAAAATAAAAATAAAAATATAATAATAAAATTTAAAACAAAGAATAAATCAGAACCAGATCTTGAGCAGAGAAAGAAAGAAGGGGGGAAAAAAGCTTTGAAAATTGATTAGATTAGATGAATAAATGGATTTGACATGTTTTTTAAAAATAAAGTCTTCCATTATAATTTTTCTCTGCATGTTTTCAAAATGCTCAATATTATTCTTACTCATCATTGTGAAGCATTTTCCTTTGAGAACAGATGGTTTTTATCACTAATTCAGATGATTGTTTTCTCCCCTCACATAGACTGAGGTTATAAACGGAAGTTCCCAGGTTTACTTCACTTTTCGATTTGTGTTTAAGATAAATTATGCTTACTCATAAGAGACAAGAAGAAATGCTATGGAACAGTGGATTTGTTTGACATCTGCAAGGTATTGCAAAGGGCCTTTCACTATCATAAAGAAAGAAACATCTGCGCTCTGTGTTGTTAACACTTGTTACTAGACTACCATGTGGAACGCTACTGTTAGGACATTGCTCTTTCCCAAACACCAGTAAGTACAATCATTACTGTCAAATTATATCATTAAATAAATTCTACCCAAGGTTTCATAAATGGGCAGGGTAGTCTATGATTAAATAACAGAAACTTTTACAGGTTCTTAAATTCAACTGAATTACATATATCAACTATCTCCTGTCTCTTAACAATTCCAGCCGCCTTTGAAATATGCTCAAAAATGCAATAGATGCTCAATTAAGAATTTCTTGGTTCATCAGTAAAATAAGGTTTATTTAAGTTATTTCCATAGTTTAAAAATACAGTTGTAGTTTTCAAATTCTGTGTTCATTTACCCTAATGGTAATGATCTGTTTTATCTTCTACATTTCCAGTAAATAAATTTTAGATTACCTTGATCTAATAATTTTCTAGGTTCTTATATTTGTTCAGAAAAAAATATTCCCCCAAAACCTCTATAATCCAAGCCATATTTTTAAAATGTTCATAACAAAGTTATTTATTTTGTACAATTAAAACTAACATTCTGTTACATACACATCAATCCTAGTCAGCTCACTTATTTTATGTCTGAATACCTACTGGCCTGGTTGATGAGATCTTTTCATTCCTTGCATTATATTTACTTTTTATACACTGTCTATAAAAAAAAAAAATCACTTCCCTAATATTGGGGAAAACTGGCCTTTACCTTTTAGTCTTTGACATAGTAGTAAAGGCCCCCTTATAACTCTAAAGTCATCTAAACAGACATTTTAAAAAGCTTATTCCCCTTTTCTCAATTTTACTGCTAATTCAAATATTGCATGGAATCATTATGTTCAATTTAGTATGATGAAGTTGAACTTTGCTTTTAATTCACTGCGATAAACACTAAATGATATAGCCCTTCCACAGGAAATTCAAAGACCAGAGCTGGAAGTAACATATTAAAAATAACAAAGATTGTATATTTTAAAAATGTTACCTTATGAGTATATATTTATAACTTTTTCCTATGGGAGTTTTCAAGTAAACACAGAATAAAGAGAGTATTACGATGAACCCTCAAAGGCCCATTTATTAGTTTCAACTAGTACCAACATATGGCCAATCTTGCTTCGTCTATAAAACTCCCATTTTCCCACGTTCAGTGCACCCCTGGATTACTTTGAAGACACTCCAAGACATAATCATTTTATCAGTAGTTTCAATTTGTACCTCTAAGAAGTAAGCCCTTGTTTTAATAAATCTATTAACAAATATTAAAATGCCATGCTTAAAGGGCAAGAGCTCTAAAGCTATATTATCCAAGTAGCTTCATTAGATAAGAGAGAAAGAAAGAGAGACAGAGAGGGAGGGGGGGAGGGAGAGGGAGGGAGAGAGAGAGAGAGAGAGAGAGAGAGAGAGAGAGAGAGCAAGAGAGAGAGAGAGCTTGATTCTGACCTCTGTGGTCTGACTTCTGACTCCTGCTTTTATATCTGTTTGTTCTGACCTTAACCTTAGATGGAAAAAAAAAGGTCTTTCAAGCCTTCACAAACTTTTATTGTTTTTCTCACCCTATATTTTTAGTCTTATGAGTAGTAATTTCTCTTCATGTTTCTACCGACCTGCTTCTCAGTCATCTCTACCCTAGTCCTGCCAGCTAAGTAAATTATTCTGTCCTTTGTGCATGACTTATTGTTTCATTTATTCATAAATTTGTTTAAAGGAGTGATGCCCTTCTAGACCAATTATTCCTAGGGGAAGGAAAAAACACTCCTGGACAGAGACTGTATTTTATTTATCTATGTTCCATGAGAGACCAGAGAAGTAACTGACTTACAAAAGCACTTGATGTATCTTGACTAAGAGAATAAACAAGATATAAATGTCCCTCTTTTGTAGTTTAATTCTTAAAGGGACAAGTTTAAATTGTTTTATATATCTCACCTGGCACATGGGGGACTCAATAAATGTCATACTATAATTCTGGGACCATGAGTCACTTGTGTCAGACCACAAATAGAGAATTAACTGTGCTTTTTCTTTCCCTTACCCCCCAGTGATTTTAGAATTGTTCTTGTCACTGTCAAAAAAAAGCGCAGACCCACTGTTGAAAATGGAAATCTGCCAGCAGATCTTGTAATGTTAAAACATCTTGGCAGATTTTGTGAGAGTATATAACCTCACTTTTTTTGTTTGTTGAGATATGGAAACCTCACATTTTTTGTTTAATTAAAAGAGATGTACTAATTCTAACAAAACCATGACTGCACATTATTTAGGCACTGTTTAAGGACACTGCCTTTACAACCTGCAGTGAATGACTAGAAAAGCCACACTGTACATTCTTGTTAATAAAAGGGACTGTGCTAGAAAATCCCTAAAGGAAGACAAATTTTTTGCAAGGGTTATGGCAAAATTTTCTTTTAAAAAACTACCTTTATCATCACATCATTCAAATTCTCTCTGCTGCTCATTCCCCTCTCTAATATTTGCTTTGCTAGAAGCTATTGCTTTTCGCCAGTATTGTACTTTTGTGCACAACTTTGATTTCTCTTCCTGCATAAAATGTGTCTGTGTTTGTGTGTGGTGTGTAATCTCCTTGGATCATTTGTCTGATTCATTAAAAATAAAGCTTACTGGTTTCACTTTGGGATTTTTGTGAATTTTAAACAATCAATTATAATGAGAAAATTTATGAAAAATAAAGAGAAAAGGTTGTGTAATCTTTGCTTTGTTTTGTTTTCGTAAGTAGATGCTAAGAAAATACCTGGGTGTAGGGGACATAGATATTGATCAAAAGTTATAACCTTCCATTTTCAAGACGAAGAGTTCTAGGGATCAAGTGTACAGCATGGTGATTATAGTTAATAGTACTGTGCTATACACTTGAAAGTTGCTAAGAGAGTAGATCTCAAATACTTTTACCACACACACAGAAAAAGTAATTATGTGATGGCATGCGGGTGTTAGCAAAGCTATAATGGTAATTATTTTGTAATATAAATATGTATCAAATCAACTTACACAATGCTGTATGTCAATTATACCTCAGTAAAGCTGGGGAAAATTAAACTTAAAAAGCAATATTGCCAACAAAACCACAAAGCATGTACCATTGAAGAAACAGAGATAGATCAGAAACAAAAATTGACAATAATATATTCAGAAATAAGAGTTAAAATGTAGGTAATATATCACAAAACTGTCAGTTTAAATTAGAACTGGGCTTATTTTTTTCTCTCTTCCTATATTCTAAGTTGAAAATCTTTTATAGTTTCGATACATGACAAGATATGTTATCCTGTGAAATGTAGTATGGGCTGGTAGGCACCCATTCCAACATTTTATATATGTACAGTCTTTTCACAGAAAATACATATTCATCCCTTTGGTTAAAAAAGACATTATGTATCTTGAAAAAAATAAGCATATAAAAGATTTACTTAATTTTTATTTTAACTTTACAATAAGAGGAAATGACTCCATGATACCGGGACATATGCAACATGGTAGAAAACATGATTTTTCCATACACCGAGAATCATTACGCTTGACCTACTGATGAAGAAAGGGTGAGAGGGGCCCAGAAACTCATTATTCATATAGGACCAGTGCAAATCTCAGGAAAATTTCCTGCTACTTACCTAACTTTGTCCATTTATTAACTGACTATTCTATTCTGAGTGTTGTGTCTTTCCTGAAAATCCTATAATAAGACTTCGTTTCTTCGTTCAGTGGGAATGAGAACCGTGAAAATAAGGGCATTATTAATCTCTGAGGACAAGGAAATGGTCTAACCACTCCTGCCTTGAAAATGCCACAACTGCCCTTGCCAGCCAGCTCAGCTGGTTGGAGCGCCCTCCCATACGCCAAAAAGTCTGGGGTTCAATTCCGGTCAGGGCACAAAATTAGGTCACAGGTTCGATCCTGGTCGGGGCACATAAGGGAGAGAACCAATTGATCTCTCTCTCTCTCTCTCTCTCTCTCTCTCTCTCTCTCTCTCTCTCTCTTTCTCTCTCTCTCTCTCAAATCAATCAACTCCTGAGAGGACCAAAAAAGAAAAGAAAAGGCTATGACCGTATTATTATTCCATATAACATTTTATGTAATACACTGAATAATTCTCCCACCCAACAAATATGGGTAAACTATAGGATAGCACTGGAAAAAGAGAGAAGAGAAAGTTATATATGATATTTTCACAATGATAGCATAAAAATTGACTGCTCAGGAAACATATTTGATGCCAGACTTTCCCTGGACAAACCAATCATAGAAATACATATATGAGATAATCAGTAAGCTTGATATAAAATTATAGATATTAAGAGGTTATTTGACTTTAACATGATATTATTTTCATTATGTTAGAAACAAAGGTCTGTATCTCTTACTGATGTGTGTTGAAATATTTAATGATGAAACAATATGCTATCTGGAATTTGTTTCAAAATAATCAAATGGTATAGTGCGGGAGGGAGGAGGTGGAATAGATGAAGCAAAATTGGCCATATGCTGGTGTTAGCTGACTGATGACCGGGTCCGTGGGAGTAACTGTACTTCCCTCTTCATTATTTCACTATTTGTAACATAATACATTCGTAAGTTAACATGTATTTAAAATTATGTAACATTTAGTATTTTATATTTAAGCTCCCAGCATTGGAAATGACACTGTTTTCATTGTGGTTTCATAAGTTTGAGTTGGTTAACACTGAGTAAAATAGTAATAATAAAGGGAAAGACTGAAATGTTTAGTTTCTGGATATTTCAGAATAAAAATATGGTCTCTTCACACCGATAACACAAAAATAAATTAACTTTACAGTAAACACATTTGATGTAAAAGTTGTATCCAAAGGAAGTTTATCTGTTTTAAAAATGTATTTGTTTCTAACAACTTCTAATAAAATTCAGTATATTGACAATTCAAAAAATTTTAATGTATTTTACTGCCTATACATACTGTAATAGACTTAAAAAATAACCTTTAGAAGTTAAGGTTATAAAAATGCAACATGTCTGTAAAATTAGTCATTTTAGTAGTATTATTTTATATTCTGGATTTTCATAAACACACAAATGTTTAAAAAATACACAAAACATATGGACATATGGTCAACACACCTTTAAAGTCACCAGTTATTTTACATAAAATTTGAAGTTTGAATATAATAAAGATTAAATCTCAAGATATATGATATAAGTACATTAAATAGAGAGTATTTATTTATTTTTTTGTTTGTTTATTTATTTTATAGCCAATGTAGAACCTTGGCTCCTTGGGGTTCTTGGTGAGTCCTGTATCCATCTTCAGTGAACTGGAACATGTGAGATAATGGATTGTTTATACACTATAAATCTACTTTCAGTGAGCTGAAAATGTGGTAGATAATAGGTTGTTTATGATTTGCAAATCTGTTCAGTGAGCTGAAAACTTGTCAGATAATGGGCTGATTATGAATTCTAAATCAATATTCAGTGAGCTGGAACTGTGTTAGATAATGGGCTATGTCTGAGTTATAAATCTGTTTTTCGTGAACTGGAAACAGTGTTAGATAATGGGTTGTTTCTGAGTAGTAAATCTGTTTCAGTGAGTTGAAAACATGTTAGGCAATGGGTTGTTCCTGAATTGTAAATCTGTTTTTTAGCGAACAGAAAACCTATTTAATAAGGTACTCTTTATATGTTATAAATCTATTTTCAATGGGCATGAAACGTTCTAGAATAATGGGTTTGTTTTGACTAGAAGATCCCACTTTATATTATGAGAAGCCTGTCACCTAATAGATTCTTTATGAGTAGTAGATCTATGTTCAAGGGATTTAGATATACAGCATGATGCTACCCTGTTTACATAAGCATTGTAGCTTTAATCGATTTTTAGCTTGTTGCTCTCTGCTGAATAATGGTTCTACTCAACTATGGGTAATGGAGTGAAAAGCTACTAAAGGTCTGTTTTCAGTGATGTGGAGCCAGATTAATGTTTGAAGTATATTGGGGTTTGTTAATTTTTAACAGTTTCCAAGTTCCCCTGATACTCAGGAAATTCTATGTACTATAAAAATCACAAGTTCTAGCTTCAGTGGACTTATATTCAACGATAGATCTGTGCCGCATAAGAAATGGGAAATAGTCAACGATGCAAACATAGAGTGAATACGGCCTTTAATATGGGATGAGACATGAAACAAGAAATCTGAAATCTCAGTGGGAAGACAACGCAGAGACACATAAAACAATGAGATGTAATGCAAAAATAATGTCAAAATTCATGATTAACTTAAAAACAAAACAACAAAACTTTGGGTTAAGAGACTAGAGATGAGGTCACTGGATGAGGGACAGGTGAAAAATAAAAGTTAATAAGCATATAAAAATTTTTTTGGAACAAGTTGATTTCTAATTTCTTCCCAACTTTTAAATATGTCAAATGTCTAATATTTCGCATTTGTTAATAATTACTATTTCAGTTTTCAAGAAAATTTTGGAAAATATATACCTTATTATCTGTCATTATGTAAACTAATGCTTAATTTATCAATGTGATAAATGTTCAAAGGGGTTTTCAAAAAGTATGACTTATTAGAAGTCTCTAAATAACAACCATTCATAAATGTACCATACCCTTCCCTGAAAACATACAAATAAACAAACTGCTCCTCTGCAAAGACAGATTTATTTTCAACATTTAAAGTAATTTATTCGGGGTTAGTCTTCATCATTGTAAATAATGTGGCACCTCACTGACTTTTTTTAGTAATTTTAGACAATTTCTGTTTGGGTACATACTTATACCTCTATACTTTCAATATGTTAAATGCCAATATGTTGTTCATTGCAGAGACAAGTATGTACTGTGATTGTGTTTCCTTCCTGTATTTTGTTTTTTTCTTGTAGTTAAAAAGACAGTCTCTTTTTATATTTACTTCATTTTCCTATGCACTTGTCTTTAATGGTTTATAAATGGTATACCAGTTAACATAAAATTATATTAGAGATGCTCACACACCATACAATCTATCAAAACCATTTTTTCCTCTGAAGTGCCGTCTTTCATAGCCCCTGGACTCTTCCTTTGACCTGGATCAGGGAAGGGTGCCTGATGAACACGTTTTATATGGCGACAAGCTTTTGGTTGGTCTTATGGGTTATATGAGATTCTCTTCTATCTTGAAGACCATGTCTTCTCTTATTCCCTTCTTTGAATAAATGTACATTTTTCTCTATAGCTTCACGGTGATCAAGCATGTCTGAAAATGTCTTTACATAAATCAATTATTTGGTCAAGTACAAAATTCTAATTTGAAATTGATTTTTTTCTCCAGATTTTGAAAGGAGTACTCATTCTGATTCTTGTCCCTCAACACGTAATCATTTTTTTTCTCTTTATATAAGCTCATGAGCTTTTCCTTCTTATGCAGAATTTGGTTTGTTTTCATCAAAAATGCAGAACACTGAGATTTTACATATGGAGAATCATGTTCTTTAGACCTCAAAATTTTTACATATTTTATCACTTTTTTGTCATATATTGGATTTTATTTTTCTCCTAACTTCTACCTATCTGTTTTTCATTCAACTTTATAAGCGTTTTCACAATTTTATTTTCCAAATGTTCAATTGAAAAATTTTTAATTGCTCTCATGTATTTGACTTCCAACTGCTCTTTTTTGTTTGCTTAATTTTTTTATGACTATCTTCTTGGAATATCTTAGTTACATTTTTACAAGTTTCTACCATTTTCTGTTTATTCATTTTCTATAGCTAATTTTTAGTCTGTCTGTTGGCCTTGGTTTCTCCCTTTCACATTTGACACTTTCCTCAAATATCTAGTGATCTTTGGCTGTCAATTTACTTTCAAGTGTGAGTTATTAAAAAGCTGGTTAGAGGCTTTGTGTCAAGTATGTGTTTCACACAAGGTGCTCAGACATTTCCAACAGGAATCTCAAACAGCCGTATCTTGAGATCGAAACTCTAAGGCCAATTAGTTTTTCTGGAGCCAAATCACTTGTGTTCTACCTGAGCCCATAGTTAACACCAGGTGTAGAGAAATTAAAGAGGATAGACTTGGAACATTCAAATATTTTGTTTTCAGCGCTGTTACCTTACTTCTGGAAAATCAGAGTCCCCAAGTCCAGAGATTCTCATAGGTTCTTCAGGGTGAGTGAGCTCACTTCCTGTTCCTACCTTTCACTATGACCATGTTTAATTGGAATTTCCTTTAATTTGTTAGGGCTTTCACTGAAATTTCCATTTGCTGTCTTCCAAATTTCTTGATATTTCTCATCACTGTTTCTCTTTGTTTTTGTTTTGTTTTTTATTTCTGAATTTTTTTGCTTTATCCATTTATTTTTTTCTCTCCTTTCAGTTGCATTTAAAACAAGTAAATAAATGGTGCTGTTTTTAATTCTGATTTGTTAGTCATGTCATACTTCTGTTTTCTCATCATGTTTTGTTATCTCCTAAGTCTCTTGATATGAAACCCACTGATTCTTGTCCCTTCTCACTATCAGAAAGCAAAGTTAATTTAATCAATTATGCACAGTCTTGTACAGAAAATATTGAAATCATGTAGCAATCATTAAGACATTTTAAAGGTGAATAAATATCAACAATTTAGTTACCTTCTCAAGTGTCTATCTAAATGTGTCTCATCTTAGCAATTCAATCGTATAGTCACTAGGCATAGAATGGCATTAACAAACATACTGGAAAGTACGAAATAAAGAACAGGAAGCAGATCCCTCCGCTTGGTACAAAGATGTTGCAATTAAAGCACTGGATGCCTATAAAGGATATAGTTAACATTATTAGTGTTTAAAGACTATGAGTACAGAACACAAAGTTAGTTTAAAAATTGTCCACTGGAATGAACACAGGGGTACGTATATCCTTTTGAATTAGTGCTTCAGATTTCTTTATACCCAGGAGTGGAGTTGCTGGGTTGTAAGGTAGCTCTGTTTTCCACTTTTTGAGGAATCTCCATACTGTTTTCCACAGTGGCTGCACCAATTTGCAATCACACCAACAGTGCACTAGGGATTCCTTTCTCCACATCCTCTCCAGCACTTGTTTGTTGATTTATTGATAGTAGCCATTCGAACTGATGTGAGGTGATATCTCATTGTGATTTTAGTTTGCATTTCTCTGATGATTAGGGACATTGAGCATCTTTTCATATATCTATTGGCCATCTGTATATCCTATTTGCAAAAGTGTCCAAGCAGGTTTTGTGCCAATACTTAAATTGGATTGTTTGTTTGGTTTTTGGTGTTGAGTTATACGAGTTCTTTATAAATTTTGAATATTAAGCCCTTATCAGATGTATTATTGGCAAATATGTTCTCCCAGTCAGTAGGTTGTCCTTTCTATTTGTTGATAATTTCATTTGTTGTGCAAAAACTTTTTAGTTTGATGTAGTCCCATTTATTTATTTCCTTTGTTTCCCTTGCCCAAGGAGATATATCATAAAAATATTACTAAAAGCAATGCCAGAGATTGTACTGCCCATGGTTTCTTCTAGGAGTTTCTTTACAATAGCCAAGATATGGAATCAACCTAAGTGCCCATCAATTGACAACTGGATAAAGAAGGTGTGGTACATGTATAAAATGGAATATTACTAGGACATAAAGAATGAAATTTTACCATTTGTGGCACATGAATGGACCTAGAGGGTATTATGCTAAACAGATTAAGTCAGACAAAGACAAATACCATATGATTTCACTTATATGTGGAATCTAAAGAACAAAATAAATAAAACAAAACAGACACAGATTCATAGATACAGAAAACAAACTGAGGGTTACCAGATCAGGGGGTGTTTGGGGGCTTGGGTGAAAAGTGAAGGAGCAGTAGCCAAGCAGATCAGTTGGTTAGAGCATTGTTCCCATACTTCAAGGTTGTAGTTTCAATCCCTGGCACATATAAGAATCAACCAATGAATGCATAAATAAGGGGAATAACAAATTGATGTTTCACTCTCTCTTTTCTCTCTCCCCCTTCTTTTCTCTCTCTCTTTAAAAAAAAAAAAAATCCATAAAAAAAGGTGAAGGAAATAAAAAGTACAAATTGGCTCAGTGGGCACGGATCAGCAGTTGAGCATTGACCTAGGATCCAGGAGATCACGGTTCGATTCCCAGTTAGGACAAATACCCAGGTTGTGGGCTCAGTCTGCAGTAGGGGGTGTGCAGGAGGCAGCCGATCAGTGAGTCTTTTATCATTGATATTTCTCTCTCTCCCCCTCTCCCTTTCTCTCTCTGAAATAAATGAAGACATATTAAAAAAAAAAAAAAAGAAGAAGTACAAATTGGTAGTTATAAAATAGTGACAGGGATGTAAAGTACATCATAGAAATTATAGCCAGTGGTATTGTAATAACTATGTATGGTGCCAGGTGGGCAGTAGAGTTATTGCAGATGATCACTTTGTAAAATATGTAATTGTCTGATCACTACGTTGTATACCAAAAACTAAAATAAAGTAATATTGAATGTCAACTATAATTTAAAAAGAAAAAGTTCATAGGAACACTCTATGTTATATTTTACAGCTTCATAAAAATTTCAATTAAAAATACAAAAGAAACTATACTAAAAATAAATACTTTAATACATTAAAAAAATGTTGTCTACTGGAATAAATCTTATGAGCAAGCAATCTAGAGAGTTCTGAGCTAATTCTTCTCTGATAAGTTTCCACTATCTATTAAAATTTTAGATTGGAAATAAGTGTTATCATATTACCTTATTTCATACATATTTTAAATGCATATTATACTTCATTTGATACACAATGAGACATTTCTTTGATTTAAACTGTCCCAAATGTAATAACATAAAAATTCAATATTCTAAGTTATATAATACTAAAAATATATAAGAAATAGATTCTAGAATATATACTTAATTGAAACAGTCCACATAAGTAACCCAGGTCATTATCTGAATTCTCTCTTTTATCATTTATTCCTTAATATTGTCTTAAAAACTTGAATGTAACTCTACTGACTAGAATAAAGCAACACAATAAAAATGTTTATTTTAGTACAATTTAGAATAGAGAAAACAACAATAAACTAGAACCAAGGTGATTAGTAATCAACAAGAGAATGAATAAAATATGGCACATAGAAAATATATAATACTACTTGGCTATTAAAGGGAATAGATATTAGTTCATTTGACTAAATTTATAAGATGATTTTTTGACAGAGAAAATGAGATTATAAATATGGGAGAACAAAATTATCCACAGTTATTATTTGTCTAACCATCTTTGTATAAGTGCAGGTGTTTATATAATACGTAAGTTGTTATAAAAATTAAGGAAAAATACTTAAGGATACATGTCTGGAATTAACATGGGTTTTCTTGGGATGAAAGAGGGTAATGATGTAAGAAAATTAAAAATAAAGAGAAATCCAGCAAATAAATTTCATCAACATGGGATAGAACTAGGTGCAGATAAATTTTTTGGAATTGCACAGAACAAAGAGTTAATTTGAGGTATTGGCAAAAGTCCTAGAATTTATCTTATTCCCTGTTGATATTAATAAAAGTAGAATTTCAGCAGTGAAAGAATGTCATTTTTATTGGAATGGATGCAATTTTCTGCACAAATAGAATTGAACAAAAAAGATTCTAAAAACTTCACAATATTCCCAGTAGTCATCTATATTTGTCTTTGGCATTGAGTATCTGTTTTCAGGTAAAATTTGTGAAATATAACCTTAGGTTTAAAATATTAGTTCTCAGAGGTAACCTCCATTCCTACTGAGAGAAATTTACAAATTCTTCACATAGAGAAAATGGTCAAAAGCTAATTATTTCAGTGAGGAGTCTGCAGATGCTTTTAAGTAAAAATGTATTGATGGAAGAGGGTGGGTGGGTGGAGGGGGAGAGAGTAACCAAAGAATTTATATGCAGATCTGCACAACCCAAGGACACGGACAATGGTGGGGAGAGGGACTGGGGAGGGGGATGGGACGGGGTGGAATGGATCATTGGGGAGAAAAAGGGACATCTGTAATATTTTAAACAAAAATAAAAATTAAAAAAAAAAGTATTGATAACAGAAAAGTTAGAGGGTAGTAATTTTTAATAATGACCTGTTGAGTTAAATGTATATGATTTACTTTATGAAAGAAATTTTAAGCAAAATACAATGTATCCTTTAGAACATGAGAGGAGAAAATATATTCATTTTAACTTAATGACATGTTAAATGTCATGCAATATACAAAATTATATGTTATCTGCCAAGAATCGATTTGTGTTTTTGGCATTTGACTTCTTGAAATTGGCTAAAAATCCACAAAAGCTCCTACTAAGATACTGAAAAAAACAAAAAAATCTTTTAGTGTAAATTACAGGTCATTTTACACAGACCTTGTTGGAAATGTACTGGTCATCATCACCCTCACGGAGTATTCACCACAGTGACATTTAGAAAAAATGTACTACTCCAGTGACTCATGCCAGGTTTCAAACATCTCATATAGCCAGAACTGTCACACAGTATTACACTTAAGAGGGGGGGGTTATGGGTAACATGAGAAATTTTCTTGAAGTGAAAATGGTTCTTAATGTCTGAAAACAGACCCTGAATAACTTCTGTTTTGGCAAGGAAGATTTGCTAGCTTGCCAACCATCCAAAATAAGAAAATTAAGAGATTCCCAAATTCCTCAAGACTGAATACCATCTAGTAGAAAATAGTCACACATCGAAAATAATTAGTCATTCAGGAGTTTCCCTCTTTATTCTCTACAAATTAAAAAAAAAAAAAGTAATAAAAAAGGAAAGGAAGAAAGAAAAATAAAAAAAAAAAAAGCAAATAAAGATAAAAGAATGCCTACTTTTAAGAAAATAGCAAAGCATTTTTTGCATATTTTACGGCATCTTCCTGATGATATGTAATAATGCAAAAGGCTAAACTTATTCCTCTCATTTTAGGACCTTATTTAAATAAGAGAAACTGACTTTATCATAATATAAGGATGCATTACTGAGAAAGAGATGAACCCATAGTTTGCTCAGTAACATAATATTGTTTATCTCTATGTTTAAGCTGGAATATATTACAAAATCCTTAAATTTTAAGTTGTCAAATGCTACGTGATATATTTCCCTGATAAACCAATATCATATCACTGTGTAGTGACTTTAAATTTTGATATCCAGCATGCCCATTTTTAAAAAAGATTAATCTCCGTGATACATTAAAATGAAACCATGCTTTGTTGTTTCATTTCACTGTAGTTTCCATAGAGCAAATGCACACTTCAAAACTAATCACTTTTAGATTTAAACAACCAAATCTAGCCTGATGTTTGATAAGAATCAATACTTTGCATCTTTGCTACAGAGATTAGAGCTTGGGAATCAGGATCCGGCCAATGATTTTAACTACCATCGCAGTACAGGAGAGCAACAGGGAAGCTTGTTTACGCCTACTATTCTAAGGGAATGTCATGGGACGGCATCATCTGACTTTGCTGAAATGCAAATGCTCCATCTGAACATTCTTTTTACTCAAAGAAAGTTTAACTAAGTTGTCAAATATTTCTTTCTCCCCCGACACCTAAAAGAGCATGAAAATATGGTAACTGAAGATTCATTTATATTTAACCATTTTAGAAGAAACTAAAGTAAAATAGTTTTAGAATTCATATTGTGAAATGGATTCAAATTTATACCTGGTCCACCATTTTTCACTAACCGAGACTCTAAGGAAATAAGCAGGCAAGCACATTTATAACTGTGACAACATTACTATTCCACCAAGTAAAACTTCTAATAAATAATTAAACACTTTCATAAATGTAAGGCAACGATTTTCCGCTTTTCCCATGGCATACTTCAGTGGCTACTTCTGCCCATTTTCTTTCATCACCATATTTAAAATGTGCCTCCATTGCAGAGTCTCATGAGAACTAAACAAAAATATATTTCAATTTAAAGGCCACACACTGCCCTCCCTGAGAAAACAATCTTACATGTAAGCTGTGTATATATGATGGCAAATTCCTGGCTGAAAAAAGAAGCTGTATAACCTGTAGACAACAGGAGGCTAAAACCGACATTCACAGAAAGTCCCTTGAGGAGTTCTCTTTCAAAGAAGAGTTTTTTAAAAGAGGTTTTTTGGATTTTTTTTTAGGTAACCAACCAGAAACCATTAATTTTCCACTATCCTGCTGGCTGGCAATCTATCTTGTGCAGGTATATTTTTCCTTATATCTTGAAGAATCCCACTTTATATGCTAGTGGTAAACTAAATTTATTCCAAAGGATCACTTCGGTAGAGTAAAAACTTTTAGTATTATCCATTATTTTACACAAGCACACACAAATAAATAATTGCATCCCAGAATACAGGGGCATGTGTGGGGGGAGCAGGGGAAACAGTCTCAACTTTAGATGTGTGATCTGTGAAGAAAGTGCGTGTTAACTCTTGACCGGTACTGAAATCCTTTATCTTATTTATTTCAGTTTATAAACCAAAAAAATAAGAGAACATAGAAACATCTCAGGGCTTGATAATGTCACTTGGCATAGGACTAATATTTTATTATGATTCTTGTTATTGCTTAAGTAAAAAGATGGTGAGGAAGATATTTATATAACAGTCTCACATTCAGAAAACAACTCATAATACACTTTACTGCAGAATCTTGGGTTTAAGACTGGAACAATTTAAACAAGTTTTCCTAAAAAGTTGAATTTTTCTGTCATTAAGAAAGTGTCTCCTGAGCATTTTATCAAGGAATTTGGTTCTGCAATGCGGAAGTGAAAAAATACCAAAAAGAAACTTCAAGATTTGCCATTGGAGAATTACCCTCTGCCAGCAACGAAGTCTCTAATAAAGCTGGCAATACTCTCCCGAAAGTGTCAAACCTCCAAATTGTTTTCCCTTGGGTTAAGGCAAAACATTTCTTAAAAGTGCCTTGTACAAGTACATCAGCCAGAACATACTTATTATTATATTTTCAGCAGAGATTTGTATTCTAAGGTCACCGGTGTGTTTAAAATGAGGAATTAGGGATAGTGTTCCTGAAACGGCGGTGCCTTGGCAGGCCGTGATCCTGGTTGGCAGCTGCTTCCCACACAGTGTGGCCACAACACTCGCCTTGCTGTTATCACTCTGCCTGACACAGGGCAGGCAGGCAATCATGTTAATTGAATAAATGCATGAAGAAAGCACAGCGTCGCAAATCTATTTCGTTAAAAACTCGAACTATATATAAATATGGGTTTAACTATGATTACCTTGGCCTTGACACCATCCTTCACATATAATTCCTCTGCTCCATGCTTGTTTGGTCTATTGGAAACATTTGAAAACTGCATAACCTATGTTTCAATACCTTTCAGAATCCCTGTGATCCCTTTTCCCTATAGCACATAAATCTCCCCGTTACACAAACCTCTGTACTCTCTTCAGCACAGATAGTTCAGTTCTAACTTTATGTCTTTGCTCGACTCTCAAAACTGCAAGTGAATTTTCCGTTCTCTCAGAGCACATGCTTCGTAGCTCCCTTAGGACATTAATTATATTCTGCCTTATTTTATAGTTACTTATGAATTCGTCATGTTCTCTCTTACTATAGAAAGTGACACGATCTTAAAGGTAGGACCTGTGCTGGATTCACTTTCTGGTCTTTATCAGGAAGCATAGTGCGTTATAAAGAATAGCAACTCACAAGTTGTTCAGTTGTTGTTTTTTCAATCTTCCCCATAGGATATTTTTTCCATTGCTTTTCAGAGAAAGTGGAAGGGGGGCAGAGAGAGAGAAAGATTGGTTTCCTCCTGCATGGGCCCCAACCAAGGCTGAGGACCGAGCCCACAACCGAGGTACGTGCCCTTCCCTGGAATCCAACCTGAGACCCTTCAGCCTGCAGGCTGATGCTCTAACCACACAGCCAACCTGGCTAGGGTGCAACTCACAAGTTTCTAATGGACTAAACAATGTACATGAAAACTGAAGAATAAAATTAAACTTTTTGTGGCCTAAAGTATTAAAATATTTGGTTTCAAATGCATGTATATATTTATTATGTATTTTTAAATTTTTTTTCTACTTGAAATTCTATATTTGAAATTGTACTTGAATTTAAGGCAACAAAATCAAAATAAATTTAGTAATGGAGACTTAGTATATGATTTTTTTTTGGTAACATGATTCACACGACTATAATTAAACAAAATGGCAATTCTGGCCATCTGCTCCAAGCTCGTTCAATCACCCTGGCTGAAAAATGTTTCATTTTACTCTGAGTGCCTGCAAAATCCTGTTTACACTCATACCACCCTTGTGTCATACTAACTTGTAGTTGTTTCTGCTACAAAATCTTCCCTACTACTTTGTAAATTCCATGAGGGCAGGTATTTTGATTTTCAGTGAGCCTATAATTCACTCCTTTGGTGAGTATTTCCTGATTGCTTTCTAAGTCCCAGCAACTCGGCAGCCAGGGTTCAGACTGGCATTGGCAACAGCAGTCAACACAGTGCCCTGAGGGCTGACAATAGGCTGGATTGGAGATCAACTGATGGATAAGGCTTAGTGTGTTTTTATACCTCTCATACAACAAAGGCAAGGGGGTATTTCAATTAAAAATTAACAATATTAGAATAAAGCTAGTTGCAAATTGTTTGTGGGAACTGTGGAAGAGAGGCTAATCTCTGGCTTGAGATGAGTGTGTGTGTGTGTGTGTGTGTGTGTGTGTGTGTGTGTGTGTGTACCATGTGAGTGTTTAGGAAGAGCTAAACTGAAACCTGAAGTGTGAACACAAATTAAACAAGTGAAACAGCACATTTAATATTTACATAGAAACAAGAGAGAGAATGGTCTACTCAAATACTGCAATTGTTTAGCAGAGTAAACACTTAATCTGAATAGAATGGTTTAATGCATTTATACATTTCAGATAGCAGACTTATCCGCCTTTCTCTCTCAGTCTGTGTAGTTCGTATATGCAAGTTACATAGCAAGAAAGCCCTGCATCAGAGTCTGCAGGAAACTTATGCATTGCTTGACTCTTCCTGTAGTTTAAACAACCCATTTGTCACTAATATAACTTTAGAATAACTGACTGTGTTATGTAAGGTGTTACATACAAATATTAATCTGAAATTTTACTACTTTCTAAATTGCTCTCGTGTATTATGAATATATTTTAATAATAGTAATGGAGGTAAATCAAAAAGTGAGGAAAATGTTATGGGGCTTACAAAATAAGTTATAAATAAGTGTCTAGTGCTACATAAGAGGTTTTTAATCAATTACTGAATATGGCTTCTAGGTATAAATACATGGCTCATGCCATCCTGGTGAAAAATTACTTGGGAAATTATGCTTCTGTTTTTATTAATTCTGAAACAAATATTTATCTCAATGAATTCTGTTTATTCTCTACTAACAATGCAGAGTAGGAAGGTTATTGTAGCTGTCTTTTGAAAGGTGACTAAACTAATCTCATTTTCTCATATTATCCACCTAACAAACAGGTACAGCTGGCAGAATTTTCACAGACACTAGCTGTCCCAGACTCAAGTACCCCTGTCATACTAAACATACAGGTTCCCATCAGATGGCCTACCTTGCCAATTCATCTCGCCATGTCTTTCCCATTCAAATCCCAGGGTTTTGTCAATATAGCAAAAACATAGAACTTTACGCTTTACAAAGGTTTCGCCATTTCAGACTATGGATTAACGATAAGTTCTGTTCTTAGCCCCCACTCTACACATATAGGTTGCTAAGCCACATTACAGTGAAGGTTCAAAAGGGCAAAGGAAACTTATTAAAATGTGCTTTATGACATGGTACAGGTATTCTTGTACATCAGACATATACCTATATTTACCAAAACTCTTTTTTTTTTTTTTTCAGTTTTAATTTAGTCTTGTTCCCATGTGGGCACTCAACCAAATGATCCATCAGCAGTTCTCAAAGTGCCAAAGACGGAAGACGGAGGGTATTTAGATATTTGGAAAATGAAATGCTTCTAAAAATAGAACTTAATTCTGTCATCTTGAATATATCATTTCCTATTGTTTTTTCATCTCCAACCCCACTTTTTTTGCTACTCATATAAGCATATTTTATTAATATATTACTGGTACCTTCTTGTAGTCATGTAATCCCAAGAAAAAGCTCCTACAGTGTCTAGAACACATATCGATAGAGTGTGAATGTTCAATAAACACTGAGAGATGACTGAAGAACTGCGGAGCCCTAAGCCCTCTTTACCCACAGAGGTCTCTCTACTTAGGGATCCTCTGCTTACTTTATCTAGAGTAAAATACAGAGAAAGTCACACCTGTTCTTCAAAATGTTTGTATATTATAGAGGTCATTTTGCATGCTGGCCAGATTCTACTAGTTTATAGTGATGTAGCTTTAAAGAAAATGAGTCAATTAAGGAAAATGAAGGCAAAAACTCATAATGGTTTATGCTGAGTGTTCACTAAGTTCTAGGCACTGTTCTAAAAAACACTAACTCATTGGATTTCATCAACCCTCCGAGATTTATACTAAACTCAAGGCAGAAAAAAGGAAAGCAAATAGAAGATTAGTAATTTTTCAGTCATAAAGGAATGAAAACATGTTCCTATAAGAGGAAACTGAGGCAAGGAAAGGTGAGTGATTGGCCTAAGAACACAGCTTGTAAATGGTGAACAGTGAGGGAGGCGCTGGATTGAATCCAGCTAGGTTTCCTGGCCCTAGAATTCCTGCTGTTAACCAATATTCTACACTGCCTCTCCTGGTTTCTCACAGAAGCTTAAATCTCTGTATTCCCTCCTCCTAAGAATCACAACAGTCCAACCAGGGTAGCAGTAGAAGTCAAAAAATTGCTTTACTTTGCAAATGAAGCAGTAGAACAAGTCTTCTAATCATCTAAATATATGGCGAACACACAGCAAATTCACAATATAGCCAGTTAGTTTTATTTTCTACTAAATGAAGGGTTCTATTTTAGATTAGAAGGGGTGTAGGAGTATATGCAATGGAGCCTTCCTAGAAGAACATGGTATTTCCTTGGAGAGATCACACAGACAAAAATGAAACAAAAGAAAAACATATGGTAGTAACCAAGGAAGTGATAAAGACGTGAAACACACATAGTCCTGATGTTTTTTAAAAGAAGATCACCGTGGGCTGCAGTTCTATGAAAAAAGCCCTCATCCCTTCATGGTATGAAAAAATTGGAACTGAATTATTAAGTTCCCCAAATACAGACCAGTTAAAAGGCCATAAAACTTCTTCCATTTCAGTTTAGCAGCATAAATAAAGATGTGGCATTTCAGGCAAGAATATGATACATTCTGAAGACAAACAGGGTGTGAGCTGGACTAGTGGAAAAGGTGAATTTTACATAGGAGAGAGATTTGTAGTGAGATGGATCAATTAAATTGTGATCGCACAAAACCTGGAGACATAAATGAATTACAATTTTAGATGCAGAAAAGGAGAGTCGATTAGTGTTTTAGGAAGTAACTCAATGAGAACGTTGTGCATAACAGAAAGAAACTATTGAACTCAAGTCAGGAAAAAGAAACACAAGTAGAAGATTAACAGTTATTCAGTAACAAAGGAATGAAAACATGGCCTATTATGGTGACATGTATAAGAAAAGTACCTAGTGAATAAATGATTCAGGGGATACAGGAACACAGAAGTTAAATAATAATAATTTTGTGATTAACAGGAAAATTATGATTTTACTAACAATGAAAATAGGAGGGGTTCTGATTTTTAAGTGGGGAAATGACTGGCATATTCATTAAGAATTGACATCATTCAGAAAGAATATATGCACCCCTATGTTCATAGCAGCACAGTTTACAATAGCTAAGATCTGGAAGCAGCCCAAGTGCCCATCAGTAGATGAGCGGATAAAAAAGCTGTGGGACATTCACACCACGGAATACTATGCAGCTATAAAAAGAAGAATCTCTTACCCTTTGAGACAACAAGGAGGGACCTGGAGAGTATTATGCTAAGCAAAATAAGCCAGTTAGAGAAAGACAAATATCACATAATTTCACTTATATGTGAAATCTAATGAAGAAAATAGATGAACAAAATAGGTCAAGAGACGTGGAAACATGGACCAGATTGACGAATCTCACAGGGAAGGGTGGAGGAAGGGGAAGGCAGAGATTAATCAAAGAACTTAAATGCATATATACATAACCCATGGACACAGACAATAGTGTGGTGAAGGTCTGGGGTGGGGCAGAAGCTGGGTGGAGGTGGGCAATGGGGGAAAATGTGGGACACCAGTAATACTATCAACAATAAAGATTTTTTAAAAAGAATTGACATAAAGAATATTAAAGGAAATTTTCAGTAAATGTTTAGAGATTTCATGCTATTCCATTAGTAAAGAGATAAACTGGAAAGTTTGAATTTAGAATAATAAGAAATACTAAATGTCCCGGTATGAATTATCACAATGATGGCATTCTCCAAAAGTGAAAATACGCCCATGAGTACAGGGAGAAAGCTGTTGCAGCAACTCCCTTTATAGTCAGAAACAGAAATTACAGGGAGGAGTATTTGATCATATAGGAAGGTGATCAGGGCAACATTAAATGGCTTATTTCTTGGTCCAGGTTTGGTTTAAAAAAAGGAAGTGTGGTGAACAGAACTAACTGAAGATTGAAGTGAGAAGTGTAGGAGAGTTATAATGCAGGTAAAGAAAAAACAGACTGATAGTTGCAAAGTAACCGAGACTGTGTTTAAAGGGAAGGAACAGGAGGTTCAAGGGCTGTAGGTAGAGCAGTGCTAAGGAGTGATCAGATCCAGGCTATTGCCAAGCTTTAGTGGAAAGTGAAAACAGCACAATAGAGTCAAAGCGTTATTGAAAATTGTGAGAAGATTGATAAGTGCATGAAAACATCAATAATACTTCTGTCCTCATCAGGAAAGATTGTATGAAAGGGAAAGAAAGGAAGAAGGAAGACCGTCAGGTTTAAATTGCCAAAGGAAATGGAGGGGAACCATGGCATATAGTATATTGGTTAACACTTAGATTTATCAGCATGTCAGTAAACATCGAACTACACACTGCAAATTCTACTTTGTAGAAATCTAAAAGAGTTAATGAGCCTTGCAGCAGCTAACATTAATTTGAACATAACATGAAATATTTTGAGAATGTTATTCTGCAAGAATGACAGTCTAAGCAGCATACTATGTTATAGTAGGTGTTGCAAAGAAGGCTAACGGTAAACATTTTTGAAATATAATCTACTTACTTATCTTTATTTATGCCGCTTTTAAAGCTGTATAATTAAAATTCTATTAAGGAAAAAACTGCCCCAAGAAGTATATTACATAATAGTTGGTTTTAGAGTAAATTCTTTTAACATTCTTCCCCTACCCCCTCTGTCTCTCCCTCTCTCCCTCCCATTCACTTTCTACCCGCCCTCTCTGTCAGAATTTTTAACTACATATATTATACTAAATAGCTCAGAATAGCAAGTTGAATATGTAGATAATACATCTTGATTTCTTATAAATTTCTAGACTAGGTATTAAAATATATACACAGCATACACACACACATATCTATATTATATATAGATATATAATATATATATAATATATATATAATGTTATGTATTCTTTCATCAGAAACCTAAAACACTGAGCACATTTTAGCAGGCACATGAAATTGAAATATCTTGCCCCTTCAAACAATAAGAGGCAACTTCACTGCTACAAATTATAACTATCCTTCAAGAGGAAACTTGGATTCACTGTGTCCTTGCCTATTTCAACAGGTGCTCTACTGTTTTCTTAAGAATTTTGAATTCATCATCCTGACCCTCATAGGCCTATTTATAATTCACAGTACATTGATTTCATCTGCTGAACTTATGCCATAAATCTCTCAAAAGGAAAGGGAGGTTCTAATGTGTATACTTTCTTTTATTACTCCCTGTGAAAAATGCCTCTTCCAACAGTACATCACAGACTTTTTTCCTTAGTTGTCATTTACAACTTCCCCATTCAACTCAAAACTACAAAAGATACAAAGAAACAAAAAAACCCAACATTTTTCAGTCACATTGATTACATAAAAATGTTAGGCAATTAAAGTGGCTTAACAGCAGCTAACCATGAGGGACTTGTTAAAAAAAAGTTAGCATTATTTGAGCTAAATCTGAAAAAGTTTATACTCTTGATGGTGACAGAATCAATTCAGTGCCATTAAATCCACTAACATATCCATGGTTTTGTCATATCTTTTCCCTACTAGAAAATTCCTGTCTCATTTTATTTCTTCACCATCAAATAGAGATTGACATATACAGCTCATGTGTAAAGCCAGATATGATTGTCATAGCTCACTACTGGTTATCAAGAAGCATTATAGGAGGTTGGAGATATAAGCTAATGATCACTTATAAAAGTGTTGGTTACAGAAATTGAAACTTCTTCCACTTTATGAATGTGTGCAGCCCTTTTGCAGGCCCTCCCATCAACGTGAGTCTATTCCTTCATTCCTTAAATCTGGACTTGGCCATGTGATTTGCCTTAACCAAAGAGACATTAGTAAAAATGGCTTGTAAAATGTTTTCATATTGGGGCTGACTCTTCCTTGGAACCCCGAGACCATGCCAAGACAACCTGTTGCGTAATGAGAGATATGAGGCCCAGTAACTCAGAACATGGGCTGGCAGACACGTGAGGGAGGCCATCCTTCAAAACCAGCTACCATCTGGTCTGCCAGCTGGCTAGAGATCTGAGGAGCTGACACAGACCAGAAGAACCCCCAAGCTACCCCATACAACAGTGGGATAAATAAGCAGTTGTTTTAAGACATTGAATTCTGGGATGCTTTATTATGAAAATAAAGCTAATTGATACAAACTAAACTCTCAACTTCTAGACTAGGGATTAAAAATAAATAAATAAATATATATATATATATATATATATATATATATATATATATATATATACAGAGTATATCTATATTCAATTAACTTTAAACTGACGTTTAATACTGACATAAATGGCTCTGATCAGGGATTAGTCATCTTATGATCCTCACTTACCTACTGGGAACTTAATTCATATCTGAATCACTCTCTGCCCCCTTTCTGTTTTTTTAAATATATGTCTTTATTGATTTCAGGGAGAGGAAGGGTCAGAGAGAGAGAGAAGCATCAATGATGAGAGAGTCCTTGATCAGCTGCCTCCCACACGCCCCCACTGGGGATCGAGCCCGCAACCCGGGCATGTGCCCTGATGGGGAATCGAACGGCCATCTCCTGGATCCTAGGTTGATGCTCAACCGCAGAGCCACACCAGATGTGTCGTCTTTCCATTCTTAATCAGACTCACGAACTATAACAATTATAGAGCTCTCCATAGAGTTCTTAGTGAAGTTTAAGTTTTATAGTGAACATTGGCCCTAACTGTCTTCCACATGGGCATGATCCAGCAGCTTTTGACTCTACAAACAGAAATCTTATCAGGCCCTGTAACACGATCTGCTGGGCCAGCCCCCTAAGCCTGAACACTTCTGCGGAAAACTGCGCAGCCTCCTGTCTCAACAAGGCTGTAATGATCAGCAACGGGAATCTTAAGATTTGCCCACATTGCCTTCTGCTCCTCCTACTGGTGTCAGCTATTCGGATACACATATAAAGTAATGGGCAGCTTTGAGTCTGAATAATTCTAATACTGACAACTGAAGACTCCTGAGTTATCGTTGTCAATTCTGTGCCTCCTAGACCTGAACCACACACCTCAGAGTGACTTTGCAGAACTTCAGTAGAATGTTGTTTTTAGATTCCACATTCAGTATTTGTCTTTATCTTCTACTACCCTGGAGGTACTGCACGGTCACAAATGGCAGAATTTCATTCTCTATTAAATGGCTGAATTTAATAAAGAATGGCTGAATACAATTTCTTTACCCATTCATCCACCAGTGTACACTTAGGCTGTTTCCACATCTTGGCTATAGTTAATAAGGCTGCAGTAAACATGGGGGTGCATACATCTTTTCAAGTTAGTGTTCTCATTTTCTTAGGATAAATACCCAGAAGTGGAATTGCTGGATAACACTATAGTTCTATTTTTAAATTTTTGAGAAACATCCCTACTGTTTTCAATCGTGGCTCCATGAATTTACATGCCTATCATCAGTACACAGCGTTCCCTTCCTACACTCCAAGCCAACGCTTCTAATTTCTTGTCTCTTTTGATAATAGCCATCTAAGAGGTATAAGGTGATAGCTCATTGTGGTTTTGATGTGTATTTCTCTGAAGATTAAAGATGTCAATCATCTTTTCATCTACATGTTGGCCATCTGCATGCCTTCTTTGGAGAAAATGTCTATTCAGATTTTCTACCTATTTTTTAATTGAATTGTTTGTGGTTTTTTGTTATTGAGTTGTATGAGTTCTTGATATATTTTGGATATTAACCTTTTATCAGGTATATGATTTGCAATTATTTTCTCCCAATCGGTAGGCCACTTTTTAAATTTTGTTGATCGTTTTATTTTCTGTGCAAAACCTTTTCAGTTTTATGTAGTCCCACTTGTTTATCTTTGTTTTTGTTTTCATTGCCATTGGAGTCAGAATAAAAAAAAGTCATCACCAAGACATACGTCAAGGAGCTTACTGTCTGTTTTCTTCTAGGAGATTTTTGGTTGCAGGGCTCACATTTAAGTAACCCACTTTGAGTTAATTTTTGTATACGGTGTAAGATGGTGGTTGAGTTTCATTCTTTTGCATGTGGCTCTCCAGTTTTCCCAACACTATTTATTGAGTAGACTGTCCTTTCCCCACTGTATATTCATGGCTCTTTGGTCATAAATTAATTGGCCATATATTCATGGGTTTATTTCTGGGCTCTCTATTCTATTCCACTGATTAATGTGTCTGTTTTTATGCCAATACTATATACTGTATTGTGTATGTGTTTTTTTCGTTAACATAATGTTCCTCATAAATTTTTCTTCTTTTCATATTAAGTAGCCTCTACCAGTGATTCTAATGTCTCTTTTTCAGGAATGTCACTGTGCTCTAGGAATCTGGTCTTGAGTGATGTTGTGGAGTAACAGAGGTTAGAACAATCATGACTGAGAAACGGATCAGAATATGCCATCCCCAAATATGCCACTTTGTCATAAGGATTATTTTTAGCTAAAAGCAATGAGAAACAGCAAATGGAGGGAAAGCACTCTACTCTCCCCCTATCTACCAAAAACAGGGCCTAAATTTCCCTTTGTGAAGGTGTCACCTCTTTCATACCAGGAAGAGAAGGATAATTATTATCGTCGGAGATGAAGAAAGCACCGAAAGAAGTCTCCATAAACAACACTTACTAAATTAATATAGGAGAGGACCATGAGAACTATATGAATTAAAGTCAAACAGTTAAATCAGGAGCCTGCTATGTGCTGCGTAACATGGAACTCTACTGACTGAAGATGCAAGCAGACTATGAAGAGCTCCAAAAGAAAATTCCTGCCAAGATTGCTTAACAGCTACTCACCCATAATTACCCTTTACTCATGCCATAAAAGCAAAACACAAGGGCACAAAATATACCTTGTAAAAGTTAAAGTTAACTCCAACATTTTTTTCCACTCCCTATTGCCCATACCAGCAATTTTCCATAGAAACTATAAACTAATATAAGCTCAACCTCTAGAAATAGTCAGGGTCTCCCTTCCTCCTCCTGTGAGGAGAGCCCCCTACTCTGTCTCTGGAGTGGCCTTTCTTGCTTATCCCCTCTACTCGACCAATCCTGCTTTCCCACTTTAACCTCTTGCCTGGCTTGCATCTTGAATTCTTTCTTACATGAAGTCAAGAACGCTCTTAGCTCAGGGCTCAAGTCCCCACTAGGAACTCACCCCTACATCAGCAAAGTAACCCTTAGCTTCCATTAGTTTCCCAATATATTTACTTTCCCACAATATGCTGCTTCTAGAAGCCCAAACTCCTTCCTTTTGTTTGTCTATGCCTCTGCAATTTATCATCCTTCATTAAAATTGCATATAAGCAAGCATCTGGGATTGTTTCTCTGAGTCTTCACTTCTTTTCTATGAAGGCCCCCATGTACATGTAAAATTAAAATTAAAAAAAATATGAATGTCTTTTCTCCTCTTAAGCTATTATTCGTCAGTTTAATTCAAATTTCACTGACCAAAACTTAAGAGGGTAGAGTAAAATTTATTTCCTCCCCAGCCCTGCAATAGGCCATCTTCTTAAAGAGATTCCAATACACTAAGAAATTTTGAATTTATGGAAACCATATTCACCACTACTTTACAACTTATAACTGAATGAGGGGAGTTTCCATGTCTTTTTTCCTTCATACTAATCACAACTCACTCAAGATTCTGCTCTCCATAATCAATGACCATGTTACGCTCTCTCTTCCATAAAAATTACCCCTTGCCTCACTACTTGCTGACTTCCTATGCACAAATTGCATCTCTTATTTTATCTTTTTCTTATCTCAGTAATTTCAATATCTAATAAAACAATGCTCCATTATAACTTTCCAATAGTTGCAATTATCTAAATAGGTAATCTGAACATTGCTATAGCTCACGGGTGGGGAATGTCAGGAACAAGGGCCCTATACAGCCAGTGAAATCATTTGCTCTGGCTCTGCCAAGGCAACCACAGGTGGCACTCAAAATCCAATAAATCTAGGAGCATTTTTCATAGCTAATTTTTAAGTTGATAATTTTGTATGACCCGTGAATGATGTTATAAATATCCAAATGGCCCTTGGCAGAAAAAAAGCTCCCCACCCCTGCAAATGTATGAAAACTAAAAGTCATTTCCTTATTTTGTAAAATCTGAAAAATTGAATAGCCAAAATTTTTACATTTTGAGAATCAATGTCTGTATGATATATACCAGGCAAATAAAAAATAAATACATTTTAAAAGGCAACTTTTTTTACCTTTGAAATAGCAAAAAAGAAAAATTAACAAAATCAAATGTATTTTTAGGCACTCATAAAAGGATATGGAACTAGCCAATTTAAAGGAAAAGAAAAAAGACACTTCCAATGAAATATAATTTAAAAGCAAGGCATTGCCACAATAGTATTGGAAAATTTCTAAAAGTGTTCTGAAACTATTAATTACATTTTTGGATTTGAACACAAATATGAGAATTATATCTTATAATTTATTGAAATTATCAAGCTGGATATGTGACAAAGGTCCCTGTCCATAAACCAGAAACAGGAGAAAAAGATAGGACGCCACCACTGTGTCCCTCAACTTGTGTTGCTAGTGCAATTTAAATTCTGAACATGCACATATATGAAATCATCCATAAATATGACAACCTAGAGAATAAAAAAGCAAGAATGTATATTTGTAAAATATATTGAACTCATTTAGAAAGGCTCAGTAGAATTTGAAAAAGCAAAAAGGATTGTGAAGGATATTAAATGTTGAAAGAAAACATTGAATAGTGGCAGATATAGCACAGGATGTACAGTATAAAGCTTGATCTAAAATATCTATTTTTATATGAGTAAACATACAATTAGATGGTGAAACTCACTAGTTACCAGGTAAATGTATATTAATATACGCCAACTTTTTTATGTATTAGATAGTCCTAAGATAAACATTAAAAAAATCATTGTTGGCAAAATTATGGGAAAGTAGGCCTTTTTATAGACAATTGATGAAAACATAAAATGATATAGTCTTTTTAGAGATTCATTCAACTAAAAAATAAACAGTGACTTTGCAATTCTATTCCCAGGATTCTATGCTAAAATACATTACATGTGTGAATAAACATACTTATATGTGCAAATGTTCATTGTGACATTGTAGGTAATGATGAGGCACCAGAAACAGCCTAAATGTTTACCAATCAGAAGCGGTTACATAAATTACTGTAACCTTAGTATAGAATTAGGAACAAGCTTTCAAAAGAAGAAGAGACAGCCTTATGTACTGAAATTAAAGCTTTTCAAGATATATTGTAAGTGGGGAAAAAGCAGCTGAATAATGCACATAAAATTATTCTATTTTTCTAATTGCAAACAATACACACACACACACACACATAAAGAAAATTCTGGAGGCATAATTGCCATCGATTATGAAGAAGTAACTGGAATCAATGTTGCACTGATGAGGCAGAATTTTCATTTTTAAATCCATATTATTTGAACACTTTACAATAAATTTGTAAAGTATTTTGCAATCTACAAAATAACAAAACTGATTGACCCTAGTATAGTGAAACTGGAAAAATAGGGAATATATAGAAATCCCATAAAGAAAGAAAAATGAGAGATTCTGTAGAAAGAATATGAAGATCGTCTTCAGAAAAGTTGGAGGACAGGAAAGAGACCTCTCTATATTATATGGGCAATCCACACAATATTATGCTTGAGTAAATATTTAAAATATCTTAAAATATTAAATTATTTCTTTAATAACATTTTCCCATTAGGACTGTACATATATACTATATATATATACACATATATACAAAAAGATCTCTTTGAGAAAACACTGAATATAATTAAACAGATATCCTTAAAGATATAATTTACCCTCTGAAATAAAATTAGTAAATTTTGTACTGAAAATTATTTTCCATGGATTTTAACACACTTATTTATAATAAACATTATGAAGGAATATATTGAGAGTTCTATGATTAGAAACTAATAATCATAATATATATGCAGTATATACTAGCAGTTAATTGCTTCTTTGACTTTTGGGTAATTGGATAGTTCAGTTGCATTCATTCTTGAATATAAACTTTAGGAAAATGTAATTGCTACCTGGAATTACAACTCAAATATCTCTACTAATTGAAATTATACTCATTTCCATCAAAGTATTTAAAAATAAATTCTTGTACTTACTTTCAACAATTACTTGTCTGTCTTCCCAGTTGTCTTTAATAAGCTGTATATTTCCAAAGTGTGCATCACTGTAAAAGATTCGGTTGGTACCTCTTCTTTTTTGATTATAGTCAAAAGCCAAGGCTATGACATTCTTGAAATAATGTGGATTCTCATATGGCCTTATTGGTGAATTTAAATTGGTTTCATCAGAAAGATGTATACTTTTTAATATTGTTCTCCCTGAATACAGCAAATAGCCTTCATGCCTTAGGCAAGAAACTCCATCCTTGGCCAAATATCCATGGGCACAAGCACAAGTTCTCCGGGAATTTCCTCTATAAAGACAAAGTTGCTGACATCCACCATTGTCCTTGGCACAAACATTGGTCCCTATGGATGAAAAAAGGATAACACTCATACACACAAACACATATTAATGTTTTTTATTTGTTTGTTTGTTTAACAAATGTATTTTTCTAATACAAATATTGAATAATTAATATTTAATATTCTGGTGTTTTATTCTTAATTTTTAGACTGGGCATCAAAAAAAATCACACTATACAGTACTGCATTTTTTAATCACACAATTTTAAAATTTTTGACTTCTTATTTCAAAGATCACATCTTTCTGCTCCCCTCACCATTCAATAGAAGAATTTAAAATTTTCCCTAATCAGCTAGTTAAGTATATAACTCTTTTTTGAAACTTAACACTGAGAATATAATAAGTTACATGTACTCTAATCTTTGGCATAAGTAACAGGTTCATTCAAAACATGAACTGAATTCACAAAAAACATGCACTACTTTATGCTCTGTGTCTGTGAAGTATGTAAGATATCAAAGGAATTTATGGCTCCAATGTGCCTAACATCCTCAGAATATTGGGAATACATTTTTTACTCCAGGTTTGAGTGAGAATGTAATCTGGTATTAAAATTTCTCAATCAGACTAATTCTTCCCTACGAATCCATCATCTTCTCCAAAATTGCTATACCTTCCTTTGATGTCAAGAAAATGAAATGCAATTTATTTTAATGAACATAAAAACAGACATTTTAATGGAGGCAATTTTAAAAAAAATATCCAAATCACTGTCATATCAGTTTCAAAATATACACCTTAAAGAAGTGATAACTTTGGACATATTTCACACTAACAGCAAACTTCTGGAGTCATAATTGCTTTATAGATTAAAATATAATAAAAAACAAACACTTTGGCTGTTTTTTACTTTCTAATGTCCCAATTATGCTTTGTATTTTTTATTGACTATGTGTACCTGTCAAGTTTTTTTTATTACTTAGCCCCAACTATACTGGACATGTCAGGCATATAATCTGTTCATATACATGTACATATGAACTAACATATATTTATTTCATTAGGCTACTACATGGCTTTTATGAGAAATTAGACCTCCCCAAAAAAGAGTTTTGATGATTTGAACTCAAATAATAATTAATCCCTTACCTAGTCTGATAAATGTTAAAAACAAATAAGAGAAAGAAATAGCATAAAATGTATTTATTATATGAGAATGCTGACCTTTCTCTCTTACTCGGTTAAAGACCTTAACCTCTTTCAGGTTGACTCCAAGACCCGTTCTCATGGTTATGGTTTCTGTGGCATCATTTTTGTGGCCCCTTCTGATGGACCCGTTGGCGTGTGCTCTGCCAAGAAGATGAACATACGTGATCATTGCTCTTTACTTCAAATCAAGCCAGCTATTTATGCTCAAAATAACACCCCAGCAAAAAGGGAAAAAAACAACTTTTAGTCTGTGACATTGAAATGGATAGAAAGAGTGCCAGCTTTTCCTGTGAAAACTGCATGGTTTCATGAGATCCTTTTCATGACCTTGCTAAGGAATGACTAATCCTACAAGGGTAAAGCAACTAACAGGCACTGAAATAACATTTTCAGACTCAAACACTCTTGAAAAAATAAATTACCTGTCAGACCAGTAGATGTAAGCCCCAAAGACTGCAACTGAAAACATATCCACATTGCTCCCTGACAGCACCACCTCGCGACTCCCTCCAGTCTCAAGGTCGATTCTTTCGATTTTGTCTGTACGAGCATCACACCAATACAATTTATTTTCCTAAAGATCAGTTGAAAAGTAAAATTACAATCTGTGTTTGATTGTTTTATTAAGAAAATGAGAGAACACTAAGAGAAGACTAAATTAAGTTGGAAGTTAATACACTCTAAATATTTAAGAAAGGAAATCCAACAGACCTCATAGTCAATAGAGATGCCATTAGGCCATGCGATTCCCATGCTTACGAGGACCACCTTCCCTGAGCCATCTAAGCGAGCCTTTCCAATGCACGGCATCTGTCCCCATTCAGTCCAGAACAAGTAGCTGAAATTAAATTGTTGATTTATATTAATATGCAGATAAACACAAAAAGACATATTAAAAATAACAGTAACATTCATACTAGAAAATCAAAAATAATACATTCCAGAAATCAATATACATGTGCTTTTGATTGCTACTAAATATTTTTATTATGAAAATTTTGTAGCCATTCATAGAATGTGTGCAGATGAATTCAAAATCCTACCAAAATGCCTTTGGTCCATGCCACCCTCTATCTGAAATTCTCTTTGCAACCTGCTTGCCTAATTTGCTCTTTTTCATATCTCTAAAAATCATTTCCTTTAAGAAAACTTCAGTGTTCTGATTATAGCACCATGTAATCTGCTTTATAACATGGATGAGAATGGCAAATTTAAACTTGTATTTCTTTCGTATTATTTTTATTAATTTTTTTGCCACCATCAGCTCAATGAAGCCAATGAACTTTTCTCTTTTTTATTTACTATTACACCTATAGCACTAGGTAAATGGAATATTTATTAAAATAAAAATTAGTTGTAGGTAAACATTTAATTTATGAAAAAATATATGAATGCATCATAACTTTCAATTCTGTCCACTGATAAGTGTAATTATTCTAATTTAAATTTTTAAAATTATATTGTGAAGCCATCTTAAAACATAGATTTATACAAAAGCAGGCATTTCTATTTTAGCAATTTTATAATACAAAATGTAATGTGGAAAAAAATAAAATATAGAAAGAAAATCCAAAGCATGTTGCAATAAAACAATGTCAAAAAATAAAATGTAGGAAAACACAAGGTATATAATCAATGTTTTCTTTACTCAGTCATTCATCAAATACAATATTTATATTACAATACAGAAATTCATGCTTTCAGATAAAAAAGATCCATCCTTTTGAAATTATGTCAACTGAAGTTTTTATACAGCTGTTAGATACTAGCAATAATTAAAGTTGAGAAAAATATGGCAACTATTAATTCAGGTAAAAATGGGAGTGTATTATGTGCATATTTGAATACATATATATGACATTTCATCTACAACAGAAGAAAATGAGATTTCATGTAGAAAAATCAAAGGCTACATTCATATTTATATCCACTAAATGCAGTAATTATTAATCTATGGAAAAAGACAAACAATATGAACATATATGTATTCTCTTTATGTGTATTGTTTTGACTTATTTTAAAAGTTGATTTTTTTCCAGAAAATTCTGTATAAAATAAATATGTTGGAATTTTATAACCAGACAAAAAAGAGGTATGGCTAGAATCCCAAGCATATAGATTTTAAAGACAGTTTCATTCATTTTTTTTTAATATATCTTTATTGATATCAGAGAGAGGAAGAGAGAGGGAGAGAAATAAAAACATCAGTAATGAGAGAGTCATTGATCGGCTCCCTCCTGCACGCCCCTCGCTGGGGATCGAGCCCGCAACCCGGGCATGTGCCCTAACTGGGAACTGAACCGGATTCTCCTGGATCCTAGATCGATGCTCAACTCCTTAGCTATGCCCAGCAGGGCAAGATAGTTTCATTCTTATTTACAAAGTCTAAAAATCAGAAAGGGAAAATTTTATAGCAAGAAATTCAACTAATATTTTACTTGTTAAATCTAGGATGAAGCAGACATAAAAATATCTCTACTTGTATTAAAATTAAGATTTTTAAAAGTTTAAGGGAGACTCATTATATTAAAAAAATAAAAATAAAATAACTATTTAAATGGAAGGTCAAATGTGTTGTTCCACTTAACATTCTAAAGGCAAATTTTAGCATTAACAATGCTCTTAAGATGACTAGCCAGTCATCGTGTTAAAATGTCAGGTACTGTTATACTGTGAAGGAGGCATTTGGAAGCCAGGATAGGCATGTGATTACTTATTCAATCTAATTCTTGTCATCTATTTTCACATACTAAAAAGTCCCAATATAGAAGGGAATATGTATAATAAGCATTTTATTTAATATTCTGCTTTCAAATGAGCTAAATGAGTAATAAAAATATTATTTTGAGTAAGCAGGCTGATTCATCTATTTAACTTATTTAACCCTAATTTTCAGAGCTATACAAATTGCAGCTCAGGATGTTAACAATCCCCAGTCACACAGCTGATAAGGGTCCATGCCAGGAACTGCACTTGGGTTTTACAGGCCCGTACTATCCTCTCTATGATATGTTGTGTCACCAACAGTATAATAATCTTTTATCAAATTCTATTCTTCTTTAGGTATAAGAAGTATAACAAAGATCTCCACACTTAAAAACAAAAAAACAAAATATGAAAAAGCCATTAGTATTGAGGAACAAGTCTTTCTCTTTTTTCCCAAGTAGTCCCTATTCATTTAAAATTGGCAATATATCCATGTAGAGGGCTTGGATAAATGGCAATTTATAATGATAAATTAATAAGGTTAAAAATTGTTCAAAATAAAATTATCTTGAATACAGATTTTACTTAAACTTTCAGTAGTGATTTGATAAACTATCATAATATATGAAGCCAAATCTGACTGCAAGAATCACTTTTATGGCTAAATCATTTATCAGCTTAATAAAAGATTGTACACTGACCAAAATTAAGCAACATTTGATAAATGTCAGACAAAAAATTATTTTTTTGCTCCATAAACTGAAATTGAAAATAAAGAATTGAATAGAATTAACACTTTGAGAGCCTTTGGGGATTATAAACTAAATTTAGAGAAAAAACACTCTCTAAGTGTAAAAAACTGCAGGGAGAAACATGAATAATTTAAGAGAGTAATTTACATAAACACACTTGAGATATTTTTAATGAACATAGAGTCTTCGTATCAAAGTGTGATCTTTGGCAATGGGAAGAAATGAAAAAAATCCTTATCTCTGGTTTTTGAGACTCATGGAAATTAACATCAATGATGGTATTATATATTGATGTTTTCCCCATTTTAGTCCAAATTTTGTTGTAAACTTTGTTGGATTGTATAATATAGCCAACAAAATGGCCTTTAGAGCACTAGCTTGGTAAATCTAGCCCTGAAATTCTCAAAATTATCAAAATCAGTTACTATGTGACATCATTGAATTTTCTCTGGATAATAATTTGTCCCAAACTGAAAATTTCCTTATGTACAGAATTAAAGTATGCAAAATTTAAAAAAGAACATTCAAAAGTCCTTTGAAAGATTATAGAAATACTATGAGAAATCATCATAACACAAATATCCCTATTGTCTTCATTAGACACAGAAGTTCTTGGCAGAGAAAGTGCAATGGATACATAGCATGAGTTAATTTCCAATTAATTACTGACATTTGGACAAGTAAAAGACTGCATTTGGTTGCACTGGAGTTGGTCCCATAGGCCTAGCATACACTTTCTGGTCTCCAAAAGTTTATTGAATTTATCATACAACAATTATATTGGTGTCAGAATTAGTTCACACATCAGTTCACTTATAAAGGAAAACAAACCATTTTTATGTCATAATTAGTTATATTCAAACTGAAAAACATATATTCAAGGCATTATAAGTGTCCTTGAATAATTTCAAATAAGCTATTTTGTGCGAAATAAGGCTATGTGAGAACAAAGTTCCGACTCTGGGAGGGGAGGGGGGGAGGTAAAGAAGTGTAAGGCAAGAAAAGAAAGTATGAAAACGCCTAAATTGTTAAAAGATGCCCTGGCTGAGGAGCTCAGCTGGTTAGAGCGAGGTTGTGGGTTCAGTCCCTGGTCAGGGCACATGCAAAGATCAACCAATGAGTGCATAAATAAGTGGACCAACAAATTGGTGTTTCCCTCTCTCTCTAAAACAATTTTTAAAATAAATTAATAAAAGTTTAAAAAAAAAAGTAAATTAAAAATATGAATAGCCCTGGCTGTTGTGGTCCAGTGGTTGGAGCGTCGGCCTGTGTGTTGAAGGGTGTCAGGTTCAACTCCCCGTCAAGGGGATGTTCTTGGGTTACAGGTTTGTTCCCCAGCCCCGATGGGGCACATTCGAGAGGCAACCAATCCATGTGTTTCTCTCACATCGATGTTTCCTCTTTCTTGCTCTCCTCCCCAACCCTACTTCCAAGCTCTCTAAAAATCAATGAAAAAAATATCTAAAAATATCCTCAGGTGAGTATTAGCTAAAAATAAAAACAGACATAAATAAATAAATAAATAGATAAATAAATAAATAAATAAATAAATAATAAAGTTTAAAAAATAGCATTAAATGTGGTTCTTATATTTTAGGTATAAAAACAAGAGTGAAAACCAACTAATTTGAATCAATTATTTTCTTTGAATATAAGATTCTCTTTATAGGCTGCTAAACTGTTTCCCTGGAGACAGATCCAGGTTGCAATTTTTACAATAAACTTGCCATTTCTTCCCATTCCTATTCCTTCTCTAAGAGGGCATGATTTAGAAACGTTATCAGATACGTTAGAGAAAACCTGAGATAACTAAAAATGTACATGCTGGCACAAAAAAAGATCGTAATTCCCTTATGTAGACAGTTGCTTCGTGAGGAAGAAAACCAAGAATGTCATCCTGTCCTCTGCTAGACTGGGGGTCAACCATGTGTTAATATATTTTCAAAAAGTAACACAAACAAAACAAAACGAAAGCCCTACAGATTAGCAATAGCAGCCAGACTGTATGTGAGCATCAGCTTTTTGATAAAACTTGCCTGTGATTTTCAATGTCTTAGCAGTTTCACTAGATCCACTTAAAACTTACACTAATTGAATACCTTGTAGACCAACATGTCAACCTCTCCATCTTTAGGGCACAAGCAAAATAATATAATATTGTAAATGTTTCAATACATTTTACGAACACATGAATTGATTTTCCTTCACCCCCTATGAAGACTGGTATGATGCAGAACCTTCTCTGTTTCTGTGAAAGCTTCTTTATATTTCCTTTTTTTCCTTGTATGTGCCATTTTGTTTTGAGAAAGTATTACATGCTAATCCCAAAACACTTTCAAATCCTGAATGTGTTATTGCATAGAGGCTCCTGCAATATACAAAGAACTCAACCACAGAGAGCAGAACACTTTGCTAAAGAGAAGAGAGTCTAGAGACAGTACTTTTCCTTTTTGTTGTTATTGTTGTTGGTACTTTGGTGGAAGATTCTCAAATATATTCTTTCATTTCAGTCATGTACTCATTCAACAAACACAGGGTGTCCCCCAAAAAAGTCTACACACTTTAACAGCTGATAGCTCAGTTTTGAAAATGAAGTGTATTTTAATAAACACTCCCTTGATAATTATTCAAAGTGTGTGTATATATTTTGGGGGGGCACCCAATATTAAGTACCTATTATGTGCTAGGTGGTGATGATATGAAATAAATGGGACTTAGTGACCCTCATGTAGCTCACTGTTTAATGACAGAGGCAAAGGGGTACGTAAAGAATTACCTGGAAAAAAAATGCTAACAGAAGTAAATTTGGTAGTTGTAAATCTCTGGAAGTCATTAAAATAAAGACTTCAACAATGAAAATGTAGAAGTGCTATGATAAGAGAAGTTGTCACTCCTATAAACAGCTCCAGAAAGAAACTTTTCTTTTGAACCAAAATAAAGATACAGGGCATCTGAGTTGTTCTCTTTTTCTGTTTAAACTTAAATTATTTGTAAATTATTTGTTTTACAGTTGTTATTCTGGTGTTTGTTTTCCTTAAGTTTTACATAAGATTCCTTCTTGATTCACTATTTTGTGATAGAAAGTAACTATATAAAACAATTGTTTTTTATGTAAAGCAAACAAAAAAAAATAGTGTTGCTCAGGCAACACTGGAGAAGTACAGAGAAAAATTCTTCACAAAGAAAAGTTTCTTTGACACCTGTAATCCCATAGCACATTAGGCTTATCACCCTATACTATACTTAATTCCTTATTTTATTTATGTATTTGTGCCCTGCCTCACTGCCCATCTTCTCATTTTAAATAATTCATAAATATATATGTACATGTACATATATTGTATTATTTTACTGTTTACATGTTTAAAAGTTGTTTTCTTGAGTGGTTTATCTTTTATTAATTTTTTATATTTTCAATATATAATATTTGATGTTTACCTATAATATATGAATTTTCCTCTGAAATATTTCACACCTAGACCCTGAGAACCCAGACTCCTAGTGCTCATGAGCTTATTTAGAATTTTTTAAATATTACACAGAAATCTTTAATATTTTTCATGACCTCCAACCTATCATATATTTCAGTCCTAACATAGGCTGGGTATTCTGCATTAAAACAGACTGAGGTGATTTCTATAGGTAAATAAAGAAAGCTGTCTTTCATAATTCTCTTTACTCTTTACTGCATCTTTAATGGGTCAGATCCCTTGAGAAATTGGGGAAAGCTGTTATATTTGCGTGTGGCTCTTTGGTTTTCATTCAACGTGGCCTTGTTGGTCTGGGCCAGGGGCTCCCTGGTGCAGTGGGAGCTGGCCTGACTTTGCTGGCCATTCTCAGCAACAGCCACACAGCTGCAATGACAGCTCAGAGTATCTTGATCATTTCTGACTTTAAGAGGGAGAGAGAAAATCTAAGATTTGTGTTTGTGGAAAGAAGATGCAGCATATGCGAAAAGACTCGATGAGTGAGACTTAACTAGCTTTGAAAGAAAGGTAGGTGCCTGCAGTAGAATTTTTGAGAAAATTCCTGATGGAAAATAGTGTCTCTCTTCTTTCCTCTGCCTTCACAATTTTGTATGTCTTGCTCAGAAACATGGAGAGAGAAGTGGCTTTGATCTAGGGCATGGCTGTGGTATTCCTAAATTACCTGAGCATCATGGTATCTTAATATTATTGCACTAGCACCCAGATCCACTATTTTTCTATTGTAAATTAAATTTAATTGCATTTCATTTTTACATGTGTTGCCTTGACATAAGATGCAAAATAAACTATAGAAAATGGTGTTAAACTATACTATACTCTTGCTAGCTCAATGAATGTTAAACTGTCTTTCAAGACTTTCTGTATATTGTTGAGCGTACTCTAAAAGCATATACATATACAACCAATCAAAGACCATTTGACAATAAGTACTTGGACACGAGATCCATCATCAAGCTGAATCTTTGCATTGGAGAGAAATACTCTTTAGCAATATGTTTATAGTCATAGGAATTTAAAGTTAAATGAGGAAAGGCAATGTACATCCTGGTGCCTCAGAAGAAAACAAAATTAGAGAGTATTTGTGCTTCACTTAGAGATCATAGTCCATGGAAAGGTATTCGACTTTTTCAGTATCATACTGTGACTTCTTATACTTCATTTTGTTGTTGTTGTAAGTAGAAAATGACTTTTTAGTATAAAAAATTATTACATTTCAATTTTTTAAAAGAAAGTGATGGCTTACCAAAAAAAAAAAAAAAAAAAGTCAATGGAGGAGAGAAACTAATTTTTAAATCTGAATTAAATTCATATATGCTTTCTAGTTTTCATTTGGCTGCATTTTAAAAGACTTCAAGTTTCCGTTGTTCAAAAACAGTCTTCACTTCCACTTTCTTTTTGTTTTTTTAATCCTCACCAGAGGATATTTTTTTCAATTGTTTTTCAGAGAGAGTGGAAGGGAGAGAGAGAGAGAGAAAAACATCAATGTGAAAGAGACACATTGATTGGTTGCCTCCTGCATGAGCCCTGACTGGAGCAGGGGATCAAGCCTGCAACCCGGGACCCTTCAGTCCACATGCTGAAGCTCTAACCACAGAGCTAAAGCTGTGTCCACTTTCAAGGCACATTTATATCTTGGATTCAGTTAATTTACTTTATTATGGTTTGCCTTTTCCCTTGGCAATACCGCCTGTCATGTTTTAACTTCAAATAGAATATTAAAATGCTATACTTTATTCTTATTATATGAATTTTGACATTTAAATGTCTACGTAATGTTACCTGAAAATCAATGTTTAAAAAACTTATATAGACTGGTCATTATTAAGCCTTTTCCCCCCTCACCACACCCCGCTGAACTCAAGTCAGTAACCATGTAGATAATGTACAGGGAGAAATATGTCATTAATATTTTCTAGCAGGAGTAAACACTTCCTGAAAACAAGCTTAATATTTTAAAAGATGTATTGATTCTTAGCTATGAATCCTGAAAAATATCAATCCCTGTGATTTATTTAATACTTAAGAAGTGTTTTTAAGGAATGAGGGTATAGAGGTAAATAATATTTAAAATATTGCTACATAGTCAAAGTTTCTCATTTTGTGGGGTGAAAAGTAAATCTTGTTTCAGGGACTCAAATTAAGAAATCAAAAATATTTGCTGAGATCCTCCAGCTAAGTCAGTGCTGAGCTCACAGTTGTAACAGAGATAAATGTAAAATCTAAGACATCTGGAGAGAAGAAATTGTTGGGGGCACAGATGTTGATCATACTCTGTTAACCATGATTGTGAAAGAGGGGAGGGCACCTAATAGGAATAGGACCATAGATGTTTAATGATTATTCAACTTACTAAAGATAGATAAGGAGTTTTTCTACAGACCCTAGGAAACTGGACGATATTCGGCAAAAAGAAACACAGAGCTGTAAAAAGATGAGACACCCTGGGTTCTGGATGGGTCCACTGCTCAGAAAAGAAAATGCATTTTGAGAAGAGACAAAGGACAGGATGCACTTTGATTTGGTTGCTGTGCCTGGAGCCCAGCCCCTCTCTGGGAGTTTGCCTCAGGAATGCTGACTATTCTCAGGTCTCAGGAACTGGCACAACTAAGTTTTAACACCACTGAAAATTAGCAATCTTGTTATCAGACTTCAAGATCCTGGAAGGAGACACAGGGGCCACAGGCCCTACAGTCACCCCCCCCCCCGCACCCTATCCCCCCCCCCCGCATGCAGTCCTATATAACCAGCCAAGTAATAAGGGAAGAGCAGAGCGGATTTTACGTGGATGAACCCCTCTGCTCTCCCATTTTGCCGGCAATAATGGAATACATGCTTAAATATGATTCAACCTTGTCTCTGCTTAACTGGTTGAAGTAGCGACATGTAGTCCAGACCCATTTTGTCCAGTTTCAAAATAACAGCATTTAGTGCCAGATGGAAATAGATGTGAGAAACTACAGAAAATCTAAGGTAAGTTTCAGTATTGTCAGATCAAAAGAACCATGATAACATAAAAAGAGACGCCATGGTTAGCAAAGGAATGCAATACAGTGATTGAAGTGTAAAAACATGAAAATAAATTTAAAAGATACATATAGCAAGAGAGGCAATGGCATTCAAAACCTCAAACGATGAGAAAAATAAGCAGAGGAGATATACAACGCTTAGAGGTTAGGTCGACAAGAGGTCAGAGAGACCTAGAAAAGCAAGAGTGAGAGAAGGTAACTGAGGAAGTAAACACTGGAGTGGGTAATTAATTTAAAAGCATCAAGGAGAAGGCAAGTGGTGTGAAACCTGGGGGGGTGGGGGGACAACCTTTGGCTTTGGCTATTGATAAATAAATTTAGAAATGCTGGAAAGAACAGAAGCTGAAAACCCATTTCAGAAATTCAATGGTGGTAGCTCTCTAGTCTCTATTCTAAATTAACATATGTGGAGAAATAAGACATGGGTAAGTAGTTTTTTCTCTTTTCTTTTTCCAATAAGAAGAATTGGAGCCTATTTAAAAGCAATGGGAAAGACTTCATTGAAAGAAACAAGTTAAAGAGGATAGATTTGAAAAGAATAGTTGTCTGTGACTTGCCTGAGGAAATAGATGCCATTGTTTCCAGAATAAAAGTGAAGTAAATTTTAGTGAAGAAAGACAACTTTCTCTGAGATTATATTCACTTGTTTCACAACATTCACGGCAGGAACTCGCACAAGCATTTTCCCGGACCCCCGCATCATCACCGCTTCACAGTCAACCACCCAATCTATTTAATTGCTTTGCAACGCTGGCAACTTTGCTGACCTCTCCCTGCCCTGCTGACCCACGTTATGACTCACGGTGACGACCCTGTGAACACCCCAGCCCACGGCTCCTTGTCTTTAATTGTCTCAGGAACCTACATCTGCCTCTCCTCTGCCTCTGCCCCACAGAAGCAAGGGCACAAACCTACCTCTCTCCTTGGCCCCTGCCTTACATCAACAGGGCCACAAACTGCCCAACTACCAGTGAAATTGCTCTACCTCCAGTATCCACAGTGGCTGGGATACCTGACGCCAGATGCAAACCTTGGCTCTTTTCTGCCCTCTGCTCCTCCTGACCCCTCTTACTGCTTCTTCCTCGCCAAGGTTCCTCCTTCCCGCCCTGGACTTTGTTTCCTCCTCGTGTGCATTTTCTCCCTCTACCTTTTTGCCAGTTTCTTCCCCTCTGCCTGTGAATATTTGCAGTACCCCTGACGCCCACACTAAGAAAAGCTTTCTCCATACCCTAAAATCTTCTCAGCGTACCTTCTCTTTTATTATGGTTCACCTTTTCCCTTGGCAATACCACCTGTCATGTTTTAACTTCAAATAGAATATTAAAATGCTATACTTTATTCTTATTATATGAATTTTGACATTTAAATGTCTATGTAATGTTACCTGAAAATCAATGTTTGAAAAACTTATATAGACTGGTCATTTTTAAGCCTATCCCTCCTCACCACACCCCACTGAACTCAAGTCAGTAAACGTGTAGATAATGTACAGGGAGAAATATATTGTCCAGGTTTTGGTAACTGTAGTCTAAATCGGCAAGCTCCCCCAATCTCCTGAAATGAACAACAGCGCCCCAATCATCAGCCGCATGCTCTGTTCTTTGTTTTTATTCCTCCTAAACTCTCCATTGCTGACACAGTCTTGTTCCTAAAACTCTCTTCACTTGACTTCTATGATAATTATTTTCTGCAGACTTGAAACGGCTATTTCTCTCTCTCTCTCTCTCTCTCTCTCTCTCTCTCACTCATTTCCCTTATTGTTGATTTTCTTCCCTGTCCCCAATCAATTCACCCCCTAACTGTAAACATCCTTCATTTGTGTCCTTAACTTATGTTTTCTGCATTCTTTCTTGGGTAATCTCTTCCACTACCATGGTTTATTGCAGAGTCTGTTGGAATAAGTAGGAAAGGACTGTATATTTATTCAACCCCTGATTCCATTTATGCTCTCTTCAATATCTCATCTTCAGAATTTGCTATCTCAGGAAGAATCCAGGACTTCCAAATCAATTTTAGTTAACAGAACAGAATCACATTATTAAGATTAATTTTCAAACATAAAAGACCATATTTTTCTAAATCCGATCTTAAATCTCATATTTATTTTAAACTTTCCTTCCCTCGCTCCAACTTTGACCCCACTCCTCCTGGCCTGAGAACCTGCAGTAATAGAGTGACACATTTAATTTTTTTTTTACTTACTGTTCTTTCTTATTTATTTTATTCTTCTCCTTAACTATTTGCTTTTATCTCTCTCCATTACTTGGCTTGAAGGCAGAGAAAGAACCCTCCTCGCTCCTCCATAACACTCTGACTGGAATAATGAATAAGCATTTTTAAAAATTTCTTACTTAAATAATGCTACAGCCAGGCCGGACATGGCTCAGCGGTTGAGCATGGACCTATGATCCAGGTGGTTGATTCCTGGTCAGGGCAATGGTTGTGGACAATGCCCTGGTTGTGGACTCCATCCCCTGTTGGGGGCGTGTAGGAGGCAGCTGATCAGTGACTCTCTCATCATTGATGTTTCTATCTCTCTCTATCTGAAATCAATAAAGACATATTTTTTAAAAAAGGAAGAATGCTACAACTTCCATAAACTCTCATCATACTTCTGATCTCTACTTATGTGGGTTGCTTGGGGCCAGAGGGGAGGTTTAGGAGAGATTGTCCAGGACCAGTTTAGATTTCACTTGATAAATAAACTGAAGAAGTTGTCACCATGGTAGTGATGTTAAATATGACAGACCTTATCGCCTATTTTATGGCCCCAACTTTTATCTTCCAGCTGCATCACCTTCTCTTTCCTACACATACATCATGTACTTATGCTCTTCTAATGCCCTTTGTTTTGCCAATATATTCCCATTCCATCTCAGAAAATTCTCTCCTTCAGTTCTCCTCCATAAAGCCTGTAGTAATCACCCCTATTGCTGCTACTCCCCTCACTTTTATTATCTCCTCTCATTATACGCTATCTCTTTTAAATCTCAGTTTAAGTTTATAATGGTCTTATGGAAATTATTACTTTAACATGAGATTTAGATATAAGATTTAAGCTAAAAGTTATATTGATCTAGTATTTTTATGCCTGAAAATGAGTCTTATTTACAATATGAGACTATTCTTTAACTAAAATTTTGTGTGTGTTTAAACTGAAAGTTTAAACAAAAAAAACACACACCTCATCATGAACTGAAGCAACATCTTATTTATAGCATCATACTTCACAGTGTCCACCAGCGTCTTTCACACAGTAAGTAGTCCTGTTTTGTCAAAACGTTCTGAATTGAAGTCAGAGGAGGAAATGAAGATATACTGACATGACCTGTTTCACAGTGCATAGTGCTCAATAAGTGTTCATTGAACAAACTGACAAAAAGTGAAGTGTATGTGGGTTCCTTTGCCTGAGGTTCTCAGTCATCATAGGGAGCAGTAGGTATAGTTTGTGCTAAGATGGCTGTAGAGATATAAAAGACACATAAGGAAAAAAAGTTCTGGAATAACAACTTGAGGATGTCTACTAGGTTTCAATAAGAAATATAAAAGAAAATTACAGATTGAAAAGTAATATCAAGAGGCCTGTTAAATTGAACTGCATGAATCTATACCAGGTCAGGCGCAGAGGTGCTCTACAAATCAAATGAAGTATTGGACTTACTACAAATATGAAGGAAAGAAATTTTTTATTAGAAACAGATCCACTTTCTGTGTATATATGGGATTTCACAGCATTCAAATTATACCTATTTCTACCACTAGAATAATTATTCACAGTCAAGCAATTGATAAAATTTTCTCTATTGAGGCTACAACAATTTATGGCTTGATTGTGAATTATAACATAAAGAGGTTTTTAAAATACTGTCACATTGGAAGAGAATATTTTTATTTTCAAGTTTACAGGTGTGATGTGGACACATTTAACTGAGTTATGTGTTTTATTCTTGAAATTAAACAAAGTGACACCCACTCTTCCCAGTCTCAATATGGAGTGGCAGGCGTCCATCACAGCAGGCTGGAGGCTGCACAGGGGGAAGTCAGACCCAACTCAAAATGCTTTTATAAACCTTCTCTTCTAATTTTTCTCCACCCTCATTCTTATTATTGTTTATTCTCTTTTCACTTACAGTTCTAACCTTTAAATTTTCATTATAATTTTATTCTGAAATTGTTAAAACTATTTTCCTATATGCTTGGTTTTTAAATTAATTTCTAGAATACTTAACACAACATGATTTATGTATATATGCAACATGTAACACACACATATATACACACATAATATTTGGAGTTTAGCAAAACCTAATGCTCCCACATATCAACTTGATGACAGAGTAACATATTTAAAATTGCTGACTCAGTTTCCTTTCTGTTAAATCGAGAAAATAATGCCACTCTGGGTTTGTTGTGAGCTTTTAAACAAAGTAAAAAGGGGCCCACTGGTAAATTTTGAGCAAAGAAGTGACAGCTACTTAAACCCAAAAGAATCAATGGGCTGCTACATGAAAAACATACTTTAGGGCTACAAGGGTAGAAGATGCTACCCTAAAATTCAGAAATGTTGGCAAGAGGTATAACAACTCAGGTCAGGGTGGTAGCAATAAAAGTTGTGAGAAGTTGGTACAGTATGAGTGTATTTTGAAGCCAAAAGTAACAGAATTCCTGGTATACTGATAGAGTATGTAAGAGAGACACCAAAGATGATGCCAAGTGTTTTAGCTTAGGCAACTGAAATAACAGGACTAGCATCAACTAATGGAAAAGTCATAATTACAGAAAAATGATTCAGTTTAATTTTAGACCTGTTAAGACTTTTGAAGGATCTTGTTCTAGTTATCTATTACTCCTTAACAAACTCAAATTTAGAGGCTTCAAAAACAACAATAGATTATTTGTTTATGAATTTGAAATTTGGTCAGAACTCTGCATGAACTCATCTCTCCTTCACATCAACCATGAAGACAAAGCTAGGGTTACATATGGCTTGGGACTGAAATCATTTGAAGGCCCATTCACTCAACATGCCTAGCTGTTGGTGCTAGCTGTCAGCTGGGACCTTTGTTAAGGTTGTTGGTTTGAATGCCTACATGTGGCCTCTTCATGGAGCTGGTTGGCTTCTTCAGAGCAGAGTGGCTGCCTCCTAAGAGCATCCCAAGACAACCAGGAAGAAGTTTTATCTTCTTTTATGATACAGCATCAGAAATTACACAGTAGCACTTCCGTAATCGTCATGGGCCCAACCAAAAAGTGTTTTACTTTCATTGTAAGAAGAGCATGTGGAATCAAAGACTGTTGTAATCATTTGGAGAATTAAAATCAACTGCAACTTTCTAAATGAGTATGTTGAACAAGCAGCTGAACATAAAAATCTAGAAGCTTAGGAGTGAGGTCTGGTCTGGGTATATATATGTTAGAATCTTTAAGATTTAGGTGGAATGAGACCACCAAATCCAGAAGAGAAGAACATCAAGGACTGAGCCCTGGCTTTACTCCAACATTAAGATGTCCAAGAGAAAACAACTAAAAAGGGGGAGGGAGTTGGGATGACTACTACCTAGAACAATTAAGAGAATTGGTTTTCTTCTTCCTTGTATTGTCTCTTTATAATCCATCCTCTCAATATCTTCCCTAGTAACATAAACTGAGGTGGTTTTTGGGTTTTGATTGTGTGTGTGTGTGTGTGTGTGTGCGCGTGTGCAAGTATTTTCCCCAATATCCAGTGTATACTATTTGGCCTATAACTTGTTTAAGTATGTCAAGATAATCTCTTCCTTTTGGCTATTTATTGGTCTAAGATTGGGCATGCAACCTATTTCAGGTTAAAAAAGGAAGATGGGCTTAACACCAAGATCTTTCCCTTCCCAGATAAAACAACACAGGTTAGCAAGGAAAAGGTTCTTTGTCTTCTCCCCCTTCTCCATCCTTAAATGTGGACATACTCCCTGATGACCGATCAAGCACATTGTATCAATGCAGCCATACCATCAAGTGTAAGGCAAAATATGCCTTAGGAAAGATAAATGGTAGTTGAGAAAGGTAGAAAGAGAAGCTCCTACAGTTAACACACTTTAATTAAGTATTATGTTCTTTGCAACCAAGAGCATTCCTAACCAATATAGTTTTTTTCAATTTTTATATTGTAATCTTAGTTTTAGCTTAAAGTGTGTCAAATTTGTTGGCACCATTTTTCTCTCCTGCATTAACCTTGTTTCCTTTGTGGCTATCCTAATGTTATGACTTAACTTTATAGCATTTGTCAAGAAAATGAAGCAAGGGGTAAAATTGGAAAAAGTACATGTAACATTTAACAAATAGGAAAGGCTGTAGATTTTCATGAGAATTAACTTGACATTTCACATAAATTTACTTAATTCTAAGTCAGGTTTCCTTACACTGGGTCAGCTAAATGCACCTTGGATGGATACCATAGCTTCACTTTTCTTTCCACTCCAAAAGGCACAGGAGTTCAATTCAATCATAAGCTATCTACTCTTAAAAAACAACAACAACAACAATACTCTAAGTCAAGTCATGCCAGCAATGCGAGAGACACAGTAAGATGAGGTTTCATAATAAAACTAATTCTCTATTACTGTTTCAGAGGAAAACAGTGAATGGTCAACAATTAGTCTTTACCAGCCACTGTACTAGACTCTGGGCAGAGAGAAATAAACCAAGCGCACATGGTTCTTCTCTCATAGAGTCATAGTGCAGAAGAGGGGCATTATCCAGTTCAGAGAAAAGTAGAGCTACTAAGCAAATAAATATAAATAAGTAAGCATATATTAGTGTACAGAATGTGTAAAAATGAAAGCACTTGTGTTTTGGTGTCCTGTAACAGAACAATCAAATCTATTTGAGAAACCGAGGAAGGATAAATAGCATTTAGCAAGGTAAAGGTAGGAAGAAAAACATTGCAGGTAATGGGAAGAGGCTGTTCAAAGGCTAGGAGTGGAAGAGTATGTGATATATTTGAAAATATTTGAACAAGAGGTCCAAAGGAGATTGGCTGAGATAGCAAAGAGACAACAGCAAGAGATGGAACCTGAATATTTACGTAGGGGCTGGTTAAGAAGGATTGCAACAGAAATTCTGGACTTTGCACAAATATCAATGGGAATCCCTTGAAAGGTTTTAAGTAGATTTATACTGAAAGAAAAAAGTCAGTCTAGTCTTTTGTGAGGTTAGGAGATCAATTGCAGTGATATATGTATAAAGTAAGAACAAATTTAATTAATGTGGAGGCTGTAAAGATGGAGATTGGTAGATTGATAATAATTAGAAGAATGAAAATCAGCAAAACTTGTTGGCAGAACTGCATTCATTGCAATTTTTTAATATGTACAGTTATTGTGTCCATAAAACATCCAAATGCAAATGTCCAAAGACAAACATACTTATCTGTAACTAAAGGCAAAAATAAAAAGGCTCAGGATGAACGTGCTGATCTGGCAATCTTAGCATGAAATGGAAATTGAAGCTTTAGAAATAGTAAGGAATGAGGTTGGCTACGGAATGGATATTTTATTCACTCAGCAAGTAATTCAGTACCTATTATTTAAAGAGTTCTAGGGCAGAACTTTAAACTGAGCATCTAGAAACATGTTGGTATACTCATTTGGATTTACACACACATTAGAGAACTGCATAGCAAATGGATCTCCATCAAATATGTACTAAAATATACATGACCGAGTGAAAAGAAACTTTTTCTTCTGCTTAGGTAAGATATTTCTGAGGTGGTTTTTCCCCCAACATTATAACTAAAAATAAATATTAATGTGGAAGTCTGGTTGTTTTTTCATGAAACTTAAGAAAACTCACTTAAACTCAAAGCATATATGTAAATTTAAAATTACCCTTTCTCTGGGTGCACAGCTATAGATCTTGGTTGATCCAGGCCTTGGGAAATAATTACATAACGGAATGAGCCATTGAGTCTTGAAACTTCAATTAAGTTGAAACCATGATCTGTCCAATATATGTTACCTAGGAGAAATACAGATGCGTTTATGATATAGTTGTGAGAAAGAAAACTATTTATTAATCATGGCTAATTATTAACCTTCTGAGCATCCATGTAACTCTCAAGAAATCATTTACTTCCTGTATTTTTAATGTGCACATTTCCTCAGCATAAAGTTGTCAATAAGCTAATAGGCAAATACTTCCTAAATCTCATACATCTGTAGTTCAAACCATATACTGATACATTTATGTGTTAAAAATAAGTTGAAACTTCTCTCACCTGGAGAAGGAACCTATTTTAACTTTCTACAGACTTCAGGCAAAAGAAAACTAACACTTCTGTTTACCTGCTTCATGGAGGTCGCAGGAGATTTGGGCAAAGTTAACACTACATAATCTGCTTCTACATTAAAAAAACACTTATCGGATGGCTCAAAAGCATTAGAAAGAATGAAGCCAAAAGTAAAAAAGACTTATTTACCCCTGTGGCTAGAAGTAAAAAAAAAAAAAATTGTTATGAGTCACTCAGAATTTTTATGAAGCAGATTGAGCCCTTAAAAGTAGTTGTGACACAAAAACAGAAAAAGCCATGGGTTATACCAGCAATCCAGTCAATAGCTATCCCTTCCACTCTTCCCAAGCCATTGGTAATGATATCTTCTTTCCAAGTCTGATCTCTTTTAGCTCGGCTAATTTTATTGAAGCCCATGTCTGTCCAGTAGATGGTATCATTTTCTATGGGTAAGATAGAGAGAGAGAAAAATACACAAACACACTATAAAAAGTATCAATGTACATGTTAGGATCACATTGCATCAGTAGTTGGGGAGTTAATATCCTGGCTGTGCTAATGTGTATGTATTCTTCAGGATAATTTACTAGTACAAATAAATAGTAAGAAAGATATTAAAACAATGTGAAAGAACCTAGTCAAATGTGTTTTTTTTAAATATTTTTGAAATATATGTGGAAATGACCTATTCCATCTTTTATTATTTTTTCTTCATTTCTTTATTTACTTTAACTCAGTAAATACGTATATTATCCACCAGGAACTGTCCATCTTGATATCCCACCATGTTATTTTGGATAACACTTTTTCTCTTTACATCTATACCTGTGTCTGAGTCTTCTAAATATAAAAATAATACTACAGGAGATAATCAACTCAACAAAGTCTTAAAGTAGAGAAAGAATACAAAGAAACATAAAGGCATTTCAACTATATCAAGGGTGTTTTAAGTATGAGGTCATACAAAATGTATAAAACCTTAAAAATGCCTTCTCACCCAATTAGTCCTTCTGAGGTACTAGTTTAGCTAATGTCAACTGCAAACCTCTTAGATTATTTTTCAAGCTCTCATTGTACTATTAGTCTTTCAAATACTTGAAGAATGGCTCTATGTAATCATAGAATTTTTAAATAACAATGTTTTTTAATATTTGATTGAAAAATATATCTAAAGGTTATAAATGATATATATGTGCATGCATATGCATAAAGGTAGCAATTATAGTCCAATGATTTTAAATACAGCCACCAGAAACACTCTGGGGACAAATCATTAAATAATAAATTTGCCATCAACTAAGTAAGTGTTTGTGTTGTGACCTATGTGGCCATTTGAAGAACAAATACTTTAAGACCAATATAATTTTCCTCTGGCACAGTGACAGACTATGGAAATGAAATTAGTATAATAAACCATTTATCAGTAAGTTTTGGGATTCTGTTCCAAATAAATTATAGTCTTTTTTTTTTTTTTTTTTACCTATTTGAGGAATGATTCCAAGTATCCCCTGTCCTCAACAATGGTTACATCAGATGCCCAATTGTTTGAAGCAAAAAAAGATACTATTTTCAAACATATATCTGGAAAGCAAGGAGTTGTTTGATTTTTCCTCTTTTGTGAAAGTATCAGTTAACATGTTTTCATTATTGAAAGAGTGATTCAATCAACAAAAATAATATTAAATTATAAAATTTAATTATTTTTGCATAACTATTAAGCAATATAAACCAAGTCCAAATATTAACCCCATATTTCCAACAGCCTACTTTGTATTTCCACTTGTATGTAAAAAAGGGGATTTTGATATACAAAAGGCAAATTCTGGGTTTCTGTCTGAAACAGGCTTCTCTCCCAGTCTTCCGATGGCAACTTCCCACGCTGTGGGAGACAACTCCATTCTTTGTTTCACAGGCTAAAAAGTTCATATTGTTCTTAATCATGGTTTCTCATACTTCACATCTAATCCATAACCAAATGCTCTCACACTCAATCTATTACCAGATATTTTGGCTCTTTTTATTGTTCTTTCAAATCATATCCATCTTCCAACCATCTCTCACACTCTCTACTCTCTATAATGTAATGCAAGCCCTATCACCTCTTGCCTGAGCTACTGCAATAGCCTCCTAACTTACTGCCCAGCTTTCACTTCTGTCTCAGCACTCCCATTTCCTCATAAGTCTTTTCTCCACGTAGAGGCCACTGTTACCCTTTTAGAAAAATAAATAAGATCATTTCTCTCCCCTCCACTCAAATTCTCTAATATTACCCATCGCATTAAAAGGTGAAATTAAAGTTCCTTCCTGTGACATCCATGATCTGCCCACATCCTTCAACTCTCTCACCTGTTATTCTTCCACTCTCCCCATCGAGGACTCACCCTTCTCTAATAACACAGACTTTCCTCTTCCTGAAACAAGCCAAATGCTGTCCAGTCCAGTCTAAGGTTCTTTACATTACTTTCCCTTATGTCTGGAATGCGCCCCACTCCCATATCTGCACAGCTCTGTCTTAGCTTAAATATTGCCCTTCTTACTGAAACTTTCTCCGACTACTCCATAAAATTATTCCCTTGCTATTTTCTATCTCCCTTACCAAATCTACTTTTTCTCCATTGTATAGCATCTGTTACTGCAGACACATTACAGAGTTATTGATGTTTTTGTTTAGTATCTGTCTTGCTACTAAACTCAGGACTATAATCTCTTTGAGGGCTAGGACCTTATTTTGCTCACTGCTTTATTCCTTGCAGGCAGAATAGTGCCTGGCACATAGTAAGCTTTAAGTAAACATTTGGTGAATGAATGAATAAATGTTACATGCTGTATGAAGACTGACTGGGAGCGGATACAAGGAAGACACAGCTCTTGCCATAAGAAACTTTATAAGCTCATTAAGCAACAGAAGGTATGCACATATAAAAACTGGCTCACCGTTCAAAATACTATAGAATGAGCAGAATATAAGTATTTTTTATATACGGACAAGTATTTTTGCAGTTCAAAGAAGATATTTACAACAATCTTTATAAATATTAGAAAAAGGACACTATTTTACACGTGACTCTCGTTTTTGTGTCCCTCTCTAACAGCTTTGCCATCCCTGCATGTTTTTATTCCATATAACCAGGAAGAATTCTTTCTCACATATACGGCTGCATCTTGTATATACTTTCCTTACCGTATTGAGCTGAAACTGCATCTTTTCATTTCTCCTTAGAAACAGACTGTGAGGTATTTCATAAGTAGGTGCTGCAATTGACCCAACTTTGCCAACACAGTCACATGTGCAGTATACACACTTCATGAATATTCACTTCGTAATTGGTAGATTAATTTGTAAAGCTGAGTCTATCTCTAAATGGTCAAGCCCACTAGATCATGGCACTGAGGAACTGAAGTTTCCTTGTGTTCTTTCATTAGCAACATTTGGGAAATGTGTGAGCAAATTAATCTAGTGGTGATGCATTGAGCAGGACCAAGAGAATGAAAGAATTAAATCACACATTCATATCAAAATACTCTTTCTTTATTATTTTTTTTACACATATATGGCACATCTACACACTCTCAATGGAATAGTTCACTAATATACCAATAGGTTTTCTAATATATGAAAATACCTGTAAAATAAACATAGATCAAGAATGTGTTTTGAAAACATTTTTATTAATTTTGAGAGAGAGAGAGGAAAGGAGAGGGAGAGAGAGAGAGAATATCAATGTAAAAAACATCAATCGGTTGCCTCCCGCACTCGCCCGAACTGGGGACGGAACCTGAAACTTGGGCATGTGCCCTGACCAGGAATCCAACCGGCAACCTTTTGGTGCATGGGACAATGCCCAACCAACTGAGTCACACTGGCCAGGGCAAGAATGTTTTAATTAGTAATAAAATTAGGGTGAAAGATGGTAAAATTTTACAACAAACTCTAAAGATTGAAAGATGGAAATTCATATGAAGATAAAGGGAAGAAAGATGGCCATAATATGTCCTGACATTCCAAAATATATTTTTTAACTTTAGTTATCCCAATTTAGCAGATACTTATAGAATATTTAGTGCATGCTAAGCATTATTATGGGCATAGGGGGATGATAATGAATATGACATAGAGTCCCTGTACTCATGGAGTTCATATCTGGTGTTAAATCAAATATAACTATCTTAAGATATATGATTATCAGTAATTTATTATATAATTACAGGATTAGAAAAAAGAATTTGTAATTTAAGGTAATAATTATAATTAGCTCTCCAAAAATAGAATACAAATAGAATAATTGGTAGCCCTTTTCAAGGATAACTAGAGAAATTGGTGGCCAGCTATTGTGCATTGTAATTACAGTCAGAATTAAAAGAAAAGCCACATGTCATATTTGTCTGTAAAACAAGGCCTTTAACACTGAGAAAAGTTAAACTTTTTGAGTTTAGCCGAAGAGATAACCATCTACAGAGGCTAGGTTGTGCAGATTGTGTCTGAAAATAGGAAACAAAGAATACAAGTCTCTTAAAGGACTTCCATCCTTGGGTAACTATTTTCTTATGATTAACTAACCAGCACTTATTGATCACCTGTTGTGAGCACACTGGACTCTGAGCTCTCTTGGGCTTCTGGGTCCTAGAAAATTCAAAATCATGTTTCTTAGCTTAAATTTACATGCTGAGTCAGAAAACATCATACAGACATGAAAAAACAACCAGGCAAAATATAATGTATTAGGTTACCATGGTTCTATTAAGCCACAGCTTAGTTAGTTAACCTTCACCTATGGATATCTTTTCCATTGATTTATTATTATTTTTTTTAGAGAGAGTGGGAGGGAGAGAGGGGGAGAAAGAGAGAGGGAGGGAGAGATTGGGCAGGAGAACAAACCTACAACCCAGGCACGTGTCCTTAAGCGGGAATCCTGCCCTCCACCTTTCTGTATACAGGCCAATACTCCACCCCTGAGCCACACTGGTCAAGGAGAGCAGCCACGTGTTTTTTTTAACTGTAGAACTTTATGTTTATCCTATTAAATGCCAGCTTGCTAAATTTGTTCAGGGGTCCTAAATGTTGACATTTTAAAGTATCATATTTTATCCAATGAATCTTTTTTGTGATATCCACACATTTAATAAGTAGGTTTTCTATTTTCATTCAAGCCAGTGACAAGTGTGTTAAGCTGTATTAAACATATGCTTTTTATATACCATGAAGACTTCCCTCTGAGGCAAATTGTTTCACTTTTTATGACCCCTCATAATTTATAATTTATGCATACTTAAGTGCAAAAATCTTAAGTCTACAGCTTGATTAACTTTTTTTTATAGAACACAACCATGTAACCACCACCCAGATTAAGATATAGGTCACTGTGGGCAGCCCAGTGGGCAACTCCTATCCTGACATCTCTCAGCATATTTAGTTTTTTTAAAATTTTCTATAAATAGTATATCATTCAGAATATACTCTTTGGTCTATTTTCATTCAGAATTATGATTTTCAAATTCACCTTTTTCATTGCATGTACTTTGCTTGCCTATGGTGTAAAAATACCATAAACTATTTCCCTATTTCAGATATTCAGTTTGTGTCCAATTTCTGGCTCTGTGAATGAGTTTATGAACCTTCTTGCCCATGTCCTTTAGACCTGGAGGTAGAAATGCTGAGTCATAGATTAGCCTTATTAGGTAGAGTTTCTTTTTTTTTTTTTAAATCCCCACCCGAGGATATTTTTTCCATTGTTTTTCAGAGAGAGTGGAAGGGGGAGAGGGGGGGGAGCATCGATGTGAGAGAGACACACTGGTTGGTCACCTCCTACTCGTGCGCCCAGGATTGAGCCTGCAAACGATGTACATGTCCTTGGCCAGAACTGAACACAGAACCCTTTGGTCTTCAGGCCAATGCTCTAACCACTGAGCCAAATGGGCTAGGGCTAAAGTATCTTTTAATACAGTAGCTATCTTAAATAATTTTCTCCTATTAAGAATCTACGATATAGGCTTTCTACAACTATTGTTGAACTCCACCATTCCTTTTATATCTAGCTGATCCAATTATGAAGACCTTGGAGTACAAATGAAAACCTTTCTAGTACAGATACTTGTAGTGTTAGTACAGGCAAAAAAATCTGTTTTAGGAACTACCACATACTTATCTACCTTGGTTGATAGTGTTTACTTTGGCAAATAAGGGACAAATGACTGGCTTCCACTAAGTCATGTCTTTAGAATGTGCTATTATTAAACAGTAAAAGTGAGCTTATTATTTTTGCTTCCTCCCCAATAACTAGGATTTTTGTTTTCTTTCTTGACCAGATTGGAGTAGGTCTGAGAAGTAAAAGTCCTAAAATACTGCTGTGTGATTTTTTACAGGTCTTTAATGAATACTATATTTCTAAAGCACTGTATCTTAGAGCATTTATCACACAATGCCAAGCTTTAGTCGGTTAGTGTGTCTGGGATTCTGGGAGTAAAAATAAATATAAGAAAAACAACTGCTACTTTGGTAAAAGCAATTATATCCAACCTTAACTCCTGAGAACATTAAAAGAGGGTAAACCTTCCTGGCTCCTATTATCATTGTTGTTACAATCATTATGCAAATAAGGGCAAGTGCTACGTGGCTAAGGCAAAAATTATGAAGATAGATAAAAGGAATTTTGGAATTATTGACTATTAGATTAAACAGAGCTATAAAGAAAATGAAAGAGAGAGACGGAAACACTGAGGGAGGAAGAAGAAAGGAAGGGAGAGAGAGACGCATGGAGGGAGGCGGGGTAGGATCATACTCTGTTTTGTCATGGGTATAGCCTTACCCATCTGTAAAATTATTTAACAGGGAATATGAGGGATATGAGAAGGGTAAGATAAACCGAAGTATTCTAAAATATATAGCTTAATTTTGGACTAGTGCCTGAAAGAGGTTTTTCTTATCTTTTATTAATATACTCTGCTAATTTAAAACCAGTTGTATTACGTGAAGTCTAAACGTAGATGCAGTTTGGATCCAAGATCTAGTGTCAAAAAGACTAGTGCAGAGCAAAAATTTTATTAGTATGGTTGGTGAGACTATAAAAATTAGAAGTTATACCCACAATTTATTAAACAGACATCTCACTATAAATTTTATTTTACCTTTATTTTTTAAAACATTGTTATTGATTTTTAGAGAGGAAGAGAGAGGGAGAGAAAGATAGAATCCATGAGAGTGAAACATCGATCAGCTGCCTCCTGCATGCCCTGCCACCCAGGATAAAGCCCACAACCTGGGCATGTGCTCTGACCAGGTATCTAAAAACAACCTTTGGTGCACAGAAAGATCACCCAACCAACTGAGCCACATCAGTCAGGGTTTATTTTATCTTTAAAAAAAAAAACCCTCTGGCATAAACAAATCTTTCTGGAAAGATCTTACTTTGGACATTAGATCTAGTAATAAGGATACATTGTAATACTTAGTTCCCAAGATAATAATTTTGTCAATAAAGACATGGAAGCTCAGAATCTAATATTTGTAAACGTAGAAACAATTATATTTCTGGGACTGCCTGTTAAGGTCACAACTGACAAATGATAATAAAAAGCATGGAGAATGCTTATTAGACTTTCTCATATCACTCCTGCATTTTCCAATACTGATATTTAGGAGACTTACTTTGCCCAGGTTTATGAACTAAGAAAATTATATAAATTTTGTAGAAAACACAAATCCTTAGTAACAGGCTCTGGTAAAACTTTCTTAGAACTTATATATACAAAAAATTACTGGACAACTCCAAATTGTGAGTACGAAAATTTACAAATTTTGATAGGTTAATTTATCTATCAAATTTTTTGTCTCCATCTGTTGGACCATTATACTCTCTCTACCTCATGCTTTAAAAATAAAGGCAATTAGCTCAGTCCCAAAAGTACATGTTAACTTAAGGGAAATTCTATATGAAGTGTGTTCCAATTTCTTGATAAACTAACTTCAGGCCTAGGTTCTAAAGATATTTTATTTATGGCTATTCAACTACTGCCAATTAGTGTGCTCTACTAACTCATAGAGAAAGCTGCTAGGATTTTATTGTTGTTTTATTTTAGCTTTTGTTGTTATATAAATAAGGCTAGACCGTATGCAGTCCACATAAACTCCTGGTACTGATGCTTATACAGACGCTCACTTTCACTTTGATTGTTGGGATTAGAAAGAACCATGTCCCTCCCCCTAAACCCCCCAACTTTTATTTAGACCTTAATTATTAAATACCACTTTGAGATGAGCTGCTTGCAGACACCTTCCTTCTTTTTAGGTTATAAATATAAGCCTTCTCCATGCTTTCTTTTGTCATTTATCAGCTGTGACCTTGACAGGCCCAGAAATATAATTGTTTCTACATTTACAAAGGCTGCCTTAAGGGCCTGTAATTCATTAATCCCTCTAGCTTAGCTAAGGTAATGGTTTCCAAACTGGTTTTTATTCTAAAACTTTGACAGATGTGACAGCTGCTTCTAATCCAAACCCCATCTTTTGCTCTTTCAAAAATCACCTTCTCTGATTTTTTGGAAGAAACTTTCCCATGGCACTCCTGCATTTTCCAATCATCATGCATCTCCATGCAATGTTTTACCCCTCAGATACCCAATTCAGTCCTTTTGCCTAATCCACCCTCATTCTCCCACCCATGTTCACAGGCAGAAACAAAATACAAACAATATACAAACATGAAACACAAACAATGCCACAGAACTTATGGAAGCATGGAACAGGGAGATTTACTATTACATCAAAACTTCAAACTCAAAGTTAGATATCCTTAATCTAAAAGGTACTCTGGACATATCCACCATGGGTGCTTTTTCAAGTGGCAGCTTTATAACCTACTCCAGCCTCACACCTGTCCCCAGGTCCTATCCTCCCCTCTCAGTATCTATCCTCTCATCTCAATGTATCATTCCCTCCCTTTTCTGATTACTCAAAAAAGACACCCTCTCTAACCACTGTCCCCAAACTCAGCAACAGGTCTGTCTTTACAGAGGTTGAAGTTCAGTAATCCTCAAATGGCTGCCCAATAGAATTGCCTGGTAAAGTGTAAAAAAAACCAAAATCTAAACTAAAAATAAAACCCTAAACATGTCAGATTTTAAATTGCTTAGTCTGGGGGTCATGTGCAAGTTGAGAATTACTAGTTAATTCATCAGTGGTACAGATAGGAAGAACAACACTTGCTATTTAGCAGGGTCTTGTCTTATGAAGATTTTAATTATAAAATACTACTCCCATCCACCACATCCCACCTTCACCCCCATTACAATCTCATTGATATTAGCGGTTCACTACTAAAGGGATTTTAAGGAAAGAAGGGGGAGAGGAGAGCATGACATAGTCTTCAGAATATCAGATTTGGGGATTCTTTCCTCCTCTAGTTGGGAGAGGCCTTTAACTTGAAAAAAATAATTTGGAAAAAAAATTGTTCAGTTGATTCTGATCTGCCTCTGATCCCAGATCTGTTAGAAACCACTGTTCTCTCATCCATGCCGGAATCAAGGCAAATCACAAAGCAGCCCACGAGGTTACTTTTCTCTGATGTGTGTCCACTTACAGTAAGCTGGCTTTTAATAAACTACAGGTATACCTGATGCCACAGGTATGTTTCTTCACTGGATTTTTAAAAAATTATAGAGATATTGTGAGTCCTGAAATGAATCATATTTCTCTGCACTGGTTATTAGTTAAAATGTATTCTTTTTACACGGTAATTAGTTAAATTTTAGTAACTAAATTAGTTAAATGGCATATAAATTTACTGCCAAATTCTAGCAAAAATACAGAATTTTACAATGTACATTTTAGCTCCAGACTGATGTTATTTTATTTCCCCTAATTTTTCTCTTGGCACTCATTTCCACCATCTAAATTGTTAATATTGCAATTTCTTCCCTTTTGGAATCTACATAAAATAATTTTTAGAACAAGCTGATATATATATATATATACATATATATGTATATATATATATAACACATCAAGTCAAATGTTATAGACAAGTGACATCAAAGTTCAGTATACCTACACACTGCAGGGAATGGCTGGGAGAACCAAGGTGATCCAAGGCAATGCGAATAATGTTACAATCATGTTCCTCACTTTTCCCTTCCTTGTGCTTTAAGATTCCATTTTGGGTGTATATTTTGCAATGTATTAAATCATAGTATTTAAGGTAGTAATAATACATTCTTTATAAGTAAATAATTTATTAATAAAATAATAAACACATGCATTTAAGTGGAATCTTTTTAAACTAGTAGGTTGTGCAATAAAAAAGATAAGTTTAGTACTACTTGCACAGCAGCTACTTTCCAATCATGCCCTATTTGGGGCACACTCTGTGCCATGACACACCAGTTGAAACCTCTGGAGCAGACTATGAAAGTTACAGAAATGGAGAGGAAAGGAGTCCATTCAAGTCGTCAGGTAAGGCCTCAGTAAAGAAGGCAGGCTTTGGCTGACCCGTGAAGACTTTGTAGTGTTTGGATTAGGAGAGATGTACAGCGTAGTTCATGGCAATCCAGTTCGGGTAAAGAACCAATTTAATAAATGCGGTCATCTTCCTAACAGGAGGGATGGTCAACAAGATCATTTCCAGAAAAGTGGTAGCAAAAACCACAATGACAGCTAGTTCGGAATTTACCAGATGCCTGGGTACAGATAGAAATGTAACGCGTTCTCTATTCTTTCCCAACTTTGAAAGCATTTCTTCAAACATTTTGGAGGTTAATAAAGACCCAAGTTCTCAAAATTCCATATTAAAAGGGATTCGATATTAAAATGCTAATGAGCTACATTTGTTTCTTTCATTTTGAGAAGGGCAAATCAATACAAACACTAATGGGCAATTTTCTTAGAGCAAAAAATCACTAAGAACTCCATCTTTGTGAGTAAATAAAATCAAATCTGTAGACTTCAAAGGTTTTAGATATCTTAATCCCCTTAAGGCATACTGTTATGAAACCTTGGATAATGTACATACTCTTTTAAATTACTCTTTTATCAAATAAGAAATATATGCCTGTCTAGCTTTTGTGTTCTGAATGAAATCTGCATTAAACATACTTTTTATTAAAGCAATTCCATTTTCAAGATTTGAGCTATTTCCTCTCAGGGTGACAAAAAGAATCTTTCCCATTTTCTTGAGCATTCAGTGTTCTCTCCCCTTTTCAAAGCGATTGCACTGCGCAGTTTTTCATATTCATTAAGTTAGTTCTCACAGTCCTTATGTGCCTAATTTTGACGTTCCGGTAACATGAGAACAAAAATGTGCTGTCACACTCTCATCTTCTTCAGATTAGAAGACGACTGATAGCAGCTCCAAGGAGATATTGTTTTAATTTATTCTGTTTTGAACTTCCAAAACTAAGCTGTAAGACTGAGACAGCATGCTGAATAGGAGTATCTTCAGGGGACATCTACTCAGACATTTCTTCAGGAAGCCATCAACCTGTTCCAGAAAACACTGCCACTGTATTTTATTTTCGAATGGGGAAAAGACAGAAATTGTGTTCCTCAAATGCCTGATTTCTATGTGATGCCTCAAATGAGTAAATCGGACAAAGATGGAGTACACACCTTAAACACAGAGGCTTTTCCAGCAAATATGTTTGGATTTTCTTTTTCATCGTTACCCCTGGTGAAAAAATAACTTACTTAAAAAGTCTACTGAAGAGAGGAATGTAGCATAATAACCAAAGGCTTAGATCCTGCGTTCTGATTTTCTGAGTTAAAACTGTCAGTTCTACTATTTAACAGATCTAGTACAAGAGCAAGTGACTTAATATTTCTGTTCAGTTTCCCAATATGTAAACGGGGAACAAGAGAGTTATTACAAGGATTAGATAAGTCAATGTTTGCTAAAGCACTTAATGCTTATTACAAAATAAATATAATAAAGTATAAACTATTAAAATAAAAAAATAAAAAGTTTATGATATATCAAAATGAAGACTACACAAACTGATAAGTTTGGTATTTCTATGTGTCTTTGAAGTTTTGGCATGGTGTTAGCTTGACAGGGTATCGTCTTTATAAATTTAAAACAAAAGAAATATTTTGGTAGTTCCTTTGCAAAAGAAGAAAAATCTAATTTTAATTAACCTCACCCAAGGAAATAATAAAATGAGTAGAAAATATCTTGAAAATAATCAGACATTGCTATATATTTCAAAGTCACTGTCTATGAATTTGTTATATTAAAAGTTATCAGATTTGGCTGCACAGTGGAATCACATACTTTCGGCAAGGCAACATTAAGCTTCATATTAAAAGTTACACAGATAATTTGCTCTAAAAAGTACTTAAAATTATTAGTGTTTATTGTACTTAATGGCAGGTCAAAAATATTTTGGGGGAGATAAAAATGTTATTAGTAACTATTAAAAAATCAAAATATATGTCCTCAATGGTCATTAAATGTCTATACATATCATTTAATTTGCAAGTGACAGATAGACACCTACAAAACTTATGATTATTTTCTAGTTTGAAAATAATATAATTTTATTTTATTATGATTGAATCATATTGTGATAATAAATCAGTATATAATTGTGCTCTGCTTAGTCTTTTGGGGGGGGGAACACCTCAGTGATTTTTTTCCTGAACAAATTCTGCTAAAAATTAAAATTACATAAATTAATATTTTTTTATTGAGGGCCGTGTATATTGTAGGGGAAACAAAATGACCAAGAAGTCCCCTTCAAACTTCCCAGAAAATCAACACCCAAAGCTCTTATAAACATTTAGCAGCCATATACTTATCATTCTATAAGAAAGCTGCAGTTTTTCCTCAACCTGTATTGAAAATACATCAAAGGCTCTATATTCTCTTCTTGGTTAGTCTCATAAGATCAAGTGCAACAGTTTGGACTGTATAGCTTCAAAACTCAGTGAACCAATGATCAAGCCTGACTGTATGCATTCTTGCTATTCAAAAGTTAAAATTTTGCATGCCATAAATATCTAAACACCCAGCAGAGGAGCACCTAAATATACAAAGTAAATATTAATGAACATATAAGAAGAAATTCACTGTAATACAATAATAGTAGTAATTTTAATACCCCACTTGCATCAATGGATAGATCATCTAGACAGAAAATAATGGCCTTATATGTAACATTAGACCAGATAATCTTAATAGACATTTTAAAATACTTAATCCCAAAACTGCAGAGAACACATTTTTTCAAGTGCTCATGGAACATTCTTGAGATAGATCACATATTAGGCCACAAAACAAGCTCCAATAAATTAAGTAGATTAAAATCATATCAAGCATCTTTTTTTTAACCACAATAGCATGAAATTAGAAAGCAGCCGCAAGAAGAAAACTGAAAAAAGAAAAATACAACAAATATGTGGAGACTAAACAACATGCTACTAAACAACCAATGGATCAACAGGAAATCAAACAGAAAATCAAAAACTACCTTGAGAAACTGAAAATGGGATGCAGCAAAAGTAGTTGTAAGAGAAAAGTTCTTGGCTATACAGGCCTACCTCAAGAAAGAAGAAAAATTCCAAATACACAGTCTAACAGTACATCTAAAGGAACCAGGAAAAGAAGAACAAACTAAACTTAAGTAAACAAGAAGAAAGAAGTAATAAAGATCAGAGTGAAAATGAACAAAATTAAAAAATTAAAAATAATAGAAAAGATCAATAAAGCTAAGAGTTAGTTATTTGAAAAACTAAACAAAATTGACAAACCTTTAGCCAAACTCATCAAGTAAAGAGAGAAAACCTAAATAAATAAAGTCATAATGAAAAAGGAGAATTTATAACCAACACCACAGAAATACAAAAAATCATGAAAAAATACTATGAAAAATTATATACCAGCATATTTGACAATCTAGAATAAATGCATAAATTTCTAGGAGCACATAACCTTCCATGACTAAATCAAGAAGAAACAGAAAATCTAAACAGACCAATTACTAGCAATGAAATTGAAACAGTAATAAAAATGACTCCCAATAAATAAAAGTCCAGCCCAGATGGCTTCACAGGTGAATACTGTCAAACATTTAAAGAAGAATTAATGCCTAACCTTCTTAAACTATTTCAAAAAAATCAAAGAGGAATTAATGCTTTCAACTCATTCTATAAGCCCCATTATCCTGATACCAAAACCAAAGACATTACAAAAAAATAAAAAATAAAAATACAGGTCTATATCCTTAAGGAACAGTTGCAAAAATTTTCAACAAAATATTAGCAAATCAGATTTGGCAGTACATTAAAAGGACTATACACAGTGATCAAGGGGAATTTATCTCAGGGATGCAAGGATAGTTTTACATCCATAAATCAATCAATGTGATACATCACATTAACAAAATGAAAAATAAAATTATATGATCATCTCAGTAGATGCATAAAATGCACTTGACAATATTCAACATCTTGTTAGAATACAAACTTTCAACAAGGAGGGTACAGAAACTAACCACCTCAACATAACAAAGGCTACATATGACAAATCAACAGCTAATATGTGCTTAGCGGTAAAAAACTGAAAGCCTTTCCTCTAAGATCAGGAACAAGATAAGGATGCCCACTATCACCACTTCTATTCAACACAGTATTGGAATCCTAGCCACAGCAATCAGAGAAGGTAAAGAAATAAAAGGCACCCAAATTGGAAAAGAAGAAGTAACACACTATTTGCAGATGACCCTGTTTGTAGTTACCCTCACTCCTGTACACAAACCCATCACAACGTTTCTCATCTCTATGCCTTTCTCATGTAATTTCTTCTGTACCTTGTTACCCAGGAAACTACTATTCAGACATTAAGATTCATTCATCCGTTCTCCAGGAAGCCTTTTGACTCTCTCAGTCTAGGTCACTATCCTCCTTATTACTCTCATAATAACTTGTGCTTATCTCTACAGTTGTACTTAATGTGAAGTATTCCAGATTATTTTTTAAGTATCTTCCTTCCCAGTAGATTAAAACTAGTTTTCATGCATCTTGTATTCACAGTGTCTATCTCCAGCTTTCCATGCATGTAATTGAATATTGATATTCAATTAACAATAATACAAATAGAATCAAGCAAATAGTAAAAAAAAAAATAAAAACAAGCTGAGTAATATCTAGAGCAAAAGATAAAAAATAATTTTCTGAGAATATAAGAAATAATTTCATAATGTAGTGATATTTTAGCTGATTACTGATTCAGCTAAAGAACAAATATACATTTAGTATCCTGTTTATGAAATTATACATTCTCTCCTATGGCAAAACTGTGATTCCATAAGTTTAAGCTCCTAAGTAAAAGCATTTTTTAAAATTTGAATATTTAAAATTATAACAATGTTTGACAAGCTACACACAAAAAAATAAAGTATGTATCTCATATTGTTTACCACAGTTCTATAATGAAGTCATATAATGTCCTAGAATTGTGTGAATTTGATGAAACAAATTGGCCATGAATGGAAACAGGTGATGGGTATAGGGTTCATTATATTTTTCTCTCTACATATATATATTTGAAACTTTTCATGGGAAAAGTTTTAAAAAAATGTTCCACGAGACTGAAAAGTCCTCACTTTAATTGTCATTCCTAATCATATTTACAAGCTTTTATGACAAGAAAATATATCAAAAATCTCTCACTTTAACATAATTTACTTGAATGACAGTACCATACCCATGCAAAAAACTAAGAAACTTTGACAATTTCAGCAAAATGCTACCTGAATGATACTATATGAATCACAAGTTTCCATTTTTGCAGTCAAGAAATAGTAAAAAACAAACAAACAAACAAATAAACCCACACAACTGGAAACAAAAAAATTAGAGGGTACATATTAAAAATAATCATATTCTTTGACTCAGTAGAATCTGGAATGGACCTACTAAAAATATAGACTCTTAAAGCAGCTCAAGCCAGGGGTGATTTTTCACCTCAGTTAGACTATGTTCATGCTGATGCCAGGTTAAAGATTATATTAGAAAACCATAATAAAGTGGAAAAAATTAGAAAGATCCTATTAGCTTGCATTATTAGGTAAATTGAGAGAAATGTAATATAATTTAAAAAAAATAATAAGGTAGGCTCAGACACTTTAAAAGAATGTAATACATTCCAGAGAGATTAAAAAAATAATAATAAGACTTCTTAAGAAATGGTGATGGAAGAAGACTTGACATTAGGTGGTAAACACACAATACAATATACAGATGATGTATTATTGAATTCTACGTCTGAAGCTTATTTTATTAATCAATATCACCCTAATAAATTCAATAAAAAACAGAAATTTGATTCAGTGAGAATACAAATGAAATAGTTTTAGAAAGTGTGTGATAGAACATCTTAAGCAGGGTAGATCAAAGACAAAGACTTGTTCTGAAGTAGCTAACTTGAAATGTTTTCAAATATCAAAGTAGGGATACAAAAATTTTCTCTTTACATGTATGTTGTGTGTGTGTGTGTGTGTGTATCCTTTCCTCCTGCTATATTACTTAGAGCTCTTAGCCTCTTAGATCTTAAAAGGAAAATCAGTGACAGACTAGGAGATAGTTGGATAGGGGTCTACAAAAAGGAAACTCTAGTGTTTCAGGAAATCTACTAAGTAAATCAGTGGGCATTCTGTCATCTTTTGGACTTCAAATTGTCATTAAAAAAAGGACTATTAAAGACACATATATGGAGAATTGTATCATACAAACCCTATGATATATGTCTTATTTTATTGCTTTTATTTTACCCTAATGTATAAAATTTGATAATTAGATCATGTTAAACAATGAAAACTATGTGCACAAAAAGCTGTGTAAAAGAAAGTCTAAAGCTTTGTTCATAAAAACCATAATTAGAAATACACACAGCCATTGATCAATGGAATAATAAACAAGCTGTAATATGTTCACCCTACTGGACCTTACTTACAATAAAAATGAACACACTAGAAACACATGCAACAATATGATGGATCTCAGAAATACTGTGTGAAGTGAAAGAAATCAGATACAAAAGAACATATATTGTGTGATTCCATTTACATAAAATTCTAGAATAACAAAACTACCCTATGGTGATAAAAATCAGACATTGATTGCTTCTGAGGATAGGCATTACTGGGTAAGAGCAGGAGAGAACTTGCTGAAATGAGAGAAATATTTCAAGTCTTGTAATTTATTCATCAACAGTGAATGGAAAGCACACAATATCTGAGCATTTTACTATAGGCAACTTATATTTAAATATAAAAAAAATCAAAATATATAAATATTTGCTTGAACAATCCATGATTATTTTTAAATAGTAATTTGGCTTCTTTAAAAAATTTCATCCTGAAACACAAATATGCCTTTGGGATGCAGGACCCTAGAAATACATTCGCCTAACCTTAAAAAAATTACAATATAGTAGAAAACTCAATAAACAATAATACATGATGGAACTGTTGGGTGCCAACTCAACAGGCAGACAAATCGAAAACAAGCTCAGGTAAGTATATGTTACTTTGAAGGATCATTTTTAATTATAGGGGAAGTATAAACATAAATAAGGTTTGAATTCTGCTCTTTCAAAAAATGAAATTCAGAAAGGTAATGAAGAAATGTACATAAGTGCCCTAACTAATGTGGCACAGTGATTAGCGTGTCTGCGCTAGCACCAAAGGGTGATGAGTTTGATTCCTGGTCAAGGGCACATACATAGATTGCAGGTTCAATCCCCAGCCTGGACCTCGGCTCATGGGGGAGGCAACCCATAGATGTGTCTCTCTCACATCGATGTTTCTCTCTCTCTCCCTCCCTTCCACTCTCTCTAAAAATCAATGGAGAAATATCCTCACAACAACAACAACAAAAATGTGCATAAGTAACTACAAATTAGGAAGTGAACTCGATGAAATATGCTGAAATTGTAGTGAAAAACCAGAGAAGGGAATGACGACATCTACTCGGGAGACTATACCTGGAAGGCGCTCTGAGATTGTGGGGACATGCTGCCCACTGGAACATGAGGGAATCACTGAGCAGAGTCGGCAATCAGGTTGGAAAGGTGGATATTTGTGTAAAACACCCCGTTTATTTGTCATTATGAAAATGTGGCTTTTAGGGCTGAGAGTTTAATATTTTATTCGATGATGATAGCTGGAATGGTGATCAACCATCTTTGTTTTCCTAGGACTCTCCTGGGCTTAGAACTAACAGACCAGTGTCCCAGGAAACCCCTCAATACTAAAAGTGGTCCTTTCGGATCTCTAGTTTTAGATGCATAACTGACAGGCAGTTCCAGGGGGTCTGTTTTGAATCTACCACCATGTTTGTGTCAAGGCCGCTCTCAGCTAGGGAGTGTGTGAGGCCAAAATACTATGGCAGGTCATTCTTGCACCACGTGAAAGACTCTGATGTACAACTTTGCCTTAACAGGTGACTCCGGTTCCCCACCAGCCTTGCTGAAACTTTATTAAAACTACACCACAGTCTAAGACTTCTCCTACCTAAACCTCCTTCCCTTTATCTTTTATAGGGGTCATATCTGCATCACAGTCTGACGACTCCCCTCATTTTTCCCCACAGGTGCATTCTTCAATAAGACTTTTACATATTTAATACTGTCTTCATTTTGTTTCCCAGAGGACCCAAGTTAGCACAAGTGGTGACAGGAGCAATCTAAAAAAAAAAATAAATGGTAAAGTGGGGCCCTGGGTCTGGCTCACTCTTCACACAATAGGCAAAGAGGATATTATATTGGGGCATGGACAAGTCTTGGAACCTGGTGTTCAATTGCTAAAAATATTGTGAAAACAGCTGAGGAAAAAAATCTCTTGAAGAAAGAATGTCCTTGCTGGTTTCATGCATTTGAAAACTATGGAAGAAAAACTGATTACAAAGACAGGAGAGTTGACTGGTAACTGCTACACTGTAATGACACACTGCAGAGAAATTACAAAACACTGAGAGCAGTTAACAAGCAGTTAAGACTAAATGTGTGAGTCAGGTTTGGGAGATTATAAAGAAGCAGTGGAGCAGAAAAGTTGAGCAGCAAACAGAAGATCTAATACTTAGACTGCAAAGTTCCAGAGCTGTTAAAATGATTAGCAAAGCCAAGCCTGCCATTCTGAAATCAGAAATCTGGTTGTTAAGACCTTGGATCCTGAAATAAAAAATAAGGAGATCTGCATAGATGTTCCTAAGAGTGTTGGCTCCTGAAACACACCCCTAAAAGAAACAGAATGCTTGACTCTGAGGTTCCAAGTGACCATGAATCTGAAACTGCCGGTCCTGAAGTTAGTTCTCATATCTGTGGTCATGTGGAGGTACCAATCAAGCAGCTGAACGTGGAGGAAAAATATCCCAAGTTTGTTTTAAGGATCATTCATCTCAATAGATGGGTGTAAGTAAAAATGAATTATATCCATACTTAAGAGTAGCCCCTAAAATGAGTGGGGAGGGAAAATAAAATGTTCTCCATGGGCAGAGTTGTGAGCAGTGTACCTGATAATTCACACTGTGTAAATGAAGAAGTAGCCTCACACTCATGTATATAGATTCTGAGGCAGTAGTCAGTGGCCAGGACATCTGGTTGTGGGAATGGAAATATAATTCAGATCCTTGAGAAATTAAAGTTTAAGTCACACCATCAGATAAGCACCTAGACCTGCCAACATGATAGCTGAAAATGAAGAGCAATTAGAATGGAGAGCTGAAGAGAAAGAAGATGAATATCAGTTGTGGCCTGAGTTCAACTGCAGCTGTGAGATCTGTAGTGAGTGCTACTAACCTCCCTCTTCCAAATTTCCCCATAGAAAGAGAGGTTTACAGGAACTATGGAGGAGCTGTTTCCCAAGCCTGTAGAGAGAGAGATCTCTGTGGCCCGAATATGACATGCACACTGAAGTAGACCCATTCCTGTGAAATGCATAACTCCTCTGAATGGCAGTTTTGGATCAATAACTCCCTATCATCCTTCCTAAAACTTTCTTAGAATTGCACCTCAGTCTAAAACTTCTCTTATCCAACCTTCCTTCCTTTTCTCCTCCACAGGGGTAGGCCCTATATGGCAATCCAACATCTCCTAATCTCATCGGTCTCAATCTCTTTTTTTACTCATAGACATTTTCCCCTATCAAGCTCATGCATGCCTAAGCTCTGCTTATTTTGAAATGTGAATGAGAAAAAGTACAGAAGTTCATGCCTATTGTCCTATATCAAAGAACTCAAACTGGTCACAAAATAAATGTGTTTTATTTGGTCTACAGTATTATATTCTATAATGTTACTTGCTCCTCTTAGAAAAAACAAAAACAAAATAAAACAAAAAAGAAACAGAACTGGCAACTCAGGGCTACAAATACTGCATTACAGAAATGATGTGTGGTTAACTATCATCTGTCTCCACTAGGTTACTCAAAGTATGTCACAGTGAATCCCCACTAGGCCTCCCTCTCTCCCTAATGATTTCAATTACACACAAAAGTTCTTTGGCCCCTGTAGTCATTTGAGTTTTTAACACTGGCCTAGTATTCTCAATAAGCTAAGGTCCAAAGGTATCTTCTGCAAGTTTGCAGGATGGGTTGAAGGTTTACATATAAAGTGTAGGTGGGGTGGAGATGAAAGAAGATTGTAGGCTTTACAGAGATTTGGGGGATTTGCAAGCAGGAATGTCAAAAGAGCAAGGAATACAAAGATTTATAGTTTAATTTTGAAATAACTGTTTGAGGTATTTGGGCACCAAAAAGAGGCAGAAAATGCTGAAATAGGTACAATGAAACACCAGCAGGTGAAATCAGATCACCAAAACCTGAAATAAGAACAAATAGTAGGTTCTGTGTGGAGTGATAAATTCAGAGGTTGTCTGTAAAAAAAAGAATTTTCATTTCCATTCACCTCCTTGGGGAAAAGGAGATGGAATTGAATTTAAACATTTCAGCTTAAACAGATGATTAATTCCAGATACTGAATTTCTTATCATGCTTCTCAAGTCTCCTCTCTCATAGGATAGACATTTTAAATAGCTTTAGTGAATATTTGTTACATAATATATTTGAGCATTGTATTAGCTTGCTGGGGCCCATAACAAATACTACATATTGGATGGTTTAAACAACAGGAACTTATTTTTTCACAGTTCTGGAGGTCAGAAGTCTAAGACTGAGATGTCAGCAGGGTTGATTTCATTCTGATATCTCCCTCTTTAGCATGTAGATGGTTGTCCTCTCCCTTTGTCTTCACGTGGTCTTTCTTATGTGCATGCTGTCTGTGTCCTAATTTCCTCTTTTTATAAGTACATCAATTTTATTGGATTAGGGCCTACCCGTATGACCTCATTTTATCTTAATTACCTCTTTAAAGGCTCTATCTCCATAAAGTCACATTCTGAGATACTGGGTGTCATGACTTCAACACATAAATTTGGGGGGACGCAATTTAGCCATAACTGATTCCATATGCATCTCAGGGAATTTTTAATAATTTACATAATATAAATGATGCTGAAGATAACTCCGGATTACAAAAGATTTATAAACAGAAGCAAGAAGTTGTATCTATATTAGCAATTAACAGTATATTCAATGATTGCCATTCTTCAAGATGTAAGAAAACCCCCCATATGTAGGCCTACTAGAAAAAATGCAATGGCTGTTTCACATTTCCAGGGCACACAGATATTTCAAGACTCATTTGTCAAACTACAGCCTCTCCTATCAAGGATAATAAATATGACCAAATGCTTCATGTACTTTTCTCATTTTAATCCTTTGTAATCAAGAATTCTCTAATTTTAAAAATCTATCATTTTTTGTATTATTCCAAATGTTAAAGAATTGCATGTCTTTAAAAGTCATTGTTTAATAGATAGTAGTTAGGTATAACTAAATGTATGTTAAGATATGTCCCAAATCTTGGTATTCAAGAAATACATGGTGAGGAAGGAACGATTATGTTACTACTACATTATTTTAATTATAGTAGAATCCAAGAGCCTTTTCTAAATGGCATCATAAAACAGAATTCTGTATGCTTTGTGTCCATTATGAATGATTTTTGCCACTGAAAATACTGAGTAATGCAATTATAACATTTTTCTTAAAATGTATAGTAATAAATATGGACTTTATTTCACAACATAACTTCACACAGAATTTCACAATTATATAGTAAAATGATCAGCCCCAGCTATCTACTAGTTATTTAACATGGCTGGAAAACCACTGGTAAGAAAATCTGCACCATGACTCTAAATTCTATTTTAAAGGCAACAGAGGTGTCTGTAGTATTAACAACCTTGTTGACTAGGGGAGTTTGAGAAATAGAATACAAGTAAACTAATTTAGGATGAGGCAAATATGACTTTTTTCTATTTTTAGTATTAAACATTTCTATTACTAATTTAAATTAGAAGAACTAAATCCTAAAACATGGTTTGCTTAATTACCTTATGTTTGCATATGCATTTAACACTTTTAAATTAATGAACTAATTCTTAATATTCACTTTAGAGTGAGCTGCAATTTCATGAACAACAAAATATGTCAGTGTACTGAATATAATTTGTATCTCCCAAGCTACTCTTAGTGATCAAAGCCAGCCAGATAGGTGGCTCATCCTTGGCTGTAGTCCTTAAGGAAACAACATAAGAAAACTTGGAAAAAAAGTGCAGATTCATATAGTTGATCAAATATGCCTATATTTTCCATCAAAAGTGGGTTATGAAATTGCATTCTTAACAAAGACTCAAAATAATTTTGATTCAGGTTGTTCTCAAACCCACTCTGAGAAACACTGCTCTGAACTATGTGAATCGAGCTTTTCCTCCAAATGCTAACAGGTTAATTACTTTTCAGAATACCTTGATGAGTCTCCAAATTTTCTTTCAGAACGAAGCCTGATTGCAAAGCAATTTTTCTTTTCTTTTTTGGTCTCCTAAGTTGCAGAATGCTTTATTACTCTGGATATATTCTTACAAAATTAGAAACTGCAAACTTACTAATTCATTCATTGTGCTAAAGTAAATAAAAAAAAAAAGCTCTGGAGGTTTTATTCTAGTCTTTAAAATTCCACTGCTCATTTTCTTGTTGAGGTAGCAACTACTTTTGCAATGCAAATGGTGGTGAGCAATTTTCACTGTGTGAAGGAAAAGTAAAATTTTTAAACTATTGAACACATTAAGATGCCTGAAGTATTATTAAATTATCAACTTTACCTCCACAGTTTACAGGTTTTATTTTCAATAGAAGAGTGCAGAGGTTGAGAGCCTATGCTTTGGATCCAGATTGCATGCATTCAAATTCTAAATAAAATTCTAAATTTTCCACTAGCAGCAACATCTTTTCAAACAACTTCCTTAACCTCTCTTGTGCCTCAGTTAAACATAGATAATAATGGTACCTCCTCATGAGGTTTTGATGAGAGTTAAATGAGTTAATACACTTAAAATATTTAAAAGCTTCTGGCATATAGTACATGTGCATTAACTGTTTTATGGTGTTATTCTATTCAAAAATCAGGCAAAATAATGGCAGAATATGACTAAAAGCATATCGAATTTACTGGGAAATTCCCATGTGATCTGAAGGGCAATTTATGTTAAAGATAATAGAAGTTAAAGCCCCCAACCCTATTTGGAAAGGAGAGAAAATAAAAGATTGGATTCTTGTAGCCATGTCCCTCTCACAGCCTAGAAAGTAGAACATGTCAAGTTCTACCCAAATGTCAGGGAATTCACTTTGGAGTGAGTAGGGATCACAGGGCTACAGCCCCACTGGCCTCCTCACTAATTCAACACACTTCCATCCATCCTAAGGCCTACCATGCTCCTTCCAATGCATCCATGAGAGATCCGCTTTTCCCTTATTCAAGCGTTGGCTAAAGTTCACTTCTCAAAGAACTTTTCTCCAATCTCAGAAACTAAAATAGCAGACGCTTCGAATCGCACTCCTTAAACTGCTTTTCCTTCTTAGCACTTATCACTATCAGATATGAAATTATATTGGTGGGCGGATGAGTTTGTTATCTGGTTTTCCAAACAGGAATAAGCTCCATGAGAACAGATACTGTCAGTTTTGTTCCTGCTACAACTTTAGTATGTAGAACAGTGTTTGGCATAAAGTAGGTGCTCAAGGTGGTTGAGCCAATGACACTGGCTAATCGCTAAGAATGCAACACAGTAATAAGACTGGATTTCTAACTGCAATTACGCTCCACTTAACAACGGGGTAAGTTCTGAGAAGTGCATCATTAGGTGATTTTGTCATTGTGTAAACACAATAATAGAGTGTACGTACACAAATCTGGATGGTATAGCCTACTACACACCTAGGCCACATGGTATAGATTACTGCTTTTGGGCATGTTACTATACAAAACAACGCAAGACTAAATCAAGCAGAAGAAAAAACAATGCAATCAAGAGACTCAGTAAAAACAAGATGCACGAGGCTGCTGCCAGAGTAACACAACATGCAGGTTTATAGCAGACGTTTTTAATGAGTCTAGTACACTCTAAAATAACATGAAGAAAGTACAGAATAGTAAATACATAAACCAGTAGCGTAGCTGTATATTATCAACTATTATGTACTGTACATAATTGTATGTTCTTTACTTTTATGTGACTGGCAGTGGCCGCAGAGCAGGTTTGTCTGCACCAGCACCACCACAAACGAGTGAGGACTGCACTGGGCTGCAACCTTATGAGGCACAAGGTCACTAGGGGGTAGGGAGTTTTCACCTCCGTTATAATCTTATGGGACCAGTGTTGTAGATGTGGCCCATCACTGATCAAAAAGTCATTATGTGGTTCACAACTATATTTACTGCTTAAAAAGAATAAAAGCAAATATATAATTACTTTAAAAACTAAAGAGGAAATTAGCCTGGTAGTAGAAAAAAGTAATTGGATGCTCATACGCTGCTTACTTTTTGGAATTCCAATTCTTGGAAGCTAAGATTCACATAACAGTTTGTAACCCCCCAAAATTTCATGTTTATGCCATGGTATTCTCTTCACAGCAGCATATTAAAAGATGGCTGAAATGTCAGAGAAAAATATGTGAAGTTATTTTAATGAATTGAAGATCAACTATTTGAAAGCAACCCTACTAAATTTAAAGACAACATCTAAGCCTAATTGGTCAATTTTTATTACTCAAATTCTTTAAAAGAAATTCAAATTTTTGTTTTTCTGTTGTATTTTCAACAGTGGAAGAATCTATATAATTTGAACAAGCAATTTTTTTTAAATACATCTTTATTGATTTCAGAGAGAGGAAGGGAGAGAAAGAGATAGAAACATCAATGATGAGAGAGTCATTGATTAGCTGCCTCCTGCACACCCCCGACTGGGGATGGAGCCCACAACCCGGGCATGTGCCCTGACCTGGAATCGAACCCCAATCGCCTGGATCCCAGGTCAATGCTCAACCACTGAGCCACGCCCGGCTGGGTGAACAAGCAATTTTTTAACTTTTAAAAAATCATTATAAGATGGCTTTCTTCTATCAAATTAATAATAAGCATTCATTTATTTCCTTAAAATTGTGACTATCCTTAGAACAATTTGCAAAATAGATAAAACTTATGTTTTTTTGGTTTCTTTTTTATTGATTTTTTTTAGAGAGGGAGGAAGGGAGCAAAAGAGAGAGAGAGAAGCATTGATGTGAGAGAGATACATCAATTGGTTGCCTCTCATACACACCTCAATCGGGGGATCAAACCCGCAACCTAGGTGTGTGCCCTGACTGGGAGCCGAACCTGGTACATTCCATTGCACATGAGGACATTCCGGTCAACTGAGCCACACTGACCGGGGCAAGTTATGCTTTGTTTTTGTTTGTTTTTTGTGTTTTTAATACATTGCACTTTGAGAGTTCACTCTCTTTTTTCTTTCTCATTTTTGTCTGTTACGAAATTTGCTCCATTTCATAAACTTTTTTTTCTTCATCCAGATGCTTCACTGCCCTGTCCCTCCACCTCTCACACAAGATAAGAGACATTTTTCTGTCCTTAGCATGAAAATCTGTGTTTCATTTCTTCACAATAACTGTATATTTAATTTATAACTTGTCTCATCAGACATAAAGAATGACATAATTCCTGAAACACTAATCAGAAAGAATCTATTCACCCCTATGTTCATAGCAGCCCAATTTACAATAGCTAAGATCTGAAAACAGCCCAAGTGCCCATCAGTAGATGAGTGAATAAAAAAGCTCTAGGGTATTTACACCATGGAATACTATGCAGCTGTAAAGAAGAAGAATCTCGTACCCTTTGGGACAGTATGGAAGGACCTCAAGAATATTATGCTAAGTGAAATAAGCCAGGCAGAGAAAGACAAACATCACATGATCTCACTTATATGTGGAATCTAAAGAACTTAATAAACTGACGAACAAACTAGATTCAGTGACATGGAAGCATGGATCAGACTGATGAATCTCAGAGGGAAGGTGGGGGTGGGTGGGGAGAGATTAATTAAAGAATTTAAATATATATTTAAATAAATATATACATATATATACATATATATACATATATATACACATATATATACACATGCACAACCCATGGACCCAGACAATAGTGTGGGAAGGGACTGGGGGGGAGGGGGGGAGGAGACAGGGTGGAAGGGGTGAATGGGGAAAAAAGAGGACATCTGTAATATTTTGAAAAACTAAAAAAGAAAAGAATCAGAAGGGGGAAAAAACAATGACATAATTAATAAACTACACTGTTTAGCAGAGGGGATATGGTAAGATGAAAAGAGAATTGAATTTAAGAGACAGTATAAAACTTTTATGTACTGTGGCACTACAGTCTATCAGATATGTGACTTCTAACAAGGTATTTAACCTCTCTGAGCCTTAAAATAAGAATAAAGCCTATCCTTAAAATCCTTTACAAATCCTTAAAATAAGAATAAAGCCTATCTCATAGGATTGTTGTAAGGAAAGTTGTCCAGTCTTGTGTTAATATACATTCATGATACATTTAATAGATAAACTCTTGAAGGAGCTTTCTGGAGATAATGGTGTTTTTCTGTTCTAATGGTTAAAGAAATTTTCAAACAGGAGAGACTCTTCAGCACTTCTCTAATTCCCCTACATATAAGCTCTAATTTTAACTTTCTCCCTATTTATAGTTACCAAAAATAGCAATACATTAAGATGATTGCCTTTCTTAAAAAAAAAAAAAAAGCTAAAACAAGAAATTAAAAGAATTAACTTCTAAGTCAAGATGTTAGTAATAAAGCTTACTTATCTAATAAATAAATAATTTTATCTAATATTAGATTAAATTATAGTTTTGCTAAGCAAGTAAATATGTAGGCTTTTTCCCTTATTATTTTATTATGTTAGTCACCTAGACTGAAATTATTAAAACCAATTTAGCTTGAATCACAGTTGAAAAATTCCAGTGCTCAGAGCACTGATAATAATCTGGAAATAATGCAAGTTATGCTCCACAAGGTTAACTTATGATTAATTCTGTATTTTATTGTGATGATTCTGATTTCACAAATGCACACAGGAGAGCCATGTTTTTTTTCTGAATTTGAGCACTTACTGTCTCACCAGATGCACATGATCACAGGTTGTGCATTTTTGATTATTTGTTAGAGCCTTTTAGTCAGGTTTTTGCCATCAGCAGGCAAAATGAAGTCATTTTATGCAATAGATTAAAGGGTGGTGTTTTGGCCTTTACTTTCAAGGTAAAGCTATGTTCATAACAACAATGAATCTACGGTAGCAATAAGGGGGGGGAATCAAAGCACTAGTATTTTCTTTCAAATAGCTTCATAAAAAATTAAAGAAAATATGACAACACATCCAAATTTATTAGGGAAAAAAGGAAATGCGGTGGATTAGAAAAAGCATTAAACTCAGAATCAAAACACTACTATTATTTATCTCCAGCTTTGTCACAGCTGTGCATCTTTGGGAAAGTCAGTCACTTCAATATTCTTGGCTTTTGTGCCAGTTTCTAAGGCTGACTAAAAAACCATCCCCAAACACAGTGGCTGAAAACAACAATATTGCTTATGACCTTGCAGTGTGGGCAGTGCTCTCAGCAGGGGAAACTTCCTACTGGGATGTCTCTGCTCTGCTTGACATCACCTGGGGTGGACAGATCCTAGGAATAGTGATCATGTGAAATGAAGCCTCACTCACTCTCCAATCTGGGAAAACTCAGACAGCTTGGGCCAGCACAGTTAGAATTTTTTAGATAGTTCTCTGTTTCTGTGAAGTCTACCTTCATGTTGGCTTTTTGGGGAACAATCTTCTTTATCATATGTGAAAAATGACCAGGTTGTATTAGATAATCTCTAAAGTCTCTTTCATCTCAGAAAGTTTTGTAAGTCTCTAATTAAATGGAAACAGTAGTAGCTTGAAAGTGATCTGAGTCAGCTAGCATATGTTAGCACTGGGACAGAGAGGAACTTCAGACAGCAAGTAGCTCTAGAAGTGTATAAAGCATCTAACTCAGCAAATGACCACATTTTTCAGTATTAAGGACTATGTGACATTACAAATGCAACACTCGTCTAAAAGGATGCAATTTCCAGGACAGAGGGCAGGTTGACTGTTCCATGTCATTTAGTCTTTCTCTTTAACAACCTAATTATTATCATGGCTCATTTACATTTTGAACACCAGTTGTGATATAAAGAGCTGACAATACACTGTTACTGCTAGGATTTAAAAAAGTCCTGAGTACTTATGTATGTATATGTGTATATATATATTTTTTAACATAGTACTAATCTATATAATACTTTGGGTCATAATAACAGAATGCTGTTTTGCATGTCCATCCTCGGCCTTGATGACCCATCTGATAGTAACCGACTAGGGATAAGAATCAGTTACCAGCGATTGATTGTCTTTAACAACAAAAATTAACCTTCTTGCCCGGCTGGGCATGGCTCAGTGGTTGAGCATTGATCTAGGATCCAGTAGATCACGGTTCGATTCCCAGTCAGGGCACATGCCCAGGTTGCGGGCTCGATCCCCAGTCGGGGGCGTGCAGGAGGCAGCTGATCAGTGACTCTCTCATCACTGATGTTTCTCTCTCTCTCTCCCTCTTCCTTCCTCTCTCTGAAATCAATAAAGATATATTTTTTTAAAAAATTGACCTTCTTGAAATCTAGCAAACTACATATATCAGTTAGGGTGAGTACAATGAAACAAGGAGAATCCTCTAAGATCATGAGGAAAGAATCCAACTATAAACAGATGTATAAAATATCAACCACTCCATGCTGATGTTTTATATGTGTTTTAAAGCATAATGAGTTATCCTGATATTATTATTATGCATTCAAAAACCACATTTATCTATGCCAAATATGTTATGATGGCTTTCAGTAAGTAGATGGCTTTCCAGTGTAAGGCAGCTTATTAAACAAAGCATGGACACCAGACAGCTGTTTCCTATCTTCTAACAGAGTAATCTGCATTTTACCAGTTGGAAGACTTACACCCACAAAGGCTAAAGCTTGCGAGGTCACCTCGTTTATCAATCTCAGTCTTGTAAATTATTGGTATTGTGACGTGAGCCTGACTTTAAATTCTGCACTTTATGTGCCTCTATTATTTCACATAAAAGGAAAATGGCACAAACACAAGAGGAATGCCTGTACTGCATTGCGCAATCTCCCCAAAGTGTGACTGTAAATATGCAAAGACACTTTAATATCTAAGTGGCCTTAAATAAGCAGTTCGTGGGCACCCTGAAACTTCTCTTTTCGATGGAGCATATTTTCCCAGTACATTGGAACCATTTCTGATACCCATCTGTGACCTGAATGTAAAAATCTAATATTTGGCTGTATAGTAATAACTTTTTAGGATTCCATTATGTTCAAGTGGAATCTCCATAAAATATCTGGGAAGAGAAGCAAGCTAGGTGAACATAAATGAAAATTGGTTTTCAAAGATAAAGAAATTAGCATTCAAAAATCCTTTTGATGATGACCATGACAGTGGTTCTCAATTTTTCCACCATGGTTTTTAGCATATTTTGAAGTATAATTTTATCTTTAAATTCCATGCCAGATTTGTATTCCATCCCATGATTCCTGAGTTGACGTAAGTATATAAAAATAATATTTAAGAACTCTTTTCCCCCCAGAAAATCTTCAAGTACAACAGATGCCAAGAAATTGAGTTTCAAGTTCATGGTTTCAAGCTCCGTCTCAAATACTTGCCACACACACCAGAGGGATATTTAACTCCCATTTTAAGAAGACAGCATTTCCATTAATAAAATCAAACTTTGATTTCCCACATTTGTCAATAAAAAGAGATTCTCTACTAGGAGAAAGATGTTTAAACCAAGCTGCTTTTACTCTTGTCCCTGAGATTCATTGTCCTTTCTGGAATCTTTTTTATGATCACAGCTACACCATCACTGGTGTCTCAGAAAAGTCATTACTAATTACAACAGAATAAACGAATGCCCATATAAGAGATATATACAGCAGCAACAGTAGCAGAAGGAATGCTTTGTTATAGAGTCTATTAATCTGAATAGAAAAGCATTCTAAATGACCACTGAATGGATAGAACTGTACTAAATCTAATTATTGGAAATAACAAATTAAAAAGCCATGTTCCAGCATTATTCTCTAATGGAAATGTATGTGTGTATTATACATATAATTTGCTCCAGAATAACTGTATAAGTATATCAAATATTTCTTCTTAGTAGACTTTATTTTTTAGAGCAGTTTTAGATTTAGAGCAAAGTTGAGGGAAGGTAACAGAGATTTCCCATATATCACCTGCCTCAAAGCAGCCTTCCCACTATCAAAATGGCAGGCAAGAACGGTACATTTGTTTCAGTCAAGGAACCTACACTGACACATCATTATAACCCAAAGCCCAGAGTCTACATTAAGCTTCACTCTTTGTGTTGTATATTCTGTGGGTTTGATAAATGAATAATGACATGTATCTACCATTACATATCATAGAGGGTAATTTCATTACCCTGAAAAGACTCTGTGCTCCACCTATTCATCCCTTTCTTTTCACTCACTGTTAGCAAATACTGATAACTTTACTGTCTCCATAGTTTTGCCTTTTCTAGAATATTATAAATATTATGTACAATATCATGTCATCTGCAAATGACAGTTTTACTTCCTCCTTTCCAATTTGGATGCCTTTTATGTTTTCTTCCTGTCTGATGGCTGTGGCGAGGACTTCCAGAACTATGTTGAACAAGAGTGGTGAAAGTGGACACTCCTGTCTTGTTCCTGTTTTTAAGGGAAATGGTTTTAGTTTTTGCCCATTGAGTATGATGTTGGCTGTAGGTCTGTCACATACGGCCTTTATTATGTTCAGGTATGATCCCTCTATTCCCACTTTGCTGAGAATTTTTATCAGAAATGGGTGCTGGATTTTGTCGAATGTTTTTTCTGCATCTATTGATATGATCATATGATTTCTGTCCTTCATTTTGTTTATGTGATGTATCACGTTTATTGATTTGCGGATGTTATATCAGCCTTGCATCACCCGAATACTATATTTATTAAATAATTTCTTCACTGTGATTTTAGAACAGTGTAGTCATAGACACAATTTTTTCAATTTTAGATAAAATTTTAAAAGTATAACCAAATTATTTAATTTACAGCTAAGTCTATTATAACTTTATAGTTATAATGAGCAGTTATATAGTCTTTGAGCACTCATTTAACGGTTGTAGTAAATTATACTTCAAAATTCTGCCTCACTTCATAAAGACATTAGTCATCTCCCTAAAAGAATTATTATTTAAATTGAGATTTAGCTATTTGTGCTCATATTTCTTGTATAAATTATATGACAATGCTTTTCAGAGAGAGTTCAGAGAGTGTCACTGATTCATACGTACACAAATAGGAAATGCCAAGAAATCCACTTCCCAAATGCTAGTATGTGGAGCCTAGTGGCCCTAATCCTCAGTGAAACAAGTATAACTGGCAAAAATTATATTTTTTTAAAAATTAAATTATCTCAAAAGATATAGACTACCAAACTGACTGAAAGATAATGGAAGATTTGAACAGAACTATAACAGGTAATGAGATCAAGTGAGAATTCTCTCACAAAGACAAAAAACAGGCCCAGAAAGCTTTACTTATTGAATTCTAACAAAAATTTGCAGAAAAATATCAATTCCTTACAAGCAAACTCTTGCAAAAAATGCAAGTTAAGAGAACACTCTCAACTCATTCTACGAGGCCAATAATAACCTGATACCAAAACCAGACAACAATATCACAAGAAAAAAAAATCTTGTGCGTATGTAGACACAAAAATACTCAACCAAATACTACTCAACTGAATCCAGCAACAAAAAAGAGCTACACACCATGAAAAAAAGGGGGGGGACTTTTATGCCATTTGTTCCCAAACCTAGATAGCTTTAACATCTGGGAAAATATTAATATAGTACACCGGATCATCAGAACAAATGACGAAATGTAAACGATCATTTCAATAGATACAGAAAAAAGACTTGACAAATTTCAACACCTCTTCATGATAAAAATACAAAGTACAATGCCCTTTATCAATTTGATAAAAGGCATGTACAGAGGGGAGGGGAAGCTGGCGGCGGGCGCTGTGAGAAGCAGCAGAGGCCCCGCTCCCAGCCACAGACTCGATTTACTCCTAAAATCCCACGTAGCCAGCTTGGAAAAACCAGAGAAACATACCTGAGTGGACGGAGTGCGAGTGGGGAGCACTGAAGACACATCACGGAGTCCGGTAAGAGGGGGGGGCGTAGGAAGGGGGAGCCCCCTGAAGCCTGTGCTGGGCTCCGAGCCCGGAGGCCTGGAGGCTGCAAAGCTCCCTCCCCTCGGGAGTGCGGACGGCATCCAAAGTGGGGATCCCACACCCGGAGCAGAGAGGGGAAGGGGCGCCCCCAGCACAGGGCAGAGGGGCCCAGGGAGCGGTGAGTCCCGGAGGGGATGGTGCCTTCCTAGGAAACAGAGCCTCTGATGGCGGAAGGCGCGTTCCTAGGAAACAAAGCCTCTGATGGCGGCCGGCGCCTTCCTAGGAAACAGCCTCTAATGGCGGCCGGCGCCTTCCTAGGAAACAAAGCCTCTGATGGCGGCCGGCGCCTTCCTAGGAAACAAAGCCTCTGATGGCGGACGGCACCTTCCTAGGAAACAAAGCCTCTAGTGACCGTTGCGACCGGTGTCTGATGCTCGGGTGCTGGCCACAGGGAAGGTCCCAAGGTCTGTGGCACCTGAGTGGTAAGGGACCAGAGGACTGCGCTGAGCGGCCACACACGGGGACCCCCTGCCTCCCTGTGGGGCACTGTGTTGAGCCCCAGAAAGCGCTGAATTTGCGGGGCGCAGGGGAGGGGAAGAGCCCTCCCGCCCTGAGCTCCCAGTTAGGAGAGGGTGGGATCTGTGACCAGCCCTGAGGGGCCCCATGGTGGTGCGTGAAGCCCCCCCAGCTTTGCTGAGACCAGCCATGCAGGGAGCTGTGTGGAGCTGACTTTGGGTTGTCCCCCACCCTCCCCGCTGGGTGCCTTGTCCGCAGGCAGCGGGACCTTGCAGGGCGGCCTCTCTGCCTGTGTGTTGCTTTGTGTGTTTTTGAGTCTGATGCTGGAACTGGCTCCCACCTTCCCAACATGCTCTGGGGGACAGACCAGGGGAGGCTGGGGTTGGGGTCTGCACAGTAGACGGTCTGAGGGGCGGGCCTGGAGCGACCAGCCAACCAGAGCTGAGCAGGGAGGGCGGAGCCCGCCGGCCTCTCCTGCAGCCGGGAGCACCGCCCCCAACAGGAGAGGGGCAGGTCCCACTCACTGAGGCCCCAGACACCCCCCAGGGCACAGGCCTGAGGGGGAAGGGAGAGCAGCTCACAGGAGGACTTTACAAGAACAAGACTCTCAGGGACTGTTGTGTGGGAACTGGAGGAAACACTGAAACCCTGCTGGGGGCTGGGCAGGCAAAGGGCTCACCAGAATGTGTTCTTAATCAGACCCACTGAGCCCAGGCTGCTGAAACGGCCCATACAGAAAAGGCAACAGGAGGAAATCAATCTGAAGCTGCAGCAGGACAGAGCCTGGGGAACTAGAATCAGAGGGACTGAGCTGCTGGCAGTGGAGCAGAGAATAACTAGCGCAGAGTGAGCGCCTGACAGCGACACCTCTAAGGGGAGGGATACGATGGGCTACACTAGCCACCCTGCACCCTAAAGACTACAGAAGACTCTGGGGTAAGACCAGGCAACTACAAGGTTGCAAAATAGCTGACAAGAGGAGGTGGCTCACGGAGAGCCTCAGGTCAACCATCTACCTAAGGACACCAGAGCCAAACCTAGATGGCTCCTCACATTGGCTGATACACAAGCACCTCCCAGGAGAATAAAAATCAGCACAAAAAACCATGACCCTCAGACAGCATAAGCTGCCCAGAAGAAACCCACCTGATTGACTATCTTTTTTTCTTCTGTTTTTTTTTTGTTTTGGTTTGGTTTGTTTTTGTTTTTTTTGTTTGTTTTTTGTTTGTGGGTTTGTTTATTTTTTTCTCTTTTTTTCCTGAGGAAAAAGAGCAAGGAGAGAAAATTTGTTTTTTCTTCTTTTTTAAATTTTATAATAAATTTTTAAAAATTTTTTTAAAAGTTTTTAACTAAATTTTTTTCTCATTTTTTATAAAAGAATCTGTCTTGCTTAGCTTGTTTTTAGTTTTGTTTTGGTTATTTGCTTTGTTTTATTTTATCCTTGCTTCTACTATCGAGACTTTCCTGATATCCCTGCTTAACGACTGGGACTTTATCATTACAACCAAGTTTACTGCTTTCCTCTATAGTTTCCCCCAAATCTCTTACTGGACTCCCTTCCTGCTTGGGCTTTATCTCTCTCTTTCCTCTTGATCCATTGGCATAAGTTTTTCTTTTTCTTTTTCTACTTTTCTTTCATTCTTTTGTTATCCTCCCTACTGTTTTCCTGTCTTTTTGTTCAATTGTTGGTTTCTCTTATCCTCTTTATGGTATTTTTGTTTTCTCATTTTCAACTACTATCCTATTCCTATTCTCTCCCTTAATTTTTTGCTGGCCCTTCTTTCAGAATCTTTTCTCTGCTTCTGTTATCTCCCAGTAGCTTCTCTATTTTTTACATTTTAGTTTATTATTATTTTCTAAATTTTCACCAGTATTAACAGCAATATACATCTCTCTAAGAGTTACTTTTCTTTCTCTCTTTCTTTTTTTAAAACACTTTTTTTTGTGTGTGTTCTTCCTTCACTCTCCCAGTTCTATTTTCATGTGGATTGTTTTCATCATGACTGTCAAGATATTTTGTAAGATACTTCTTGTTTCCAGGAAGTTTAGTTGTGTATTGTCCTGCCTTGCCACAATGAGGTTGAGGCTGAGACACAGTTAGCCAACCTGAGAGGAGGACTGGTCAAGGACAATCTAGACCCAACCACAATAGGATAACATAAAGAAAGTACAAATGGGACACCCACAAGAGGGACATGCCTAGAGAAAAGAGCTCAGAAGTATAAGTAAAACACACCTCTGGGCTCCACTGGACCCAGAAAACAAAATCCCATCCCACAAGACTGGGAGACAGCAAATATATCTAATATATAGATACAAACACTAAGACCTACCAAAATGGGGAGACAAAGAAACAACCCCCAAATTAAAGAAACAACCCCCAAATTAAAGAAACAACCCCCAAATTAAAGAAACAACCCCCAAATTAAAGAAACAACCCCCAAATTAAAGAAACAACCCCCAAATTAAAGAACAGGAAAAATCTCCAGAAAAATACTTTGATAAGATGGAGTTAATCAAGTTATCAGAAACGGAGTTCAGAGTATTGATTATAAAGATGTTCAAGGAACTTAAGAAGACACTAGATGATAAGATCGAGGACCTTAGTGAAAACATGAAAAAAAGATACATACCATAAAGAAAACTCAGACAGAGATAAAGAATGCTGTATCTGATATCAAGAATGCACTGGAAGGAATTAAAAGCAGGCTCAATGAAACAAAGGATAGAATAAGTGACTTAGAAGACAAGGTAGAAAAAAATCACACAATCAGAGCAGCAAAAAGAAAAAACACTTAAAAAGCATGAGGACAGTCTAAGGGAGCTTTGGGACAACATGAAGCAAAACAACATTCACACTGTAGGAGTGCCAGAGGGGGAGGGAAGAGAGCAAGGGTAGAGAACTTGGTGGAGGAAATAATGATAGAAAACTTCCCTAGGATGCAAAGGAGAAAGCCACACAAGTTCAGAAAGCACAGAGGGTTCCAAACAAGAGGTACCCAAAGAGACCCACTCCAAGACACATCATAATTAAAATGGCAAATGTCAAGGACAAAGAAAATATTAAGGGCTGCAAGAGAGAAACAAGCAGTGACCTATAAGGGAACCCCCATAAGGCTGACAGCTGATTTCTCAACAGAAACTCTTCAGGCCAGAAGGGAGTGGCATGAAGTTCTCAAAGTAATGAAAAGCAAGAACATGAAACCAGGATTTCTTTATCCAGCAAGGCTATCATTTAAAATTGAAGGTGAAATAAAGAGATTCCCAGACACAAAAAAAAAAAAGGCTAAAGGAGTTCACTACCACCAAACCAGCATTGCAAGAAATGCTAAAAGGACTGCTTTAAGAAAAAGAAGGAATAGTGAGAGAAAGGTACATCAGCATAAAGGGAAAATGGCATTAAATAAGTTGATATCAATAGTAACCTTAAATGTAAACAGAATAAATGTTTCCATCAAAAGACAAAGGGTAGCTGAATGGATAAGAAAAACAGGACCCAAATATATGCTCTCAACAAGAGACCCACCTGAGAGCAAAAGACTCACACAGGCTAAAAGTGAAGGGATTGAGTAAAATATTCCATGCAAATGGAAAGGAAAAGAAAGCTGGAGTAGTGATTCTTATTTCTGACAAAACAGACTTCAAAATAAAGACCATAACAAGAGACAAAGATGGTCACTACATATTACTAAAGGGATCAATCCAACAGGAGGAAATAACACTTATAAGCATTTATGCACCAATATAGGAGCACCTAAATATATAAAAAATTTCTTAGGGGACTTTAAAGGGGAGATTGACAGCAACACAATCATAGTGGGGGACTTTAACACCCCACTGTCAGCATTGTACAGATCATCAAGACAAAAAATCAACAAGGAAACACAGACCTTAAGTGACTCACTAAACCTAATGGATTTAATTGACATTTACAGAACATTTCACCCCAAAGCAGCAGAATACACATTCTTCTCAAGTGCACATGGAACATTCTCAAAAACAGACCACATGTTAGGGCACAAGGCAAGTCTCTACAAATATAAGGAGGTTGAAATCATACCAAGCATCTTCTCAGATCACAATGCCATGACAGCAGAAATCAACCACTATAAAAAAAACCCTCAAAAATATTCAAACACATGGAGGTTGAATAGCATGTTATTAAACAATGAATGGGTTACCACTGAGATAGAGGAAGAAATCAAACACTTCATGGAAAGTAAAGAAAATGAACAGACAACAACCCCAAATCTATGGGACACGGTGAAAGCAGTCCTGAGAGGAAAATTCATAGCATTACAGGCCTATCTCAAGAAATGGGCAAAGGACTTGAATCGACACTTCCCTAAAGAGGACATACAGATGGCCGAGAGACACTTGAGAAAATGCTCAACATCGCTAATCATCAGAGAGATGCAAATTAAAATCACAATGAGGTATCACTTCACACCTGTCAGAATGGCTACCATCAGCCAATCAACAAAGGACATGTGCTGGCAAGGGTGTGGAGAAAGGGGAACCCTAGTACACTGCTGGTGGGAATGCAGACTGGTGCAGCCACTATGGAAAACAGTATGGATGTTCCTCAAAAATTAAAAATGGAGCTGCCTTTTGACCCAGTGATTCCACTCCTAGGAATGTATCCTAAGAATCCTGAAACACTAATCAGAAAGAATATATACACCCCTATGTTCATAGCAGCACAGTTTACAATAGCTAAGATCTGGAAACAGCCCAAGTGCCCATCAGTAGATGAGTGGATAAAAAAGCTGTGGCACATTCATACCATGGAATACTACGCAGCTGTAAAGAAGAATGTCGTACCCTTTGGGACAGTATGGATGGATCTGGAGAATATTATGCTAAGTGAAATAAGCCAGGCAGAGAAAGACAAACATCACATGATCTCACTTATACGTGGAATGTAAAGAACTTAGTAAACTGATGAACAGAATAGATTCACTGACATGGAAGCATAGATGAGACTGAGGAATGTCAGAGGGATGGGGGAGGGCAGGTGGGTGGAGGGGGAGAGAGTAACCAAAGAATTTATATGCACATATGCACAACCCAAGGACACGGACAATGGTGGGGAGTGGGACTGGGGAGGGGGATGGGGTGGAACAGGTCATCAAGGATAAAAAGGGACATCTGCAATATTTTAAACAAAAATAAAATTTAAAAATATAAAAAAAAAGATAAAAGGCATCTACAAAATAAAAACGGCTAACTCACATACTATTTAGCTAACATTTAAATATAAGATGTCTCCCCTTACGATTATGATGTCTATTCTAGCCACATCTACTCCACATGTACTAGAAGTTGTAGCCAGGAACACTAGGAGGCAAAAAAGTAGAAATAAGAGAAGAAAGAAGGAAAGGAGAAAGAAAATTAGGGGTGAAAAATAGAGAAAAAGATGGACAAGAAATAGTAGAAGTTGAAGTAAAAAAAAAATTTAAAAACTAGTAAAAGGCATGAGTTCAGCATGGTTGTAGGATATAGAATCAGTATACAAAAATAAATTGTATTTCTGTAAACTTATAATGAATAATCCAAGAATAAAATTAAGAAAATTCCATTACTGTAGCATAAAAATAGGAACAAATTTAGCAAATTTATTTTAAAAACCTATACTCTAAAAACTGCAAATCATTTTTGAGGGAAATTAAAGATCCAAATAAATAGAAATATCTCACATGTTAATGTAATAGAAGACTTAATATTATTAAGATCACAATATTCTCTCCTTTTTTTTTCCCTCTACAGAATATCACAATCCTTATTGAAATCTCAGCTGGTTTCTTTGTCAAAATTGAGAAGCTGATACTAAAATTCAAACATCTTATGCAATGCAAGAAACCAAGAATGACAAAAAAATCTTGGAAAAGAATAAAGTTGAAGTTTTCAGATTTTAAACCTCAAAATTTACTACAAAGCTACAGTAATCAAGACAGTAGGGAAGCATATAAAGATACATATACAGATCAACAGAATAAAATTTAGAATCCAGAAATAAATTCTCACATTTTCAGCAAAATTGATTTTCAACCACTTACCAAAACAATTCAACAGTGAAAGTAATGATTTTTTTTAAAAAAATGATGCTGGGATAACTGGATATCCACATGCAAGTCTACATGGATATCCACATCTGTATATTGTACAAATATGGACTTAAATTGGATCATAAACCTAAACATAAAAGCTAAAACATAACATTTAAAAGAAAACATAACATTAAATCATAGTATCCTTGGATTAGGCAATGGTTTCTTAGATATAACACCCAAGAACAAAAAAAGAAAAAAATAGAAATTTTTAGCATTAAAATTTTAAACTTTTGTATTTCAAACTACGTATATTAAAAAAGTGAAAAGACACCACAGCATGGGAGAAAAATTTTGCACATCACACACTTTATAATGGACTTTAACTGATTATATAGGAACTCTAGCAGCTCGACATAAAAAATCAAAGAGAAACGGCAATTAAAATAATGGGCAGAGAATATGAGTAGACCATTGCTCCACATATATACAAATGGCAATAAGCACATGAAAAGATGCTCAACATAATTAGATGTCAGGAAAATGCAAATCAAAATCACAATAGCATACCATTCTATACCCATTAGAGTAACTACAATATTTAAGAAGACAATAACACATTTTGGTGAGAATGTGGAGAAATTATACACTTCACGCACTGCTGATGGGAGAGCAAAATATTTCAACCAGTTTGGAAAACAGTCTGGCAATTACCCAAGAGATAAACATAAAATTACCATATGATCTATTAAGTTTATTCCTAGATATATACCCTAGAAAAAGTAAAACAAATAGACACACCAAAACATGTATATGGATGCTCCTGGTAGCTTTATTTGTAATAATCTAAAAAGTAAAAACTCAACTGTCTATCAAGTGACAAATGGATAAATAAAATGTCATATATCCACACAATTTAAAATTATTTGGTAGCCCGGCCGGGCCTCGCTCAGTGGTTAAGCGTCGACCTAGGATCCAGGCATGATCAGGGCACATGCCTGGGTTGTGGGCTGCAGGTGATCAATGACTCTCTCATCATTGATGTTTCTATCTCTCTCTCTCCCTCTCCTTTCCTCTCTCTGAAATCAATAAAGATATATTAAAAAAAAATTATTTGGTAAAAATAACAAATTATTGATATATGCTGCAATGTGAATAAATATTTGTTAAATGAAAGAGGTCAATCACAAAGTACCACGTATCATATGATTCCATTTATATGAAATGTCTAGAATAGGCAAATCTAGAGAGACAGAAAGTAGATTATTGGTTGCCTTAGGGCTGGGAAATTAGAAGAAATATGAAAAGTTTCAGTGGGTATGACATTTTCCTTTAGGGTAATGAAAATGTTCTAAAATTAGATATTGGTCATAGTTGCTCAACTCTGTGAATATACCCCAAACCACTGACTTCTACATTTTAAATATGTGAATTCTATTCTATGGAAATTATGCCTCAAAAAAGTTGTTAGTTTAAGAAAAGAAAATTCTATTTTAAGGAATTACCGCAAATGATGAAAAAGATTTATACCCCAAAATTGGAAACATTAAAAATATGAAAAAATATTGGAAAGATCAAAATATTTATGGTAAGTTACATGATATAATAATGTATTCTTATTAAAAATAGTATTTACAAATTGTTAATCATAACATAGAAAGTGTTCTTGTTAGAATAGTAAGCAAAAGAAGACGGAATCTTATCAATAATGAAATTGTGTATATTTTAAAAATAGCATAAATATTAATATGTTAAAATATTAATAGCTGTTGTCTGTGTAGTAGTAGTATTAGTGATTTTTATTTCAATTTTGTTTCACATTTTGTAATTTTCCAAATTTCCTATAATATACAATTTTAATGGAGAGGTATTTTTAAAATAAATAAGAATATTTAATTATAAATTGAGATCTGTTTTCAATTGATAGACTAATAGGTATTACTCCACAAACTCATTTTAACAATGGTTAATGATAATTGAACGGGTAGATGTTTATTTTTCATTTATTCATCATTGTTTTTAGTTAATGGGGCTTCACATGAGCATTGAAAATAATTGAGTATGCAAATATATTCATTGGCATCTTTAATTAAAAGTATCTATAAGAGAGATTAAAGATGGCTGTGGACTGAGTGGAAGCTACACTGACACTCTCCTGGGAACAAACTGGAATTACAACTAAAATATAGAAAAAACATCCTAAATAATCAACTGCAACTGAAGATGAGCTGGAGAGCACCCTCAAAACCAAGGAGGGAAAGTGGAGGCCACATAGAGACTGGTAGGAAGTGCAGGGGTGTGAGAGGGCTGGCTGGGCTCCCACAGGCAGCAGCTAAAGGTCCACAGGGATATCTCAACTGTGGGGGGCGTTCCCACTGAGGACTCTGGGGCATAAACCCCAGGCTGGGCTTCCCAGCCAAGAGCACCAGAACTGAGAAAGGTACCCCCATAACATCTGGCTGTGAAAAGCAGCCAGGTTTCTACCTGCCAGGGAGAAACGGTTGGAAATGGAGGCGCCCTCTTAAAGAGCCAATGCACAAGGTTTTTGTGCAGCCACACTCACCTTGGGCTCCAGCAGAGGGAGGGCAGAGTAGACTGGAGCTGTGTGAGGAGTATCTAAGGTTGTGGGCTCTGGAGACAAAGCTCAGAGGGTACCCCTCTGGATTCCTGTGCCAAGTCATTCCCCCATACAGAAGACATCTTTCACTGTCAGACATTTACCTTCCAAGCAGCTTATGCCTAGGGGGGAAAAACTGATGCACCTTGCTAGAAAACATCTGGCCTTACCCTGTGGATTTTCTATGGCCTGAAGCTCATTAAGAGAATCAGATTAATCAACCTGCAGGCAGAGGCAGACCTCAGAGTGCTTTGAGTATTTGCCTGATTTGCTTCTGGACCAGGGCCTTGGAAAAGCAGACTTTGTTGTGCATCTTGGTCCTGTCCAAATGCACCCAGCCCCAACAGAGGAGACATCAAGCTGAGGGTTGTTGATAGTTCCAAACAGGGTACTCAAAGCCAGTTACAAACTGTGTCTGACACTGGCCTGCACCAGAGACCTTCCAAAAACACTGAGAGTCCTAGCAGGACTATCTAATACAAAGTAGCAAACCCAAATGGGCAGCCAAAATGGGAAGACAAAAAAAAAGCCCCAAATAAAAGAACAAGTGTCCAGAAAAAGAGCTAAATGAAAAGGAGATAAGCAATCTATCAGACAGAGAGTTCAGAATACTGATTGTAAGGATGCTCAATAGCATAAAAAAATATATGGAAACTATGAAAAATGACCAGTCAAAAATGAAGAATGACATAGCAGAAATGAAGAATACATTGGAAGGAATAAACAGCAGATTAGAGGAAGCTGAGTATCAGATCAGAGAATTAGAAGTCAGGGTAGAAAAAAATCACTCAATCAGAGATCCAAAAAGAAAAAAACAATTGAAAAACAGGAGGACGGTTTAAGGGAGCTGTAGGACAACATGAAACATAACAATATTTTCATCATAGAAATACCAGAAGAAGTCAAAGTACGCAAGGTTTAGACAACCTTTTTGAAGAAATAATGACAGAAAACTTCCCTAACCTAGTGAAGGAAAAAGTCACACAAGTTTAAGAGGCACAGAGAGTTCCAAGCAAGAAGAATCCAAAGAGGCCTACTACCAGGCACATCATAATTAAATGCCAAAACTTCAAGACAAAGACAGAATATTAAAGGCAGCAAGAGAAAAGCAAGCTGTTACCTACAAAGGAGCTCCCATAAGGCTGTCAGCTGACTTCTCAACAGAAACTCTACAGGCCAGAAGGGAATGGCATGAAGTATTCAAGATAATGCAAAACAAGGATCTGAAACTAAGACTACTCTATCCAGCAAGGCTATCATTCAAAATAGATAGTGAGATAAAGAGCTTCCCAGATAAAAAAAGGCTAAAGGAGTTTATTACCACCAAACCAGCATTGCAGAAAATGTTAAAGGGACTGCTATAATTAGAAGTAGAAATAGAAGCCTTTCAAGAAATGTTAAAGGGACTGCTGTAATAATAAGAATAAATAGAGAGAGAAACATAGGCATAAAGAATTAAATTGGCAATAAATAAGGACCTATCAATAATAATCTTAAGAACTTTAAGTGAGAGATCAACAGCAATACAGTCACAGTTGTGGACTTTAACACCCCACTGACTTCACTGGATAGATCTTCCACACAAAAGGTCAACACAGAAACAATTACTCTAAATGGCACACTAGATCAGATGGATTTAATTGATATTTACAGAACATTTCACCCAAAAACTGCAGAATATATCCCCTCTCAAATGCACATGGGTCATTCTCAAAGATAGAGCACATTTTAGGACACAAAACAAGTCTCTACAAATTCAGGAAGATTGCAATCATATCAAGCATCTCAGATCACAATGGTATGAAATTAAAAATCAACTACAGTAAAAACACTCAAAAACATTCAAACACATGGAGGTTAAATAGCATCTTATTAAACAATGAATGGGTTACCAATAAGATCAAGAAAGAAATAAAAACATTCCTGGAAACAAATGAAAATGAACACAAAACAACCCAAAATCTATGGGACACAGCAATTCAGTCCTAAGAGGGAAGTTCATAGCACTGCAGGCCTACCTCAAAAAGCAAGAAAAATTTTAAGTAAACTATCTAACCCTACTTAGTAAATTATCTAACTTAAAGAAATAGAAAGCTCTCCTGTAAAGCCATCTGGTTCAGGGCTTTTGTTTGATGGGTGTTTTTAAAATTACGCTTTGATTTCATCAGTTGTTATTAGCCTATTCAGGTTTTCTGATTCTTCCTGATTCAGGTTTACATGATCTCACTCATATGTGGAATCTAATAAACAAAATAGACTGAGGAACAAAATAGATTCAGAGACAAGGAAGCACGGAACAGACTGATGAATCTCAGCAGGAAGGTGGGGGTGGAGGAGTGGGTGGGGAGAGATTAATCAAAGAATTTATATGCATATATGCATAACCCATGGACACAGACAATAATGTGGTGAAGCCTGGGGAGGGGGGGAGTAGATGTGGGGTGGAGGGGATCAATGGGGGGAAAAGGGGGATGTCTGTAATATTTTCAACAATAAAAAGAAATTTAAAAAAAGAAATTTGAGAATTGGAAAAAAAATCTATAAATTCAAATCTGAGCCAAGTGAGCTAAAAACATCAGCTGCTTTATCACTGAAATAGCATTATGGGAAAACATTTAAATGAAACAATAATAAAGCTTTAGTTACATTTTAAGTAAGGTTATTAATAAGAATCACCAATAAATCTTAGCTCATTTTCCTACTATTCATAACAATATGTCTAGGTAACAAAATAAAAAATTTAAATCCTTTTATTTGGGGTTTAGAATATTGCTTTTCATATATAATTAGAACCTTGAATTACTGTGGAATCATGAATTATTTTTAACATCTTCATATTTAATTTGTAAGGAAAGTGGTAACATAAGCTTTCTTCTGTGAACATTTATTTTTCTCCTGAAGAAAAAAACAGATTCTATAATATAGTCAACTTTCTGTGTTCAGTCTATGAATGTCTAATTCTGATTCTGTTCACATAGGTTTAGATGGCTGTTGCCCAAGAAAATAGATGGTTTTAAAAATTAGCCTGTAGGTTATTACTGTTTAAGCTGTTAATATGGGAAGTTGAATAGTCAGAAAACTGGAAGGGTCCCAGAGAATTTTTTTTTTTCCGAAGAGTTGGTTTATTTAATTCTTTAAAATACCCCAGAGCCAGAGATTTATAACCCTAAAGTAATCTAGTCTAGTATTTAATACACTGATAATCAAGTACCAGCTCTTCTTCCATTTGAGTTTTTTCTTACTTAATTTACATCTAGCTCCTCTAATTTAGGCCTCAGTAAAATTAAATATAAATAAATAAATAAATAAATAAATAAATAAATAAATAAATAAATAAAATTTTAGTCTAAGTCAATAAGTTCTGTTTTGTTTTTAAACATAGTCTTAGATGAATTCACTGACAAAATGCTTTACCCATACCAAATGATGAAAGAGAACATGCAGTCCTTGGAAGATTTGCATAATTGCTCTTGTGCACCACATTGGACATAGATAACTGCCAATTGTTTCTAAGTACTTTGGAACTCCCTTCCTGGTCACAAAACTCTGGGCAGGAACACTTGATGCAATATTAGAACTCATTATAAGCATAGTTAACATTAGTAAACACCCAGTCTGCATCGGTGATGAAAAACAAAATAACTACACTGATAATTCTGTTGGTGTTTACCCATCTTTGTATCTCCTGGGAAATCCTAGACAGTTATAAGCAATTTCTTGAAAGAACTTTCAATATTTGGGAGTGGATAATTCTTTGTTGTGGGAAACTGTCTTGTGCATTGTTAAGTAGTATCCCTACCAGATATCTACTCAGTAGATGCCAGTAGCAATTTTCAGTTGTGACAACCAAAAATGTTTCCAGATATTGAGAAACATAATCTGGAGTGCACAATCACCCCCAGTTGAGAACCGCTGCAAGAAATCTACTAAGTTTGATACTTAATACGAGGACTATTAACTATCTGTCATCCCAAGCCTGGCCTTATAAACTCCATACACTGAATGGTCAAATATCTCTGAGCTTTTGCCTTATATAACATGTTCTGTCTTGTTGAACACTCTTTCATTCTTGGAATCTTTCTTTTGTCTTATTCCAGCATGGTGGCGTAAAGAAAACTAGAGTTTAGGGAATATACATATGTTCAAATCCCAGCTTTGTCTCATCCCATCTTCAAAGCATCAGGCAGATGATTTAACCTTTATCTTTTTTATTTTTTCTGCCCAGAGGACTTTTCCAGGTATTCAATGCTTAGTATTTATTGGAGGTAAAATGGGATCAAGACCATGATCTTGGTGTTTCACAATAATTCATCCTCACTTGGTTTACACAAGAGTATAGAAGCTGTCCGTACAGGAGCATCATTGATAACCTAAATGAATCATCAAAATTCATCTCTTACAAAGCAATATGTGGGGATAATATGGATAAAACATCAATAACATTGTGGCCACTAATGATCCCTACCACAAGTTATGCATATCCTTCTCTAAATGCTTCCTTTGAGAGTGGGCTAGACCTAGCTTCTAATAAACACAATATACCCAAAGTGATGGCATATCACTTTTGAGACTGGGTTACAAAGGTCTGGCTTCCATTTTGTGTCAGTAATCAAATTTATTGTTCACTAGCTCGAAGGGAAGCTAGCAGTCATGTTGTGAACTACCCTATAGAGAGGCTCATGAGGCATGAAAATGAGGTCAATAGTCAGAGAAGAGCTGTGACTCTGTCAAACAGCCCACAAGGAACCTGGACAACCACCACATGAATGAACTTGGAAATGAATCCTCCCTAGTTGGGCCTTCTGATGAGACCGTACCTCTGGCCAAGACCTTGACTGCAGCCTCATGAGACACCAAAGCTGACCCATAGAGGCTTTAAAATAGTGTTTGTTGCTTGAAGTTGCTAAATCTTGGTAATTTGTTATACAGCAATAGATAACAAACAGTGGAATAAACTGTTTTTTTCTTTTTTCTCCTCATTCTCTCCCTCCTTTTAATGATGATGATCATCATCATCTCCCTCACTGTCCTCTCAGATGAGACTACACCACTAATCTCTGCATCTAAATTTAGCAGATCAATCCTATACCTAATTCATCGTTCCCCCAAACCCTGAACCCTCACATTGCCTATCATTTCCTCCAATCATAATTGCAATGGGATTAAAATTCTCATAAAATTATTAAGGATCTCATGTTGATCACTCCATGACTGGTTGTTCAATTCACAACTTATGTCCATCTCAAAGGCAACAACCCAAATGCACATCCTGAATGCAGAATTTAATTTGGGCATCCCAAAGCCACCAATTCTCCTTGGCATACATATCTAATTTCAAAACCCAGTTTCTTCATTGTTAAAATAATGCCACCTTCTTCAACAAATTATTTTGTTGAATTAAATGGCATAAATACATACAATTTTTCAAACCTTATTCCCATAATGTGGCAAGTGCTCAATAAATATCAAGATTTCTTGTAATGTTATTTTAATTATTTCTTCTTCCAAACCCTGTCTTCTTAACCCGCTTGCAGATAATTAGTCCCATTTCTAGGCTTTCTACTTCAGCCCTGTTCTAAAAATACTAAGGAGTTCATAGAAATAATTAGTTCTCTTGTCAAGTCCCCAAAAGGATCTTACTACTTACTGCCTCTGGATAAGATAAGACCAAATGATGAAAAGGAATTAAAGATCCGCTGCTTATGACCAGTCCAAAAACCAACCAAATAACTGTTCTTTTCCTCTATTAACTAGAAAATTGTCTGCTTGCTTAACAACTAATGATCAATAATCTCAAAAGTTGAATCATAGCTTTTTTTTTTTTTTTTTTTAAAGAAAGGGTTTCAAAAAGAAAAATGGACTAATAGGTCCTTGGTTTTCTTAAAATGGAGAGAATATACCTCTCTAGGGTTAAAGTTACACTTAGCAATATTAAGGGTATCAATGCACCTAAGGTAAAGAATACTTCTTCATAATCATTTAACATGTCAGCATATTCAGGATTGAGTTTCTAGATATAAACAGGTGCCAATCTGAGGCTCATAGTAGGGAGTAATTTGAAAAACATCCAAAAGATAAATCTATCTATAAAATACTTTCTTTAGATATCTTTAGTGGTAATTTAGTTGGATTTATGGTGTAGGGTTAATATACTATGCTTTGCTCAAACACACTTAGTAAAATAACTTGCCAATTTCTTAGCGACTACTAATAATTGATATGAAGTAGTATAACTAGTATTTTTGAGATTAAGGTTCTTGGTAGCTGAGTTTTGATAAGGAAAAGAGTAGAGAAAGATATCAGAGTATCAGATTGTGAATGTAGCTCTGCTGAAGGGAATCCTGAGCAGCTAAAAAAAATACAGCACCAGAGAGTGACCCAGGAAAGGGGAAAATGAAAGTACCTAAACACAGATTGGATGTTTCCTGTGAGTTGGTCTAAAGCTGATGCTGAAACTTTTCAATTTCACAATGAGTGCTAACTCCCTGAGAAAGAAGTTTCATGAGACTTGCTTACGTGATTGTCTCAGTAACAGAGAAAATCATATATATCCTAAATAAGTTTACCAAAACTTTAATCTTAATAGGCCATCAATGTGCATCTTCTGAGGCTTTTGGTTTCATGTTACTTATTGGAGAATTCAGATGTTTTACAAAATGTTGGTTATTTTTTATTTTATTTTATTTTTTTTATGTTTTGGGCTCAGAAATTATCCAAAAAAGACTTGTGAGATATTAACCTGTAATGCCTTATTCTATGTATATTTATGATATTTGTCTTTCAACAAATGTTGAAAAGTTTTTATTTTCTAGCGGTAGGTAGTACTTTACATCTTGAAAGATTTATTGGATGTGACCATCTATAAATACATACAGATTTTTCAGATGATTTGAAACTACAGTCTTGAAACAAGTTTGACATGACAATACAAAGTATTGGTTCACTGTCCCAAGAAAAAGAAGAAATTGAACCAGCCCTTAAAATGCACTTTGCAGCCAAGGAAATGGTTTTCATAAAATTGAACAAATGTCCCAAAGCAACAGTATTATATTTCTTAAGCTATTGCTGTTACTGACATAAAAATAATTCTTTCTATAATTCTTCTGTGGCCTTGGTTGATGACAAAGTGGTTACTAGAAAGTTTTTGTAAATAGCCTTTTTCTAAGCCTCCAGGCATAGAAAAAAGACTTTGACTTGACTGTCACCTGTTTCAATTATTAAATGGCTGTTAAGGTTACATGATTCAGTATATAAATCAAAATAAAACATGATCTTCTACCAGCAGAAATTTGCAGAAGTGCAATGTTATTTCATCGAGTCATGTGAACAGTGGTCTAATTAAAATTTGTTTCAATGCTTACAAATGCGAGATGGCATAGTGCAGAGAATTAGAAGTAGGATACTCTATTACTATTCAGCCCCTTTATCTCTTTTTGGATCCAGTTTTCTTATCTGAAACATGAAGGAATGCTACTAGATGTTATCACATGTTCCTCCTAGTTCTAACATTCAAAGCTGTACATAACTGTTGTGGGACTTTCAAAGAGAGAGTCTTTCAGGTAAATAGCTGACATTCAACTGTGTCAATATGGCAAAGATATTTTGTCATATAGTCTCCTTCAGTGATTTTTAAAATAGATGTTATTTTTTAGAAGAGTTTTAGGTTGACAGCAAAATTGAGTCGAGTTCCCATACACCCTTTCCTCTCCAACACACAAAGACTCCTCCACTATCAACATCTCACATCAGACTGGTACATTTGCTACAAGTAATGAACCTACATCAACACATCCATAATTTTAGATTAGGACTTATAGTTCATAGAGAGTTTACTCTTGGTGATATACATTCCCTGAGTTTTAACAGAGAAATAATGACATGTTCCTTCAGTGTTTTCATTGCCTTAATAACCAGATCACTATATGATGGTGTAAAAAGCATTACAATATTCCCCATAGCGAATGCCAACGAATGACATTCAAATAATGATCTTTTGATACAATCTTAAAAGAAAATCCCTACAGATCACCCTTTTATGCATTACCACAGAAACTATTCCTTGTTGCCTTTATCTTCCACAGCAACTGAGCTGTTCTGTTCTATAGCTAACAGATAGTAACCAATATTTGTTAGCACTGCTTGATAACTCACATTTGAACAATACAGATATAGGTTGGAAAATAATATAAGCTTGTGATTTTTAGATAAGTAACATTCTTTGAATGTCCTCTCTTCAAGTAATATTCTATTACCTAATTATTATGAGAAAGTAATAAATACCCCCAAGGTGAGTGTGGGGGGATGGAATAAAGCATTACTTAGTGAAGATCACATTACTCACTAGCGCAATGGGCTTTGTTTTGAAGGCTTTTCTCCTCAGAAAAATATATGTTTTAAAGCATCCAACACAATAATCACTCATCAGGAGGACTATCAGCTGGGAATCAGTGAGGATTTTCAAAGCTTAGTGTGTTTTTCCCGTGGAATGAGACTTCACCAGGAAAGTGGTAAGAATGCTTTGAACACTTTAAATCTAGCCACAGGGTCTTCTTTTTTCTGTGAGTAGTATCAAGAATTGCTTCATCTGCTGTAGGAAACCCTTTCACTTGCAGAATACTTAAATTCATTAGGACCAAAACCCAGCAAAGTTTGGGTTTGTTAATCCTCCAGAAATGGACAAGTTTAAACCATATACTTATCCCTGGAAACTGTGGTAATGAAATAATATTACATAAGTTATGACAGTCATACTTAACAAGTGACCCTCCTTCACACCACATCGTCATGATTAGAATATGGGGCAGCTGTGCCCTTCAAATTGTCATTGTTATATTGGATTAATCCTAAAGTAGGATTTCTGTCCCTGAGATAAATGTCATTAAAGAAAGAAAAGGAAATAAGATGTCTGCAAAATAGAGAAGGAACATATAATCAGGTAAACCATAAAGCCCCTGGTTAAAAATAATAATAATAAAAATTGAGGTTCACACATCAAAAAACATTTTTTCCATCTCTCTCAGGAGCAATCCAGTTATTTCCCTTCCTCCCTGAAGCAACTTCACTCTACAAAGTTGCAGAGCTTGTATTTTGTCTATAATAATATTATAAATCAAGTTGCTGACACTTATTCTGGTTCTAATACATTTTGATGACATGCAATTAGTAAAGGATCAGACTCTAAAGGAGATGGAAGCTGTTGAAAGCTCTTGATATTTCCACAACAACCATCATCATCATCATCATCATCACCACCAGTATTTAGTTGGTTTATTGTCTAAGCACACTGTCTGCTAGCCTCTTAAGTTTACATTTAATGACTTCAAATAGTTGGTAATTTTATCCTTAAATACCTGCTCTATAGACTATCGTTAGCATTATTATTATTAAGTTCATTTCACTCAGGAAGTTTACTAACCTACTCTTTCTGTCCCCAAGAAGATAAGAAACAACTATTATTCTACACAGATTACTGAGTTTACTACAGCTTCCACGACATTTTTTTGGTAAATATATATCACATATGCTAATTTCTATAATTTATTACTTTCCATTGTTAGTTATTGTTACTATATTCTGAGCACCCATGTATATCAGTGACTATGACAAACATTTGCACACATTGATTTAAATATTCCCAAAAAGTGAGAAAAATAAGCCTTAAAAAAAGAAGTAACTTATCCAAGGTCACAGAACTACAAGGAAGTGATTAAACTGGTATTAGAATCTAAGTTTCATGTGGCAAAACTCTGGCCTCTCCCCACTATATGTTTTACTGGCCCCTACATCTCTAATCCTTTTTGATTAAAAAAAAAGAGTTTTGAATTGCTGTTTTCTTATTGACAGAGATTTTGATAGATTCTTGAACATTCTAATTTTATATAACTATTCCATATGCCTACATCTTTTTACAGTTAGAAGAAATACATTTTCTAAATATAATTATCTCTCTAGAAATGAAATTTTAAAATATGGCAGGCACAATATGAAGAGCATGGAGTCTTAAATAATAACCGGTAATTTCTCCGCTGAAAAGCTGCATTGATGTCATTTATTGAAGAGGCTTTCCTTTCTCCATTGTACGTTTTTGACTCTTTTTTCAACATTAATTGCCTATGTATGTGTGGGTTTATTTCTAAGCTCTCAATTCTGTTCCGTTGTTCTATGCATCTGTTTTTCTGCCAATATCATGCTGTTTTCATTGTGTAACTTTGTAGTATAATTTAAAGTAAGGGACTGTGACACCTCCAACTTTGTTCTTTTTTCTGATTGTTTTAACTCTCCATACAAGTTGGATAATTTTTCTCTCTGTTTCTTTGAAAAATGCTATTGGGAAGACATGCAGATCGCCAACAGGCACAAGAAAAGATGCTCAACTTCACTAATAATGAGGGAAATGGAAGTCAAAATGACAGTGAGATATGACTTCACACCTGTCAGAATGGTTATTATCAATAAGACAAAAAATAACAAGTGTTAGAGAGGATGTGGAGAGAAGGGAACTCTTGTACAAAACTAACAAATTCATAAACACACACACACACAACAGGATGGTGTTTACCAGAGGGGAAGGTGGGTAGGGAGAAGATGAAGAAAAGAAAGGGGGTCAAATATATGGTGATGGAAGGAGACTAGACTTTTGGTGGTGAGCACACAATGCAATGTTCAGATGATGTACCATAAAATTGTACATATGAGGTACAATTCTAAACATAATGTACAATACCTGAAACATATAATGTAGTTAACTAACGTGACATCAATACATTTAATTTTTAAAAAGAAAAACTACCTTAAAATAAAATAAGTTTATTATTATATTAATAATTATTGGGAATTTAGAAACAGGGAGAGAACTATTCTCTGCAAAGAAAATGATCCTGTATCATGGCACATTATATAAAACTTAACCATTTCAGAGTTAACATAAAACTTCAAAGAGTAAACTCAACTTATATAAATAATCATTTTATCCTTAAGAAACAAGAGACTTACTAATGATCTAATCAGGACAGTTAGATCAAATGACTTATTTTAATATTTGTACCTCATGGAAATGTATCCAGTACTTTCAAAAATCATTACAGAGTCTTTATAGAACAAATATGTGATACCAGCTAAAACAAGGGATGATGTATATTTAGTAAAAATATATACATATATACATATATCTTTTCAAGAAGTTCAAATTTTCTCAGGTTTATACTTGCTAAATCTTATGTAACAGAATTCTATGGACTATGATGGTAGGCTAGTGAGCCTTTCATGAATAATAAGGTTTAGTAAAACAGCCTTGTTTGATCAAAAATCACACTGTGATTTTGGCAAAAATAACATATTACTCAGTAAAATAAGCTATATCTGTCCATATTTCTTTTTGGGAAAGAGCCTGTTTTAAAAGTAAAAAGTTTGCCTCTATTTGATTCCAAACATTTGGGACAAATAATTGACTTAAGAGAAGTCATCTTTGAATTATTTGTGAAGTTTCTTAGTAATTCATTAATTTCTAGCCAAGAATTTCATTATCACATGATTAAACAAAATGTGTTGGAACTGAAGGAAAAAATGAGCTTACTACTAGGAGTCCACATGCTGATGTTTAAGGATTTTTTTAAGATTATAAATCAAAGAACTATTTGTTTTTAACATTACATAAAATTAAGACTTTAGAAATACAAAAAAAAAAAAGTACTGGGAACAAGCATGTACTTCAACACTAAAACATTAACTCAGGAAGCATGTGATTTAGTTGGATGAGAGGTGGAGACATTTGTTTTTATAACTTTAAACCCTCATTTATAGAATAATAAACCTGAATATTATGAGAAGCATATCCAATGCTTATAATATCTGAATTTAGCAATTAGCACCCAAAACTTGTTTATTTCAATAAATTTGAAAGTGATATTCCCAATCACATATTTTTATTGGCCACAGCAAAATGCTAGTGTCCGATCTGCTTTATTTTGCTGTTTGCTAAACAAGAGAGTAGCGTAAACTTTGACTTTGAAATAACACATACTATACTGCAAAAGTAATTTAAAATGGCTTAGGGTTTATAATTGTTTCCATTATTTGGATTTCATTTGCTACCACCTGTATTAGAATAAAAGATAATCACATCCTGAAAATATTTTAAGTAAGATTATGTTTTAAATATAATAAATCAAAGTGTTTTATATATTTTTATATTTATAATTGGATAAAAGTAAAAGTCTTATTTGCAAAAAAAAAAAAAAAAAAGACATAAAAATGAAGCAACTAAATGCCAATCAAGATGTCTTAATTCATTTGCAGATCAAGTGCTAAACTTTAGGAGAAACTGACTTCTTTTTTTCAGGCAAAACACATATTTAGAACAATATTTATTTGACTTAAAAATGCATCTCCTCAGCGGTTGAGCGTCGACCTGGGATCCAGGCGATCCTGGGATCCAGGCGATTGGGGTTCGATTCCTAATCGGGGGTGTTCAGGAGGCAGCCGATCAATGACTCTCTCATTATTGATGTTTCTATATCTCTCTTTTCCTCTCTCTGAAATCAATAAAGATATATTTTAAAAAAAAGAAAAGAATCTCTCATTTGCTTTCCCAGTGCTCATGTTTGTTGACAACCAGGTTATAGAAGGAATGCTTTATATTACATCATGTTCAATAAATCAAGTGAAGACATTGTCTATAAATTATGAATAAAAAGCTATTTACCTGCATGGAAATCTATTCCCACAGCAAAAGACGTTCCAGATACAGGCATCAAAGCATCCGTTTTGTCACTTGGTTCCAGAGGTATTCCCCTGATTCCATCATGAACTGAGTACATGAGAAATGACTCTATACCTAGTTGAAAGGGGGGAAAAAAGTCCAAAATGAATATTTGACTTCAAAATTATTCATTAACATTGTTTTTAATGATCTAAATTTTAATAATTTTTTTTTTTTATAACCCCCACCTTTTTTGTGTGTTGTAGGCTACATTCTGACAGGTTAAAAGGTAGTTAGATTAGTTGTTCTCAAATGAGTATACCTCAGAATTTCCTGAAGGACTTGTTAAAACAGAACCCTGGGCCCCATCCCAAGGCCTGATAATCTAAATTTCTAAAAAGTAGTGATGATGCTATTGGCCTGAGAACCATAAACACTGAGGTAGATAATTCTTGAAAGCACAGCCTGGCCTCACGACCCCAATTCTCCCTCTTCTCCTCTAAAGCCAGAACGTCTCTTTGCTTGTGTATGATAATCAGTTCTGATTTTCGGTAACTGTATCAGTTATTTTTCTAATAGAGGTAGAGTTCTGGAATCTTTTTGAAAACTAAAAGCAAACCAAGTGCTTAATATTTGTTAAGATTTTGCTTTTTCAGGATCAAAAGTATGTCCTAAAATAAGAACATATATATAAGCTGACTACCAAAAGTCCGCATGATGAAGTTTATAAATTTTTCTAATACATCAGAAAATGTTTATATATACATATTTTCTTATTAAAATCAAAATGCTTAGGTCTAGATATGTCCTCACCACTGCCTGTGTGACTTGGACAAGCTAGTTAATTTCCTGTGACTCAGTTTCCTCATCTCTAAAAATGGAGGTAAGAAACCTGCTTCACAAGGTTATTATGAGGATCCTGTGAGTTAAATGTGTTTAAGGTACTTAGAGCAGTCCCTGCACATGAGTGCCATAAAAATATATGATTTTAAATAAAGCATATGTTGATATTAATGTACATATTTCTCATATAAGATGGGAACACTTTTAAAATAAAATTCAGTTGTAATCACTGGATAAAAATATTATTCTACAACCAAAGTTCTTTGGGACTAGTAGAACTAGAGTCTAGGAAATAAAATACAGGAAGATATATTTATTAAGTTCCTATTCTGAAGTGCTCTTCTCCCTCAGTTAAGCAAACCTGAGAACTCACATTCTCTCTGGTACTTTCTCTTAAATAGTTTTTGTTCATTTGTTTTGTTTTGTTTTGTTTACTTTCAAATAAACTACATCCGAATTAGATTTTAACTGTAGTGAACCAACGACTGTTTTTTACCTATTTCCAAGTTGAAGGTAGTAGCTTCTACTGGATTTGGTTAAAGGTTTGATAATAAAGTGTAGTTCCTGAAAATAACTAAAAACTTAGAGAGTTTTACAAGAACAGAGATACTTAAAATATTTTAGATACATTAGAAACCCTACATATGGTACTAAGTAGTGCATCATTGTCCTAATAAAAAGCTAATATGATTTTTTCTAATTTTTATCTGACTTTGGTTGCCTAATATCTGCATGGATAAATAAATACATCAGAACTAAGGTTTTTCAAAACCTTATACCTTGACATGACATGCGGTTCTTTTGGAGATAATATCCCATTGTACACATGCAAGTCCTTGTAGTTTCAGATGTTGGTAAACAAAGCTGAGAGCATCCACCATTATTTAGTTGGCAGGAATTGCTGCCTGCATAGAAGGAAAACAAACAAAAGTAACAAAATTAAAAAATATATATATATATATCATTCACTGTCAATAATTTGAACAAATATTTTGCTATTGTTGATTTCTAAATGCAGCTGTTTTATTTTGAATAATTTGAAGGAGCAGATTACAGTTGAAGTTTGTCTTTCTAAAAAGGTAACAATGCTATATTAAATTTATAGTATCAATTTAACTCTGAATACAACTCAGTGCTGCAAAGACTAGATCTTAATTGTTTCCACACACACACAAAATTGATAATTATGTGATGTGATAGAGGTGTTAGCTAAAGAGACCATGTTAACCATATTACAATATATGAATGTACCCAATCAACACATTGTACACCTTAAATTTACACAGTGTTATACCTCTATAATATGTCAATAAAAATAAATTACAGATAAGCAAAAAGAAATTGATTTGTCCTGAATATTCTCATAGAACTTTGTATTATTTTAAGATCACACAAACCAGAAAATCTTTATTTTTTGACTTTTAAATTTCATTTCAGTTCCATAGGTACTTTCTTTTGAAGATTATTTTAATAAATGTCTCAAATAAATAGCTGTTAAATTATATTACTAACTCAACTCAAAGATTATGCCATTGAAAGAAAGGAGGTATATATGTATTTAATTAACTTTTCAGAGCAAGGGAATACATTTTGCCATTGCTAGAAACATAATTCTCCCAAAATGTGTTCAAAGCACACCCTAAGAGTCATCTAATTAATTGGCATATTAATTCTCCTTACTTTTATGTAGTAGCAATGACAAATATTAGTCAGGTAATCACAGGTAGGCATTTTATGAAGATGTTCCATTGAATTTACTAGGCTCAATGTGTTAGTTAAAGCTGGTAGTGTGAAGTTAACTCATGTACAATCTTACCTAATAAGTTCATTAAGTATTCAATTTTTACAACATTTTTATTATTCTAGGACATACAGTGCCATTTACTGGATGTTCAAGCTCTGATATGAAGTGCAGTAAATCCAGTGAGAATTACAAAGCATAATGAAAGCTATATATCAAAATTACCCTATGGAAAATTCTAAGTACTAATACAATTCATTATTTCTGATCTCCTGAAGTCAAGACAGTCTGATGAGATGTAATTGTCAGTTGAACCTGGCATGAGCTCTCATTTTTGAAGTATGAAAGACCCTCAACTTGGGAGATGTCTCATCAGAAGAGCTCCGATGTTTTCTGCTTATTTCCTATAGCAGCCAGTCCAGTCAATGCTGAACTCCATCTCATGTAGTACCTCATGCTAGGATTTCAGTTGGCCTGAACTTTTGAAATAATTACCTTTATCTATATAAACTAATAAAGATTAACTGATTTATTCCCCTTTCTCCCAAGCTGACATAATACGAAGGCAAAATTTTAGATTTCTGATTATTTTAATAATGGGACAATGATAATTATACATTCATGATAAAGTTATATTGACAATATACATATTTCATTTTATAGAAGGTATGTGAATGTACAGTATGCTAACACAATGCCAATCTAGAGGAATGCGCTTTTGGATAAAGATTTATTTCAACTACCACAAAAGACTGAAAAGCTGGTACGTGATTGACAAGAATGCTTGAATATAAAGTTTGAAGAAACACCACACAGAGAGAAGAAAATAAACAAGTGAATTGAAGAAGTAAAGAGAAATATATTAAGAGAATAAATTTATGAAAATAAGAGAAAATAAGGGTTTGTAGAACATTGAAAATATCAAAAACATGTGAAAAAAAGTAGCTTTTTGGACTGTGCATTTTTAAACATAGTTGGAGTAATAGCGATATATATTGTATTTATTTTTTGATAAATAATAAAATTAATCTAAGTTAACAATTATATTGTACAACAATACACATTTCAAGTATCATTTGTTTAGTCTCTAAGGGAAAATTTATAGTGAAGGAGCAAAAAATTATAAAGAAAAAGAAATTAGTCATGATTTCCAATAAGTATCTTTGCCCATTAAATATACATTTAATATAGGAAAAAAATATTAGAGTAATTTTTTAAAGTGACAATTTAGGTAATAATTATCTAGCGAGTTAGAAATACTGGCTTGGCTTAATATTTTGTAATGATGCTGATGTTTAAACTTCATGCCTCAATTCTCTAGTGGAGCTAGAAAGTCCATTTGACTAACGAGAAGTCTCAGCACTCCAGTGATCTATGTCAAAAATGATAAATGAAGTAGCTAATTGTATTTTGAAAATCAAAGAGGTAGTAATGTTAACATCTTAAAGAGTCTTAAATTGCTCATATTTCATACTAATGAAGCTTTTAAGCTACCTGCTGTAATTCTGTTAATGGGCCAGTCTTTGATACAGATGCTTTTATCAGCTTATTATTCTATTAAGAATAATATTTCCACTGCATTTTAAGCTTAGTCATATTATACCATTAATTTCTACTTGCTAGAAGTCCTTGTCAGTTTGGTGATACTTTCACAGGCATAGAATACCCATCTGTACCTACATAATCAAATCCTTAAAAGAACAGAATGAGCCAAGAATAATATACAAAAATTATTCTCAAATAAACTTTATTGAAAGTGTATCTAGAAAAATTAGATATATTCTGTTAATTTACAAATTCAAACAAAACATAAACTTGTTTACATTTTGAAAAAGTAAATAGAGATTTTTTTAAAGCCTTGTTTAGAAATATAATATCTTCCTCTCTCTCCCATCTTCTTTTTTTTTTAAATACACCTTTATTGATTTCAGAGAGAGGAAAGAAGAGGGAGAGAGAGAGATAGAAACATCAATGATGAGATGAGAGAGTCATTGATCGGGGTCTGGAGCCCGCAACCCGGGCATGTGCCCTGACCGGGAATCGAACCCCGATCGCCTGGATCCCAGGTCGATGCTCAACCGCTGAGCCACGCCCGGCCGGGCTCTCCCGTCTTTTCTAATGTGTGTTTTCAGATATAATCTTATCAAGTATAGACTATGACTGAAGTTTATCATAATACTGTGAGTTTTTACAATTAATGGATATATTGCATTTTCAACAAAAATGTCACGATATTTTATTGAGTACCAGTATTTTTCTCCCAATTAATAATAGATTCCCCTGACTTGAATGCCAGTAAAGTTTTCTTCTGATACAGAAAATGTTCCATTATGGAATTGCGAGTGAAAACACTGCTATTCATTATTACAGACAAAGGCCAAAATAAATGTCAGACTCCAAATACAGGTTTATGCTAGAGAATTTGGGTGTTGGTGTCTTTTCAACCATGAAAAAAACACTGTAATGTGCTTTTTTTTTTTTTTTTTTTTTTTTTTTTAAATTTATTCATGAAAAAAATATGTTTCCTGCTGCTTCTGTCAAAAAAGAATGTCAGGCCCAAATTTGGCCCATGCTCTGTCCAGGGAAAGCAATCATGAATCTGGTAGTCATCTGTCTCTAGATGTGCAGGTATGGCTCTCGACTGGTATCTTTAACAAACCTGCCTGCCTAATGGTTGCGAACTGTCTTCAAAATTAGTGATCCACTTGGTTCACTGTTCTTAACTCTGCTCTTTTCTGCTTTGGTCTGCATAAATAAAATTAAATTAAAATTAAATTTTCTTGAAAATTTTTCCTTAAAGATATATGAAGCTAAAGATTCTCATGGCAGTGACTAATATGAGAATATACAATACAGATAAAATTTTATTTTTCTAGGGAGGGATTTCTGCTAATGTCATGGATCATGAAGCAAAAACTAAGAAAGGACTAGCAGGTGTGGGGCTGTACTGGCTGGCATCTCTGATCTAATTGCCATTTGGGCAATGGGACAAGTCCACCTATGTAAACCATCTGTTAGTTCTCTCACTCCATTTCACTGCACACCATTTGGACAAGCAAAAACAAAAAAGCAAAACACTTAGAGCCGAATAACAGAGTGCCTTTGGATATAAAGTCCTTATGTCAACACAGTCCCTTTGAAGCCGCCTAATTCATTCCGTTTCTGGGCTTAATTATACACTGCACATATTTTGCTGGGATTTTCCCCCTTATTCTTATATTTTTTAATCAAAAACTGAGTAAGACCCACTTTGAAGACCTGACACATTAAGATTACTCAGGCAGCGTTGCTAATGTTTGGAAAGCTCATTATGTACCCCTACGTGAAAGTCATTTCTTCTATAGTATTAAGCAGCATTTGCCTTTTATTCTTTTTTATATTAGAAGCAAAAATAGGAACCTTCAATTGTTGCATTGAGAAAACAGTATGAAAAAAGAGATCATTATAGATTCAAAAAGTGGCACAAATTCATGAGAGTGTGACTTACCTTGCTGGGATTCTTTATCATACACTTTCATATGGACAACCCCAGATGTCTTATTTCTCAGGACAGTGGGGTTCCTTCCATCTCTTTTGCTGCAGGTTCCCAGCTGAGCTAAGTTTTGGTCTGCCCACCATAGTTTCTTATCTGTAAAAATGAAAATTTTTTTTGAGGAAAAGATAATCATTTTATTAAATGATAATAAATAGCTGCTAAATACTTTCTGATTTTTATTATATTCTTAACCTTTGTTTCTAAGGGAAAGAGTAAGATCACTTTTACTTTTAAAAATGCAAATCATAATGATATTTTATTGTTTAAATTTTCCTCTTCCTTCACAATTAGAGTTTTCAGTCCTAGCCAGTGTGGTTCAGTGGTTAGAGAGTCAGCCCACACGCTGAAGGGTCTTGAGTTGGATTTCCAGTCAAGGGTATGTACCTGGGTTGCAGGTTCAATCTTGCTTCTATCTAGGCACATACAGAAAACAACCAATCAATGTGTCTCTCTCACATTCATCTTTCTCTCTCTCTCTCTCTCTCTCTCTCTCTCTCTCTCTCTCTCCCCCTTCCTTCCCTTTCATTCTCTCTAAAAAAATCAATGAAAAAAAATCCTTGTGTGAATATTAACAAAAAAATCATATTCAAAATTAATATGGAACACTTATTTTATTTTTTACGTACTTAAATATGATAGCAGTATTGTACTATATTTGTAAATAAATGGCAAAATCCAACAATATATCTAAACAAGTACAAAAAGATTATTCTTTCACTTGTTTAAAGTATGTAAACTTTTAATCACTGGTACTTTCCATTACTGGATTCATTACAGTTATAGTAATCTCTCTCTTTTTTTTTTTTGCATAGTTTATGCCTCTTTCTCCAAAATTGTATTAATATACACTGTTAAGTTGTACTGAGTGCTCAGTTAGTAGTAGAGACTCTGCAATGCCCCACAGTTAAAATATAGTCCTGACCCTCAGGATGCTACCATTTTACTGAAAATTACATATTTATTATTATATGATTTTATATTGTCATATAAAACTATATGTCATAGCAAAACTATAAGGAAACTATTATCATTCTCTTTTCATGGATAAATGATATAAGATTCATAGATATAAACTTTCTTAATTAAATTTACATATTTTGTCTTCCTGTCTTTAAAATTTATGTTCTTTCTAAGACTCCAGGCTGAGTGCATTTAAAAAAAATTAAGGTAATGGAATAATTTAAAACAAAGTTCTCAATTCTAAAGGTTTTGGATAATTTTATACCTTTCAAAAAGAACCAAATGACAGTTGAGTTCAAATCAATTTCTACATAGAAGTTAAAGTAGATTATTTATTTCTATGAACAAAAGAGTATAGTTTTTGCCTTCAAAGCACAATTATCCTCATTCAAATGCCAGGATACTTTGACTGAAGCAAAGCATAGTTTCAGGTATGACAAGAACAGTAATAATACAGACATCAACAATAATAATCCCTTCCTGAATCTGATTTTGTGCAATGCACAATTCTAAATAGTATAAATAAATTCATTCATTTAATCTTCACAACAATTCTGAAAGGTAAGTACTGGTATTATTAAACCATATTACAGTTAAGAACACTGAGGTAAAGAGAGGGTAAACAATTTTCCCTGAGTCATATAATGAATAGTGGCCCCAGGTTATGGATCAAACACTAATTTCAAAATGTATTAATTTCCTTTCTCTGGATGAAGTTTAGTGTCTCTCTCTTAATTTACAGATGGAGCACTTAGATTAGGTTAGGGAAATTGAGTAGCCAATTCACTTAAGTATTTATTTACTCTCAAATTTACATAAGAATGAGATGTTCCTTGTGAAGAAAAAAAGGTAGAAATTTGACTATACCGACTTTATTCAAGGGTATATAGCACAAGTTACTGGACTAAACACGTTTCTACTTCTATTTCTTTCACTACAACACTGTGATAAAAATATAGAAACATAAAGAAGGAAAAAAAATACATGGACCTATATAATAAACAAGAAAATGAAGGGGATATAAAAAACGTGTAAAAGATGTTATGTGGTAGAAATTGGGAAACGGAGAAATGGGCAGATAAAGTTGAAACAAGAAAAAAGTGCTACAGAGGAATGGAAGCCATCTCTCTTCACGGAACTCTCGATGACCTTGATTTTAGCTTATAAATAATAGAGTGAAAGTGAAAAGAAAGATTAAAAATAGAGTGATTGAGTGGCATTACTTCATATGTAATAAATACCACCACCATTTCCCCCACTCCCTGCCGAGACCAAAAATGTGAGGCCCGAATTTCCCAGTAACCCACCAGCAAAAAGAACAGAAAACGAGAACTTAGGCTTGTGACATTTTAGACTACATTGCTTAAAGAAAACCTTTTTCCTAAGTTCTCAGACAGAAAAAGGTAAATAACTTCCAAAGGAATACAAATTAAACATATGTCAGACTTCTCTTCAACAGTGCTGGCAACTAGAAAACAGTAAAGCAATACCTTCAAAATTCTTAGGGAAAATGATAATTAAGCTAGAGTTCCACACCGAGCTATTAACTAGCTGCAGCGAGTGGAGGGCGGGGACAGAGGGACATGCACATCACAAAGGCCATCGTTCAGGAACTCTTAAGAAGAAACGAAGGTGAACTTGAGCAAAATGAGAACACAAGTCAAAATAATGCCATGGAATCTAAGAAACAGAAAATTAAACAAAGCAAGATGTCAAAGGGAAGTCCTAGCATAAATTTTATCCATCAAATATAAGGAAAAAGCTTTCCACATTGGATCATGAGACTGAAAACTCTGGGGGTAAGATCTCCAGGGTAAAATAAAAAGAATGAGAGACAGCAAGGTGGAAAAAGAGATACAGAGATATAAATAGAGAGACTAAAAAATAAGTAAATGTAACCCTAAGCTTTAATTCTAATCTAGCCTATAATTCTAATAAATGCTGTTCATTTCTTTTCAATTTTTAAAGTCAGTCTTTAAACAAAGCACAGAGGATTCCCTGTAATCCTAGCACAGGATATAAATGCTAAAAACATCAGCAATGGGGCCCTGACCTGGTAGCTCAGAGGCTTAGAGTGCCATCCCCATAGCCAAAGTTGCAGAATCCATCCCTGGCCAGGGAAAATATGAGAATCAACCAATAAATGCATAAGTAAGTGGAACAACAAATCCTTGTTCCTCTCTCTTTCTCTCAAATTAATCAATAAAAATTAAAATTAAAAAACAGTAGTAATGTAAAAATAAAAGTGGAGTTGACTAAAGATTTTACATGCAAAGCAAGAAGGAAACACACTTAGAAAGAAGAAAGAATATCCTCCTGGTAAAAAGCGAAGTGTCAACAGATGATCTGAAACTAATGGAAGAATAGTCTATGTTCACAGAGGCTGAGCACTCTGTTTAGTTTAGGAAACTGAAAGGAGAAGCCTAGGGGTAGTGTAAATGATTTCACATCAGGAAAATTAATGCATGATACCTAATGTTGATAAATGAAGGATTAGTTGCTTTGAAATCTCATCTGGAATGTTTGATAGTAACCCCAGAAAAACTAAGACAGCTGTAAAAGATTTATCTCTGAGAAACTGGAATGAGGATGGGAAGGTTGAAGTAAGAGATACCGCTCTTGATAATAGTCACAGCTCATTTATATTATTTGCTTTGTTATATTATTTTAGAAATAAAATTTATAAAAATTGTGGACACATCAAGAAATAATAGGAATTTACCTAAAGCATAGGATTCAGATGGACTGACCACTTTCTGTCCCAAGAAAAAGGCCAGTGTTGGTTTTTAGGTTTTTAAAGTAGGCCACAATGAAACATGACACACTTCAGTCTTCTGTGCCAAAGCATTTCACCACGGAGATGTAGATGACTGAGTGAAGCTAAGACTTTTCACACTGAGAACACAGGGATACCTTCCTTTGCACCACTTCTGAACGAATCACTTACGGAATGAGGATGACCTTTCCTTTCTCAGCCTCTAAAACCTAATGTGTCTTGAGCAGAAACTATACGGCAACATTAGAACCAAAGAGAGCAAGGGGTAAGTGATTTTCTAAGCTAGTAACTCTCTGCAAATTCTCATGTTTCAGTCAGCTAAGATATAATTTACCATGACCCTAGGTTCCACCCATGGAATTAAATAATAATGATAATAAATAAAAATAAATAAATAAAAAGACTAAGAAAAAATTGCCACATACAACAACGTGAATGAAACTTGAGGACAATTTGCTAAGTAAAATTAGCCAGTCACAGAAGGGCAAATACTGCATGATTTCACTTATATCATGACTCCAAAATAGTCAAACTCATCAAAACAGAAAAGAGAATGGTGGTTTCCAGGGTTTGGAAGGAGGAGGGACTGAGGAGTCGTTATTTAACAGGCATAAAGTTTCAGTTACACAGAATGAGGCAGTTCTAGAGATCTGCTGTGCCTGCAGTGAATAATACCATACTGTGCACTTAAAAGCTTTTAAGAAGACAGTCTCATGTTAAGTATTCTCACTACCATAGAAAATAAGACATAAGTGAAGACTGCTATTAGTGATATGAAGAGTATAGATATGATTCTATTTTTTATTTCGCTGGTTTCTTTACCTTTGTCTGTGCATAACTCTACTATGCTCACCCATCATCGCACAAGTATAACCCCAGCCTCAGCAAAATATTTCAGACTAGCATATCTCACACTGACTGTTCGTTCTCATTGATTCCATGGCTTCTACAGGCAGAATTATCTGGTTTTATATTGTTGCTTTTTCTATTCTTTTAACTTGTAGTAATTTACACTCCTTATCAGGAAATGAAAGCTCCTGAGAACAAGGGTCCTACCTTGTATTTCTTTGTATTCTTCACAATGCTTTGCATTCCTTTGAACTAAGTATAATGAAGAAATTCCCTAAAAACTTGTGAAATGGTTGGGAAAATAAATATCCCTAAAAATGTATCCCATGATAAATCATAGCTTCAAAAACATTTCAATAAATCCATCTCTCTCATTCCCTTTTGATATATTTTAAAAATACGTCCTTTTAAATATTATCCATTTTAAAGATCCTTCTAATATAAAGAACTTGGCTTTTGACTGTGTAGTGATTATTTAGATTCACATTTGTTTCTCTCGCTTTTTTCTCTCACGTTGTTATTAACATGAATATACTAGAATCTTCAGAAATTACCAGAATTCAAAAGCTGTTTGCTTAAGTGGTATGTAAGTAATTTTGAATAACTCTATTTCACTGTTATGGGCTGTATTGTGTCCCCCCAAATTTGTATGCTTAAGTTCTAACTCCCAATACATCAGATTGTGACTATATTTTGAAATGGGGCCTTTAATGAGGTAATTAATTTAAAATGAGGTCATTAAGGTGGGTCATAATCCAGCAAGACTGGTGTCCTTATAAGAGGAGGAAATTAGCACACAGACACACAGAGTGAAGATCCAGGGAGAAGAAGGTAGTCACCTACAAGAGGCCTCCAAAGAAATAAAAAATTCCCACACCTTGATCTCAGACTTCAAGTCCACAGAACAATTAGAAAACAAATTTCTGTTAAATCACCCCGCCTGTGGGACTTTGTATGTCAGCTCTAGGAAACTAATACATTTGCTAATAGAGATAGTGAAGAATTTGATGAAATATGAAAAAAGAATTAACACAAATAACACAAATAAATATAAATTGATTCTACCATACAGTCTCCAAAATCTTCACTCAAAGAGAGAGAGGAGAGAATAAATTTACTGAGACCTGGTAAGTTCCAGGGCCATTTCTAGGCTCTGAACATAAGCAAATATGATTGTCTCAATCATCATAAATGAGATGTAATGTGTGCAAACATTTCTTAATAAAGATCAGCAAGCAAAAGGTCAAAAAGTGACCTCCCCCAAGGTCACATAGAAGTGCTGTTCACTCTCAGTTGGTATCACAGCCCTTCCACTGTGAGACGGCAGGACCGTTTGGCTGTCAGTGAACTAGGAAGTAGGCTCTCACCAGACAATAAATCTGCTGGTGCCTTGACCTTGGACTTCCTAGTCTCCTGAACTATGAGAAATAAGCATTTGCTGTCTAAGTCACCCAGTCTATGGTATTCTTGTTATAGCAGCCTGAGCCATTTAAGACAACATCTCATAGTGAATGGCTCCCACTCAGTCATCAGAAGTAAAAACCAGGCCTGGCCAGGCGTGGCTCAGCGGTTGAGCATTGACCTAGGATCCAGGAGACCACGGTTTGATTCCAGGCGCAGGCACGTGCCCTGGTTCCGGTTCCAAGTCGGGGGTGTGCAGGAGGCAGCCGATCAATGACTCCCTCAACATTGATGTTTCTATCTCTCTCTCTCCCTCTCCCTTCCTCTCTCTGAAATCAATAAAGATATATTTTTTTAAAAAAACAACAGTCATCTTTTTCCCCCCACCTTGCCTCCATGGCCTCTCCCAGGTACCTGTTCATTCTAAGTAATTCCACTTCATTCCTCACCTTTATTATCTCACCAAAGGAATGTTTTATTTCCTCTCCATTATCACTAAAACTGCTTAGCTCAGTGCCTCATCAATCCTCATCCTCCTATCATTGCTCAGGAAACACTGGAGTGATCTTTCCAAAATGCAAATTGAAGCATGCCACTCAGCTGCTTAAAACTCTCCCATGGTTTCACCTGTCAAACTCCTTAGCATGGCACAAAGGCCAGCCATGATTTGGTGCCCACTTAATCTTCCATCACCTGATGTGTAACTGCCCCCAATCCTCTGTATTCCAGGAATATTGAATTGCAGTCAACTTTCAATTTCCAGGGATAGATTAACCATGTCTCAGAAAAGACATGAATGAAAATAACCAGAAGAAAAATAATAAAAACTATTGTGAATATGAGAAATATCTACCCATCAGACTGAGCTGATTATTTATAATTATACAGAAACCATTACATTTTTACACAGCACCTCTCACAAATCAGAAACGGCCCTCCACCCGGACAGTCAGAGGTGCGTGTGTCTGCTTGCAGCTGTCTGTTACCCTGTTAGCTGCTCTTCTGGTGCAGGAGAAGCTCTGCAGTTTGGCTCAAGGCCTGTGCAAAACTCTGTGTGTTAGGGCAGTGACAGAACTAGAAGTCTCTTTGCTCTTTCTTCTCCCAAGAATTGTTTCCATTTTTTATTTTTTCTTGAACAGAGAATCTGGAGAAGGAGAGTGAATGTAGGATGAAGAGCACTGCAGAACCAGGTCAAGAATTCTGCTTTGAAGCCTTTGTGTCCTTGAACTGACAGCTATGGCCCTAAATTCTTTCCATTCATTGTTATATGAGACACTTGCCTCATTGAGAGCTGAGGGGGCAGCCTGGGGTTATAGCGAGAAAAACTTGGGAATGGCAGGTAATTTAATTTCTCAGTTGATGGCTTGACTGTGTTGCCAGTGAACTTGGATTTTTGTGCAGTGATGAAGGTGACAATGCGAGTGAGAGGAAAGAATTAACTGACAAAAACAAGGCAGTTCCAAAGAACTGCTTGCAGGGATGTTTAGAAGATAAAAAGTAGAGTTTATCCAATGCGAACTGCTGTTGCCTGAGATTGTCTTCATCACAGAAAGGAAAGCAGAGAAAGAGGAGGGGGGGCAGGAGAGGAAAGGATGAAGAACTGCTCAGAGCAGACAACTGAACATTTTAATTACACACATTTGGATTAAATATTCGTTTTGCATCACAGTTGTATTTAAGTGTGTCTGAACTGTTTTATCTGTGTCCTTATACCATTTTCCTCTACACCAATTAATAGGTTAATACAGAGTTGACAGTATTTATCATTTGCGAAATGACTGACAAGCACTTCTATAGTTTTTTGTATTTGCAGTCCAGTTAGGCCCTCCATCTGAAATCCATAACCTCCACTACTACACCCACCTATATTCCCATTATGTGAACAGTGGACACATACACAGATTCCTAGACTCACCTCAAATGGTACCTCTGCTTGGAAGCTGTAGTTGTCCCCGAAAGGTAAAGTGGTTCACTAGATCCTTTGTGTTGTTTTGTGGTCTGTGTGTAATTTTATTATCACATTCATAGTCCTATAGCACTTTGTTATTTACATGTATCTCTCCTTGTCTAAAATGACTCTTCAGGACAGGAATTATGTCTGGTTAACTTTTATCATCCAAATGTACACCAGTGCCAGTCAGATGAATGGTCTTCCAGGCTGGCTGAGGGTCACGGCAGCAGGTGACAGAATGTGCCTTGGAGTCACACAAGTGTGCTTAGATATTTGGCTGTGACATTTACTCTCTGGGTGACCTTGTGCAACTTACTTTAACTCTTAGTATTATCCTCATACTCTATAAAATGAGGTAAATCTTACTACCCTCATATAACAGATGAAATATTTAGCCAAGTGACTTAAATGGTAAGGAAAATCATTGGTAGCTGTACAGAATAAAAGAATGAGAAAAGAAATACAGAAAATCTGAAACATTCATGTGACTATACTGATTCTAAAACATAAACAGTGTCAATAGGAATGTGTGTAGGAATTGTTTTTTCAGAATAATGAACAAATTTGCACAATTGTTTAAAAATGATTTTACACGACTTCTCTTGCTGCTAGCAGAATGTGCCACCCCAAAATTGGCCTCTTTGGTATAAGGATTACTTTGAGCTGATTTTTTTTTTTTTTTTTTTTTAAAGCAGACACCAGAGAAGCTCTGAGTACAGAGTAGATGTTGTTCTTTGTAAGGAAAATTTACATTTGAAAGGAGGTCTGTACCAGACAGAAAGAGTGCTATTATCAGTGATGACTCTACTTCTGAGACACTTAGGTACTGGCAGGGGATGTTTACCAAACATCTCCAGTCCCTTTCACATGAATTGCCTCCCCCCATTGAAATCACAGGCCCCTCCCGTCTCTTTTCCTAGCTCTGGATGTTATATAGTCTGATTGTCTTTTGAATCTCAAATCTTTGTGGGGCTCTTGTACATATATAATTAAAATTTTCTTGTATATTGTTATGGCATCCCTAGCTGACTATTATACATTACCCCACATCTGCTAATTTTTTAAGGGCAGAAAAAGTACTGGGGAAGTTTATTAAAATGACTCTAAGACAGGAATTGAAGATCCAGCCTGAGAAGCACAACAGGAGAAACTGAGGGAAGACACACCCTAAGTTGAAGCAGATATCAACCTTACTTCTAAAAGATATTCCAATTACCTAATTCCCAATTACTTTTCAGACCCCACTCCTTCCTCTTCCACTGCCACCACACTAGCCCAAGCTCTCACAGTCCCCTCTGACCATCTATAACACACTCCCAAAGTTCTCCATCCTTTATTCTCGCCCTCCTCCATAGGCCAGTCATCACACAGTGTCAAGTAATCCTTTTAAAATGTAAACCAGATTATAAAACTCCCGTTTAACCCTCAACTATTAGACTAACACCCTCAGTCTTTTTAGCAGGTAAGTCCCTCGAAATCACTTTACTGGTGGCCTTTCTCTACTTTGGAATGAAGCTCCTGCCTCCCTACCCACATTAGCCAGAACATGCCAAGTACTTTCTGGCCCTTTGGGCATTTTATTTGCTATTTTCTATTCCCAGAAAGCTCTTTCTTATAAATCTTCATAAGGATACATCTTTCTTGTCATTTAAGTGTAAGTTCAAATAGCACCTCCTTGTCAAGGACTTCCTAAAACCCTACTCTGTTTTATTTCACACTACTTTTTCTTATCTAATATTTTCATATATATTTACGCATTCATTGCCTACCCCAACTAAAGTCAAGCTCTATGAAGACTGGGTTTTGAGTTACCTTTTTCACCGCTGTATCTCCAGCACTTTACAAACATAATATAGCTACAGAATAACAAATAAATACTCATTATTCTGATAAAATTCTGGTTCTAGAAATAATTTGGGCTACTACTAGAAATATCCTCAATTTAGTTACTTTATTGCTTAGGGCATGCTTTGGGTAAAGGGGCTGTGTGGAAATGAAAGAAAGAGAGAAAGTACTTAAAAAATGACACTAGAATTATTATCACCTGAGGTCTGGGAAGTTTTGTGAACTTTTCTTTTTTTCTTCTATTTTGATACCCCTGAATAAATGGGATGACCCTCAAGAACATACCACCAATTTTTCTTCAAGTAGTAATGGGGTCTTGAACTTCTGACATTCGGTTTCATCAGTGAACCTGAGGGCAGCAAGTAATGGCCTTCTGCTGTCCCTTCCATGGCAGTCATAATAAACAGGGATATTTCTGAGATTAGTTGCCAGCTCTCTACTAGGTAATGTGGTATGGCTGGAAGGTCAAGTATCTGAAGGTCAGTGATTAAGATCATCCGCAGGAAGTAGTCCTGGATTCCTCTTGGAGATTGCAAATAATAGGAAGATCAATTTAAAATCAAAGCAAGCATACACTCAGGGCTACACATGCTTTCTGAACTCTCTGGGGATAGCGGAGGGATATAATATTCTGGGCAGCAAGTTGATGTCTGAGAGCTGGACTCAGGAGTCAGCTGTGGAGTCCTGTACAGCTTCCTTGCCTGAAAGTAAATCAAGATTTTATTTTTAAGATGGAAAGTCCATCAGACTAAACTGTGAATTTACCTAGCATTCCACAGGCTTATGCCATTCTACCATCACTCCATACAAGTAGTTCAAGAAAACAACCTTTGAGTGCAACACTTACAGAAAACACAGAGTAAATGACTTAGAAAAACAGGATCTTCATTTAATTCCTGTTAAAATGTGGTAAAATGTCTTAGAATAGAAAATGAAGAAAATAATCGCATCTTTTCAGAGAAATCAGCATCTTCAACAGAAGAAAAATGGAATTTCAAAAAATGTAAACACATAAATAAAATTTAAAGAAAGGACATATTTGAAAAATACCTTCAAGAATATCAGTGCATGTGAATTTGAATCACTTGATACTGGGTCATGCAGTGATCTCCAACGTGATTTGTCAGTGAGGATCTTCCCAAAGAAGAATTAAGTAAAGAAAAAGCAGAACTGGTGAAGCAGGTTCAGAAGAAAAAAGACCTTCTTCAGTGGCTAAGCCTATTTAAATTGTACAGACCAAGAATGAACTGTGTCAGATAAGCTGTTAATAAAGAAGTGGGGAAGCTGTAGCCAGGTGCTGTTTTATGAATTATGGTCAGTTATGTCTGAGGAGAACAAAAACTAAGCAGTACTCGGTTGATAGATCAGTATGGGCTAGATGATAAACTGCTACACCAAAACAGAAATGAAGAAGAACTTATGTGTTTAACTCATAATTTTTTTCCAGAATATTTTTGCAAATGACAACTTAACTAAAAGATACTTATACATTTTGAAGGGAAGATATAAACCATTAGGTCTTAGAAAAAAAGATGAACCTGGATCAGAGTAGGGCATTCTTGGCATACAAATATGAACTAAGATCCACAATGAAAATTTAGTATTTTGAATAATTTGCCAAAGAAAATTTGATAGTTAAAGAAATGTAAAATAACCTTAAATCATATTTAAAAATAATAATTTGGATAAATCTGGAAATGAGTTTTAATACATTGTTTTGTTTACTGTGATGAAAGAAAAAGTTTTATTTTAAATGTTAAAAAGTAGTAGTTCAATCTGGCCAATGTCTAAACTTAAACTGGTCTACCAATGCCTGCTTCTCTATCAAGTGCATGACCCTTCTTTTCCTCCATTTACAGCATGTCTCCATCTGGATGGTTTAGCAGGTAATTAAACTCTTATGTTCAAAATTTTAAAAATTCATCAGTCAAAATTAACAAATTGAATCATCTTGGGCAATTTCAAAGGCAGTAACCTTAAAAAAGATTAGACCTCCTGATATTCTGAGCAGGTTGGGTCTTGGAATCACAGTAATGTGAATACTAAATGAATATGGTGTTATTTTGTTATGATAAATTAGCAATTGCTGGGCTCTTTGGTTACACTTGCTTGAAATCAACTGATACTGTTGTAATTAGCTAGTTGTTAATAATAGGAAAGGAGCAAAGGGAGCCAAACTTTATAAACATGGCCATTTGAGCAGCTTCACCAGGAAGCTGCAATTTCACATTCCCCAGGGAACCACCAGCTCATTCCCTGCAGATCACTGGGGAAAGGGGTCCCCACATGCATTTTTTATCAGCGGGGAGAGTTTCTCATACCCATCTGTTGCTCGTGGGAGTGTGCTTCTTATGATATCCCAAGAAAAGGAATTTTCAGAGATCTGCACCAGAGGATGAGATACTGTAGAATAAAAACTCCTGAGTTTACAAGGTCCTATTTCCTTTTGTCCCCCAAGGAAGAAGTGTAGCTGTGGCTTCTGTAGGGCTAGAATCAAAGCCAGTGTCCAGAATGTTCGCTCCATATTGGAGCAGTGTCCAGTCCAGCATCAGGCTAGTTTAGTCTGTGTTCCCCCTTGTAGTCCATCAGTCCACTGTGTGTTGGATCCCCATGGCTGTGGGCCACTTGGGCCAATGCAAGAAAGCCAAGAGCCAATAGTGATCCAAGAACGCCAAGAGTGTCAAGAAGAGCAGGCTCCTTTGTTTAGCGGATTATGTATTCCCCAATTTTTGTGGGTTTGCAGTGTCCCTGCTCATTCTGGCCAATGATCTCTGTTTCCAGGTTTAACTGACAAGCACCTTCCCTAGTCACCCCAACTTCACTGCACATGCATCTATCTCCCCTTTGTTGGACCTTTTTCCCCAGTGATCTGCAGGGAATGGGCTGGTGGTTCCCTGGGAAATGTGAAATTACAGCTTTCTGGTGAAGCTCCCCAAATGACCATGTATATAATATCTGGCTTCCGTTTTGCTCCTTTCCTATTATTAATGACTAGCTAATTACAACAGTATAAAAAACAAGCTCTATGTCTATATTTTTTAGTGAGTTTTATTCCTTAATAGCCTCTACTGATCAAAATGGGACAGAAGGGGCCATATGAATCATGAGTCAGTTAGAGCCAACTATCCATGATTTTTACTGCTGAAATCCCTAGAGCTGCCTTGTATCAGATGGACCCTCCAAGTCTGTCTGAATGACTTAGGAATTCCATGGTTTCCAATCTTGGATTGTGTTAAGATTTCTGTTTCACCTGAGTCAATGCATATTAATAAAAGACATTTTCCCCCATTACCTGAGATGACCAATATGAAACTCTCTATTCCCAATAACCAAATCCCATATATAATAGTATCCAGGAAGTAGTAATCTCAGTAGACCTTGTCCTAAATATATTTTTATTATTTTATTCAGGTCCTGGTTTTCAGTTTTTGGAAGGACTCTGAAAAATGGGAAACTAGCTTAGAAGATAACAATCATGATATAGAAGGTTCTGAGAACCATGAAACTTTGAATGAAATAAAGTAAGGCAGGTGTCTAACTAGATATTTCAAGGGAAGAGGGAGGTCAGGAAAAATATAATTGACAGAGTGCCTATGAGAGCAAAAGAAGATTAATGATAAAGCCTTAAAAATGTGTAAACCATTAGACCCAGAAATGCTACATCTAAAACTGTATCCTAAAAATCTTTAAAACCTTAACTGTTTATATGTAGGTAACTACATAAATAAAATAACTTAAGTGTAAAATAGAATATTATGTAAACATTAAAATGAAATTATGGAAACATTTATTGACCTAGAAAGCAATACTTATGACAAATTAAAAGTGAAAGAAAGTTTATATAAGTAAAAAATATGTCATAATTTTTAACCTTTCTAAATAGAAAAGCTTTAAGCCACAGTTCTTGATATCTTTAAATGTTACTATTTTTGCCCATTTAAATAATTTACTGAATTAGCATTCATATTATATAACTTCAACATTGATTTCAATTAATTTAAACTATCTTTATGTTTCTTGAGCATTTTTTTTCTTTCTTTTAATATTGTATGAGAATCAACAAACTAGCATTTCTTTCTGGCTTAAACACTACATATTATAAGGCTCCCATATGTTTTAAATGCTTCAATTGGCTGCTCATCTTAGATAATTTACTGTTTTGCCCTTATTACTAAAATGTGAATGTCATTTTTGTAGTTACTACCCAGCCCTTGACACTGCCAAATAATTAATATGTAAAATTACTGATTAGAAATATATTTGTGGGTGTAAATATAAATATACTACTGGGAAAAGTTAAAAACATAAATGCAGTCACAAAAAAATAATTGTTGGTGCTCTCATTTGCCATGTTCCTGTCTTTCCCAAATAATTTAATATGATATATTTATTCACTTGAAAATAAAAGCATGTAAAACATACACATTACAGCACATTTCTGAGGGAAACATTGCCCATTTAAGTAATCAGTTGTGAAAATATTATGTCATTGAAACTCAATACTTTCAATTGAATTGGATGGGATATCTGCCAGCTGGCATGCTCTTGAATTGGAAAACAAAACTGTTGTTCAAAAAATGAGCACCATCTTATAATCCTTTATGTTTTTAAATTGATTTTAGAGAGAGAAGAAGGGAGAAGAAGAGAGAAAGAGAGAGAGAGAAACATCGATGTGAAAGAGAAACATTGATCGGTTGCCTCCTGAATGCACCTGACCAGGGACCAGGGACCGAACCCACAACCTGGGCATGTTTCCTGACCAGGAATCCAACTGGTGACCTTTTGGTGCACAGAACAACACAAAACCAACTGAGCCACATGGGCCAGGGCATAGTTATTTATTTTATAGTTGATTAAATCATAAATATCATGTTTGATGTTGAAATCATAATAAACAAAAATGTATGTGCATTTGTAAAGAAATTAGGAATGCTAATATTTATTTGGTGACTTCACTGTGCCCTCATTTTCATACCTGGAAACCCACTAAATAAAGAATAAATCGTGATATAATGTTCCTAAATAAGAAATGTAACTCTGAGATTGCTAATACATACAGTTCTCATTCTATTTGGAAATTAAGGAAAAATCATAACCTTATTGGTATAAAAATGTTTTTTTTTTAAGAAGAAAGAGTGGTAAGATATCTGGAGATGTGATTTTTGTTGTTCTACACCAAATATTCCCCAACTTTGATTAGATTTCTCACAATTCCTATTAAAAATCAGGAAGGCAAAATATCATGAGGAAAAAAAATACATGAATACCTAGATTTAATTTATTTAATTTGCATGGATATGATTTGAAAGTTTATTTAAAAAAAATGTTTCAAAAGGGCAGTGCAGATAAAATTCAAATAATAAAATATGGTTAAATAATTTTGAAAATTTACTGATAGTATATGTTATGAGTACTTCCTATAGCTATACAGCTTTTATGTATTCTACCATCCATACAGGAATATTCCAATATATATCCCAACTTAAGGAATCTTCAATATTTTTGCCCCCATTAAAAGCAATATTAGAGCTGGTGAGATCAAATCCATCCTTTTAAATAAAAATACTAAAATTTTCCTCTAAATTGAAATCTTAGCAGTCCTTACCATTCTATAAGTATTATTTGTGTCTTAGTATTGAACTAACTAAAGAGCCCTCTTATAAAGCTTTCTGCGTCACCTACCTGTCCTTCCAAAGCTCGTGACATCTTTTAGGCAAAGCTCTTATCTCTGTTCCCACATAACAGAATCATTTTCCTCCCACACATAATCTCATCAGGAGTCAATTCAGCACAGAGCAATTTTATCACTGGCCTTTTGAGTACTGTCCATTTTTGGTACATCTATATCAAAAGCTACATAGAACAATTAGACTTATAATTTAAAAACCTAAACCATTAGTATTTTATTAAAAGTGCATATGATTTATGGTCTCTTCTCTTTTCCCATAATACACAAGATATTTCCTGAACAGTTATAGTTTAAATATGGAACACTGTTAATTAAAATTAAATTGATGCAGACATTTATTTCAACTTTGTAATGCTTAATATTCCTCTCACAGTATATAATACTAGGCTGATACTGATTATGAAAAAGGAAATAAGAGAAACTTAAATATATTGATGCTCAATTACAAATTATTTTTTTAAATTTACATACATCTAGATATAAGGAATATATGGCCCCAGAAAATACTGTGTGATCAGATACCATCTATCCATGTCAAATCTGGGTTGAAGAAAGTTGCCAAATAGTTAAAAGGGCTCAGGTTTGATTAACTTCAGTTTAAATGAATAATGCTCACAGGTCATGACATGATTCCAAGTTATTTGTTGCAGTCCAACATGAGATAATACCTAAGGCATATAGGCAGACTTCTGACAAGACCTCCCTGGTTCTCTTGATCTATTTTCAAGTTCTAATTAAAATGCTGTTTTAATTATATTAACTCAAAAATTTACAATAAATCTAAAATATACTATGTCTTTCCACTTCAAACATTTTACTATTTCTTCTGTTTAAATGAAAGGGGAGCCATGAAGCAATATAAAATAATTATGTCTCTACTCAAAAAAAAATGCATTTCCAAATTTGTTCTTTTTTAATGCAATAAATATGAACATGTAATTTTTTTCTCTTTAAAATGATTCCAGCCTGGCCAGCATGGCTCAGAGGTTGAGCATCAACCTATGATCCTAGAGATCGAGGTTCAATTCCCGGTCAGGGCACATGCCCAGATTTTGGGCTCGATACCCAGTAGGGGACCTGCAGGAGGCAGCTGATCAATAATTGATGTTTCTCTCTCTTTCTCCCTCTCTGTCTCTCTGAAATCAATAAAGACATTTTAAAAATAAAATAAAATGATTGCAAAAAAGTTAACCTTTAGCAGTTTACAAAAGGAAAACAATCACTTTTTAATTCTTTTAAATATGGTAAAGCTGAGATGATTTAATTATCCTATTTATGTTAATGAGACCATTGTTTGATCACTAATTATAATTTGGTAAAAAAAAAAAAAGAGTGCTATGATGCACTTTGGAATTGTAGTATTTATTCATTCTGCTCAGTAATTAGCATTAAAGAGAGCAACATATTGGAACAAGGCAATTTAAGGTGACAAAAATTGCTGGAATAGTATTACATGTAGTCCTTCAGAGATTTCTTGTAGTACTTTTAATGTAAATTTTGATGGGCTATTAGTTTTCATTAATGGTGGTTTGAGTACTTAGTGAAGACAACTATGTACTATACTTTGTGCTGGGCAAATTGCCTGGATATATTTCATATATCACTGTTACTTTAATGAATAGTGTAATGGCAATTACAAGACTAATGGCTTTGAAAATTTATGTGGATGTATTTGAAGTTCTTTGAACTAAGTGACTTTGCTCAGTATACACAAAAAAGTAACTTATTCTTTTTTAAACAATATAATTTAAATTACTTAAACATATAGCATAATTATAGTGTGTTTTAAATAAATTGGTTTGTATATATCAAATTACATGTAAATGCAATACAAGTGTTACAGTAAAACCACTGGTATTTTACTGAAAAGTGGTTGTCAACATAATTTTTAAGTAAATAGGATATCATTTGAATCTTTTAGAATGATATATTATTTGCTTAACTTTTCATTACTTATATTTTCTTAAGTAGAACATGATCACATAATTCAGGTATAAACACAACTATAATAATTATGTAACTACCAAATATAATTGCACTGATGATCATTCATATATCCTAACAAAATTAACATTTTTAAATCTTTGAAATAGCAATTGAGATAACTTATCTAATCTCATTTAGAGACTCTTCATTAAAAGAACATATATTTTCAAGCATTATAGACCATGGTTAATGAATGCTTTCTACTGAGCAATGTCTTATAAATATATTACCTGGTCTCTAGAGATCATTCTCTCAAAAATAGTCAATCTTTTAAAAAAAAGAATAAGCTAATTTTTCTAAGTCTAGATAATTTTAACTGTATAATACAATTCCATAAACATATAAATCATTCAAGTTTTTAATTTTAGAACATTTGTAGTTAGGGCAGCAAACCAGAAGTTCTTCAAAGTTAAGTTTGTTCCAAATGACTATAATTAGTATTTTCTTCATATGACTGATTTTATGCCTCTAATATTTGTATAAACATTAACCATAATAGCTTGAAATAATCATATTTAGCAGAATTTATCTTCTTTTTTATTAAAATGCATAATCATTAATAGTAATATTATATAAAATACAGTGGAAATGAAGTAGAACACATGGGGCAGAACTAATTTCATCATCATTAGTAATTTCATACACACAAAAGCTAAAAGCTCCCCTTTAGAGATATTATTATAGATTACTACTTTTAGCTCATATGCATAAATTAACTATGTATTCTATTTTAGTAGATTAGGTTAATGGCTAGAGTGAAATCCCATGAAATATCAGGTATTTTTTTAAACATACTAAAAGTTTCATGGAGGGGGAGAGTAAGTTAGATGGCCATTAGTGTATGTATGTGTATAAATATTCAGGCTTCCCTTTTAAAAGCAAAAGTTGTTTAAAATATGATCAAATAGTAAATTTGCAGTTTGCATTTCCTGTTCTCTCTTCCTGATACACTTCCCCCAGATACCTGAATGACTCCCTCATTGCAAATTTTTGCTTGTCACTTTTCAGTCAAAATCACCAGAGCCTGCTCCCTCCTTCCAACCCAACCCTGCAACCCCTATTCCTATGCCTTGATTGAATTTTCTCCCTTAGTACTCTGCACCACCTGACAAACTTTATTTTACTTATTTGCTTATACTCTGTTCCTTGCTCCTCCTCCATGACCCCAGGGAATATCAGCACCTAATGAGAGGGAATTCTTACCTGCTTTATTCCCTGCTGGAATCCTTGCACCTTAATAGTGCCTGGCTCATATTAATCATTCAATAAATGGCTTCATGGGTAAATGAATCAAAATTGGTACAGATAAGAATACTAACTGGTCCTTGTTGGTGTGGTTCAGTTGGTTGGAACATGGTCCCATACAACAAAAAGGTGGTGGGTTCAATGTCTGCTTGGGGCACATGCCGGGTTTACGGGTTAGATCCCCAGTTGGGGTGTGTGCATGAAGTGACCAATTAATATCCCACTCTCTCCCTCTCTCTCCCTCTCTTCTCTCTCTCTCCCTTCTCTCTCTATATATTTAAAAAAAGAATACTGTCCATATTATATGGTATAGTATGTAAGTATAGAATAAGTATCTACATAAGGGATGCCAATCCTGACTCTTTTTCATTAAATTACATTTAAAAAAAGAAAACAAACCTAAAAGGTGTGTATCTTCCCTCCATTTTCTGCCATCCTATCTTTCTCTTCAAGGCAGTTCCTACTATAAGCTTTTATAAATATCATGTTCACTTTTACTTATTTTTTAAGGGTTACTACTTTAGCCAAAATTTGTGATGATTGGTCTACGGCCACAATATCAAGCTTCATATAGTTGGTTGATTGGCCTCTGAGGGCCAACAGGAATCTTTTTGGTATTGAGCAGGCTTCTCAACCTCAGCACTATTAATATTTTGGGTCAAATAGGTCCTTGCTAAGGGGAACTGCTGTGTCCTGTAGGATATTTACCAGTCTCCCAGTTTGGCCCACTAGAATGTGAGTAGCAACTCGTTCTACCCAGCACTTGTGGCAATCTAAAATTTCTTCAGACATTGCCAAGTGTTGTTCCCTGGTGGACAAAATCACCTTGGGTTGAGCGAGCATCACCTGCAGAGTGGAAATAATTCTTATCTTTGAAATCAGACTTATGTTAGAGACCCAGCTTTAACCTTGGACAACCTACATTGTTTTCTGTGGTAATACTGCAGTTACAATATCTTCTTTGCATGGTTACTGTGCCTATTAGCACTAATATATGTAAATTTAGAAAGGAGATGCTCTCTAAATAATAGTTATTGAGCCCAGCCGGGCGTGGCTCAGTGGTTGAGCATTGACCTAGGATCCAGGAGATCATGGTTGGATTCCCGGTCAGGGCACATGCCTGGGTTGTGGGCTCGATCCCCAGTCGAGTGCGTGTAGGAGGCAGCCGATCAATGACTATCTCATCATTGATGTTTCTCTCTCTCTCTCTCTCCTACTCATTTCCTCTCTGAAATTAATAAAGATATATTTTAAAAAAAAAAAAAAAGTTATTGAGATAAACAGTGTGCCATAATGAAAGCATGATTTAAAAATATATATCTAAATTTGTTTTTCTAATTAAAGAAATGCCTTTGTATGATAAAAATTAAAGCATCCCGTACTAGGTTTTTTAACCTAGCTATTTTTAATTAAAATATATTTTGGATAATAGCTCGAATTGATATATAGATTTACCCCATTTTTAATAGTTGCATAGTATTTTACTCTACATACATTCCATAATTCATTTGGCTAGTCCTTTATAATAGACATGTAGTTTTTTTCCTGAGACTTTTTTAATTACAAGTACCATTTTAAAGTATATTCTTATATACATCTCAGTACACATAGGCCTTACGGTAACTATATCTGCAGGACAAATTCCTAGAAGAAACACCAGCTTTAAAGTCTAAGAGGCATGGTTTAGGAAGCGTGCTACGCTTCTTCTTAACTGTATAGCCCTGAAAGTTAGTTCAAGCTGGCCCGGCCTCAGCTGGAACCCCTGCAATAAGCAGCATTAACGGCTCCTCTCTCAGGGGACGAGTGAGAACCACCCGAGCTAAGATTTGTAAAAACACTGGGATGCTGTATTTAGTTAGACTATCGATTATCATTATTAAGGAGAATAAAGGTGTTAGGCTCAGCTGGGAGAGGCTCACTTGAGGAGCTTGGAGCATTCAGGAGACCAAAGTGCTCCTCTGGCTGAGGCACTTCCACGGGGTGCGCTTGTGGGCGCGTTTTCCTGCTTCCATTCCTCTGCTTAGGCCCTTCGAGAACAAACACAGCCCAAGACGACCCTTCTCTCCCTGCATTTCTGTACATGGAAGTGTGATATGTGCCAGAAGTGGCTGACTACATTTTACACATTTACCTTGTTATCCATTTTCTTTCCTTTTAAATTCAAATTCTTATATTTTAAAGTAGTTTCTTTTCATATTTATTTCAGCACATGCATTCATCCCTCGATATCCATGGTGAGGACTGGTTCCAGGATGACCCCAAGCTACACATCACTTCATTCAGTAGATTCAGTGTTGTGCTCGGATAGTGGCAAGTTCAAGTTTCACTTTTTGGAGCTTTCTGGGATTTATTTATTTATTTATTTATTTATTTATTTATTTATTTATTTATTTATTATCTTTGATCCGAAGTTAACTGAATCTGTGGATGTGAAACCCACAGATAGGGAGTGCCCGCTATATTTAAATTCTCTAATGTATTTATAGTTGCAATCATTCTACACAAACATGTTCCTGATTTTATTAAAAATACAATTTGATTGCTGCAGCAGAGGATCTTCTGTGTGGATGGCTGCTGTTTCATTTATTCATACATCTTACTCTTACTGAAACGTATTCCGTGCGAGCACTTTTCTGTGTGTCATGAACGATGCACATATGAGTAAAATGTGGTCGCAGATTATGGAGAGATGAGACATGTTCACACATTAGAAAACACGAAAATATTCTACTGCATTCGGAAAATATAAAAAAGTATTTAATAAAGAAAACCTTTAATCACACGGAAGTAAAGTTGAAGTAGGCCTTGAAGGGTGGTATGTCACCTATGAGGGTAGTTGATAAATATGAAAAACAGTCAACCAAGGAGAAATAGCAAGACAATAGAAATAAGCGGGCACAATCAGAGAGGGAGGGACAGCTTGCCTGGAGGCACTGCACCTGGCTGACCTAGGGAGGGCTAGAGCAGGATCAAAGGAAAATGCTATGGCAGGAAAGGCTCTTCCTGGCAGTGAAAACAGCACTTAACTTGAATCAGGATCTTTGAACTTGAATCTCAGGGGACTGGGTTTTCACAAAACTTATTGACCCTAAGTTCCTTTATCTATAAGGTGAAACTACTAATGCTATGACAAACAACTTTTGTTGAATGAAAAGGAAGAAAAAATGAGCATTTCAGAGTAAGTTGTAAGTGACTCCTTCAGCTTGGAAATATTTTGGCTAAGTAGGGGGCACAACAGCAGGTCAGAACACGGCAGGTGTTGATAGTTTGGAGGCTGGAGACACAGAGGGTGAAAAGTAAGGGGTTGTTGCATTAGTCTGCACAAGAAGACAAGTGCCTAACTAGACTGTGAAAGGAAAGGAAAACAACAAACCAGATAGAAAAGGAAAATTGGCAGCCCGAGAAGCTGGAAAGAGGCAACCCGAGCCTCTTTTCACATTCAGAGGGAGAGATATATTTAGTAAGCTTTAATTTTAAAATGCAAACAAACAAAAAACCTGCACTTGACAATCTGGAAAGTGGACTTGCATTGCACACAACAGAGGAAATGACTCCATAAGGTGGACTTTTGAGGTCATCAGACCTGCTGCACCATCATAAGAGGATACTTTCAGACTAGATTTCAGAGTGAATCTGCGAGTGCTCAGTCTAAGGATATGAACAAGACCAACTGCACCAGACTGACACCCTCTCACTCTCCATCATTTATAATATTCCACAGATGCCCTGACACTGGCCACAAGAATTAACCTCAGGAAGTAGAAAAAAGGGCTTTTGATGATTTCTGCATGCTAATTTTATGGGTTGTTTATTGTATACATACTTTTCAAATTTCTATTATTTTTTATAAATATATATCTGAGGGTTCATAAGTATACAAATTGAGTACTAGAGGTGTTTTATTTTTAATAAATCCTAACTTTAGTCACTACACTACATAATATTTTGCTGAAATGAATACAGATACAAATTTTTAAAAAAGCATGTCATTGAGAAATTAATGTGTTAGCATAGGTAAGGAATAATATTTTGCCATTAAGTTAGAGTTCCTTTCAGTCAGCAGAGAGACTAGACAATTTTAAAAGCTTTGCTGTAGAAACTCTAGTGGAAGCATTAGAAACATTTAATCCCCAACAATATTAAGACTATATTCATTCTGAAACAAATGACTGTGACCTCTGCATATTCAGATGGTTCTGGAAGTGTTTTAACCTGACAGCCTTTGCTGTCCCATGGCAACCTGTCCCAGTGCTGGAATCTCCATAGCAGCTGTAACAATGGTCTCAAATTTGTGAAGCGAGCCAATGAAAAGTATGAACAAATGTCCTTACAGGTTTCCCTTGTTAAAACTTGTCAAGGGCTCCCTAAAGAGCAAATGATTATTTTGTTAACACTGAATTAAAACAAATATGGACATAACCAAATCAAAGGAAGTTAACTTGTTACTAATATAGGGTTGTATATGCACATAGAATATGTCTTTTTTTCCTTTTTGGTGGATTCAAACATTAGCCAAAATTCAATATAGTTCTAATCTTTACATATTAAACTTATTCTGGCAAATTGCTACTTAAAACAGATCAATAGTATAATATACTTAAACTCTGGTTAATAAGAGAAAAATCCAGCTGAGAGCTTGAGTATTCAGAGGAAATGTGTAATTAAATAATATTTTTGCCCTTACCTGTGATTCAAAGTTTCTTCTGTTTTTAAGATAATTTAGCCAATTTTTGCAAGTGAATCAAAGATTAGATGAGTGTTGGAGATAGCTACTTAGATATTTATAAAAAGTACCAATCTATTCTAAAGACAAGGAATTTAAGCAACTCTGTGTTGTAAACATTCTCCAAATTCCTAATTAAAAGTTTAAACTGAATAATTTTGCCAAATTTCTAAAACAGATTAATATGAATTCTGATTAGCATAACTTCACAAGTGAACTTTATTTAAATTCACAATTTCTGTCTCTCAAGTATTGTGTCAAGTTAGACAATGTTTTACTTTAAACTATTTCCTGCACTCTTGGATCAATCCATTAGGGATAAAATCATCAAGATTTTTAGGACTTTGTAGCTCATATGGTCAAGGCTCATATTTTTACAGAATAGAAAACTAAAGCCTAGTAATTGTCCCAGATCCATAGCTGGTTAGTGAATAGTAGGAACCTAAGGTACACTTCTTTAATCAATAAAAATGAATGATAAATTTAATAATTTTTAAGGTCACATTTAATTCTTTTTAATTTTTAAAATTTTTATTAACTTTATTGGGGTGACATTGGTTAATATGGTCGTACAGGTTTCAGGTGTTTGTTTCTATGTTACAAGATCTGTATATTGCACTGTGTGCCCACCACCCAAAGTGAAATCTTCTCCTATCACCATGTATTAGGATCCCCTTCACCCCCCACCCCTTTCCCTCTGGCAACCACCACACTGCTGTTTGTGTCCATGAGTTTCAATTTTATATCCCACATATGAGTGAGATCATATGGTTCTTAGCTTTTTCTGACCAACTTATTTCACTTAGCATAATATTCTCAAGGTCCATCCATGTTGTTGCAAATAGCAGAATTTCATCTTTTCTTATGGCTGAGTAGTATTCCATTGTGTGCATGTACCACATCTTCTTTACCCAGTCCCCTATCACAAGACACTTTGGTTGTTTGCATGTCTGGCTACTGTAAATAAGGCGGCAATGAACATAGGGGTGCATATATCTTTGCGAATACATGTTTTCGAGTTTTTCAGGTACATACCGAGGAAAGGGATTGCTTGGTCATAAGGTAGCTTTATTCTGAATTTTTTGAGGAATTTCCAGACTGCTTTCCATAGTGGTTGTACCAGTCTATAGTCCCATTAGCAACAAATGAGGGTTTCCTTTTTTCCACAGCCTCTCCAACACTTGTTATTAGTTGTTTATTACTTATTATTACTGTAACAGGTGTGCAGTGGTATCTCATTGTAGTTTAGATTTGAGGCAGCCAATCAAATGGGAGATGATAATTGCAAACAGTAGCTCTGACAAAGGTTTAATTTCCCAAAATATATAAAGAACTCATAAAACTCAACACCAAACAAACAACCTAATCAAAAAATGGGCAGAGGACCTGAACAGACACCTCTCCCAAGAATACATACAAATAGCCAATAGATATATATAAAAAGATGTTCAACCTCACTAACAATTAGGGAAATGCAAACAAAAAATGCATTTAATTCTAAAAGTCTATGATTTAATCATACAATGAAGACTATAATGCATGATTTATATATATATATATATATATATATATATATATATATATAAAATCTCCCTTCGACATTACACACACACACACACACACACACACACACACACATGCCTATTTCCCGTGACATTCAAAAGGAATATTCAAAGTTTACCTTGGAATTCCTATCAACAAATATCATGATAACAATAATTTCTCAAGATCATATAGCCTCATAAAACCACAACAAAAAAACTAGATGTACAGTTGAATTTCATCTAGAGTAACTGTGTATGCAATAGATTAACAGAAAACAATGAATAAATAGCTCATAAGGTGTGAGTGTAAGATAGAGGTTTAAATTTAAGCTTGTACCCATTATAGTGCTCTGGACTCAAACTCTTGCTCTAGCAAAACTTGACAAATTATTACATGACCCATTTTTATGTACTATATCAAGATCACCTATGATAAATAAGATGCCCTATTTAATCCACAAGCTAGGGGGATTTTCTATATAGACATACAGATTCCCTCAAGTCTGCTTAACTAAACCCCATACTCTGACTTCTATTTTGGATCAATGGTCCATTTGTTCCAGGTCTTCCCTGCCCCAGTACAAAATACAGGTAAGTCATCATCCTACAATTTCCTGGATTCCGTCTTAATTTTCTTCAAATACCTACAAACCTACCTCTGCCAGTACATTTGTTTTATTTGTGTATTTTCTCTCAGCTCCATGAATTGATTTTTCTTTCTCTTCAGTGTGTGTACAATATATGCAGTGTGCTCTCAGACTGCATGTGCCGGGAGTGAAAAGAAATCGTATGCTAAATATAATACATAAATAACCCCAAAGGCCTAGTTACAGTCAATAGTTCAAAAGTCTTCCTCCTGCTCACACAGGCACCTAAAATTGAGTGGCAACCTGATTAACTTGCATTTGACTCACTATCTCCTGCAGGTGTTATTGATCAGGAATTTTAAGGAAATTAAAATGTCCAGTGTTATAAGGAAAAGATGAATAAAAACAAATGAAAAACCTCTACATTTGAAAACTAGGCAATTAAATATAACACAGCCGACTATACACCATTTTATAGCACAAACCACTTGAAAATCAGGTAAGAAAATGTTTTAGAGTATCATTATTTCACGAACCTGAAGTATATTTATAAAAAATATATAGCACTGCCGGGCGTGGCTCAGTGGTTGAGCACTGACCTAGGATCCAGGCTATCGGGGTTTGATTCCAGGTCAGGGCCCATGCCCGGGTTGAGGGCTGGATCCCCAGTGGGGGGTGTGCAGGAAGCAGCCCATCAATGACTCTCTCATCATTGATGTTTCTCTCTCTCTCTCTCTCTCTCTCTCTCTCTCTTTCTCTCTCTCTCTCTCTCCTTCCCGCTCTCTGAAATCAATAAAGATATATTTAAAATATATATATATATTTCCTTAAGAAAAGAGTTGCTAAATACCGAGAAAAAAACCCAAAGAAACTAAATAGTAGATAAAATTTTACAGCTATAAGCTACTGTCTCTAAAAGCAGAAACTACTGTATTTGCTAACTCTCAAGTGTTGGAAAAAGACAACTGACAGGGTCATTTTTTTAATATGAGGAAGAATTTGGTGTTCAAGATTACATCTAGTAACTGGAAAGTTGTCTTAGTTTAGGTTATTATAACTGAAATCCCCAAAATTGAATGGCTTAAACAGAAATGGATTTCTCACAGTTCTGGAGACTATACTCCAAGATCAGGATGCCAGCACTTTAGTGTTTTATCATCACATGACAGAGAGAGAGGCCAGCATTCTGGTCTGTTCTTGGAAGGACACTAATCCAAGGGGGCTCTACAGTCATGATCTAATAACCTCCCAAAGGCCCCACCTCCTCATACCATCTAATCAGGGCTGCAACCTATAATTTGGGGAAACACATTTCGTCCATAGCAAAGGGTGTTAACGAGTCCTTATCAAACACCATTGTATACAACGCATAAATCAATTCTGATAGAATAAACTCCATTCCTTGACATAGTGGAGAAAAGATAAAGCACAAAAGTATTATTGTATTTGAACTATGGTAAATTTAAAAGATGTCTGACATAGTATATTATCAGAATAACCTGTAAATATTTACTTTTATGTACTTGTTAATATATTTTTTGAAAACCAATAAAAATATAACATAAAAACTGGGGGAAAAAATAAATGAACAACTAAAGCAGTTTTTGTTGGTTGACATAAATTCCTTACAGTATTATAGTCACAGTAGGGGACTTTAACACCCCACTGACATCAATGAATAGATCATCCAGACAGAAAATCAATAAGGAAATAGTAGCCTTAGATGACACATTAGGTCATATGGATTTAATTGATATTTTCAGTACATTTTACCCCAAAGCAGAATACACATTTTTAAAAAATGCACATGAAAGATTTTCCAGGATAGAGTATATATTAAGTCACAAAAAAAATCTCAATAAATTTAAGAAGACTGAAATCACATCAAGTATTTTCTGATCAAAATTGTATGTGACTATTCTGTAATTACTAAATTATACTTTTTTATCCATTCACCTTTTTAACCCAGTCCCCCAAGGCCCTCTCCTCTATAAATCATCAGTCTCTTCTCTGCATCTATGAGTCTGTTTCTGTTTTGTTTGTTTGTTTTGTTCTTTAGATTCTACTTATAAGTGAAATTCTGTAGTATTTGCCTTTCTCTATCTGACATCTCACTTAGAATAATACCCTCTTGGTCCATTCATGCTGTTGCAAAAGGTAAGATTTTATTATTTTTTATGGCCAGTAAGTGTTCCCTTGCATATATGTACCACAGGTTTTTTGGTCCACTTGTCTATGATGTGCACTTGGGTTGGTTCCGTTTCTTGTCTATTGTAAATAATGCTTACAGAATAAACACAGAGATGTAAATTACAGAATAAAAATATGGTAAATAATATCAAAATAAATATCAGGCCAAGCAGGTACTTAAAATATCAGGGAGACCACTCTATAAACTACATGATTGTCCAACCATTATGCTGTACCTCTGAAATTGACACAGAATAATAATACTGAATGTAAACTGTAATTGAAAATTTTTAAAAATGATATGAAACTCAAAATCATTTACAACATGAAAATGAAAACCACACAAACACATGGAAATTAAAAAATGTGCTGCTAAACAAGGAATGGGTTAGCAATGAGATCATGGAAGAAATAATAAAATACTTTGAGTCAAATGAGAATGAACACATGGCCCAAAAATCTATGGGAAACAGCCAAAGAAGACAGGTTTTAAGAGGAAAATTCATAACAGTGTAGGTATACCTCAAAAAACAAACAAAATATCTCAAATAAACAATCTAATAATACACTAAGGGAGTTAGAAAAAGAATAAACAAAGCAGAAAATAATTAGAAAGAAGAAAATAATAGTAATTAAAGTTGGAGAAAAAAATAAAGTCTAAAGAAAAAAAAAAAATACAAAAGACCAAGGAAACCAAGAGCTATTTCTTTGAAAAGATGCAAAGTGGATAAACCTTTAACTAGACACATCAAGGGAGAGAAAAAGAGAGGACCTAATAGATAAAATCAGAAATGAAAAAGAAGTGAAAACTGACACCACAGAAATGCAAAGGATTATAAGAAAATATTAAGAAAAATTACATGTGGATGCATAGGACAACCTGGAAAAAAATTAATGAATTCCTAGAAAAATACCATCTCCTAAGACTGAATCAACAGGAAAGAGAAAATCTGAACAGACTGATAATTATTAACAAAATCAAATTAGTTTTAAAAAAAACTTCCAACACATAAAAGTCCTGTAGCAGATAGCTTCACAGGTGAATTTTACCCAGTATTCAAAGAAGAATTAACAACTATCCTCAAAACATTCCAAAAATTGATGAGGAGGGAACACTCCCAAGCAAATTTTATGAGGACAGAATTATCCTGATTCCAAAACCAGACAAAGACATTACAAAACAAGAAAATTATAGGCCAATATCCCTGATAAACATAAATGCTAAAATCTTTACCAAAATATTAGCAAACCCAATTCAGTAATATAGTAAAAAAATCATACAACATGATCAAGTGGGATTTATTCCTGGGATGTAAGGATGATTCAATATCTGCAAATCAGTAAATGTGATACACCACAAAAACAAACTGAAGGATAACAATCATATAATTATATCAATAGATACATAAAAAAGCATTTGACAAAATCCAGCATCTATTTATGATAAACTCTCAGCAAAGTGGAAATAGAGGAAACATACCTCAACATAATAAAAACCATATGTGACAAACCCATCCACAGCTGACATCACACTAGACTCAAAGCTACAAGCATTTGCCTTAAGATCAGGAACAAGACAAGAATGTCTACTTTCACCATTTTTTATTCAATTGTTTTGGAAGTCCTAGCCACATCAATTAGATGAGAAAAAGCAATAAATGGCATCATATTCGAATGGAAGATGTAAAACTGCAAATTACATGATATTATGTATAGATTACTCTATCAAATACATTAAGAAAACTATTAGAACGGATAAATAAATTCAGTCAAGTAGCAAGATACGAAACTAATATCTAGAAATTGACTACATTTTTATATACCAATAACAAATTATCAGAAAGATAAATTAAAAATATAATCACAATTACACTTGCAACAAAAATACATAGTAATAAATTTAACCAAAGATGTAAAAGACCTACACTCAGAAAATTATAAAACATTGAAGAAAGAAATTGAAAAATTATGACATTAAAGAAAGAGACTATTAAAGGGAGGCATAAGTTGAGCTCATGGACAGAAAGAATTAACATAATTAAAATGTCCATAGTACCCAATTTACAGATTCAACACAATTCCTATTAAGATACCATTTTTCAAAGAACTAGAACATGTAATCCTAAACTTTATATGGAATCAAAAGAGGCTCTGAAAGGCCAAAGCAATCTTGAGAAAGAACAAAGTTGGAGGTATCCTGCTACCTGATATCATACTATACTACAAGGCTATAGTTATCAAAACAGCATTATAGTAGCATAAAAACAGACACATAGATCAATGGAACAGAATAGAGAATCTAGAAATAAACCCATGCCTATATGGTCAATTAATAACAAAGGAGGCAAGAATATACAATGAGGTAAAGATAGTTTCTTCAATACATTTTTTTTTTTTTGAAAACTGGACATATACATACAAAAATATGAAACTAGACAACATTTTTACATCATATACAAGAATAAGCTCAAAATGGACTAAAGACTTAAATGGAAGACCCCAAACCATAAAACTCCTACAAGAAAACATAAACAGTAAACTCTTTGGCATTTCTTTTAGCAAAATTTTTTTGCATATGTCTCCTTGGGAGAAACAAAAGGAAAAATAAACAAATGGGCTACATAAAACTAAAAAGTTTTTGCACAACAAAGGAAACCCTCAATAAAGCAAAAAGACAACCTTCATAATGAGAGAAGGTGTTCTCCAATGATACATCCAATAAGGAGTTAATATCTAAAATATATTAAATATATTAAAAATTCATACAATTTAATATAAAAAAGATAAAAGCAATCTGATTAAAAACTGAGCAGAGAACTTGAATAGAAATTTCTCCAGAAGGGACATACAGATGGCCAATAGGCATATGAAAATAGGCTCATGACACTAATCATCAGAGAAATGCAAGTTAAAACCACAATATGAGATCACCTCCCATCTGTCAGAATGACTATCGTCAATAAATCAACAAGTGTTGTCGAGGACATGAAGCAAAGGGAACCCTCCTGAACTGTTGGTGGGAATGCAAATTGGTGTTGCCACTGTGGAAAACAGTATGGAGTTGCCTCAAAAAAATTAAAAATGGAACTGCCTTTTGGCCCAGCAATCCCACTTTTGGGTATATAGCCAAAGAAACACAAAATGCTAATTTGAAAAGATATATGCACCCCTATGTTTGTAGCATGTTATTTATAATAGCCAAGAAATGGAAGCCACCCAAGTGCCCAACAACAGATGAGTAAATAAAGAAGATGTAGTACTTTTTTCATAAAAAAATAATGAAATCATTTGCAATAACATAAATAGACCTAGAGGCTTATGCTAAGTTTAATAAGTCTGACAGAAAAAGGCAAGGCAATAAACCATATGATTTCTATTAAATGTGGAATTAAAAAAAAACAAAATAATAAAACAAACAAACACACAAATTCATAGAACAAACTGATGAATGCCAGATTGGAGAGGTGTTGAAGAGCTGGGTGAAAAAGATAAAAAGATTAAGAAGTACAAATTGGCAGTTACAAAATAGTCACAAGGATGTAAAGTGCAGCATAGGGAATATAGTCAATAATACTGTAAAAACTATGTATGGTGTCATGTGGTTCTAGACTTATAGGGGGATCGCTTTGTAACTTATATAAAAGTTTAACCACTATGCTGTATACCTGAAACTAATATTGAATGCCAACTGTTATTGGGAAAAACAAATTCTTATATCCTGGACTCATCCTGTTTTAAATAATAATTAGAAATATCTAAACCTTTTTACTTACATTAGTTTTAATCTAATTGGGATCAAAGGTGATAAAAACACATATTTTTGTCTAGAAAATAAATTTTCAAACCTTATCTCAATTAACAATCATTCACTTATAAGCTACATATCTTTATAAATAGTCATTACAAAACCAAAACCGAAAAACTCACATTAAATCTGTGAAATGATTAAAGAGCTAAATGATAGTAGAATATTAAATTAAAAGACATAATTTATTACCTATGTAAATAAACTTTTACAATATATTCAAATTGACTTTTCATTATAGTATATCCTTTTTAAAAAGTTATTCTGAATACCTCATGATATTCAGCATTGTACATGTGAAATTGGTTTTCTGATTCCCTTACACTAAATGTAACTACTAAGATTCTGTGTGGAATATCTAATCCTTACTCTGTGACCCACCATGAACTTCATCTTAGAGCCGGCCATTCACTAAATAAGGGTGCAGCCATCCTCACCAAAAAGTGCTTCCTTACACATTTTTTAAAAAGATATCACTCTGACATCTTTTTAAAAAATATATATTTCTTTATTGATTTCAGAGAGAAGAAGGGAGGGGGGAGAGAGAAAGAGAGAGAGAAACATCAATGATGAGAGTCATGCATCACCTGCCTCCTTCATGCCCCACACTGGGGATCGAGCCCGCAACCCAGGCATGTGCCCTCACTGGGAATTGAGCCTCAGTCTCCTGGATCATAGGTCAGTGTCCAAGCGCTGAGCCATGCCGGCCGGGCCTGACGTCTTTTTATAAGTCAAACTATCTTTTTAAATTAAAATTCACATTTGAAAAGTCAGCTTCTAATTCTAATACAGTAGATCTTGATTGTTTTTTCTATGGAAAGTCATACCTCTCTCTTAGCTTTGTAATTGTCTTTCTTGCCTGGCAACTTATTTTCTAGAAGACTGAAGAAAAGGAATGAAAACAGGCTTAAATTATTAAGACCCCCCCCCTAAAAATAGGCATACTTCATTGTGTTGTGCTTTGCTTTAATGCACTTTGCAGATATTAGTATTTCACAAATTGAAAGTTTGTGGCAACCCTGTGTTAAGCAAGTCTATCAGAGTCATTTTCCAACAGCATTTGCTCACTTTGTGTCTCTGAGTCACATTTTGGTAATTCTCAAAAATATTTAAAGCTTTTTCATTATTATGTTTGGTATAGTGTAATTGTTTTGGGAAACCAGGACCTGCACCCATGTAAGACAGTCAACCTTAATTGATAAATGTTATGTGTTCTGACTGCTCCAATAGCCAGTTTTTGACCATCTTTTCCTCTCTCCTTAGGCCTCCCTGTTCCCCGAGACACAATCATATTGAAATTAGGCTGATTAATAACCCTACAAGGGCCTCAAAGTGTTCAAGTGAAAGAGAGTCACACATAATTAAATCTAAAGCTAGAGTGACTAAGCTTAGTGAAATATCATGTCCACAACCTAGACAGGCCAGAAGCTCCGTGTCTCACTCAAAACAGCCAGGCTGTGAGTGCAAAGGAGGAGTTCTTGAAAGAATGAAACGTGCTTCCCCTTTAGTGAATGTACAAATGATAAGAAAGAGAAACAGTCTTAGTGCTGAATCTACTCCTGGGAAAGATGGAAGGAAGACTGTTGAAATGACCACAGAGGATTTAGAATATCACATCAACTTAGTTGATAAAGCAGTCTGAGAAGATGAACTCCAGTTTTGGATCTTCTACCATGGGTAAAATGCTATGAAACTGCATTGCACGCTACAGAGATATTGCTTGTGACTGGCAGAGCCAATTGATGAGACAAACGTCACTGAAGTCCTATTTTTAGAACTTGCTATAGCCACTGGAAACTTCAGGAGCCACCACCCTTATCAATTGTCAGCCATCGATGTTGAGCCAAGACTGCACCAGCAAAATGATCACAACTCTTGAAGAACTCAGATGATGGTTAGCCTTTTTCAGCAATAATATATTTTTAAAATTTATGTATGTACATTGCTGTTTTAGACATAATGCTATTACTCACTTAACAGACTATAGTAAAGTGCAAATGTTACTTTTGTATGCACTGAGAAACCAAAAAAATTAATGTGACTCACTATCATGCAATATGTGCTCCATTGTGGTGGTGTGGGACCAAACGTGCATGTGTCTGAGGGTTGCCCGTATAGAAAAGAATTATTTGTGGGATAAAAATTTCGATCATTGTTCAATGGACCCTGTGGCCTCGTTGCTTGAATTATCTTTGTGGATGAAGCTATCCTTTATAAGCAGAGATAAGCCAGATTTGTTACTGTGACAAATACACAAGGCCTTACACTTTAAAACACTACAGTAGAACACAGAAAATAATCATAAAATAAAACAATTCCAAGAAAGCCAAGAATGAATAATATCTTACAAGCCTGTTTGCTAATGTTAAGAAAAGAAGAAGGGAAAAACCCTCCCTGAGATATGCAATTGAAATGTGCTCCTGGTATTAAAGGAAGAGTGACTCTTCTTAGCTGTTAAGAGACAATAATTAATCACCCCCCAATCAGTACAAAGCATCCTAACTATAGAACCATTGCACTTACCCATGACGGTTAGGGCCGTAGCTTTTGTTAATTCTTCTTTCATTGACTCTATTACTTCCAAATTACCACCATCTAGGTTGCATCTATTTATGGTTCCATTTCCCGAACTGATCCAATAAAGCTTGTTTTCCACATAATCTATTGATAGACCTGTAATTAAATTGTACATCTTAAACATAATGGCAGTCACTTAAATTGTAATCGTTACCTTGCACTGGATTTGAAGGGAAAAAAATGTTGCAAACTCAGACTTTGTCTTAAAATATAAGGTCTAGCTAATAGGAAATCAAAAGGGGTGGGCGAAAGTAAGTTAATAATAAAAAATCATATAATTAATAAATAATAATGCAAAAATAAATTCTGTGTTTTGCATACTCATAACTATAAACTTACTTTTCCCCATCCTTATTGTTCTTTCTGTGAAACAATATACTTTTATAAGCACTTAACTGTTATCTCTGTTGATTATCACAACAATCTTGTTACACTGAGTTCTACTTTATGGATAAAGAAAATAATACATAGAATCGTTAAAAAATGAGTCCCTAGACAGTAAATGGTCATTCCAGAAATTTTAATAAAAGTTCTATTTCCAAATTGAGTGCCTGCCTCTTATTACACCAGTTGGCTTCAGCAAGTTTTATATGTAATACTTATTTGGGGCACTAAATTGATGTATAATATATGTATTTCCTCTTCTACTTTTAGTAAAATTTACCTTAGGCAGTTATAGACTTAAATCAGGGGTTTCAACTGTTTTCAAGTAAATCCAAAAGTAGAAGAATTTAACAATTCATAATTTCACTGATATATGGAATTGGATTGGGCTCATTCGAGGGCTGCCTAGGGAGATAAACCATTCAACAAGTAAGTGAACTAAGCCAAAATCACAATGTGTCAATGTAGGTTAGCTTTATTATATTTTATGGACCATTTTATATATGAGAGGTGTTTATGGTTTTTAAAAGTCTTAGAACATGCACATTTTGATTGCCAAGGGTTTTACTACACATCTATTTAATTACCTGCATGTTCAAGAGGTTCAGGATCCATATTAAAACAATAACCCTGTGGCTCCAATTTGGTCGTCTGTGATCGGGAAGTGCCCATGGATCACAGGCTTTGTACCCCTAAGTGTATGTGAACATACATATACTCAGGCACACAGTACAATTAACTGCATCTGAGATCTCCTTCAGAGAATGAGCTGAACCATAAAAAAGTCTCTTCCCTATAAAAATATCTAAGATTTTTTTTTAAAGGAAGAAAAGGAGGGCCCTAGCTGGTTTTGCTCAATGGTTAGAGCATTGACCCGCAGACTAAAGGATCCCGGGTTCTGTTCTGGTCAAGGGCACGTACCTTGGTTGCAGGCTCCATCCCCAGCCCGGGTTGGGGTGCATGCTGGACGCAACCAATTGCTGTGTCTCTCTCACACTGATCCCCCCCCCCCCCTTCCACTCTCTCTGAAAAGCAACGGAAAAAAATATCCTCGGGTGAGGGGAAAAAATAAAATAAAAAGAAGGAAAGGAGGGAGGAAAGAAAGAAGAAAGCAAGGGACAAAGGAAAAGAGGAAGGGAGGGAAGGGAGACAAGGAAGAGAATTATAATTTCAAGGGCACTGAGAGAGGATTAAATTGCCCAAATATCCTCAAGTATAGACAGTCCCAGGTCAGAGAATGGGATTGACTTATCAGACCAGTTTTAATCAAAGAGAAATAATCCAAGTCTATAAAATATATCAGAGATTTATTGACTTACAGGCATGTTTTGCTAATAGAAGTCTGGAAGATTCACCAGAAAATTCACAATGCATAAAATTAGATATTTCAAGGGAGACATTTTAAGTTTTATTCATTTGTTCTGTTTTATTTGTTTTGGTTTTTTATTACAGTGGGTGATTGCCTTTAATCACAATGGAAAAATAAAGCATGATTATAACAATCATATTCTATGGTGTAACGTTTTCAGGGTGAAACTCTATTCACCATTCAATTTTTTCTGAGAGAAAGTTGGTTATTCTGCAGGTACCTTCTTGGATCTTTTCTAGTATAAAAAAATCTGGTTTAGACCACTTAATTTCCAGAAGTGGTCTATTTTACTTTCTGCTTAGTTGACTATCTAAAGCATATAATTCCATCTCTTAATCAACAATGAAGATACCTTTACTACAAATTTATGATACAAAATATAAACCCAAACTTCCTGTTGTCAAATTTTCATCAAGAATTGAACAAATATATTTATGAAGAATTCCCTTTAGGAAATCTATCTATATGTACATGAATTTTAAATGTTATCTTTCAATCAAGCCAAACCACCAGAGAACAACATACATTTTTATATCACTATATTTGTCCCTCTCTGAACCTCTTGCTGAATTGAGCTTTGGCATTGTGCCCTTGGTTTAAATGAAGGATGCTATAAGAAGAAGCCATAAGAAAAACACTGTTATACTTCCCAGGATATAGTATCTGAAAGTAGTACATCACTCAGTGACCTCTTTATACAAGGACCCATGGGAGAAATTTCTTTCAGGGGTCTGTGCCAGAAAAAACTATATATGGAAAATATAAAATTGTAACTGATCATATTTCTCTCTTTGTTTTGGCTGCAAAGAAACCAAAGAGTCTGATTGTGAGCCATATGCATCAATGGTAAAAGAATTGCATTTATGCTACTAATTTTACTCCTGACTTAAGTATAATAATCTATTATTGTCCTTAACCTTGATTTTTAAATCAGTATTATTCTGGCCTTTCTTAGGGAATGTCTTTAAGTTTCCTCAAAGCTTTTTAGAAGAAGAGTGCATTTTAAATGAATGTGTCTAGCTTTAAACTAGTCCACAATGTCATAACTTTCTAACACCCTGCCATTTCTGGAGTCTGTCTTATGCTATGTAAAACAGTTATCACAGAGAGCAGGGAAGTTACAGAGCTTGGGTCAAAGTTCCCGAGTCTACTACTCAACACATTCATTTCTGGACTGAGGTTGCCTAGAAGGAAAGAGCTGTGTTAGTGAGCATTTTATCTTCACTGACACCTAGAGCAAAGAAAAAAAATTGGTAAACATTAAATGAATGAATGCATTATCTAAATAAACCCATTATGAAAATTATAAAGAGTCTTTAAGGAGTTCTGCCTACTAAAGTTAAATAATCTTCACAACATTTTTTTTTAAATACGCTCCTTATACTAAGACGCTATGACAATAGGGAGGAATAAACCTACTTGGTACAGCTTATATTTCTACATTAATATAAAGATAGTATTTTAGGATTAATAGTTTTAAGATTCACAAGAAAAAAATATAAAGTTTTTATATTAACCTATAGATACATGTGATATATGACTCTTAGCCATGTACATATAGAAAATATATCAGTTTAACCCCTTAAAGTTGAGTGATTAATTCCCAAGTTTATAAAATAGGATTGAAATTGTTTAAAAACTCTATGATGAATACAAGAAACTAATGACATGTTTTAAATTCATAAGCATAAGTATGTTTAGAAGTACATATTTATGAAGCTTATTAATATAAATGTTTTCATATAAGATTATTTTGTTTTGCAATATTAGCATACACTTAGATCTTAATGACACTGAAAAGTTAATTGGTGTTCATTTATTGGAATAATTTCTGAATCAGATTTTTGTTGTGCTAGAGATGGCTCACTAAGCAGTAGACTAATAGTAGTTTTGATGCAATTGAAATGACTGAATGATTTTAGAATGCTAATCAATAGCCAAGAGAAAAAATGAAATATGAGCATGTTGATAAAACTGTCTTGGAACCTATGCAAAGAAATATGCTTATGTCTGTATGACAAGGTCGTCAGAGTGGGAGACTGACATAAAAAGTCTTCAAAAGGGCTGTTTGAAAAATATACAACTGGTATTATAGTCTCATTTCTGGAAAACATTTATTTTTTTTAAATCATCTGGATCGGCTTATCAAAAGAAGAAACCTAGATTCAAAAATGTAAGAGGTATATCAAAGGGAAAACGTCATCATTTAAATTGAAAAATGTTGATGAAAAGAAAAATCTACCTTTTATCTCTTTTCTATTATTGTAATAATGTAGTTAATTCATATGCTTTGATTCTAACACTTTTTTCCTTTATTTAAGCCAAAGATTTCCCCTAATTTATTATTTTATTTGAACATTTGAAATAAGCTATTTTTTCTTAATTGAGACAATATAATTTGCTAAAATTATATGATTGCTCTAATAGAAATAATTCACACATTGATATAATAAACTTTTATATAGTTTTTAAAATGTAATTTAAGTATATTTCCATGTATCAGTAAAAAATTAAATCCATTAAGTTTTATGTGTTGTTACAATTAAGGCTGGAAAGATTTTTTTGTGTGTGTTTAACTTCTTTTCTTTTTCAAATGACTCAAAACTAAATCAATGTAGTATGCAATGTAGAATTAAAACAAAAATTTAAATATAGAGAAAAAATGGGATTTTAAAACTAAGGCTTTTTGGAGGTAGTAATTTCCTAATATTTTTTCATCATTTATCAAATTTTATTTCAAAATTTTCATCCCTGGCTGTGCATTATAATTATCTGAAAAGTTATTTAAAATACTGATCCCTGATCCCACTCCCAGAAATTCTAATTTAATTGGTTTGAGTTGGTCTTATGCATAAGTATTTTTTAAATGTCTTTCCAGGTGAGTTTAGAATAGTTAAGAAATTCCTTTTAAACAAAGCATATTTTTAAAATTTTTCAAATCTGAATTTTTAATAAGTTTAACCAAGCCTCTTAAATTTTGCTGGAGAGTATATCATGATGGTGAGATATCTGGAGATAGGGAAACAATAAGCTGTAGATGGGAAAAAAGACATAGTATGGATATTAAAATGTAAATATTTAACTTTAAGGTTTCTAGGTATTCAAAATAAATAAAATTGAAACCTTCTAAATATTCTTTTTGTACTGTTATATTTAGACAACAGAAAACAACTTCCAATTCTGGGATTCAGAAAGCTGTATAAACTGGCTACTAAAAAACACACTTACAAAAAAATGAGAAAATTATAATGTTCTGGATACTCCAAAAAATAAGTTCAATGTTAGAGGGTTAATTATTCCTGGAGCAGAACTGTTTCTGAAACATTGAACTTGCAGCAACTAAGGAGAGTAGTTATTCCATGGGGGAAGTTATTCCATGGGGAAAGTAGAATGGAGTTAACCACCTATTTATTATTAGACTACCTCAAAAAATGCTTTATCCCTGTTGCAAATACTTAGATATGTAAGTTAAATAATAAATATGCTGAATAAGCCGGAAAACCCTTCCTGCAGTTTATAAATAAACACAAAAATATGAAATGTCTGCTTGTCAAAAGAAGAAACCTAGATTCAGTAATATAATAGGTATATCAAAAGGGAAAAGTCATTATTTAAATTGAAAAACCTTGATGAAAAGAAAAAAAATTACCTTTTATCTCTTTCCATCTTCTTCAATCACCTTTTCTACATGTCTTTGGATACATCTGACAGAAAGCTAGGCAGCCTTCAAATGCTCACCATTGTGAGGTTGTAATAAGAATAACTGCCTCATATAATAGTGTCTGGCACATAGAAAGCACTCAGTAAATGTTATCTATTTATTCGTAGTATAAGTTTTTGTATTTCCCTTTTAAGCTTAAATTCTATTATAAACTTTGTAACCATCTCTGTAGTAATTTCTACAACTATTAATTTTTACATACCCTAATAATGAGAAATACTCAGGGTGTACACACAATATTTTCTCGATGATACAGGCACACCAAAATTAGAAACTTTTGTTCTGTGGAAGCCAGTAAATGACATGCTTTAGTCTGAAAAATATATTTTCAGTCTCCATATCCAACCCAATACTAGTATCAACAAAATAATTTTCAAAGCTCAACAGCTAAAAAATCAATTAGAAAATAGGCAAAAAAATGACATACATATCACAAAATAAGATACACAGATGGCAAATAAGCACATGAAAAATATGTTCAACATAGTACACCCCTAACTTTTCTGTTTGTGTGGTGTTTTTTTTAATTAAACCCTTGAAAGAATGAATAAATGATCAGATGAAACAGTATAATTCACTTAAATTACTTGTGTACGTATACTATTGTGTGTATGTGTAATTTTACTATTGCTTTGTCAATTCCTCTGGTCTTTTTTAAAACCTATTGCCGACATTCCTTTTGGGGTTCACAGCCTTATATGTTGATTGGGCTTCATATGTAACACAAGTGACAGTGATGAGTAATGAATATGTATAAATAGCTACATTATCAAACAAGAAAACATACCCAGGAACATGTTTTAATCTTATTTTTTTAAATGAGACCCCTCAAATTATTCAGATGGGGTAAGAAGCGCTTGAGAATTTTATCCATGAATAGATTTCAAAATTCACATTGTGTGGCGTATGGGTTGAAATGATTAAATAATAAAGTGTGTTGTGTAGGTTTTGAGAAGCTGTACTTGAGCAAACAAATGACTTTTGGTTGGGATTGAATTAAAAGTAAAGAGAAAACATCAAGAAAAAATATATAGTGTACACAAGATTCTTAAGAATAAGCCATGGAGGGTAATGCTGATGGACAGGCCAAGTTGCTTTATGAGGCTTAAAAGATAAAATTCATAATATGTAAACATTTTAAACATGGAAGAGGCTTTAAGTTGCAAATTAAAATCCTCTGTTTTGCAAAATTTCTAAGCACTTAATTTATCCAAGACTGAGCAACAAATCTTAATTGAGAATATTTAGCTCTGAAATGGATAACTGGAAGGTTGATTTGTATTTAACAGAAAGCAAGTTATTCAGCCCAAACTGCCTGGAGGCTGTAATTACTTAGTCTTCAGCGATACTCATAAAATGCTAAGTTGGGTGTTTTGATACAATTATAATGCGCTTCTATTTCAAGTGTATCACATATACGAATTTAACAGCAAACAAGCAAGGGAAATCCAGTGAATTAGAATAGAAAAGCAATTTCACAAACCGGAAAGCCTATATGTCAGTGACATTGCTGTTTACATCGGGCATTGAAAGATTCAGAAATAATTGTGTGGCACAATAATTGGCACAGAGGTAAAACTGGTTCTTGCATACTCCTGGCTGTTTAGAAAAGCTGACAGCTGTGTCCTAATTGGGCTCATATTTCTCAGAAGTACCCAAGCTCTGGATCCCCGCCCCCCCCCCCCCCCCGGCCACTTTCCATGCTTAAAAGAGTACCGGTTTTATTCCCTGATTTTTGCTTGAGGTCAGGTAATTGCTATATGAAATTAGCCTCTACGGGCATAACATAATTGTTAAGATTTAATATGGTTTTGGAAGCAGATATACTTATATTTGAATTCCAACTCTGCCATCCATCACAGCAACTAACTTCTTTCAACAAACCTGTTCCTGAATTCATAAAAGAAGTATAAGAAAGCCTTCCAGGAATAATTGCTGTGAGATGATTAATGAAAAGCATTTTGCAAGTGCTTGACATATGCTAAGTGCTTAAAAAGTAGTCACTATAATTATGTTATTTTTGTTTCCAAAGTGATGATGGTTCTACCGTATCGTATTTCCCAGGCTACATGCATGCGAACACAGAGGTGCAGCTTCATGGTGAGAACACAGGTTCCATAAAGGTGATAGATAATGATTGTTTTGAGTTGACACTTCCTAGCCTCACCAGACAGAATATTGCGTTTCTCCTAACTACTGGGAAAAATAATTTATAATCTGACAATCAGTACGCATGAGGAGAAAATCATCTGAACAGCAGCTCCCTGTCTCCTAACATCCTAATTTTTTTTCCACAAAATGGTTTAGGGAATGCAGTGGGCAGAAATATAAGCCACAGATTGCTCCGACAAACTCATCATGAAAATATAATCACAATAATTTCCTGTAGTGATAAATATCAGTGAAATTTAATGAGGAAATAACACAGTAATAAATATTCCTTTGTATATAAGTATTTCATGGGTCCAATCATCATGTGTACTAACAAAAATAGGTTTGTATTTATTTTCTTCACACATCCCTATGTCCATTAACAGTATTGAAAATTCAATTTTAACAATCATCTTAGGGGAATATTTCTACAAGCATCTTGTAAAGTGAGATTACAATGACACTGATATGAATTCTTGAGAGCATTTCAAAGATTCTTCTATATCAAATGTTTCCTTATTATTTTTAACCTTGATACTACACTAAATAGCAGTTTAAATTTACATATAAAACCAAGAATACGTATTTTGTCCACTTATTTGTATCACAGCTTTAAGCTGTCCATAGAGAGAGGAAAAAAATAACAACAAAGAATATTTTTAAAAAGAAAAGACAATAAACCAGTTTTTGTGTATATTAGTAAATAATATGTTATTCGATATATTTTAAGAAAATGTTTCAAGCACAAAAGGGAGCATACTACATCTTAAAACCATAGTTAACATGCAACATGTGGAATCTAATAAACAAAATGAACTATCAAGCAAAGAAGAGACAGACCCATACACAGAAAACAGGCCGACAGCTATTTAGGGGGTTTTAGGGGGGCTGGGTGGGGAGCCATGTGGAAGGATTGAGAAAAAAGAAAAAAAAGAGGAAAACCTCATGGGTATGGATAGCAGTGTGCAGCTTGTCAGGGAAGGGGGCGACGGTGGGGGGGGGGGTGCAGAAGGGAATGGGGAACAAATGGTGAGGGAAGGAGACTTGACTTAGGGAGGGAACACACTACAGTATACAGATGATGTGTTGTGGAATTATGCATCGGAAATATGTATAATTTTGTAAACCCAATAAATTCAATAAAAAGGAAAAAAATCTCTGAGGTGGTAATGAGCCAAACGGTCACAAGTTTAGACAGGGGAGGGTGAGAAACGGCAAGAGGAACACATGGGAATGCCAACCTAGAAACCAAGTATTTCCAGCTTTCCCTCTCTAGCTAACCACGCATTTCTTTTTTCTTTCTCTCGCATGTGCCCCCACCGGGAATCGAACCCCGATCGCCTGGATCCCAGGTCGACGCTCAACCACTGAGCCACGCCCGCCGGGCTCTCTCTCTTTTTTAATTTTGGAGAGGGAGGAGGGAGAGAGAGAGAGCGGAAAAGAGAGAGAGAATGATCAACATCAGAAAGATACAATGATTGATTGCCTTCTTTATGCCCTGGCCTGGGATCGAACCCCAACCTAGGCACTTTCCACGACCGGGAATCAAACCTATGACCTTCCAGTGCATAGGAGGATGCCGCAACCAACTGAGCCACACCAGCCAGGGTTAGTCATGCATTTCTTTATAAACAACCCACTTTGTATATATTTTATACTCTACATTTTGAGAAAATGATGATATAAATATAAATATGAGAGTACTTTGTTTCCTACGCATCAGATACATCGAATGGAATGCATCATGAATCTATGCCCAGATCACCAAGTATGCACTTCTTTCAGATAATAATCCTAGCCAATAAGAGACTCTTGTTATGTGACAGTAAACAGTATTCACTTCATTCAACAAATATTTATTAAAAATCTTCTTTATGTCCCACATTGAACTTTGAGCTGAAGATAGAATGGTAAATAAAATAGATATGGTCCCTAACTTTGTAAGGTTTCCTTTCTAGTTGGTAAACAATAGTGAACCAAACATTCAACATACAAATAGAAAATTAAAATAAAGGTAAGAGCTAAAATGTAAAATAATTGTGTTAAAATTGTCTAAGAGACTTCAGCCTAGTCAGAAAAAGCTTCTTTGAAGAAATCATAATTGAGTTGAAATCTGGTAGATAGATGGGAAACTAAGAGAAGATAGGAGACATTTCTGGGGGAAGGAATACCTTGTTAAGACATACTGTTAGGGTAAAGAGATTGGCAAGATGAGAGAATCAAAGATGGGAAATATGCGTGCAATGAATAAGTTTGAGTCACACCGCAATTCCTTTGCGATTGTAAACTCCATGAGGAAAAGGGCTATGTCTCTCTCCCTTAGTCACCTCTTTTTCATTTGCCAGGATAATATAGGAACTCATCTTATTTCCTTTTCTTCAAGATTCTACATACATACAAACCAGCATAAGGGTCTTTACATGTTCCTGCCTCTCGCTGTCATTAGTCTGTTAACATTGCAAGGCAAATATTACATAAAAAGTTGTCTGTGTGTCATCCACACTGCTTAGCATGACACATTAACAGCCAGTTAACACATGGATGTAGATTTAAGAAAGAATGATTATGGAGTAGTTTTCCTTTCTCTCTCCCCACACCCTTCTCTTTATAAATACTTGTACATAAATATTTCTGTGATTATTCAAAACAGTTTCAAGTATTGTTTCTTTTTCTCCTACTAGGTTAAAAATAACACATTATCATATTTTATATAATACTTTACATCAGAGTTAACACAGTTTAAAACTTGTGATGTTAGTGTGTCAACATGGCTGGGCTACAGTTCCTTATTATTTAATTAAACACTAATCTAGGTGTTGCAGTAAAGGTATTATGAAGATGTGATTGTCATCTGCAATCAGGTGACTTTAACTAAAAGAAACTATAATCCTAAATAATCTGAATATGTTTAATTCAATCAGTTAAAAGGCCTTAACAACAGAACTGAAGTTTCTCTGAGGAAGAAGAAATTCTGCAGCTGGCAGGCAGCTCAACTCCTGCCTCAGTTTCCAGCCTGCCCAAGGATTTCAAATTTGCCTAACCAATCCCCTTAATCTCATACACTAAATCTTAGTAATAATTCTCTTTTATCTATCATCTATCTATCATCTATCTATCTATATCTATCTATCTATCTATCTATCTATCTATCTATCATCTATCTATCTATCTATCTATCTATCTATCTATCTATCTATCTATCTATCTATCTATCATCTATCTATCTATCTATCTATCATCTATCTATCATCTATCTATCTATCTATCTATCTATCATCTATCTATCATTATCTATCTATCTATCTATCTATCTATCTATCTATCTATCTATCTATCATCATCTATCTATCTATCATCATCTATCATCATCTATCTATCATCTATCTATATCTATCTATCATCTATCTATCTATCTATCATCTATCTATCTATCATCTATCATCTATCTATCTATCTATCTATCTATCTATCTATCTATCTATCTATCTATCTATCATCTATCATCTATCTATCTATCTATCTATCTATCTATCTATCTATCTATCTATCATCTATCTATCTACCTATCATCTATCTATCTATCATCTATCTATCATCTATCTATCTATCTATCTATCTATCTATCTATCTATCTATCTATCTATCTATCTATCATCTATCTATCTATCATCTGTCTATCTATCTATCTATCATCATCTATCTATCATCTATCTATCTATCTATCTAATCTATCATCTATCTATCTATCTATCATCTATCTATCATTATCTATCATCTATCTATCATCATCTATCTAATCACCTATCATCTATCATCTATCTATCTACCTATCCACACACATTACAGGTTCTGTTTCTCTCATGGAGTTCTGATGGATACACAACTATGCCTCATTATAGATCAATTTTTAGAGTCAGCTGATGAAGAATACATTAGTCTATACATTTTCTTAAAAAAATATATTTTAATGCATTTTAAATGAAAAAAAGGACCCATTAAATTTTATAGATGAGAGTCAAAACCAAAGACACAGCTCGTTACCTATGTTAATATGACTTTACTATTCCACTGTCTTCAATGTCATAATTTTACTATTTTAAGAAACTCTTGCCCAGTAAGATAAGAGCTTCAGATAATATTATTGTTCATTTCAAGAACTTCCTGAATAATACAACAGCTCATCAGCAAATAAGCACCAAATGCCACTTTTTACCTCAGGACACTTTGAACCACCTTCCCTCAAAATCTTCTTTCTGTGTCCACCTGTCAAAAATTATTATATAATAATCCTTAATTCTAACCTCTATCTTAAACCAGAGTGCAAAATCTCAATTACTATTTCAACTTTGCCCTTTCCCTTCCAAGACACTACTAAGATGCTGATGAGTTAATGCTCTTTCTTATTGTGGCACCCAAGAAAATCAGCTTTGTCTAAACCACAGGTAGTTTTAGTAATATTTTGAGGAGCCAGCATTTAACACAGAGGAGAGACAAAAATAATAGACACTCATGTATTCACTACACAGAACTGAACAGTATTAATACTTTATTATATTTCACCTGAATCTTTTATGAAATATAAATTTTCCCCTTTGGTAAAGATAAAAATTCCCTTTTGCATGTCATTATTGCTCCTTTACAAAGATAACTGTCATTATAAAATTGGTCTGCATAAGTTCCCGTTTACTTTTTCCATAGTTTTATAAAAACGTGCACCAGGACTAATGTATATTAATGGTGTATGTTTCATTTTGAAGTTATAAAAATAGTATCATACCATATAATTCTGCTAATAACTTTTCCACTCAATGCTTTTGAGATTTATTTATGTCTTTATATACTTGTATATAAATAAACATATCTGTAGATATATACAATATTTCAGCACATAAACATGCTGAATTTATTTACTTATTTTTTATGAAGATTTACACTTTTTTCAATTTTTTTTTTATTGTGAACAATGATTCATTGAACATCCTTGAACTTGTTTCTTTCAATACATATATATGAACAATTCTCTAGAGTATATAAGTATGGCATTACTAGAGCATAAGATATTGCATATATGTCTTTAATTAAAAAAGTACTTCAAAAGGTAGAAAATACCTTTATAGACAATATCTCCATCTTATAGACAATGAAACTGAGCCTTAGAAAAGATAAGAGAAATATTTAAAATTGCACAATTAATAAACATCAAAGCACATATTCAAATCCAGATTTGTTTGGCTTGCCAAAGTAACTCTTTGCCAACCTTGGTTTCCCCAAAACACAGCAAAAAGAATGCTTTATGTGAATGAAAAAAATCGGTATAAGTTTTCCCTAGTTTCCAGATATATGAAGTTCATTCTTCCTCTTGTACCTTACACTATGAACAATTCAATTCTTAATTTGGAGTGGCAATTAAGGGTGGTAAATGTTATCAAAAGAGATGTGGAAACCTACCAACATAGAAACACTGCTTATTGTAGGGAACTGGGGAAGAATAGAGGAAGGGGAAGACTTCATCATTTCATTTTCTTCCTTCATCTAAAATAAAGATATCTGTGGTAGAATACAGCAGACAGGGGATTTGCTGCAAAGTATCCAGATTTTGAAAGCATAAATGATAACATGATTTGTTGCATTTACATATGAATAACATAAGCTCTCATGCAACAATGCAGAGATTATCAATCTTAGCTCCTAGGTAACATGGTCAGTAAGCTAAAAGTAGAAAGTTACCAGGAGGAACTTGTAAGTAACACCTCTTTGCAAACCACATCAAGAGCTACAGCAGCCATGATGGCAGTAGAGTAAGGTCAAAGCTACACTCACCTCCTCCCAGGACCAAACTAGAATTACAACTAAATTCTAGAAAACCATCCTGAATAACCAACTGAAGACTAGCTGAAGAGAAATCTTATAACCTAACCAACTGAAGGCTAGCTGAAGAGAAATCTTATAACCTAACCAACTGAAGACTAGCTGAAGAGAAATCTTATAACCAAGGATTTGCAGAAGAAGCCACATTGAGACTGGTAGGAAGGGTGGAGATGCGAAAAGTTCTGGCCTCACTTCCCACAGACAATAGTTGAGGTTCCAGAGGGATATCTAATCAGTGGGGGGTTTCCCCTGAAAAACATGGGCTCCCCAGCCAGAGAACCAAAGCAAAAAAGAGGCACTTACACAACATCTGGTTGTGGAAAAGCAGTGAGGTTTCTGTATGTCAAGGAGACACAGGAATCTTTTAGAGACACAGGCACTCTCTTAAAGGGCCAATGCATAAAATTTCATTTGCAGTCCTTCACCCTGGGCTCTGGAAGAAGGAGTGCAAAGTGGACTAGAGTCATGTGAGAAGAGTCTGGTTTGTGGCTCTGGAGAGAGAGATGAAGAATCAGGAATCAGGATTCCTGTAGAGAGCCATTCTTCCATATTGAAGATGCCATCTTTCTTGGGTGGAGCACTCCCCTCTATGTGGCATCAGCCTAAGGCAAAGCAATAGCTCCACCCTCTGAAATCCCTATTACCCCATCCTATGGAGTTTATACCCTTGGGAGGAGTATAGCCAGAAGCTCTTCCAGTGACTGACTTTAACAGAAAGGTAGAGGCATGCAGAAGCAGATCTTGGGGTACTTTGAGACTTTTGCTGATCTGCCCCCAGGCCCAGAAGAAGTAGCCACAAACTGTGGACCACTGATAGCTCCAAACAAAGACACTACATAATAATAAATGGATCAATCCAACAAGAGGATATAACCTTTGTAAACATTTATGCACCCAACATAGAAACACCTAAATATATAAAGCAAATCTTGATGGACATAAAGGGAAAGACTGACAGTAATACGGTCATATTAGGGTATTTTAACACCCCATTGACATCAGTGGAGAGAACTTTCAGACAGTAAATCAACAATGAAATGACAGCCTTAAATGAAACACTAGACCAGATGGACCTATAATTGATATATTCAGAGCATTTTACCCCAAAGCAGAAGCAGGATATACATTCTTTTCAAGTGCACATGGAACGTTTTCTATGATAGACCACTTTAGGACACAAAACAAGTCTCAATAAATTCTCGAAGACTGAATCATATCAAGCATCTTCTCTGGCTGTAATTGTATGAAACTAGAAATCAATCACAAGAAGGAAACTGAAAAACACACAAAGACATGGAGGCTAAATAACATGTTACTAAACAATGAATGGGCTAAAAATAAGATCAAGGAAAAATCAAAGCCTGCCCTAAAACAAATTAAAATGAAACCACAACAACCTAAAATCTATGGAACACAGCAAATACAGCTCTAAACGGTTCATAAAGAGCATGACAGCCCTATCTCAAGAAATAGAAAAAAAAAATCAAATAAACATTTTAACTTTATACCTAAAAGAATTTAAAAAAACAAACAAACCACAACAAGCAGACCGATGTGAGCAGAAGGAAAGAAATAATAAAAATCAGAGCAGAAAAAAATGAAAGAGCACTAAAAAATACTAAAGATCAGTGAAACCAAGAGTTAGTTCTTTGAAAAGATAAACAAGATTGAAAAACCTTTAACCAGACTCATGCAGAAAAAAAAAGAGAGGACCCAAGTAAATAAAATCAGAAATTAAAAAAGAGAAGGAACTGACACCAAAGAAACAAAGGATTGTAAGAAAATATTACGAACAACTTTATGACAACAAATTGGACAATCTGGAAGAAACAGATAAATTCCTAGAAACATACAATCTTCCAAATCTGAATAAGGAAGAACCAGAGAATCTGAATAGACAGGTTATAACTAGTGAAATTTAAGCAATAATAAAAAAAGTCCCAACAAACAAAATTCCTGGACCAGATGGCTTCACAGGTGAATTTCACCAAACATTCAGAGAAGAGCTAACACCTACCCTTCTCAAACTATTCCAAAAAGTTAAAGGGGAGCAAAGATGCCCAAGTTCATTTTATGAGGCCTGCATTATCCTAATTTCAAAACCAAGGAAAGACACTACGAAGAAAAAAAAAGTATAGGCCAATATCCCTGATGAACATAGATGCTCAAATCCTCAACAAAATATTAGCAACCCGGATCCAGCAATACATTAAAAAGATCATAGACCATGATCAAGTTGGATTTATTCTGGGGATGCAAGGTTGGTATAACATCCGCAAATCAATAAATGTGATACATCACATAGACAAAATGAAGAATAAAAACCACATAATCATATCTATAGATGCAGAAAAAGCATTTTATAAAATCCAGCACCCATTTATGATAAAAACTCTCAGCAAAGTGGGAATAGAAGGAAAATACCCCAACATAATAAAGGCCATATATAACGAACCCAGAGCAAACATCATACTCAATGGACATAAACTAAAAGCATTTCACCTAAGACTGGGAACAAGACAGGATGTCCTTTCACCACTCTTATTCTACATAGTACTGGAAGTCCTCGCCACAGTGATCAGACAAGAAGGGGAAAGAAAATGCATCCAAATAGGAAAGGAGGATGTAAAACTGTCCTTATTTGCAGATGACATGATACTGCATGTAGAGAATCCTAGAGATTCCCCCAATAAACTACTAGAACTGATAGTGAATTCAGTAAAGTAGCAGGATACAGAATAAACATCCAGAAATCAGTTGCATTTTTATACACCAATAATGAACTATCAGAAAGGGAAACTCAGTATTGAATTTTAAGCTGTAAAAAACATGTATTCTTCTGCAAGATTTCTATGCAACCTATTCCATGATTACTCTTCACTGAACTCATTTATACTCTTAATACTGTAGACATTCAAATCATTCACATTCCAGTCTATTGGACCCAATATACCTCCCATTACTACTGCTTAAGGTTCTATTATTAAAGGCCAGATGATCCCATAACTTTTATTCATTCAATTCTCATGAGCACTTTATAAAATAGACACTTTTTCTTGATTTTACAGATGAGGAAAGCAAACACCACAAGCTAGCAGTAACTTGCTCAAGGTCACTAAGTTAAATTTACTTAATGAAATCCAAAATGATTTAGTTTCCTGCAACCTTTAGGAGGACAGTGTCAAATTCTTATCAATAGACTTAATACAGGAATCTGATACTGAAAAATCTGTTTATTGAATACATTTCTGACTCAAAAGCCATATTCAATTCTAATTTAAGGTATAGTTTGTAACAAAGATTCTGGTGTTGTTGTTTTTTCTTGGTAAAATAGTATATCCTGCACAAATTAAAATTAAAAATTGTCATTCTGAATTCACTTTAATCACCATCTATATTCACTTAAAAATATCATTTGGTAATGACACCTGAGGGACCAACTACAAAGTGTAAATAGCAACACTAAATTTCTTTCTTGCAAACTTTTCTTATATAAGCTGTTAGGTTTTTTTCTTTAATTTATTTTGAGTAGAGAAATGGATATTGAGTATTAAAGAAGATAAGGTTTTCCCCATTAAGGAAACAAGCATGTATATTAACATTGTGGTATAACTTAAAGCTACTACATTACAATATAAGGAATTTATTTGCTCATGTTATTTCCATCATACTCATTTTTACATATTAAATATTCTAAACAACTCCAGATAAGTGCTAACTGAATTGGTTGTTAAGTCCTTTGTATGGGTCCTAATCTTTACAACCCCTTGTTTCTTTTGTTCTATGATATTTCACACAGAAGTATATTAGCGTTCCATTTTGCCTTTAATTTCTAATACTACTTTGAATTTCAATTGTGTATGAAATCTTAGAACAAACGGTCCACAGAAAACAACTGTTAAGAGTATCATTTTATATCAGATGTTTACACATGAAAAAATTATTTATTGTAAATATTCTTGATACTACACCTTTATTGATTCATCACTATTAAAAATGATCTACTTCAAGTAAGTATACTTCCACACTTCTAAAACAAAACACAAACAAACAAAAATTTGCTTAAAAACTTCATGGTATATTGATTTTACTCCCAAACTAAAACTATACTTTATGCAACTCAAAAGCAAAATTATGATTTTCTTTTATATATTCCATTATTTGCACATTTAACATAATATCAAAATGCAGATCCATTAATGGATTTTTTTATTAATTCTCACCCAAGGATATATTTTTTCCATTGATTTTTTCTTTTTTTTTTTAGAGAAAGTGGAAAGGAGAGGGAAGAAGAAAGGAAAAGGGAGAGGGTAAGGGAGAGAAAGAGGGAGAAAGAAACATCGATGTGAGAGAGACACATGGATTGGTTGCCTCCTGCATGCACCCTGACTGGGGGCTGGGGACTGAACCTGCGACCCAGATATGTGTCCTTTACCAGGAATCAAACCTGCGACCGTTCCGTGTGAGGGCTGACGCTCTAACCACTGAGCCAATGGATTATTCTTTTAAGGTACTTTGAGATGACAAATAAGCAATATGATAATTCTTGCCTCTCCAGGAAATATTAGAAATTATGAGGGAAGAATGATTATAGTGTGAAAAGAATATTAATGTATAGATATCTATGTTTAAGTATATAACGTAATTTTCTAAAGGACCATTTTACTTCAAATTTTCAAATATATTTTATGGGAATAAAGTCAAAGCTCTCTTTCAGCACCATGGCATTTTAGCAAATAATTTACGGTGGTTGGCAAAAGTATAAAAACAAACTAAATAAACACACCTCAGAGTGAATGGAGACCAAATAGTAGCTACTTAAACTCAAATCACTGTAACTATGAATTATGGCACAATAATGATGGGGAAGTCTCAGTACCTTATATTGGCACTGTTGCAACACATCACAGTCACCAGTGAGAATAAGTTATTTATAATCACATTAAGTTTTAAGCAACTTCAGTGCTTAAGACATTATAAAAGGTCTCTTGTCAAAAGACTTTTCTTTTTATCCAAAAAAAAGATTGATTTTTTCCTTTATCTCACATGGACCAATGGATTTAATAAGATTGAAAAATTCCTAATTTAATTTCTATTACTAATCTGTAATATTTTCTTTCAGGCTCTAGATCAAAGATACATTGTACAAGTACAGTTTTCTCATATTAAACCCTGTAGTGATTATTTAAAAATAAAAGCAAAAAACAAAAAAACAAACAGAAAAACCTTACCAACTGGTTCTTTCTGATTTTGAAAGAGAATCTTGCTATTACTGCCATCCATGTTTGCCATGTTAATTGTGTTTCCATCTGTCCAGTAGAGTTTCCTTAATTCAAAAAAGATATGGATTAAATATATTAGATGTACACCTACTTTTTGACTAGAAACAAACACAAAAGAACAAAATTGACATCAAGTAAATTTTTGGCCCAGGATTCATTCTTTTCAGGAAGGCCCCAAATTGTTGAGCCACTTAATTACAGTAACCTTCATATTTGTCTTGGAAGAAAGCATCACTCTTGCTTTTTCTTGAAACTGAAGGACAATTATCTTACTTCTTTTTACCTCCTACATTCACAACTGAATATTTAACTATGACTACAGTAAATTATTTCCATTAAAAATAATTCATCAACATTGAATTTTCTCGGCTTCAAGAAAGCAGGCATCTTAGAAAGAACAGTCATTTCAGCCATTCCCATTGAAAGTGCTAAGGAGAAAGAATTTCTTTTAGCTCTACACAAGCTCTCTTTGTGGGAACATGATGACTAACTAGTAGATGGGAGAATCTAATCTATTTGGGATGGCAACATGAGGCAAATGTTATTAACAATTTGTGCAAAAGCATAAATTAATGAGATTTTACAATAATGTACACAAATCTGATTTTATGCATATAACAAAAATCTCTAACCAGGGATCCCTTTTACAATTCCCATATTCACATTTGCTTTTCTGGCTGTATAGCTTATATATGTGCTCCCTTGAATTAAATTAAGATTTTTAAAATTTTATTTGCAGGTACTAGACATTCAACATTATTTTATATTAGTTTCAGGTATACAGCATAATGGATAGACAATTCTATAATTTACAAAGTGACAAAGGTTTTTTTTTATGTTAAAAAAATCAGAGCAAAGGTGTGAGAAATTTTAGAAAAATTTAAAAAATAATCATACTTTACCCCCTGACTGGGTGAGCTATAAGACACTGTGGCTTATCGATTCCATGGATAATTGAGGTTTTCAAAGAGCCATCTAGTCGCGCCACATTAATCTGTGTTTCATCAAATTCTGAGCTAATCCAATATAAATTCCGTGAGACCCAATCCACTGCTAGCCCTCTGATACTCTGAATATCTATAAAACAGGAAAGAGAAAAATTAAAAGTAAATGAAGTTTCTCATTCTTTAGGCTTTCCAAGTACGTTATTTTCTGTCTCAGGGAAATTTTAATTCACACTTCAATTTGTTAGCTAAAATTGTACAAGACTGTAATCTCATTCCCTTCCTGGCCCTTCTTAAGGCATGAATAATCATTAATGTCTTACTGCTGAGCCATTTGAAACCTGACGCCTCAATTAACATTGAAATTACACTAACAATCTGTGATTCACTAGTAAACACTTAGGAGCAGACACAAACTGAAGTCCTGTGGACCAAGGTGACAAAATTCAAATTAGAGTAATAGTTTCTCCAGTTGGTAGCACATCTTTCTAGTTAGGAGAAAGTACTTGTGGACCATCAACAAATGGGCGATTTTGTTTTAACTGCTAATTTGTTACTGAAATGAAATAAGACAATTCAACTTTCCTAAAAGAATTAATAGACTTGAACTTCTTTCAAAATAGATAATTAACAGAAATTGACGGAGATATGAACAAAGAAACTAAAATCCTTTTTAACATTCCTCCAAGGTGGATTCTACAGAAATTACTGAAATCTAATTAAGTTTCAGTCCGTTACAGCCAATATGAATATTTGGGTGGTTATCCCTTGGTTATTCAATTAGGCATCTTTAAAAAACATGATGGAATTCAAGCTTAAATACAATTGCACAGTTTAATTAAAGAAACAAAGTCTTAACAATGATAGATACTAGAAAATCTTTTTAGCATATTAACATATAAAGTAGGCCAGCTTAGACCCCTATCTGTGGCATTTGATAAGTCTAACTCGGCCTTGCCTTGATTTTACAAAATTTAAAATTTGTTAGCATATTGTACATTCCGAGTTCTCTAGACCGGTGTTACTCAAACTTACAAGGCAGCTGGAGACGGTTAAAATGAAGATTCTGATCGAGTAGGTGCAGGGAGGGTCCAAGGTTCTGCAAGTGCCAACTGTCCCCAGGGGCTCTGCCACTGCTCCAGGGCCTGGTTCCTGTCTCAGTGCTTCCAGAGCCCCAGGGCAGCGGCTACTTAGCTCATCGGATTGCTACCTCTTCCTACTTATCATTTTCAAAAATGCCACAAAACTAGATTTTCACCTGAAAGTACAGACTCCAGATTGTAAAATTTGCCAACTAGTTTAAAATTAAAAAAAACAAAGCAAGACGCGGAGGCCTGGCAGCTCTGGGTCTGAGATGAAGTGCAGTGCTGGCTTTGGAGGCTCCGCCCCAGCGGATGTCCTTCAATCTCCACCAAGCCAGCTTTCCTGCTCAAAAATCCTTTTATTATTTCTAAATAACTTTTAATGACAGTGCCCTTAGAAGATTATTTCTCATGTTTCAATTACTCCTTTAATCAACACCCTCTCACTCTGCAAGTTACCTTTCATCTTTAATTTACGGGTACATGGGTGGATTTTGAATGTGGACTTGAATTCAAAACTTGAAATTTATTTTTATTTTTAATTATCCTTACTCAGTTCCCTATTTTCTTCTCTTTTTCCCCCCTTTTCTTTTTTTAGGATATGTATTGATTTCAGAGAGAGGAGGGGCGCGGGAGAGAGAGAGAAATGTGAGGGAATCAGCCTTCGGCTGCCTCCTGCACACCCTCTCCTGGGAATGGAGCCCCCAGACCCAGCAGGTGCCCCGACCTGAATCCAACAGGAGCCCCCTGGTTCACAGGCCCAGGCTCAGCCACGGAGCCACAGCGCCTCTCTAAAGCTAAATCTGCATGTCTGAAAATTATTTGCCTCCCCCAGGATGTTTATTCTTCTTCTCCTTCACCCTCTGGGCTTAATCAATTGCTGAGAGAGAGAGAGTACTTCTACAACGAGAAGATTTGGCTTCATGCTTTAGGTTGTGTGCTTATTTTTTGTCTTTAACCGAGTCACTTGAATTTTGGCTTTTTTTTCTTATTGGAAATTAGGCTAATTATAAAAATACATATGATGGCTGTGAATATTTTAGTAGATGATGGATAGTTATGGACTGTAATGCAGGGTTGAGGTTATTTTGTCAATCCAAGGACTTAATATATTCTGTATTTTTACCCTAGATTGCTTGGTATTGGGAAAAATCATGAATTAACTTTTATTTCCTCTAAAATACATGGTTTTCTTTTCTTTTCTTTTATTTCTTTTATTTGTGTGTGTGTGTCTGCTGCTCAAAATACTTTTATTCACTTCTGACTGAGTCCTAATCACATGGCCTGGAGAAGACTCGCGTTGTTAAATTGGAAAGCTAGTCACATCGCATGTAAGCGATTAATACCTATTTAGTCCTTGCCAATTGTATGGTTCATTTTCTCTCAAATCTACTTCTATCTTTAATACTGCAACAGCACCCAGTCTTCTTCCTCTTTCAAGCAGTTGATTTAGTTGCTGGCAGGTTATTTTTCTGACTAGAGAGCTCTCCATCATGACCTTTGTTTGCCCCAAGGCATTCAATGACTTCAAACCATTTAGAAAGTGATGTCTAAATTCCTTAGCCTGGCTTTCCATTAATCTGAATGTAACTACCTTCTCAACCTTATTTCTCACTATTTTTAACAATTACTTTACACCTCAGTCATATTGATGTGTTTTCAGATTTCCAGACTTGTCCTGTCCTTTCCAACCTATAAGGAATTATCTGGCTGTCTTTGAACATAATGTGATAGTTATTTGCTGACATATTACTACTCTCACATATACTTCTTGAGGGCAGGCTCCTTGCCAGTTTATCTTTATAGCTCTCATCCTCAAATATATACAACATTGCCTTAAAAATAAATATCATTAATGAATTGATGAATAAATTCGTAACATGCACAATCAATGATTTTAAAGATACCTGTGAGCTGAGCTAGAAATGTCAGATGTAAAGTCCTTAAGTTTATTTTCACTAGTACATATCTAAACAAATACTCAGGCAATCTCAATTCCTATTCTCTATCCTTTATTTTAATAACTAGATTGGATAGAGTTCCTAATTATCAGCTTTATGTCTAAAATAAAACTTATGTCTTTTTTTTAACCATCTATAACATCCAAGTCTAGTTGTTTTAAAGTACCCTGATAAATTCACCATAAAGATGGTGATACCATATGTTTAACAATAGTTTTTTCCATGATAAAAATATGGAAATAATAAATTCTGACTCTTAATTCTTGTTTTCAAGTAAGTCAGACCATGACCTCTCAGCAAGTTACTCAGGAAGTTTAATTTTCTATGCCTGGGGACTCTCTCTTCTTAAACTAGTAGGCAGATTAGATATTTTGAAAAGCCCTTTATTGACACAAAATTCCTTGATTCATGGTAAGTTATGACTCCTAAGTGCATTGTTGAGATCATAAGACAGAAAATTTCTAAGGGTTAACACACATTCATTCGTTAGTTAAAACCATACAGGAAGGCAAAAGCGAATACAGAGGCTACTGCAGCCGTAGGGACAAAACCTAGTAATGAGAATCTAGGGATTCATGGCTTAGCAGTTGCTCAGTTCAGAGGGTGCAGACCTTAACTCACAAAGAGTAGGAGAACAAACCAAAAACAAACTAAGATTTATCAGAAGGGTCTAAATCATCAGTGATAGGACACTGGGGAAAAGATCTACCTGCTTAAAAAGGAGAATATTTTAAAATAAAAACAAAACTTAGTTTTCTATGTCCTTTCTCTTGCTACAAAAAAAATAAAAATAAAAATAAGCATAGGTCTTCTCAAGCAAGAGATAACTAGTATATCTATAGGTAGTCACTGGTTGGGGAGGAGAGAAGTCAAATTGAAGTAATTCCTAGATTATAGGGACTCACTTTCCCTCCAGCAGTATCAAATTAAAATCCTTTATGGAAGAAATAAATTCTTCTACCCTGGCCCTCATAATTTTCATAGATGGAGTTCATTCTCAAGATAGATCAGAACAAAAACATTAAAACACACACAAAGAAATAAGACATAAAAGAAATTGTGAAGAGAAAAATAAACAACATCTTTAAAGCTCCAAAACTTACATGGTTTTAAATTATTATGTGTAAAATAAGGAAAAATGAGTGGAGTATTTTAAAGAAAAAATATACTTTTAAATAATAAGCAAGGTGCAATAATTTATTTATTTAAATTCTCTTAAGAGATAAATGAGAACCCAAAATAACTTGTAAATAGTTTTAAAAATACAATATCAAAAAAAATATATCAGGTTGATTAACTAGCCACTTATTATGCAGTTTAACTAGTGAACTACAAGGCAAATGGAAGAAATGTAGGCAGAGCCAGCACAGAGAAACAAAAAGGTTAAGTGAGTTGGAGGTTAGAATGAATGGTCTAGACATGTAGTCAGTTTGCAAAGGTGGGGATAGAAAGACTGGGTTAGAAAAAATGGTCAGAGGACATTGGAAGGTTTTTTGGTTTTTTGCTCCCCAGGCTGATGAAAGACCTGACCTCCTATGAGGAACAAGACCCTAAGTGGCTCAATAAAAAATACTGTCTTGCCTGGCCTGGCGTGGCTCAGTGATTGAGCATCAACCTTGGATCCAGGAGATGGCGGTTCGATTCCCCATCAGGGCACATGCCCAGGTTGTGGGCTCAATCCCCAGTTGGGGGCGTGCAGGAGGCAGCTGATCAATGACTCTCTCATCATTGATGTTTCTCTCTCTCTCCCTCTCCCTTCCTCTCTCTGAAATCAATAAAGATATGTTTTTAAATATATGTGTATATTGAGGAAAAGTAAGATATGAAAAACAGCCAAAAAGACAAGAAGAAAAAGACCCAAAACCAAATGACAGAGAAGCATGGAGATTCTTGATAGCAATGAGGGATGCCATAAGACAGTGGGGTGGTATATGGAAAAGACCCAAAGAAAACAACTTTGAACTTGGAATTTGCAGTCAACAAAATTATCATACTACTGCAACAACAAAAAACAAATAATTTGTTTTAAAAAAGGGCACAATACTTAAATATACATTTATCCAGAAACAGATATAGAAATGCCATCATGAAAAGATGCTCAGCCTCACTAATCATTAGGAAATAAAAATCAAAATCACCATTAGCTTCCACCTCACACCCATTAGAATCACTACTATAAAAAAAAAAAATCAGAAAATAACAAGTGCTAAGAGAGATCTGAAAACATTGGAACTCTTGTGTATTATTGGTGAGAATATGAAATGGTACGACCTCTGTGGGAGATGGTGTGGCAGTTCCTCAAAAAACTAAAAATAGAATAACCTTATTATCTAACAATTCCACATTTGGGTATATAGTCAAGCAGTGCATAATGGTATTTTGGTCAAGGACAAACCGCATATATGAAGGTGGTCCCATAAGATTATAATGGAGCTAAAAATTCCTGTTACCTAGTGGCATTGTAGCCATAGTGACATAGCAGGTGCCTAACGTGGTGGCACAAGGCATTTCTATTCTGTGCTGATATCGGTCTATTGATAGTAAAGCCATTGGCTAGAAATGCCTGGAGGCACTCACCTGGTTCCTGGTGAGCTTTCCACAGACACCTGCCCTTTCTAGACCAATGTTATAACTGGACAGACACTTTGAGATCTTATTACAATTATAAGACACCCTTCAGCAGTAACCATTAGCAAACCTTGAAGTGAAAAAGAGTTTATTACTCACAGGCTCAGAAATGTCCAAAGCATGCCAAAAGGCACACAATGAGGTTGGTGGGAAGGGTGCATGCTGACCACAGGGGAGTGGAGTTCTGCTTTTACTGGGATCTGGGGTGAGATATTGGGTTTCAAGGGCTCACTCTTTGTTGGTGAATTTAAAACATAAGATCAAGAATTTAAAGCACAAGAAGAGGAAAAAAAAAAGTAGCTTAAATGGTCAGTTAGAGAAATCAACAAAGATATCGAATAGGAGGAGCCTCAGTGCAGAGGGGGCCTGGCTCTTTATCTAGTTGTGTGACTGGCAATGTGTTCATTCAAGATAATTTTCCAGAAGGGGATGATGCTTCTTTGAAATGGATATCTTAAGCAATCAAAGCTTAACTCAGGCACTTGCATTACAGAAAGACAAGCCAACTGTCAGGGCTCACATTACAACTACTCAACGTTTGTGGTGATGTTGATGTAAACAAATCTACTGTACTACCAGTCCTATGAAAGTATAGCTCATACAATTACAGTTGTAAACTATACCATCCAAGTTTGTGTAAACACATTCTGTGATGTCTGCACAATGACAATATCTCCTAATGACACATTTCTCAGATCATATCCTGATGGTTTAATGGTGTCTGTGTTGTATACCCAAAAGAATTAAAAAAAGAGTCTCAAAGAGATATTTGTACAATAGTAGTAATTTTCACAATAACCGAGAGGAAGAAATGACCCAAATGCCCAACAACAAATGTGTGTATAAACAAACTGTGATATCTATCTATCTATCTATCTATCTATCTATCTATCTATCTATCTATCATCTATCTATCTATCTATCTATCTATCATCTATCTATCTATCTATCTATCTATCATCTATCATCTATCATCTATGTATCTATGTATCTATCTATCTAATCTATCATCATCTATCTGTCTATCTATCATCTATCTATATCTATCTATCTATCTATCATCTATCTATCATCTATCATCATCTGTCTATCTGTCTATCATCTATCTATCTATCTATCTATCTATCTATCTATCTATCTATCTATCTATCTATCTATATCTATCTATCTATCTATCTATCTATCTATCTATCTATCATCTATCTATCTATCATCTATCATCATCATCTGTTATCATCTATCTATCTACATAAATATATATACACATATATCTTAGATTCATGCTCTCTATATATGTATCTCACATGTCATATATGGATATGTATATATATATCATGCTATACAAGTTAATAAAACATCCATAAATGCATGATCCATCTTAAGATAGAAAATTACAAATACTTTAGAAGTCTTCTATGTTCATCCTCACTAATTTTATGCCTTGTAACTCTTGGTTTTATACGTTTTAACACATATATATATCTCAAATCTATACTTTTTTCTAGAGAAAGAACAAAATTTTACGTCTATATAATCTTTCTATATCTTAATGTCCTAAACCTATAATTATTCCTATCTTAGAGAAACAACTTACTGATGATTTGGAGAAATGTCAAAAGCAATTCTCCTTCTTTTATTCTCATCTGGATAACTGTCTCCAACATCCAATTATCTGGTCAATTTCACTTCTGTTAGTTATCAGGTTCATTACTTTTACAACTACCATACACTTGGTGTCTGTCACCTTATATCTCTCATTGTTCTTGCCTAGTTTTTATTTCAGATTAGAATATTTCTATAACTTTCTAACTGTATCTTTACTTACAGTTTCTCACATATCCAATCAAATTTTCAGGTGTCCACCTGATTTATCTTCAAAAGAGGTCAAATCACCTATACCCATATGTAAAATTCTTCAACGGCTTTCCATTGCCTCCTAGGGGAAAATGTAATAATAACAATTCCTCACGGGTATAAGACCTTCTGTGATCTGCCATCAAATTAACCTTCTAGTTTACTCTACTACAAAGTCTAATGACCCCTCGCTACTTCCTCCTCTTTGAAGTATCCAGACATTTATATCTACTGACATCTCAGGCCTACATTGACTACAACTTCCTAAGTGGGAACTTTGGTAATCTCATGTAAGAACTTGCCTGTGAGAAGCACTTTACATCCATATTAAACTCATTATTTCATTAATTCTTATGTTTTAATTAGTTATTCAACTAATTCTTTCACCAGATATGAAGACCCTTGAGGTCATGGACCCTCAGTTAAATAATAGCCATTGCCCAACCCATCCAAAGTCCCAGATATAGAATCCAGAATATGGTGTAAAAAAAAAAAAAAGCCTATGGAATAAAATAAAATGGCATTTATATCCTTCTAACTAAAAGATAAAGAATAAACATAGGAAGTATTTATCATTTAGCATCTATTGTTATCAAGACGTAGTTCTTAAGGGAATGGCATTTATAGGTGTCATTTTTGCCTTTCTTTTTTTTTTAAGTCACAGATGGTGACATTCTTTCACTAAAAGGCTTCCTGGGTGAAAATAAAAATTTGAAATTCGATTCAGAAATAGGCAAAACAACAGATGTTACCCATCCAAACTTTCTATATTAATTGAAAGCCTGTTTCCAAAATCTAGATCTCATTGTTATTACTGATCTGTTTTCATTTCTTTCATTCTCTCTGGGACGGTTTTTATTACCGGGCACAACTAAATATGGTGTCTTGCAAAATAGAGGGAATGAATGAATCGTTAGTACTCACTGACAAAACAGTTGTTGGCAAACGAAGATAATAATTTCAAGTACTGATGGAAATCTAATCTGAAAAAGGCCCAATTAGATTCAAAGTTACATTGAGAATTAAATTTCATATAATAGCAATGTGATCAAAAGAAGTGTTTAAATGGCTTGTATTTTTTGCCATTTAAAAGAGCCCATGATTATACGATAATTTCCTAGCATGTGAGAGCGTTCCTTATAGGAGTTAAACAGATACATGTCTAATTTATATTCATCTTCCTTTTATTCATTGTAGCTTCTGCTTAACTCACCCTAATAGTTTAGTTCATGCAGATAAGTAAAGGATTCTAGTACTAAGAAAATGCTTTGCTCAAGCAATAGCACTTGCCCCAAATTGAGTCCTTAATTTTCCAAAGATGAACAATTTATACTTTGCTCTAGAATAATCAGATACATAAGAGGTCTTTAACAAACAAACAAACAAACAAACAAACAAACAAACCCACACCAAGAAACAACAAAAATGAAACTCTATTGACAATGACCTGGAATCTCATAAACCTGCCAACATGTCTTTAAAAGCTTTTCCTTAATAGTTCAGAATAAGCAATAAAATCGTTAGCAAGCACATGGTCTAACTCTCATCCTTCACCCAGGTACAACTAGATGAACTCTACAGAGAACGCCCAGTGTATAAAGCATGTAATGCACAGACCATGTGATTATGTCAAAGCTTCTGTTCTCCACCTTACTGAGTTTCCTTATTTGTCAAAGGAAGGGAAACTTAGGGAAAAAGAGCATATCTTTGGACCCAAAAGGTCTAATTCAAATTTGGATGTAACAAAGTTTTGCTATTCTGCAACCTGAACAAAACGCTTCCTCATCTTTAACAGCAAAAAGTAACATTTACCTCAAAGCACTGTATGAGGAATAAATGATTTATAAAATAAAGTAATGATAAAACTGTGAAAAGTCTATATTACTCCTGGCTTCTATTAGAAATGCTAAGATATATTAATTTCTTTTTTTCTTACTATGCTAATTACAAGAAATACTTGAGAGTTTTGGGGGTCAATCTTTTATCTAATAAGATATAACTCTGGGCAGTACCTAAGTACTCATGGGCAATTGAGCTGCAGGACTATCTTAAAAAGAACTACACCTATTCAACTGGGATGACGTCCCAAGTCCTATTATAGAGTAATGAAGATGACAGGAGCTCTAAACATATAGTCTTAAATGTGAATGGTCTCTGTCCCTCACTTTCATTTTGAAGCAGAGTTTTAGCTTCTGTGAACTAAAATTTTCTCATCTACAGAGTGGAAATAATTCTTAATAATAGGTTTGCAAGATTAAATGAGATAATGGTACTTGTCACACTAATGACAGCTAAGTGGTTCATCACATTGGAAAAATATACTTAGAGTAAGAATAACCAAAAAACATTTGGACCAATCAGATACACTCAAGTATAAGAATTAATTGCCACCAGAAAGTAGGGCTGCAGTCTATTAGCAAGAACATTTTCCAAGAATTGTTATAGTCATTCATTTTTTTCTTAGAATAAATAACTTCTGTTTTCCAAAGAGGCAAATATACATAAAAATGTAAATTTGATAAAAATGTGCATAGATATTTGTTGATTTGCACAACCAATGTGCATTAGTATTTATCCTTATAACAAAGCATACCTACACAATTCACACTAACAAATAGCTCATGTGGGTAATAGAGAAATTAAGGACAGCTTAGTGTTTCAGGACATGGAGCACAGCAAAGCAGGCACACTATTGTCAGTCCCCTTCATGAAAGCTATGCCCAAAGAGTCCCAGAGTTTCCCCCAGAAAATGGTCTTCTAGGGAAAAAACAATAGGGAATGGTTTAGACACTGAGTTTTGAAATTAGTTTCACATTAGACTTAGTCGTAGGATGATAGGAAAGAGTTTCTCAAGAAAATGTCCAGTAGAGGAAGGACAGAAGTAAGAAAATCCAGAGGCCAACAGTGTAAGAAGTAAGGGAAATGTCAGAGTCATTCACAGGGAATCTAAAAGATGAAAGGATACAATAAAGTACAATTATTGGCAGGATTGAGAGACTTTGATGAGTTCAGAAGCTGAACTGTCAAAAGTTCACCTCAAGTTGTTCTATTAATGGAAAGATCTATCAACCCTCAAAAAGGTTTCTCTGTAGAAGAAAAGAAAAAACAGCACCGTTCAACTTGCGGGGTCAGAAATGAGGGAGTTATCCTTCTACAACGCTTGTTCTCCTTCAACCTTCATATTCAATTAATTAAGTTCCTTCTTATTTTTACTCTGCTATCTCTATCGTCTCTCCGCATTGCTCTACCTGTGTCGTTTCCACTGCGATCCAGGCTTCTATCATCTCCCGCTAACATCACTATAGCAACCACCTTACTTGCCTCCTGCAGTTCAGCGCTCACCTACCAACCCACCCCTGACCTCTGCGACTCTCTACTAAACACAACAGCTAGAGTGATCTTTCCCAAAGGCAAAGTTAATCATGTAACCGCACCCTTCTTAAAAGACTTCCTTGGGTGTCATTATTTTTAGAATTAACACGAAAATCAACAACTTATCCTATAAAGGTGGAAGGGCATGATTTGGTTTCTCTTTCTTTAGCTCCATCAGTTTGTAGGACACATCCCCCTCGTTCTGGCTCCATACAACTCATAGGCTAGCCTTCCTTCAATCACTTATTCTATAGAAAATATTCCAATATTTGTTAAAGTGACAGAATTAATGACCATTGAGCCTAATAAGTATATGTAGTATTAGTGAGAAAATATCATTATTTAATTTTTGTTTAAGAATTGTAAACAGAGTCCCCTAAATGGAATTTAGTCCTTGCGATTTTCTCAAAGATAAACTCACCAAATTACTAGCAGTTACCAATCTGTAATTAGAGACAAAATTGTTCCCCAATGTTTTTTTTAAGTGGAACATTTATTACTTTATAAAATTCACAGAGCCTTTTGGGAGGTATTTTACATTTATAATGAAGTGTTTGAACCATTTTTTTATTAGACTGTCAGTCATGGGAGGCACCAATGCCTTTTAACTGGTCTCTTGAGATTTTTAATGACCATTACCTAGGCAGTCCTCTAAAATCTAGTCTAACAGTGATTATGTAACCATGTTCCCTGAGAAAAATTCTTGTACAAAGAAGAAATCTTTGTGTTTGCTTTTTAAAGAAAGGCCCTTCTCTTATGGCAAGTTTGAAATAAATATTTGAACAGGCTTATAACCAATTCATTCAAGATACTTTAAGAGTACTAACCTGAGATGGGTAAAGAGCTAGCATAAATAAAATAGTACTTTAGTGGGCAAATACTCTCAGGTCTTCTAATGGTACTCAAGGCAGACTTTAGTATTATGTGTGGAAACTCTTGCAAAGCACTGTGATTTTAAAACCTGTACTTATTGCTTTCATTAAGAGATTGATCATTGCTGAAATAAGGTCTGATTTAAAATTTTTAGTATGCTTCAAAGGATAGGAGTTTGAAATACCTATATGAATTATTGATTATCCTTTTATCCACCCTCCTCCGAATCACTCTTTTATGCTCAGGGGCATGAAGTTGAACAGGAACTGTGGTATTTTTGTTGTTGCTGTTATTTATTTTTTTGTACTCCCCTCCCCCCCCCCGCCAGTTTTGCAGCCCTGGAAATAACAGGTGCTCAATTAATATTCATTCAATAATAGCTGACCCAGAAATCATAATTTACCAAAATTTACAAAGATAGGATAATTCAATGCTAAATTTTAGAGTTCAACCACTACATTTACATGTGTGTCTCACTTCAACTATATTTTCTCCTTTGGGAAAAGCTATTATTTTTTTAATGGCTAATTTGACAACATTTACTGAGAACCTATGATTCAGCCTGCTGGGTCAGCAGGTGGATAGAAACAGCTTCCCTACCTTATTTGTAGAGTCTAGTTCTGTAGAAATATATGCCAAAGGAAGTTAATTATAAGCTTGAGTCAGAGGGGAAACCAGTCCTTCCCAATAACTTACACTTTTTACTCAAATATAACTATTCCCCATCAGCAAAAGGAGTCTTTAAATCTGCCTATTTAGAAATCTGTAAATTTTATGGAGATCTGATCTGAAACTTTTTCTTCTTGTGAATCTAAATTTGTAGTTATCAGACTATGTGCAACATAATTATAGCATTCCACAATTGTTAGGACATAGCATATTATTAAATCTCTGATTAAGCAATTCCAACTTTTAATTAATAACATAGACTTGAATAATAGAAAAAAAGCACAAAAGAGCCTTGTGATTACTACAAACTGAATAACATTTAAAAAAATGTAATGTGCAAATCTTTTACCTCTTGAAATAACAGTTTCTAACCCAGTTCCATTAATAAAAGCCCGTTTAATGGTTTGTGTTTTAATATCTGTCCAGTATAAACGTTCTTCAGATGCATCGAAGTCTATCACAGTGACATCATCAATATCAGGGACTGTAAAGGCCGTGATAAAGTTAAAGTATGGATTATCAATGTCCACGCCTCTGATTTCAGAATGCCTCGCATAAAGAAGAAATTTTTTCATTTCTAGAAAGAAAACAGAAATAAGTGTTTTCCTCTTATAAGCTTGGCAAATTTGAAGTAGTCTAGGAATTCTAAAATATTACTTGATGATTTAATAGGTTTCTAACACCAGGGAACCATAATCAAGATTTGATGGAAACATTAATGCAGAAATGATTTATCTATTTGTAAATTAAAGCACTTAACATAAACAAATGTAAAACAAGTTAAGCCATCATTTTTCTTTAGTTAGAAATGCCAAGAAATTCTCAGTAATTGATTTGATTTTACAATTTCAAACAACCTTGCTAAAATGCATGAACTCTACAACTGTCAAGCAACCATATTTTTTTATACATAATTATACAAATATTGCATTGTATTAAATGATTTTTGAAGGAATCTAAGAACATTTTTTATATACTATTGTTGAATAAAGGAAATTAAACAAACTTTAAAAAATCATGTTTAAGTTTTCCCTCTCAAAATTAGGGTTCAAATAATGTCAAAGCATGCTTTGCTGTACATTTCTATAAATCTGTGGTAACTAGCATAGTGAGGCATTGTATCATTCTTACACCGAGTTTGTGAAATATTAGCCTATCAAGTAGAAATAAGAGTCACAGATATTCTATTCATTTGTTGTTGGCTGTGGGATTATCGTTGTTATTAGAGATATGTTATAACTGTATAAAATTAATTAAATCCACATATACTTAAATTCCTGCATTAGAGTTTTGTGAGGACATTCTTTCTGTCCTTAAAAGTAATTGCTTTGCAAATTAATTACCCAAAATTAAAGTCAAACAAACCAGAAAAACACCACAGTATGATTTTCATTCACAAGTTTTATTACCTATTTTTGGTTTAAAGGTATTACTTAAATATTTTTACAAATCTTTTAAAGTTATATATTTTACTTCATTCCTCCCCCCCTTCCAGTTAATAGTCCCCTACAAAACCATGTGAAAGTGACTTTAGAAGAGCAGGAGGAGATTAAAGCTGCCAAGTACCTCTTGGTTATGCAAGTTACTTACATCATCATTTTCTGATAATGCACTTTCACTACGAGTCTCCCTGTTTTGTGGAGATAAATTCCGCTAACACACCAAACACCAAAGTTGCAAGAAAAAATGTATAAGGCAATAAATAGCAAAGTGCAGCGCATCCCGTATTTTAAGAATGTGTCAGTCTCCCCAGATGTAGATGAATCATCAATAGTCTAGAAACAGACCACCTCAAATGTCTTTAAGGACCTTACAAACCTCTTCTGCTGTGCTTTGAGGAACATCTAAACGCTAACACACTGCGAGAGAATTCCATTTGAATGTTAGCTAAGGCCTACAGGAAACTTACCATAGCAGGTCTTCCTGTCTGAGGAAAGCTTCATCAAGTGGGGGCAGGCACAAGCAGCACTCCTGTTGTGATTGATCAGACACATGTGAGAGCAGGGGCCTCGGCCGGCATTAGCTGCACAGGGGTTGGGAGCTGTAATTACACAGTGAAATATCAATAGTGAAGAAGGAAGAACATGTTAGGGAACCTCTGAGGCTGACAAGGGTCATTCCCTTAATGATTCAAAGTGAAGCTTCCTACCTCGCACCCATTACCAGGATGATTAATAGGACCGCACTAGACAATTCTACACAGTAATTCCATTAATAAAAACATTTCCTTCTGGAAGGTAATGAAGATAACCCCTTCAATTTTGTCTCCCTTCATTGTTAGTAAATCTGCTTCTTCAGTTTTCCTCTCTTGTATTCACTGATTCCATGGCTGGGCTTGCTCCCTATACAAATATGTACTGAATTTGATTCGATAAATACCTGATGATATATTTAAATTTAAAATGGAATATTAAAGTTTTCAGTTCAATGCTATTCTCTCATTCTTTTGCATTTCTTGGTCTGCCATTCTGTTTTTTGGATCATATATTGATCTCAATTGAACAATAACTCTTCTCTTAAATCCTATTTTTATAGAGCCTATCTAGTAGAATAAAGACCTTAAGCCCTGTCCAGATAGCCCGGTTGCTTGGAGCATTGTCTTGATATCAGGCACATTCAAGGAGCAACCAATGAGTGCTTGAATGGGTGGAACACAGATCAATGTCTGTCTCTTTCTCTCTCTCTCTCAAATCAATCAATAAAATAATAATAATAATAATAATAATAATGAACTTTAGGACCAGTCTACTAAATAAAATGTAGAAGAATGTTACATTTTCTGATCCCACTAGTAATAGTTTAGTTTTCAACTAATTATATCTTTTTAGCTCAGAGTAGTTAATATCCGTTCTGTAGACTTTTAAAGTACAAAGAATAAAAATCAGTGGGATATGATAAAATTATAGAGGATATGACAAATCAATTGAATGTGATAGATATTTGATGTCTTTGGGTAGTCTTTAACACCTATCCTTCCCACAAGATAATACAAAAAAATCATGTCTTTACAGTTTATTAAAATATAAATAAATAAAAGGAAATGAAAGACTAAAAAGCATCTTCCTAAGAAAATTGATTAAGAACAAAAACTATTAGAAAAGAATGTAAGTTGAGGGATAGAGTTCACTTAAAGCCCTCTGTCCCTGCACGTGCCACATATTCTGCTGTCTTCTCTTTTAACTTCACCTAATACCACTGGGGTTCCTAAGGACTGCAGGTTAGAGAAGCAAGAGAGCAGACTCGAAGGTGACTGAGGAGCATGGGTGTGGTGGGAACGGAGGCCGAGGGAACAGGGGCACCACTGGACGGCTCCATACAGAGGCGGGGACCCCCAGCTGTGGTGGAGAAAGAGAAAACTCGGCGTGTTCAACACTTGAAAAAAACAGGAGAATTAGAAAGAAGAAGAAAGACAATGAATAAAGACAAAAAAGGGAGTAGAGAGAGGAAGGAGGAGAAATTTGTTCAAAAACATTGACATAGGAAATATTATTCCTCCAAAGGACATCAAAAGCATAACCCATGGCAGCTCAGTGACAGGCACTTGGATTTCACTGTGAACATCACTATTTTTAGCTCAGAATCCTACCAGCTCTTCTCAACATCTTATAATTGTAATCAAATGCTTTTATAAAACAAAGATACTGAATTTCTCTATATGTACTAAAGTAAAAAAACGCAATCAATGCCTTTGTAGTCTAATATCTGTATCAGTGTTAACACTATAATGTAATATTCACAATATTTTCTGCTTCCCAGCATAAAAAATCCACAGACTATTTACTTAAATTTTATCTCTTCTCAACTTTGAAAAAATGCTGTTAGATCTTTTTTAAGCTTATTTCTAACCACGCATTTGAACAGATATCTATTCTAACTACCAAATGAAGGACTTTGGTTCATTATAATCACATTTTACTATAAAGCAGGGATTAAAATGACCCCTAAATCAAATCTGGTCCATTGTCTGTTTTTGTAAATAAAGTTTTACTGGCAGATAGCCATATCTTTATTTTATATGATCTGTGGTTGCTTTCACCCTACAAAAGCAGAGTTGATCAGTTTCAATGGGGACTATATGGCCCACAAGAGCTTAAAATACTATTTGGCTCTTTACAGAAAAGTTTTGTCAATGCTGATATAAAGCAACTATTACAAGACAAATACTATTGCAAAATCCAGTATCAATACAGAGGTTGTAAACTTCTACAAGACCAACACTATCCCATTTATTTGTATCAAGGAGATGGGAAAACCTGACCCGTCAATGGACTGTTATAAGCAATCTTAACAGGCAGAATTCAAATACAGCTGTGCCCACTGGGATCACTGACAATTTATATTATCTAAACTCAAGTTGACTAAAGAACCTCAGAAATACATGTAACATGGATCCTTATACTTACATATTGAATAAATATTTATGAAGCACCTATTTGTTCTGCCTAGTTTTTAAGAGGTGGGATATAATAGTAGACAAAACAGTTCTTTCACCAAGGAGTTTGAGTTTGTACTCTAATCCTGTACACTATTATCTCCAATTCTATGGTCAATGGCTAATTTAAGATCTTTCCATCTCTTGCTTTGATTGCTGCATTAACATCCTAACTAATTTCTTGATTTTCAATCTCTCCCCACTGTGTACAGTTATTGATGTAAAAGCACAGACTTAATCATATAGCTGCCTAGCTTAAAAGCCCTGTATGGCTTCCCACTGTCAACCTCCCAAAATCTTAATATTCTCTTCCACCATTTCCCCAACATTCCTCCACACTAGCCATATTGGTTTACTTTCTGTTCTCATTTACCTTCTAGTTTTTTATTGTGATCCATCTGCTTATTTTTGTTAAAAGTGTTATTAGTCTTTTAAACTGACAATATTTTAGCTTCACAACATCTTTTTCACTTCTCTTTACTACAATATTAAATCACTTGTCAAGTATTGTCAGACTTTCTCCAAAGTGTGCTTTTTTGTGTGTGTATTTAGATTTTTAAATCCCTCCTCTTCCATCATAAAGATTTATTTTATTATTTTTGAATAACCCTATGGTCATGTCACTGTACACTGTGGTACTACACAGAATATACTGATCTTTCTTTGTAAGAAACCAACCCATCTTCCGTCTTCATCTATCACTTATTTTCTACATACACATTAGGCACATTTAAGAAATGGACTCCTATTGTTCTCTGCATATCTGTAGCTTTGCCATTTCTACCTCCATATGATGCCTTTTTCTTCCCATAGAATTTTATCACCAATATATTTACATTAATCTTCCTTCATGAATCAGCTCATCATTTTTCTCCCACTAAACATTTATGTGTGTGTGTGTGTGTGTGTGTGTGTGTGTGTGTATAAAATCTCTATTGATTTCAGAAAAAGGAAGGGAGAGGGAGAGATAGAAACATCAATGATGAGAGAGTTGTTGATTGGCTGCCTCCTGCACACCCCCAACTGGGGATCTAGCCCACAACCCCAGGCACGTGGCCTGACCGGGAATCGAACTGGGATCTCCTGGATCCTAGGCCAATGCTCAGCCACTGAGTCACACTGGCTGGGCCCACTAAACATTTTCTAATGGAGCCAGCTAATGCTGATTTCTTCAATCACTGAATATTAGTTTAAATTATTGATTATACAAAGCATTAGGCAATTTCTTATTTCCTTTCTTATTTTCTAATTGTCTGTGAAATATATTCATATATTTTATATCAGTATACACCAGTCTCTCTAGTTAAATCAAGGTTTTTGTTGTTGCTTTGTTTTCTGTAAAAGGTTTCAGGTAATAAATATTTCATAGTAACTACTCAACTGTTATTATAGCACAAAAGCAGCTATAAAACAATATGTGAATCAATGGGTGTGGCTATGTTCAAATAAAACTTTATTTACAAAATATGCAGAAGGTTAAACTTAGCTGGCGGGCCTTAGTTTGTTAACTCTGAGATAGAATATACTGGCAGGGACTATAACTTATATTCATATATATTATCTTTTCCCAAAATTTCCATGGTATCTATTACTGTGTAAAACTTTCTGACATTTGTATTCGTATGCATGCTCATCAAAGTATGTGGGTATATGTTCTAAAGAGGCAGCAATCTAAAAATTTGGAGAATAAGTTTATCATCTAAAGCACATCACAGCTCTAGGTGAAGATACTAAATAATATATAACTGCAACACTTTATGGGAGAAACAAATGTTAATTATGCAATCACACAAGACTAATGTGTGCTCTATGAAGAAAACAATATTAAAGATAATTTCATATTTCATGCAAACTGTGTTTAATTGCAGTACATTTCTCATCAGCAAAAAATACTTTAAACATGGACATTTTATCTATTAAATTAAAATAAAATATATGCAAATTTTGCTGCAATATAAAATATGTATGATATTTATTTACCTAATAAAATTATGCTCAAAGCAGAAGACTTCTTGGATCCAATTTGTTAAGAAAAACAATTTTCTCCTTTGCATGTAGCCTTTTGGTTATAATTAATATTCATCCTGATAATGAACTTTATTGGTACAAAAATGATTGCTAATTTAATAAAATAATTTACTTATAATTAAAAAAAATAATTTAACATTTTAAAGAAAAGAATTTTCAAAAGCATCTTGTAATTAAACACTAGTTCCAAATCTTATTTTTCCTTTGACAAATGTTTTCAAATTATAATTTTAACATTTGATGCATAAAAACTAAATCTTATCTGATCTTCTATGGGTATTGTACTTCAAAGAGTAAATTGTAAAAGTCACAAATAGTAGTTTCATTTACTTGTGCATAGTTCTCAATAAAAGGGTGAAAACAAACATGTAATATTCTGTTAGATTTGTTGGTGAAGTGTATCTTATACTACCAATGAACTTTCAGTCATTCTAAAGAGATGACACATTTTCATGTATCTTCATTTACTTCTTTATTATTTCACTTGCTGTATAATTTAAAAGAACAAGTATTTGTGTCAGAAAAGTTGCTATCTTTAAAATGATTTATAATCACAAAAAACTGTTTATTTAAAACAGTAGTTCACAATCGGTGGTGGTAGTGTAGATTTTGCCCTCCAGCCGACATTTAGGAGTGTCTGGAGACATTTTTGGTTAAAAAACAAATGGTGATTAACTATTATCACCCCAATAAGTTTAGTAAAAGTACTTAAAACAAACAAATGAAACAAAATTGGTGGTACTATTAGGACCATGGAGGGTAGAAGCCAGAGAAAATGCTAGCAGACTTCCTATAATGTGTATGAAAGCCCCCCACAACCAAGAATTCTTGCCCAAAATGTAAAAAGAGCAGAGGTTAGAAGTTCTGATCTTGGAGTAGAACTGTGGATTCTGCATCTGAGTGGATCTGAATGAAGGGCCCTAAATCACTTAGGTTTATATATGTGAGGCAAGTTCATCAGACAATCAATAGCAAAGAAGAAATAATTTTGATTCCTTTCTTACTAATCTTTTCCACTACTCCAAGGTAGACTGTATTGAACCATATTTTAAAAATAGCAATTTACAATTTGGCTAAACTTAATACTTGCGTATAAATTCCTTTGCCTTTTAGTTGTTCGATATTTGTATTATATTTTGCCAAAGAAATAATGCTAAAAGTGGTAACTAATTTTTTCAGGGGAATGAACAAAACCTGGTTTTAAGATGATACAGAGGATTCATTAAGAACCTAAATTAGCCTGGCGTCTGTGGCTCAGTGGTTGAGAGCTGACCCATGAAACAAGTCACTGGTTCAGTTCCTGGTCAGGGCACATGCCCAAGTTTCAGGCTTGATCTTCAGTAAGGGGAGTGCAGGAGGCAGCTGATCAGTGATGCTTCTCTCTCATCAGTGTTTCTACCTCTCTGTCCCTCTCCCATCCTCTCTCTCGAAAAATTATTTAAAAAACAAAAACACTAAATTAGGTGCTAGTCTTTATTGCTGGTTCTGGGAACAGAAGACTATCTGCTATAAAAAGGGGGTACAAGAGGAGACACTGAATTCCATGGAGATTTTTATATCAATAGTTGGAATGAGGTAACAATGTGTCTTTGGAATATTTCAACTCCCATTTTCCTCTGCATTGCTCATTTCCGCTCTTCTCCCAGGCTCTCAGTACTCTGGGGTGTGCTGAGCATCTCATTTAGAAGCCTCACAAGTTTCCTCAAATCCCAAAATTTCCTCCTGGCTTTGATATCACCTGCCTTTCATTTGACTTCAGTCAGAGTTCTCACCCCTTCAAAGCTGGTGATGTCAGCTGTCAGTAAATGTGCAAGCAGTTTTTTGCTGGGTTTTTTATTTTATTTTAGTTTTAGTTTTTCAAAGCAGGTTACCATTCTTAGAAATATTAGCATTTTAAGATAGGGCACATTTTAAATAAAATAAGTCTCCTATTGATAGTACTTAAATATATGAAATAAAGAGACACTATTAAACAGTTAGGAAAGCAATATTTTAAACAGAATGTACAATGTGGAGAAGGAGGGTAGATAGATGATAGATACATGATGGATGATAGATAGATGATAGATATAGATAGGTTTGATTTATATGACAGATAGTTAGATCTTGATATAGTAAAGTGTGGAAGTGAATAATTTAAGTAACCTGAAAACAGTTAACATTCACCTCCACCACATTGAAACATGGTTTTAAGACAATTTCTTTTTCCCCCTTAAACACCCTTATTAATCATATGAAAAAATGTTGTTTGTTACTGAAAATATTAATATTCCCATAGGGAATCTCTCATTTTTCATGTTTCATAAGTGGTGATACTTTGTCCCCTAAAGGAGCAATGGTATTACTAAGATTCATAGAATCGATATATTTTTTTTCAAAATAAATGAATAAATAAATCAGCCAGTGTCTTACAAATGTTGTCAAGAAAAGTTTAATTTTCTGTAAAAATACTTTTCTGAAGCAATTGGAGGCACTTAAATCATATATTAATGTTAAAATTTCTCTTTGAGAAACAGCCTGAGATCCTCCTTATATTGTCATAATGTGATGGGCAACTGAGATAAAACCTGATAGAATAAAGGTTCCAGAAAGGGAATCATTTATTATCACAACATGCTAGACAATGTGTTTAGTGGATTTTTTTAAGCATTATTTCCTTTATTCCTCTTACTGGCCAGTTTTGCTTATAAAAATAAATTAGCCCCATTTTACAGAAGAGTAAGCTTAATTTTGAAAAAGCAAAAATAAAAAATCTTACAATCACACTACTATTAAGATGGGAATAACGTTCTGGATAGCAGAGCAGGAGCTGTAACCTTTATACACGCACCTAAATGGAGCAATTTGCTTACACCCATTCCCTCATTAACAATTCCTGATGCCTGACAAAACAGGAACCGGGCCGGATCCCGCCTTAAAGTGTAATTTTTATAGATATATTTAATCCAATTGTAACTGTGAAGAAGCTTCTCAAGTCTCATTCTGCTTCTGTGTTTAGATTGATCTTTCTAAGGTCTATTGTTACGTTAATGTGTTATACAAAACAGTTTGTATGTTTACCAGCCACTATGGGTTTTCAGAACAAAATTAAAAAGGACAGTTGAGTCTGAAAGCCTGTCTTTGAAAGTACGATAAAATATCTCTGAAAAATAGTACTATTTTTATCAAATTAACATTTATTAAGTTCCCTTTAACTGAGTCCTTTCCAGAGAAGAAAGTTTGTTCAAGGAGAAAAAACATTTTGTAGGGATGAAGTATTTGCAACACTCTGTGTTTAAAGTGACAATTGTATTCTTTACTTATTTCAAGAAAAGATTCCAATCAAAGCAGATAAAGGTAGCAATACAGAAAAAAACTAACCAAACATACAAAAAGCCAAGTGGTGGAATCTTTCTGGACTCATGAGCAAATTCAACTTCACTGTAGCTAAATCACAACTGAGGTTGTGATGAAGAAAACACCTTTAGGCTGAGAGAAAACACAGAGGAGGGTGGCCTAGCTTCCGGCCGGGAGAATATGTACAAAAAAAGAGGAAAGTTACACTTTCTCCGAGCTAACAAATGACTCACCTTATAAGGTGAGAGGCTAAGACTGGCCTGTGAGTTACTTTTTTAAGCGTGAAAAAAATAGAGAATAATATTTCATAGCACAGGAACATTGTATGAAATTCAAATTTCAGTGTCCATGAATAAAATGTTACTGGAACACAGCCACACTCGTTCATTTTCTTTGTGGCTGCTCTCACACTACAACAGCGGAGTGAAGACTTGCAACAGAGATTGTATGGCCCGTAAAGCCTAAAATACTATCTAGCCTTCCATGAATTGAGTTTGCTGACCACATCCCTTAAACCATGACCTTGATCTCTGTGTCATACTTTGATAGTGAAGCCAATGACAGAAACTAGAAAACTAAAGCCATCCCAGATTCTTCATTCTCTCCCTAACCTTTCCCGCTCCACAAACTTCTATCACTATTTTTTATTGATTTTGCCTCTAAGTATGTCTCATCTATACTCTTCTCTCTGTTCCTACGACGATCTCCCACATTCTGGCATTGGGTACCTTCTTACCTACTGAAATAGCATCCTTACTAGTCTCTTCCCTACATCCCCTCTGTCTCTCCAACCTGCCCCTTGCACAGATGGAGTTAAGTTTCTAACATGTAAATCTGCTCTTTTCCCTCCTTTGATAATTATTTTTAATGTTTTTCTCCTTTCCTTTGGGCAGCATGGTTCTTAAGGCAGGATCAGCATTCCCAAGAAATTTGTTAAAAATGCAGAATCTCAAGCCATACCCCAGATCTACTGAATCAGAAGCTTTTGAGTGGAGCCTAGAAATCTGTGTTTTAATGAGCCCTCCAGATAATTTTAATGCACAGTGAAGTTTGGGATCATTGAAACCACTTACCCTAGATGGCAAAAATTGAAATTCCTTTGTGGGGGGGTCATGTAAATCTCACTGTGCTCTGATCTCTGCCCACTCTGGCTCCCCATTTATTCTTCCTTCCCTCTAGCTTCTTCAGTTTGCAAATGAGGAAACATCCCAATGCTAATTAATTTGCCTCAGTTAAGGAGGCTAGTTAGTGAGAGAGGAAGGAACTGAACTAGGCTAAACCCAAGGACTTTTCAGGACCACACCCTGATAACTTCTAAAATATATTTAGTACACTCTTACATTCAAAATGATCATAGTCATTAATTTAATGTGCTCTTCTTCTAGACTATACACCCCAAGAAGGTAAGAATGCTTGTCCCATGTGAATGCGTCAATAACACTTCACTCCCTACTGCCGTCTGGTGACTTGACAGGAACCCAATTTCTTCTTCCTGTAGGGCAAGTCTTAGGTTCTTTATCCATGAAATGGTATTGCTAATAATCTTCTCCAAGGAATTGCAATGAGGATTAGCAAGTTTAAGGTTCTATTATTATTATAATCATTAATATTATTAGGAATGATTTAGCTAGACTACAGTTTATGAATAAATAAATGACACTCCATTATTCAACTATTTTCTAATATATTGGGTAGACAAAACAGAGTGAGGAAAAAAACATACAAGATCTAAGTGTTAACCATGAATGTGGAGAAGGAAAACATGAATTGTGTACAAATATTTAATTCGTATTTGCTTTTGAAGTGAGGAAGTCTCTCGGGAGAAGCATTTTTCCTGCAGATGTGTGTGTATATTAAGAATAATAGCTGTAAAACACTAATAAAAACATAAGTGCATACCTTCCTTGTTATTACAAAGTCATGATCATGAAGCCACTTTTATTTAATGCTTAATCATGCAAACCCAAATCTCATTATCCAAACAAAAAAACTAACAAATGGCTCAAAAAGGCTTTATTATAATAGTTTGTTGTTGTTGCTGCTGTTTTTAATATACTCAACATTAATTCAGTTAATAAGTGTGTTTAGTGATAAAATATATTTAGATTAGATGGCTTCATAAATGTAAATTTTCACCTTAAAGGAAAACCTACAGTTTGCTGTTCTTGTTCATTATAAAAGTAAAAAATACATGTATTTATATAACTTCTCTCTATGCTAAAGAACTACATTCTTCTATATATTTTTCCAATAAGTGTCCATAAGTAACAACTACATGCAATAAATTGCCAATACACACCAGATATAGAGAATTTAGATTAAATTAACTAATTCAATTTATGGGACAGTGTGAATATAAAGAAATCTTCCAAAAGCATTTGGGAATAAAATGTGATTATCTAAACATTGTGAAACAAGTAAATTTTATGTGAAATTCTAGTGCCAAATTTTCCAAAATTTTATACTCAGATTTTTACCTTCTGTCCCTACGGCAGCTTTCATAATAAAACTACTCCTCTGTGTCCCTTGCACTTTAGACTTCCTTGCTTTTTTTTTTGAAGATGTCATATAGTTAAAACTACCTGTTTCGTCTCCAGTCTCTCATCTCCTACTTCTCTTCTTTAATATCGTAACTACCTGCCTAATGCATAAATCCCATGAGCCACTCTTATAATTTGAAATATTTTATGCCCACCTCCAACCCCACCCTTATTGCCAACAGCACAATGTTCCAATGTGCCAGCCAAACTTAGGGATTCTGTTGAGGCCAAAGTGGTAAGAAGGGGAAGCTGAGTATTTAGCTGGTAGCTCTAGCTTCCCTTCCGCTTAAGCTGGAGCGCCTCAATTATTATTATTCCTGGACTAAATCCAATATATCATGATGTATTTCTGTCTTTAAATTCAGGGTTGGATTTACTTTCTATCATTAGATTTTAAACATGGGCACCAATAGCTATATTTTGGTTATAGTTATTTTGTTAGGTATTTGTACCCTTAATCTACTATGAACTTTGGTAGAACTCTAGTAGAACTGGGGCTACATTGCATGTGTGTGTTTGTGTGTGTGTACATATCTCCCAAAGAATATATATATACATATAGATATTCAATATTTTTTGTTCTAAAAATAATATAATGGCATAGAAATAGACACATAGATGAATGGAATAGAATAGAGAATTTAGAAATAAACTTACACATATAAAACTAACTAATTTATGACAAAACCCCAAGAATATACAATGGGTAAAGAATAGTCCCTTCAATAAATGGTGCTGGGAAAACTGGACAACTACATACAAAATAATGAAACAGGACCAGTATTTTACAGCATACACAAAAATTAACTCCAAATAGATTAAACACTTAAATATGAACTATGAAACCATAAAACCAGAAGAAAACATAGGTGGTAGGCTCCATAATATCTGTCTTGGTGATGATTATTTGGATTTGACATCAAAATCAAAGGCATCAAGCTCTGGCCAGTGTGGCTCAGTTGGTTGGAGCATCAGCTCATACACCTAAAGGGAGTTGGTTCAATTCCATTTTTAATCTTTTGATTAAGTTATATACTGTTTTTCATAGTGGCTGCACCAATCTGCATTCCCACCAGCAGTGTACTAGGGTTCCCTTTTCTCCACACCCTCGCCAGCACAAGCTGTTTGTTGGTTTATTGATGAGAGCCATTCTGACAGGTATAAGGTGATACCTCATTGTCATTTTAATTTTCATCTCTCTGATGACTGGTGATGTTGAGCATATGGAATACTACTCTGCCATAAAAAGACAGGAATTTTTACCCTTTGTGACAGCATGGATAGACCTAGAGAACATTATGCTAAGTGAAATAAGCCAGTCATAGAAAGACAAGTACCATATGATTTCACTCATATGTGCAATTTAATGAACAAACTGAACTACCAAGCAAAATAGACAGACTCATAGAGAGCAGGCAGACAGCTGAGCGGGGGTGGTGTTGGGATTGAGCAAAACAGAGAACTCATGGACATGGACAATAGTGTGGTGATAGCAGGCTGTAGGAGTGTGCAGGTGAAAGAGGGCATCGAGGGGATAAATGGTGATGGGAAAATAAAATAAAATAAAATAATAAAATAAATAAATTTAAAAAACACTCAAGAAGTAACAAGTGTTGGAGAGGATGTGGAAAAGAGGTGCCCTCATACAGTGTTGGTGAAAATGCAAATTGGTACAGCCATTACAAAGAACAGTGTGGAAGGTTCTTATAATTTTTTAAAAAAATAGAGCTACTTTATATTCCAGAAATACACTGCTGGGTACTTATCCAAAACAACAACAACAACAACATTAACTCAAGTATATGCACCCTCATGTTTATTGCAGCATTAGTTACAATAGCTAAGATATGAAAATGATCTAAGTGTCCATAAATAGATGACTTGGTAAAAAAATTGGTGGAAAAAAAAATATATATATACAACACTATTCAGCAATAAAAACAAAAAAAAGAAATCTTGCCATTTGCAACAACATGGGCTATAGCTTGAGTTCATTAACTAAGAGAAATAAGTCAGACAGAGAGGGACAAATACCTCCTTATTATGTCACTTACATGTGAGATCCAAAATAAATAAATAAAACCCAACTCATAGATTGGTAGTTGCCAGAAGGGTGGGTGGCGGGAGAAATGGGTGAAGAGGGTCAAAAGGTACAAAATTTCAGTTATAAAATAAATCGCCTGAGGATGTAACGTACAGCATGTTGATTATAATAAATAACACTACATTGCAGATTTTAAAGTTGCTAAGATAGTAGATTTTTAAAAAGTAAATCAATTACTGCCCTGGCTGGTGTGGCTGAGTTGGTTGGAGCATCGCCCCATGCACCAGAGGGTCATGGGTTCGCTTCCACGTAGGGGCACATACTGGAGGCAACTGATCGATGTTTCTCTCTCCCTCTCTCTCCTCCTCTCCCTTCTTCTTGCTCTAAAATCAAGGAAAAACATGTCCTCATGTGAGGAATTAAAAGAATAAAAATATACAAAAGATAATTAATTAATTAAAAATAAAAAAGAGTATGACCTAATTTTAAGTTAGTTTTAGTGGTGCTTTTGCTTCTTGGAAGGGCTAGTGTTCATGTATTTGTTTCTGACAAATACAAAAGATCATATTACTTGCTAACAACAATAATAACAAAACCCCAAAAGTTTTTCTTTTAAATTGTTGATTTTATTGGGGTGACATTGGTTAATAAAATTATATAGGTTTTAGGTGAAAAATTCTATAATACACCATCTATTTTGTTGTGTGTTCACCACCCAAAGTCAAGTTTCTTTTCATCACCATTAATCCCCCCTTGCCCTCTTTTACCTTTCCCCACCCTCTCTTTCCCTCTAGTAACCACCACACAATTGTGTGTGTCTATAAGCTTTGTTTTGTTTTTTTTGCTTAATCCCTTCACTTTTTTCACCCAGCCCTACAACCTCCCCTCTAATAGCTGTTACTCTGTTCTTTGTATCTCTGAGTCTGTTTCCATTTTGCTTGTTAACTTATTTTGTTCATTAATTTCCATATATAAGTAAAATCATATGGTATTTGTCTCTCTCTCACTGGCTTACTTTACTTAGTATAATACTCTCCAGGTCCATCCATACTGTCATAAAAAGGTAAGATTTCCTTCTTTATCATGGCCAAGTAGTATCCCATTGTGTAAATGTCCCACAGCTTTTTAATCTACTCCTCTGCTGATGGGCACTTGGCCTGCTTCCAAATCTTGGCTATTGTAAATAGGGCTGCTATGAACATAGGGGTGTATATATTCTTTTGAATCAGTGTTTCAGATTTGTTTGGATGTATTCCCAGAAGTGGAATCACTGGTCATCAGGCAGTTCAATATTTAGCTTTTTGAGGAAACTCCATAGTCTTTTTCACAGTGGCTGCAGCAATCTACATTCCCACCAAAACTCTTAAATAGAGAAAAAAAATACATAAGTATAGATATATACATTTAAGTTATTAATGGCAGAGTAAAAAGTGAACTAAAATTGAACTAAATGTCCAAAAATAAATAAATAGTTGAGAACATTTTTGATAGGCATATGTGATATAAAAATATGTAGTTACTAAAAATGAAATTCATAAGGCATTAATAACAAAAGTGGAGAATGCTGTGGCAAAAGAAAGATACAAAATTAAAAATGAAGTATGATATTAAATTTAAAGAGATACAAAAGCTTTCTTAATTTAGAAAGAAATGAAGCAGGGACTATGGATTGGCCATGCTCATTGGAACCCGGACACTGCCTTTGATGAGCTTTATTACTTTCAGCTAGGTTACTTGACTTCCCTGAGTATCAATTTTCTCATAGAGAGTAGGACTAAGTATCCTTTTAGGTGTGTTTGATAATTTGGGGAAAATTGAAAACTAAATAGCACAAGGTAGTTCATCAATAAATAGTGATAGTTCTGTTTTTTATTGTGCTTTTCAACATCTCTGTTGCAACAACTAGCAGGGAAAAAAAGCATTGAAATGTCTGTTGCCCTGGTAGCTAGGAAAATGGGTGTGCATTTCTCTGTTCCCTGTTTTTCTTCATTCCATAACTTATCTGTAATGGGAAATATTATTTTATGATATTAAATAAACTTTTAAACATTCCTTTTACTAGTATATGTGAATGTGTCATTCACTGTGTCTGTGAGCAGATGGTAACATACTGTGGATAGAATAATTTAATGGTCTAGTCATCCGAATACACCTGCATTCTCTTGATAGATCAACCATATTGCTCTTTTTATAGATGTGATTCACATTTTTGTAAACAAATTGGTATAATATAAAAAAGTATGCTTTTAAGGACTTTATAAATTATTTAAATGTGAGAAATAAATATTCAAAATGTCTCAAAAAGTAATGTAATCTAAATTTCAACAAAAGGCAGCTAAAATAATGATATGATTGCAACAACGGTTATTTTTAAAAATTTGATTTACTTATGTATATGAACACATAATACTGATTATGTGTGAGACACTACTCTAAGAACTTTTCAAGTATTAACTTGTGTTTAATATGTTTTTATTAAATGAATATTAATCTCACCTTTACTAAAACCCATGATGTAGATACTATTACTATTTCTAGTTTAAAGATGAGGAAACTGAGGCCCAGAGAGGTCAAGTATGTTGCCCAACACATACAATTAGTAAATTGTAAGGCTGAGATTTGAACCCAAGCAGTTGGGCTCTCAAGGCCATACCTTTAATTATAAGCTCAGCTTCCTCATAAAATATTTTAAAATTTAGATTTAAAATATCCACTACTGCTCCTTTATATTGTGTATGTTTAAGCCTTGATTTATTTTTTCTTAATTTCATATAACAACATTAAGAGTGAAAGGACCTAAAATAGATTTTTTTTAAAGTTCTGTTTAAATGTCCAATAGCCAGACTGGAAATTTATACACATGATGAATAGTTACTTGAAAGAAAACTAGTGTTAACACTTGTATTAATTTCCTACTGATGGATTAGATAACCTCAAAGAATATTTCTAACCTTTGTTTCTTTAATTTGTGAAAGATATTTCCATTTTATAGCACTGAATGTAATGTAGTTCTAAAATTTATTATTTTGTCATGAACCTCACATTCATTCACCAGAAAACAGGAGCTATTATTACTGTATTGTGTTAATGCTAAATTTTGTAAAGTTGTCACCATTTTTCACTGTTGTAACTCTATGCTTGGCAATAAAATGGTCATCTTTTAATTTTCCCCCTGGCATTGGGAGAGTTACTTCACAAAGGCAGATAACAGGATGGATAATGACTGTTATACACTCAGTGATCCTTATAATGGGGAAAAGTAGGATGTTCTCTGATCATCCTCAAAATTGGAAACGGACTGAATTTCATTTGGGAAATAGCAAGTTTTTATTATAGGTGACATTCTCTAAACGTATATAAAGACTAAAAGATCTGCCCTGAATCCTGGGAAAATATGTTAAATTAAATCCATAGTAGTAAAAACTTTCTTATTTCATACAAAGTGGAGAGGTTGCATATAAATCATTTTTCAAGTTAAGATGTCAAAAACATCTCCCCTCAACCTATTGAATTACATTCAGTGTCTCACTTCCTTTATATATATATGAAAATATCAGAAAAACTGGGAAGTATCATGTTCCTTCCCATTCTATGAATCTGCTAGGGTTCATGTTAATGGGGGCAATCAGACAGTCAGTTTTAGTAAATGAAATACACTGATCCTATTTTTAAGGAGGGGAATGGTATAATACATAGATCCAGGCCATTCTTCATCGTCCAATTTATTTAAACTATTCCAAACATAGAAATTATAGTTCCTACAAAATGCTGAGCAGCCTAGGGGACAAAATATATATGTCCATATTTTTGCCATTATGAAAATAAACACAGATTCTATCGTATAAGTGTTCTTACTCCACAGACTGGTTGTTGATTACTAAGTGCTCCTCCATGCTGAAGGAACTTTGCAGGAAAGAGTATCTTTCTCATTACACCAGTGGCACGTTGCTGGTCAGACTCACAGTTTCTTGCCTAATTTCAATTTAGTTAAATCCAGTATATTTATTGAATGCCTTTTAAGTACAACAATGGTTAAGCTTTATTTCCCCTTTTAATACCCTTAAACTTTGCATTTTTGTTGGATGAAATGAGTAAAGGAGTTAAGGGTGTTAAGAAAAGATTAACTGATTGCTCACATATTCCAAGGTGTGTAGAAACTCCCATGTGACAAGGAAGGATAAGTTACACATGAAAATTGAAACAGAAATTGAGAGTATCTGGGAGGAGAACCTGATTCAATCAGACTACGTCAGAGAGGGCACAGAAAAATTCTACACACGAGGACATTTTGATGGGAGAAATAGTTTCAAGGAAGAATGAAGATCGAGTATCCAAGAGAGATGAGGGATAGCCACAGAACTTATGGGCCCTAGAGATGGGTATTTTCAGTCATGTCTAGCAGGGGATACTAGACCACGACTTCAAATAAAGCTTGAAGTGTGGTCCATAGGACCAGAAACGCCAACCGAGTGGAAGATCTGCTTAATCTACATGGAAGGAGGGAGAAAAAGAGAAAATGTGCCCTCTGCAAGAAAGAGCTTATCATCAGAGACTCCTATGTCTCAAATAGAAGTATGCTAATGGAGAGAGAACACTGTTTGCTTTGGGATGAGTTTTCCATTGGTTACGGCACATATCGTAATAGGGAAGAGCCAAGAAAGAGGTATGAAAGCATGAGCCAAGGTCACACCAAATGGCTGGGGTATCCTGGGAAAAAAAAGGAAAGGAAGAAAAGAAAAAGAAATGTGAGACAGATTTAAGATCGTTTTGCAAGGATTAAGTGGAGGAAACAAAATCACAAAACCAAGATGAAGATTACTATTGCCCCGCAATGTGGAGTACATGGGGAGAGGGAGCGGGCATGTTCACGTGAACTCAGTTCTCTTCAGATGGATGAGCTCAAGCAGACGGCTTATTCTTTCTTGTGCACCATTCCTCTCCTTCCAGAATACTACACAGGGACCCTTGGGGGTTACCATAAATATGCCCTCAGGGTTCCCCTCTAACTCACTAATCACCCTTAGGTAAGAGATTCAAATTCCGAAGACCTACCACTTCCCACAGCATATTTTATTGATGTGATAGTAGTGACTAAAAAGTTGGGGACTTGGTGGAAAACACTTCATTTCTAAGATTTCTATGTGAAAGAAATAAAAAGGGGAAAAAATACTAAACTAATAAAATAAAGTCTTGAACCACTCCCATCATACAATATACATAAAATGTTAATAACTGTTAAGTCATAAAAGTTGTTTTACAGTTCAAATACTATATGATTAAAGTTAAAATACCTTGTGGGTGGTTAATTCATAACAACCACTTACCCTGTGGCTGACGACTAGGGTGATATATCTGCAGGTCAAATGGCTGTGCGCTGGTTTTCTGAATCACACTGACATTCTGCCCGGTCCACTTATTGGCTTTGGACAAAGTGTTGGTTCTCCAGTCTGTCCAATAGACCTCACTCCCGTACAGAGACACAGCAAAGGGATGAGAAAGGTATTCATGCCCTCGGATGATTTCTATCATTCCTGTCCCATCATAGAGGGCTGAATAAATGGCATCTGACCTACAGAAAGGTAAATACATCAGCAGTCTCTCAAAACTTATAGTGATGTGATTATATTACTTCTATAAACAACAGGTAATAATTTATAAAAATAATCTTGTAAGCCTGTACCTAATTTGTACAAAGGAAAAAAAAAGCATCATAACAAAAACAAACAAAAACCAACAATTGACAAGAAGGCACTATTATAATAAAACTAAACAAAAACCACCACCTATTTCAATGTGCATATACATCATACATGCATATTAGAAAACACTTTGAATTTGTAAATATTCTCTGAGGAAGGTAACAGACAATACAGAAAAAAGATTATTTTTTAAACCTGGCATCTGTCCACACTATTCTTTTCTCAAAATGGTCCACAGTTAGTCCGTTAGGCCAAGCCCCGCTTTTCATGTCTTTATAGATGGTTCTTCTCCCAGCACCACTCATAGAGGCGGACTCAATGCGAGGAAAGTTGGCATCCCAATCTGTCCAGAAGAGAATTCTGAAGAAAAAGAAAATGCTATTGTTTCAGTTGTTCATTTCACAAATACTTACTTATTGCCTACTATATACTAGGCAAGGGCTAGGTAAACAGGCACAAGAGAAATGGATGTATTGTCTACCTTCCTGGGATTTAGAGTCCAGTGGAGGAGACAGACTAAATAAACACACGAATACATGAATATGCAATTACACCTTTTAAAATATTTCGAAGAAACATTTGTTATTAGAATAGCACGGGAATGGCCCACTTAGAGAAGGTGGTCAAGGAAAAAAGCTCTTAGAGGAGGCGATAGTCACACAGAAAGTCAGGAGAGCAGTACAAGAACATGCCAAGAAAAATAAACAGCAGATACAAAGGCCCTAACGGGGGGCAAATGCAGTCAACCTGAGGCACAGAAATAAGGCCAATGTATCAGGAATGTGGAGAGTGAGAAGCAAAGGGAAAGAAGATAAAGTTGAGGGTGATTTTATGGGTCCTGTGGGATAAAGCGATTATTTGGGATTTTATTGAAAGGCAATAAGACTCACAATTAAGCAGGAGAGAAACATGACATCATATATAAATGGGTTAGAGTGAAACAAGAGTATGGCTATGTCAGGTGGTTATTGCAAAAGACCAGACAAAGGTATTAGTGGTTTGGATGGAGCATGGTGGTAACAGTGCTGAGAAATGAATGGATTCAAGACACATTTTGAAGGTAGAATTGCCAGGACTAGCTGATGACTGGATGTAGGGACTGAGGTAGAGAATGAAATCATAGGTGACTGCCAGTTTCTTGTTTCAGCAAACTCAGAGGCAGGATGGGGAGAGAGCATGCAAGAAACCCATGGAGTGAGATGGGGAAATGGAGGGGGGACACATCTTAAGAGATGGGGATTGAGTGTGGATGGGTGTGGATAACAATCAGAAGCTTAGTTTTGATTTTTTGATCGTAAGGTTTCAAGACATCAAGAAAGAAGTGGCTAGGAATCTATGTGGTAGGCCAAGGAGGAGTTCGGAGAAGAAGGCAGGACTGGTGACATAAATGTGGAAGCCATCAGCATAGAGATGATATTTAGATTCACAGGAGTGGAAAAAATTATATGCAGAGGATCTAGAAGAAAAATAGAAGGAAATCATATACTTTGATATATACAAATATGCAACTGTTAAGATACACCTTTTTAAGTTAAAGATCGTGACTTTCTATAACCAAATACTATTTGTTACTCTAGAAATGCATGGTACATAAACAGTTCCACACAATAGGCATTCAGTGCTGCGTGCTCTGCATTTAATTTTTAAAGCTATTAGGTAATGAATGGTTTGTGTTAAATTGACAGTGGCCTAAACTGTTGATGTATGTTTCCAGTTTTTACATAACATAGTTGCACAACAGTTCCATACTCATTACAACAGCTAATGTTTTTTGAGTGCTAACTACATGCTATTTACTATTTTTAGCTTTAATAGATTATATCATTTACTTGACCTGTAGGTCATGCCTAGTTAACACTGTTTTACTGATGAGAAAACAAGCTTAGAGAAGTTAAATTACTTGATCAGGGTTACATAGCTAGCAAGTGGCAGATGGAGATGGGAAAGTAGACAGCTTAATTTATGTTCTTAAGCTTTTAATATCTAACTCTTTAATGTCATTAAATAAAATAACAAAGGGAAAACATCTAGTACAGGAGCAGGAGCATGGTTAGTTGTTTTCTCTACTTTGGTAGAGAGCACAGAGATTTGGTAAGGGCAAACACAAAGGACTAGAAATAAACTGACAGTCCAGTAAATGATCTTAGTATTAGTTCTGAAAACATTTTGGTGATAGGTGGTAATATTATTTGTAAAAATAAATTTGCTCCTAGTTATAATTACCTATATTTTGCTATTTTTATATTCTTCCATTATTTTGAATGATCCTTGAGTATAGAAATTTGATGGATTACCTCAAAAAATAAAACAATACTCTGAAACAAAATTTAAAATCCAATTAAACCTATCTTCTTTTAAAAAAAATTATGATGTCTATTTAAGGAAATGTTGAGTGATGTAAAACTAAGCATTCATTTTGCCCTCAATTTTTGAGAAGCATTTATTCTCTTTTAGAGTGTAGGAAGTTCAAATATGAAATGATTAGAAGACAATTCAAAACATTATATAATCAATTTAGTGAGTATAAGTGCTACAAGAATGTGGTGAACAGGGAAGGAAGATATTGACCTTGACAAGAATAAAGTTCAAAAGGGTTATTAAATGATGTGTCAGTGTCGAATTGTGGCAATGTATGTTTTTCTGTCAGACCAATTTGGAATCAAGGGTGGGCTCTGTCACTCTAGCATAATTAATCTCTGACTCCATCATCTCTTCTGTAAATGAAAAGTATAGCAGTCACACTTGTTGGGACCATTTCATGAGGTGATGGATATAAACAATTTGGTGCACAGGATGGCTAGCACACAGAAAATACAAGCATAGACATACACTTATTCATAAAGTATATTTTAAAAGGCAAAATTTCAGTCTTTCCAAACTGTTAAAGAAATGAAGAGAGAATTATAATCAACACTAATGTCAATGTTTAAGTGTTATAATAGTATGTATGTGAAAATAGATTAGTTTTATAAAATAACCACAAGTCAAAGCCATGAAAAAATAATTCACAGTATTAGGTCATAAGTTTAGGTTTATATCATAGAATGAATATAAAAACATCATATGTATATATATATATATATATATATATTTTTTTTTTTTTTAATTAGTTTCATGAGCTTCCACAGCCCTGGTGGTGGGAGCATATCCACAATGTGACATCAAAATTATTCATTGCTTGACCACCAAATATTTGAATAAATTAAGTAAACTCCTGGGAAAGAATAAAAGTGAATATTAATAAATCAGAGGACAATGTATTGAAAATTTTTCTGGTTTTGTGATGGATGGGAGGGAATTTATTGTGCAATTCTTTGTATTTTGTGATACTAATCTTTCAACAATTTAGGTAGAAAATTTCCAACACTATAAAATAACATGTTCTAGAATTAGATCCCCTAAAAGTGTTCTTAATCTTGGAATATGTCAGTTTACAATCAATTTAAAGAGTTTATTTCAAGGCTCATTGTTTTGTAAAATTCTAGGCACTCTTTTGTATACTTTAGTGAGTGGTATTTCAAAAGAATATTTTCCCCATATTACTTTCTTTTTATCATTAAAGTGTATTAGCATTTCAACAATTGCATTATTTCTTCACGTATATAAAGACCGAATACCCTTTTCTACAGGACATATGGAAATATTCAACCACATTGCTTTTAAAAAAGAGAATAGTCTACTGATTCTACAGTTCCTGCATTCATGGGTTCGCCTGTATCAGGATTAAATTAGGCCAATAGACCATGAACAAATTGTACCATTACAGGCATGAGAAGGCCATTATCATCTATCAGGTCAAGACGCTGAAGGTGAAAATAAATGACCTTGGCAAAAAAGGGGGTTACTTATCTATGATCTTTAGGTCTGCTAAAACCAACAAGGCCTTGATTAGTTTTGTTTTAGAACAGTCCCAGATAAAATTAAAATTTTATTTAGATGTCTTATTAATCTTCACAATTACTATGTCTGCTTTCACCAGTTGCCACTGTGGTAGCACAGTCCAGTTGCTGTGACAGAGGAAAACTGGACAGCAGCCATGGAGCAGGAAGACGCCAAGCAGTTACGCAAGAATAAAGGCAACTGCAACGGAAGTTCGAGAACCGAAATGAGTGCTGCCTGATGGATTCTGAAGTCCCTGGTGCTTGGTAGTCCCTAATAATGCTTGATGTTTAGAGGAGATTCATGGACTCATTCAGGTCACCTTAGAAATAAGTCTCTTCCCTTAAAATGGAACCAATAAAAAGTGTCTCCTTCCTAGGACTCCCACTTTACTGTCTTGGAATAACTTGTCACTTGGGATACTGAGTCAAACCCAGAATACTGAAAGAACATAGCCTGATGAAAAATATGTTTTATAATGTAAAACAAAGGCCAGTGGCTTCTTTGCTTAGGACGCAAAGTAGCTGATTAAGATCACTTTTTTTTTTTTTTTTGTATCTGTAAAATAGGTCACGAAGACCTTGCTTGCTGTAGGAACCTTACGTGATGTAAATGTGTTTTATGGGGCTAATGTTCTAGCCTGCTTTTTTCTCAGCTGTGCTGAGGAAGCAAGGTGGCTGGTTGAAAACCTTTTTTTTTTAAATTGTAAATAAAATTTATAGTATTAGTTGCTTTTCACTGTATAGTTCACATTTTAAGGTATACCCTTGAGTTCCTGTAAGTTACATGTAAACAGAGTCTATTCATGTGTGTGCATTGATTCATTTAGCACAATTACATATACCAAGAGCATTTATTGAGCACAGTTTCCTTATGTATTTCACAAGTAATTTGAGAAATAGGGGTACATCTTATGTTTCTTTTTGAATATGTTAATAGGACAATTTATTTTTCAGTGTGGCTTTTCTTTTGCTTAGCTTGACTTTGCAGTTAAGTGTGTGTGTATGTGTGTGCCCGCAAGCCCTTACTTTTACTATGCTCTCGATCTATCTTATGAAAGGTCCAATGTTTAAAAAGATTTATGTACTTTTTACCAAAATATCTGATAAGCCTGAAGTGTTTTAACATTTCCATTATCTTTTAAAATTTAATTGCTACAAATGGCCTTTAAAGGTGTTTCAAGATGCCCAAACCTGTCAACCTTTCGATTCATTCCTAGACTTGAAAAAAATTAGTAGTCACTGGAACTGTGAAATTTTGGTCATTTATTCCAGAAAAATAAATTATAAGTGTTACTTCTTCACCCGTATTTTTTTAATTTTACATTTTATTACTACTGTAGTTATCCTAATTAGCCTCACACTTCATGGTAGCCACTAATAACAGAAGGCATCAACTTTCTCTGAAGCCTTACCAGGCTGGCTCTGTTCTACCTTTCAATCTTGGAGAATGTTTTACTTCTGAAGATCCCTTTATATCAGTGAAATAGCATCGGATATTTTCATTTAAATGGTACTTGGGGGTTGTGTGTTTTTTGCATTTGTTTTTGTTTTCTCCTCTCAGGTTGGAAATTCTCCAAACAATCTGACACGAATATGTTTATCCTAAGTGATGTCAGTTCAAAGCTGTAGACAATGAAATTTTAACTCCCCGCTTTACTGTTTTGTTTGGTCAGATAATTTTTAAAACTTTCATACACCTATTTTATTGCTTGTTTTTTCTCTCTGTGTGCCAATTTCCTATCATGTTGGTTTAAATGCTAAAACTATCACTTTCTCTATAATATCACTTTTCCTTTATACTGCAAGTTTACCATTCAGATAAGGTGCTGGTACGACTTAGGTTTAACAGGTGAACATTTCCCACCAGCAGCTGTTGCATTGAGAGTACAGCCTCTGTCGACAGTGCACCTTTGTAGGAAATAAAGGGCCCGGGTTGGCTATCTACTTGCAGCCTCAGAAACAGCCTCTTTTAAAAGGGGGAGTTTCTCATAAACACAGCTCCTGACTGCCGGCGACGTGCTGAGTGAAGTGGGCCAAGTGTGATTTGTGTGGGCTAGAGGAATACCTCCAAGCTGAAAGATGCAGGTCTGCTCGCTCATTGCTGCCACATCTCCCTAGTTTTTCAAAAGAATTACGAAATTCACAGCTGTATGCAAAATATCTCAATATTTTAAGGTTTGGCAATTCATTCAAATAAATTTAAAACATTGTAGAAGACAAAGCAAACTCATCCATGAGGGCTGCCAGGCTGGAAGCTGCTCTAGACACGCTGTTTGCCCCTTGAATTTCTGTGTCTGAAGTGAGGGAAAGGAAAACAGACAAACTTCCCAGTCTCCTGTCTTCTGGTCATGAGCATAAACCAGAGCACACGCCAGGCAGCGTGGCCAGGGAGCTGGCTACACACCAAGCTCCCTTTCCCCTCTTCTGCATCTCGTTAGCTGGCCGGCTCCCCAGTGCCCTTGGTGCTCCCTGGAGCCTGTATTACTTAGAGGTACAGAGGCCCCCCCCCAAAAATGTCTTTTATACTACCCTTTAGACTTGACACTGGTTTGGGAATTATAAAATAATTACCAAGAAAATAAATAATTAACAGTAATAACAAAGTGTTTGCACATATATCAGCTGTATATTATCTCCCACTTATTTACGACCTTCTCCAAAACAACCTAATGATAAATATAAAGATTATTATCTCTGATTTACAGAAGAGAAAACTAAAATCTAAGGGAAGATCATACACTTACTTGACTAGCTTCTCCTGAGAAAAAGTGGCTGACGAGGAACTGGAACCCTCATTTTCTGGGTCCAAATCCAGTGACCCTCTCTGGTCTTTCACAAAGGAACACAGGGAACAGCAGGAGAGATAACCTGAGCTACTCAACATCTGACTTCGTTTTCCAGAATCATGTGCCTGGTCTTTCAAATGTCCCCAAAGTCAGCATCTCACCATTGGGCTCCTTCGAGCTTGTTCTAATTTGCTTTTACACCAACTCCAAGAACATAGAAAATATATAAAGGGCAAGGTGGTTAACACCTGTGACTTTTTGGATCAAAGACTGGCCCTGTGACTTGCAACCCTTTGCAGAACTTTTGGCAGGTCAAAGAGCAATTCACTAAATTACTGCTTCAAAATAGAATGGCAATAGCTTTCAATAAGCCTGACTAATGCCCATATTTTAAAAAAATAGTCATTTATATCTATGAAAAAGTCCTATAACCAAACTTATGGTAATAAACTAATATATATATATATATATATATATATATATATATATATATACACACAATTATATATGTACATACATACTACATATACACACACATAAGTATATATGCACATGCACAAAATAAGCACTTTGACTCATAATTTATGGATAATTGAATTTGAAGTTAATTTGAAAGATTATATTTGTATGCCAAAGTGGATGTGTGAAAGGCAATCATATTTACCCGTATCTTGGGTCCAACGCAATAGCCCTGGGATGTTCCATGGCTCCTGCTATCAGCGTAGTTCTTAAGGAGCCGTCAAGTTTCGCTACTTCAATTTGGTCCAGATTGCTATCTATCCAGTATATGTTTCCCGCTATCCAGTCGACCGTCAGTCCTTCTGGGGTAGCCAGACCATGCTCCACAACCACTTCAATCGCACTTACACCTACAACAGAAGGGAAAGCAACATTTGTACCCATTTAAGGAACATGTTAAGAACAAAGGAAAATGCCACTTATTAGCACTACAAAGTACTTAAACATTATATTAACTGTGAGAGCTAGAGCACAAAAGTAATACCTGGCACAAAGGAAACTAAAAAGTTCCAAATTTAGAATCACTGATTTTTCCCAACAGAGACGTTTAATATCTTAAGTCCTTTAAGTTACAGTGGAATAGAATTTTTAAACAACTCTGAAGCTAATAACAATATTTAGGTTGCAAAAAATGTTATTTCTGACTTTTTAGGCAGAACATGGGATTGGGGGAATAATAATGATGCACTGGTTAAAATAAGTGCAATTTAATTTAAATGTTGACCTATGTGGGCAAAATAAAGAGAAAAATTCACCCAGGGAAACAACATTATAGCTAATCAACACCCACTCTTTTGGGAAGCATGACATGTATGACAGCTTCTACTGCATTTAACCTGAACAAAGATAAGCCCCAAATCACTCTCCTGACCCAGTCCCAGGCCATTAGATTTGCAAGATATAACACATTTGCAAATAATGGAAGAAGGCATTAGTGTGGTCTAAATAAAAATAAGCAATTTGGTAATGTCCACTAATACTCTTATTTATCCACTCCTTAGCTTTTTCACCATTTAAAAAATATATCTTCAAAACACCTTTTTTTCAGAGGATAACTTTTCATAGTTTATTATATTACCAGTGATTATAGTTAGATATTTTAGGTGTATTTTTTAGACAATTAACCATCTAATGCCATGGATCTAAATACATCATTTTAAATTAGCATCTTGCAATATGACACAGGACATAAATTCACCCATCATAACTATATTGTATATTTAAATATTATCATTTTTCCAAAATTGCAGAGGTGATTCAAAGGAGAAATTTAGATGTTTAAAAAAACATGTTTTTATTGATTTAGAGAGAGAAAGAGAGATAGAAACAGCAATGATGAGAGAGTCATTGATCGGCTGCCTCTTGCTTGGCCCCCATTGGGGATTGAACCCAAAAAATTTCTTCATCATTTCTTTGAACTATTATGAAAGATTATAACAACAACAACAAAAAAACACACAACACAACTTATTTTAACTCAAAAATATAGCTGTTAGTATATAGAACACAGTCACTTTTTTTCTTATAAATAAATTTCTTCACCACATGTCAATGGTAAATTCCACAATTTAAATATGGAATGAATACCACAGGCCTTCGCCTCTCACTCCACCAACATATCTTCACACTTATATGTGACATTCCTGGTTTCTCATATGTGAGAGAAAGAACCAAAGACCAAGGATTAATCAAAACTCTTTTTAATTGCAACATATTTTTTTAAAACTGTCAGTTAAAAATTAATCTAAACATTAAGTCAAAATTATAACACATACCTCCACTTTCGGAAAGCTTGCCTCGGTATATTCTGTCTTCTACGACATCTGTCCAATAAAGTAAACTTTGATTGAAGTGAAAATCAAGAGCGATTGTGTTTCTCAACCCAGGAACAAGTAGACTGTAGTCTCTTTTATGAAGATCAATCCTTCGGATTTCGTGGCGAATAGAAAAGATGATGAATGCTTCAAAGGGATCTGAAATTAAATATATTTTTAATAAGCTTATGAAAATATTTACGTACTTCCATAAGTGGAATAAAAGGCTTTGAGGTCAAAATCCATTCATTTAAAAGTAAAATTTATTATATAATTCTCTGTCATTAAAAAAGCAATTATTTTTAATCCACAATTAAAAAAAAAAAACACTTGAAAAACTTCGGTTTATGGGTATTTATTAAAATAAGGTATAAATATGTTTTTCTTCCTTGGATTATTATACACCTAATTCTAATTAAAGAATTATTGTAATTCAAAGACAAAATGGAAGATTTTTCTGTTTTCATGGAGTTGCAGCTGACAATCCAAACCCCACAAACACCACAGAAATTGCTAAGAATTAGCTAAAACTAGCTCTGCCACTCATAGCTCATCACATGCCTACAGATCCATGATAGAGAGAGATCCAATGGGAAGAAAATTTCTATAAAAACAGTTGCTGAGCATCAAGTTAAGGAATGGTCCCCATAAGAATGAAGATTCATTGCTCTCCACCGCCCAACACACTCATGAGTACACCATTCCTCACTAGTTTCTAAACTTGGATCAGGCCTCAGACGAAAGAAACAGAAGCTTTGAAAACAGAAATAAGATTAAAGTTTTATATTTTTGTACTTAAAAAAAGCTACAAAAAATTTTATTTCAAAAATGTATTAAGTTCTATATCAATTACTGTCCAACATAATAATGTAAGCTACACATGAATTCTGCTTGATGAATACATTGTTGAGGGAGAGAGCCAGGCTTGCAAAGACTTCCCCCATTTCCACATTAGTGTCACCTCTCTGCACTTTCCTTTAGAGAAATTAGCTTTCCTCTCTCAAATCTAGATACATCCTCCGAATGTGAGGGGCTAGAACGAGCCCTGTCCTCAGTGGTCGGCCCAGGAGGCGGACATAAGATCTAAGCCAGGTTAATGGGTCTGTAGACTTGAAGAGAAGCTGTCAAGCTGAGGGGAAATTCTCTCTTTTCCTTTTAGGTCATAAATCTCTAATTGCTGGTGTTAATGTCCCTGTAGCTTGAAGAAGTCTATCTGTAGTATTGTAGAAAAGAAAAATGTCACAAAGAATGAAGCTGCAATGGCCTGGGCAGAGACCGTGTCCTAAGACTATCAAATCTATAGTTCCAATTATCCCTAAGACTAGTTGCTTGCTTCAAAACTCCAATGCATGTCCCATGCTTCATGTGTGTAAGACAATGCACTTATCTACTCAAATGAACTTGGACCAGGTTTACTGTTCTTATTAACCTCATCTTCACAGAGAGGTCTTTCCTAATCACTTACCTAATAAAGACTCATCTTCATTATATTACCAGAGCCTATTTATTATTTTTTATTTTTTTAAATTTTATTTATTTTTTAAATATATCTTTATTGATTTCAGAGAGAAAAGGTGAGGGGGAGAAAGAGAGATAAAACATCAGTGATGTGAGAGTCACTGATCGGCTGCCTCCTGCACGCCCCATACCGGGTATCGAGCCTGCAACCCAGGCATATGCCCTGACCGGGGATCAAACCCCGATCCCCTGGATCCTAGGTGGATGCTCAACAGCTGAGCCACGCCCGGCTGGGCCTATTAATTCTGTTTAAAGTATACTGTAAAATTAGTATTTACTTGTTGGTCATTTATTTCCCCCACTATGTAATGAGCTCTATGGAAACAGGGATCTCATATTTCTTGCTTGTTACGCTGTCTCTAAAACCAAGGGCCTGGGGAAGACATAAAAGGTACCACATCTTAGATTCAGAAGGGTGCGAACCTAGGCTGCCATTTCCCCCCCACTGAAAATGAATCTACTTTAGGAAGCTCTTCCCAAAACATGAACTAAACGGTTTTTTTGTGTTTTTTTTTTTTTTTAAATATATGTTTATTGATCTCAGAGAGAGGAAAGGAGAGGGGGAGAGAGAGAGAAACATCAGTGATGAGAGAGTCATTGATCAAGCCCGCAACCTGGGCATGTGCCCTGACCGGGAATCAAACCCTGATCGCCTGGATCCTAGGTGGACGCTCAACCGCTGAGCCACGCCCGGCCGGGCTAAATGGTTTTTGAATTAATGAATGTGGAGAGAAACTGAATACATCCCAAGAAACTAGCTGATAGCTCGCGTGGGAGAGAGCCCCGACATGATCAGCAGAGCCACCTAATAGGCCTGCAGCTGACTGCATAGTATAAGTAAGACCAGCCAAGACACAGGAATTGCTCAGAAGGTCCAAGAACTTGTGAGCAAAAATTATGTGTATTGTGGTCCCTTAGCTATTGTGGTTTTTTGTTACACAGTATGGGGTGCTGACTACCTAACATTACTATGACAATAGCTAATGGATACAAGATACAAAACATGAACAAAATAACTAGTTTAAAATGGCTCCCAACTGAACAAATACTCATAAAACTTTCAATCCAGAATGTATCATTACTAATGTAAAAAACAGTTGTGTTGGATATACCGTTACTTAAAAGAAAGCTACCTAATTTTGGATAATTTTTGCTTAATATTCTGCTCGGGCTATGAAACAACTGTTTGCCTGTAAAGAATTCTTTATCTTTTTAGAAATTAAGTGTCCTTACCTGTAAAATGAGGTTAATAATAATCTAGTTTCAATCTACCTTAAACTGTTGTTATCAGAATTTAATTAAATAATGTACACAAATTTGATTTGTAAGCTGAAAGCCATCACAGTAAATACAAATGTGGAGGAACTGTGATGTAGGCAAATAGTAATGAACTTGGAGTGAGGTGAGGCAGGTTTAAGACAGAGCTCTGCTACCAACTAGCTGTATACATTTTTGAAGTTTGCTTAAACTCTCTGATCCTCAACATTTTTTAATTTATAAAATGTATAACATACTGAGTTATTATGGTAATTATTAAAGTACAAATACTTAATATATGTTTAATAATAATTATGAATATTAAATTCCAAAGATTACTTAGTGAAATAAGCAAAAGAGATATTGCATAAGAGAAAAAGCTGAAATGACGACAGAGTTAAAGCAAGTGAAGTATTTCTCAGCATGTGCTGACACTAGTGGCATTTCAGCTCTGAACAGCTTCCCCACCCTGTGGCTTACAGTTCGCCCTTAGTCAAGTACTAAATTGTCAGTGCAGCAGCTATTTGCTAGAGAAATTCATATTTAATACCTATTAAAGAACATATAATTTTAAAACTGCAAGGTAATGTGTTGCTACCTCTCCCTTAGGGGTATCACACCAGATAGAATAAAAGAGAAGATAAAAGAAAAAAGAAATTCAAGTGCCATCTTCACTAGCACTGGGAGACAGGGATTGTCAAAGGCCCCAGTCGAAGAGGAGGGGCTGCTGAGCGCATTCAGGCTGCAGAGGGTCCCTGAGAGGGTGCCCGCAGCTCTCAGAAAGCAGCAGATGCAAAAGCAGACAGAGCACAAGGCCGGACGGGGGAAGCACAGCGGCGGGGCAGATCCCACAAGCACTTTGCAAACAGCCGGTGAGAAGCGCGGCCTGGCCTCGGGGCCCCTGGCCGCTAGGAGGGGGCTGAAGGGGGAGACAGGCCGCACGCGGCCCACTCAGTGAGGGACGCCGGGCCCGGAGCCTGCAGCTACAGGATGCCATCTCTGCGGCACTCTGAGAAAGCCAAGCCAACAGGCACAGAAAACAGCGAGGGTGCCAGCAACAGGGGGTGGGGAAAGGGCTGGATTACAGACTTTTAGACAAAAGCCACCAGCCTTCCCACACACGACGGCCTCTGAAAAGACAAACCAAAACACAACACATACATATTAGCAGAGGCAGCAACCAAGATAATGGATCTAGGAATCAAATTATTTATATAAAACAGTGTATGTGAAGAAATTTTAAAACACAAATAAAACAAAGGCCTCAACAAATAAAAAGGTATATAGTATTATTAGATAGGGAAACACACGTAATATCCCCAAGATCCTGCTTCTTCCTTAATTAATTTATAAATTTTATGTGGCAAAACACAATGGCAACAACCATTCTTTAAAATAATACTAGATAATTCTAAACATTACGTTAAAACAGTGTAACACGCCAGAAGAATTCTAGGGTAAATACATGATAGTGACTAACTCCAATCTGTATTAAATATATGATTGTTTCTATACATATATATACTTTGGCACTGATCTATAACCGACTATCATAAGGCTGAGAAATATGGTCGCTTTAGGGCACCTGGAGAAGAAACTAAGTTGGAAGATTTTCTGATTTAATACAAAAAATAATTTCCAGGTGCCTTAAAAATGTTGATGTAGTGAAACTATGAAAGGATTAGGAGTAAACATAAAACTTATTTTTAGAACTCCAAAATGAGGAAGGCCTGTCTGAGCTTGACACAAATCACAGAAGACCTAAGAGAAAGAATAATATTTAATGTATATTAAAAAAATTATAGGACAAAAGCAATGAAAAAAAAGTCAAACTGAGTTAAATATCTATAAAGTAATAAAGGAATACATTCTTTAACACACATGATCTCCTATAAACTGACAATTAGAAAATACTCAAATAAATAATAGGCAAAGAATATTGAACAAACAATTCATAGAAAGGAAAATATAAGCAACTTTAACATTTTAAAAACAGTTCCATTTCTTTCATAAAATAATAAATTGGTTTTAAAACCATGAAAAATGTTTGATAAGACACTGTATTGATTAAAGTGTAGACAAATGGCACCCTGACATACTGATAATGGAACTATAAACTGTTATAATCTATATGAAGGGCCACTGGGCAATACCATCAAAACTTTACACATATATATATGTATATACATATGTATATATATATATGTATATGTATATGTGTGTGTGTGTGTGTGTGTGTGTGTATCCCTTGACCAAGTAAGTCCATTTGTTAGAAATTATTCTTCTAAAGATATATTTTTATATATAAAAATGACAGATGAGCAAGGAAATTCTCTGCAATATTCTTTGTAGTAGCAAAAGATTAAAAACACATAAATGTTTATCAATAGGTAGATAAACAACTTATGGTACAGTCATATAGTGTAATATAACTTGGCCATATTAATCAATGTGGTTGATATATGTGTGTTACTATGGAATAATTCTCAATACTTTGTAAATTGAAAACAGAAAGATGCAAACAGTGCACATACTATGCTACCATTTAAGTTAAAAAAATAAAAGATTTTTCTAGACCTATATAAAAGTAAATAATAAAATACTTCTTGAAGGATTGATGATGGAATGTTGTTTTCTTTGCCATAGAAACTGTTGACTAAGGTTTAGGAGTGGGAACAAAGCTAAATTTCACTTTATTCTGCATGGGTAAAATTTTTTAGGACTTATATATATTTTCCTATTAAGATTACTCATTATTTATAATAAAAATTAAACCTGTAATAAAAGAAGTTATCATTTCCAGCTTTGAGAAACATAAGTAAAACAAGAATTGTTTAGGTATGACATATATGCTGAGCAAGGTAATTCAGTACAGCAAATACTGTAAAACATGTATTTTCCTTTCAGAAGAACTCATATTTCTGCTATAGTTATATCTAAGAGATTGCTTACTTGTATGCTGTATTTGAGAAAGTATATTGTCTTTTACAACTGAGATAGAAATTCTACAGCAGAAGGCCTGGTTTCTGCTTTGCCTCTGATACAAATAAAGGAAAGTCACTAAAACTATATGTCTAGTATTGATTTTTAAAATAAAATAACAATTTTGGTCATACATGCCATAAAATATTTGAGAAGAATCTTACATTATTACTTGAATTATTAATGAAGTAATATTAATATTAGCCAAAATAGACTTTAAAGAAAATAGATTTTATAGAATTAAAAAGGATCATATGGTAGGACAAACGACAGATTAAAAAAAAAATCTTAAAATGGTATGTGCTCAATCACATAGTCTGAAAATGGGTAAAGCAAAATCTCACAGAATTAAATGTAGAAATTGATAAACCCATAATCATATTATGAGATTTTAAACACAAATTCTACAAAAACTGATAAAAATTATGACAAAATGATTAGAACATCAAAGTAAAAAGTTGAGCCCACCAGATATTGATAAAAATCTGTACTATCAAAATAGAGAAACGTTCTCTTTCTGCACACATGAAACACTTAACAAAAGACCCATGTTATAGTCCGTAGAGTATGTCACAAGAGGTAACAAGGAATCAATCTAATAATGATCACATCCTTTAAACACAAGAAAATTAAATTAAGAATCAATAATAAAAACTGTTAAATTCCTTCTAAGTTTTAGAACTAAAAATAATTATTAAGAAATTTCTTGACGAACGGTACCTCAAACAGAAAATTCAGAAATAAAGAGAAATATTACTGCAAGAAATGTGTAGATTAAAAAGCATGAACAATTAAACATTAATGAAGGTAGAGACCCAGGTCCTGAATGGTGAAATAAGGACCTTCCAAAATCCTCTCCTCCATAAAAAACAATGAAAACGTTGACAAAATGGTCAAAGTCACCTTTTTGTGTACTCTAAAAATTAATCAAAGTCTGATAATGATCCAATGAGTATTTATTCGAGAAAAACTGCTGAATATCAGTAAGAACAGCAAACTTTGTGTCCTTTTAAGGTGCCTCGATCCCACAGCCCTTTGTCCTGCTTCATGGTAGCCTTGGAAACAAACAGCCCAGAAGCCACCAGAGGGGGCAGAGGGGTTTGGAGCTCACCCAAAAGCCCAGCCCCCAGGTCATGGGTCAATGGGGGATTGTTTTTTCAAGTAATGGAGGAGCTGGATTTCCACGTGCGAAAAAATAAAGTCGACACCTCACACCATGTACAAAAATGAACTCAAAATGTATCATAAACCTAAATGTAAAGACTAAAACTATACCTCTATTAGAAGAATACATAAGAGTGTATCTTAGTGCACTTAAATTAGACAATGATTTCTTAGTTATCACACCAAAGCATGAGCAAAAACAATTAAAAAATTGAACTTAAAAAAAGAAAAAGAAAACCTTTTGTACTTCACAGAACAACAATGAGAAAGTAAAAGGTGGGGGGAAGGAAGTAGTTTTAAAACACATCTTATTAGGGGCGTGTATTGAGAATGCATAAAAAAGCAAAATGTGACTTAGAGAAGGCTATTCAAAGATGTGTCCATAGACTGATGTGAGTCTACAAACTGTTACTAGTCCATAATGAGATAAATGTAGAAACAAAAAGAAAATTTTATTAAAACAGCAAAAGCAGGCTTCCCATCAAGATGGCAGGGTAGATAAACCGGGTACTCAAATCCTCCCACAACCGCATCAAAAATACAACTAAACTCCAGAAACGCCATCATTCAGAACCACCTGAAATCTAGCTGAATGGAAGTCTTACAACTAGGGAGTTGAAGAAGCCACATGGAGACTGGCAGGAAAGGCAGAGACACAGAACGGGCGGGCCCCACACCCACAGGTGGTGGTTTATGATCTAGAGGAATATTTGCCGAGGTCCCCCCTGAGGAGTGAGGGGTCCCAGCCCCATGCCAGACCCCCCAACCCAGGGTTCCAGTGCTGGGAAAAGAAGGCCCCATAACTCTGGCTGTACATGCCAGCAGGGATTGTGACTGAGTGACAGGGAGGCTGCTGGAGTCTCAGACAGTTCCTCTGATCTCCAGCACTGAGGCAGCAGCTTGAAAGGAACCAGGGACATACGGGGAGGAACTAAATTGTATGGCATCCAGGCAAAAGCTGGGGGTAGCTTTCTGTCTCACAAAAGTGCTGGCAGAGGCCATTGTTCCTTTGCTGAGGCCCCCTCCACACAGAGCCAGCAGGCAGGCACCATATCTGAGTCTCCATCAAATTTAGCTCACGCTGTTTGCCCCACTCTGCTGATTCTCTGAGGCCTCTCACCATCTTACTTGCAGACTCATCTAAGCTGTTTCCAATGGTTTTTCCATACAACTGGCTTCTCTTGCCTCATGCTTTGAACTTTCCTAAAATTTCTCACATGAGTAGTATATTGCTTCAGTGTACCCCTACCTCTTTCTAAGTGACCCAGGCCTGGCACTAGAGGAAGCCCACCTTGGTTCACAGCTTGGCCTCTCCTGAGAACCTCTAAGCCCTACACAAGTAGCAGCCATCTGCAGATTGCTCTGTAGCTTGTGCCAGGTACCCAAGGCAGGGGACAGGTAGTGGCTGGCTTTGCACCTCCCAGGAGGACCCAGAGCCAGTGCATCAGGTGGGCAGCTTCAGACCACGCTGAATTACAACCTTACCATTTCCACGAGTGACACACTCAAGGGGCAGACTCGGTGAGCACCACAGCCCCACTGAAGCACGTCCTGCTCCATAGTGTTGACCCTTGCACAACAGCTCCTATGATGTAGTCACAGCTGGTCCTTGCAACTGGTCGGCATGGGGGTCAATCCCTCCCAGTGACACCAGCAACAATCAAGACTCAACTATAGCAGGACAGTGCACACAGCCCACACAGGGGCACACCTAGCGCGCCCAGCTCAGGTGACTGGGGAGGCTGAACCACTGGACCTTACAGGACACCTACTATACAAGGTCACTCTACCATGTCTGGGCAATGTAGCAGCTCTGCCTAATATACAGAAACAAACATAAGGTATCAGCCAAAACTTAGAAACAAAGAAATATTTCCCAAATGAAAGAGCAGGAGAAATCTCCAGAAAAAGAGCCAAATGAAATAGAGGCAAGTAAACTACCAGATACAGAGTTCAAAACAATGGTTATAAGGATGCTCAAGTAATTTAGCGAGAGCTTCAAGAAACTTAGCGAAAACTTCAACAGCATGAGAAAGTACATTGGGATCATCAAAAAGAACCAGTCAGAAATGAGGGCCACACTAACTGAAATGAAGAATAACTTACAGGGAATCAACAGGAGAGTAGAGGACATTGAGAATCAAATCAGCAATTTGGAACATGAGGAAACAAAAAACACCCAACCAGAAGAGCAAAAAGTAAAAAGAATCCAGAAATATGAAGATAGTGTAAAGACCCTCTGGGACAACTTCAAGCAAACCAACATTAACATCATGGGGATGCCAGAAGGAGGAAAGAGCAAGGAATTGAAAACCTATGTAATAAAATAATGACAGAAAACTTCCCCTTCCTGGAAAGAAATATACACGCAAGTCCAGGAAGCACAGAGGGTCCCAAACAAGAGGAATCCAAAGACTAAAGACAAAGAGAGAATCTTAAAAGCAGCAAGAGAAAAGCAATTAGTTACCTACAAGGGAGCACCCATACGACTGTCAGCTGATTTATCAACAGAAACCTTGCAGGCCCGAAGGGAGTGGCAAGAAATATTCAAAGTGATGAAAAACAAGAACCTACAACCAAGATTCCTCTTCCCAGCAAAGCTATCATTTAAATCGAAGGTCAGATAAAGAACTTCCCAAACCAAAAAAAACTAAAGGAGTTCATCACCACCAGAGCAGTGTTACATGAAATGTTGAAGGGTTTTCTTTAAGAAGAAGAAAAAAAAAGATAAAAAATATGAACAAAATGGCAATAAATATATATGTATCAACAACTGAACCTAAAAATAAAAATAAATAAACAAGTAGAACAGAAACAGACTCATAAATACAAAGAACATTTTGATGGTTGCCAAATGGGAGGAGCGTTGGAGGGATGGGTGAAAAAGGTGAAGGGATTAACAAGTACAAATTGGTTGCTACAGAATAATCATGGGGTGTAAAGCACAGCATAGGAAATACAGTCAATATTATTCTAATAACTAGGTCTGGTGTCAGATGGGTATGAGATTTTTCAGGATGATCACTTCTTAAGTTTTATAATGTCTAATCACTGGAGTATACACCTGAAACTAATATAATATTGGATGTCAACTGTAATTGAAAAATCAAAAATAACAACAACAACAACAAAAAAAGATGCAATGACTATTTGTGTAGGGAAAACAAAACAAAACAGCAAAACCATATCTATTATGTAGGGCAATTATTTAGAGTCTGAACATTGGTATAATAGCAAACACTTATAGAGTACTTTCTATATAGCAGAATTATTCTCTTACTTTCATAAATCTCAATGTATGCAATCCTTGCAAAACTCTAAGTAGTAGGTGATAGTATTATCCCCATTTCTACAGGAAAAACAGATACAGAGAAACTATGTAACTAATGTGCCACAGTCACACAGCTAATAGGTGGAGATGGGCTTAGCAGTGATTTGGAGAATCAAGAACTCTCATAAACTGCTGATGGCAATATATATTTGTACAATTTTTGAAGATATATTTGGCAATAAAAAGATGAAATATGCAACTGAAGATGCACATACACTTGAACATGTAGTTCAACTTGTGCACTCCTCCACAAGCGGACATATAAGAGCATTCACTACAGTATAGCTTGACATAGCAGAACCCTGGAAACAACTTCAATGATGGTAAGTAGAAGACTGACAAAACTATAATCTTTTTATATAGCAGAGTGCTATATAGCAGTTAAGAGGAATAAATAGAGCTATATGTAACACTATGGATAAATCTCAAAATCATATTACAAGTTAAAAAAAACAACAAAAAACTAGTTCCAGCTGGGTATATAATGTATATGACTATGCATAATTTTGTGTTTAAAAACATTTTTTTTCCCAAATGAAAGGCAGCGATCATTTATTTGAGATCAATAAGCAAAGCTACTCGAGATGTACTAATTCAGGCAGAAGTGCAAGTAGTGCTCCAATTAGGAGACAAAGGGAAGAGGTATTTATTAGAGAGGGAATAATTACATCAATAGAAGAAAGGCATCTCTATTGCTACAGATAGCATAACATAGTGATGCTAATTCTAAACTATGTTTTTAATTTTCAGTTCAGTAGTCATCAGTCCTGTAGTCACAATGTCAGCTTTCTTGTTACCCTTGAAAACAGTTCTTTGGGACACAATGTTGCTTTAGGTCCAGTCCAAAGGTTATTCTGCCCTGTTTTAAATTCCAAAGGTTTGAGGAGTAACGTGAAGGCAGTTCCTCTGGCATGGCAGCCATGGCTCCATGTTTAAAACAAAAAACATTATACTATATGTTGTTTAAGAACATAAACTGCAATGATAGAACAGACATACAAATGTCACAAAAATTACTTTTTTGGGCGGATGGAGGAATTGGGTGCACAGAGGGCTTTAAAATTATGTTTCATTACTTTAAAAAATGATTTGTAACATGAATAATAAAATTTTAATACTTTAAAAATATTGACTGTGGATACATTATTCTTCATTGGTTCCAAATATTTTTGAAGGACTTCATAATAAAATGAAAGGTGGTTAAAAACATATCTTGATTTCTCTGAACAATAACCATTATGTTGAGTATTTTACTAAAACTGTTCAAAGCTTTTCAAGCTTCGTATTTGTCATTTTTATTGAGAATATAGTTATTTGATAAATATTACTTGATTATGCTTAAATATAATATACCAGTTTACTAAAAATAAAAAATCAAAGTGAAAATATTCAAAATCATATTTGAACTCTGAATCTTGATAACTTCTTCAGTACCTCTCTTTTTATGATTTCTGTTCGTTTATTAAATTATTATTTCTTCTTTGAGAGAATAAAAGTTATAATGAGTAATCCAATATGCAATTTCATAAACTAGTGGAAAATCATGAAGACTGAATTTCAAATTTCCACATCCTACAATGTCTTTTTTCTTTAAAACAAAACAAAACAAAACTCTCTATAAAATATTTGGAGATAAAACACAATAAGGAAATTTCTGTTGTGTTCCAATTTTGATGTAGGTATATTACATTCTTTGCAAGCAAACTCAATTTGAAATGAATATCAGCAAAATAAGAAGTAGTCATTCATTTTTATAGTCTCGTAACAATTTTTCTATTATAGTAGCTCCTGTCTCATAAATGAATGAATTTAACAGCTCAAACCAGCACATTACACTTTTAATTTAGGAACGGGCTTAAAATTTTTCTGCTTTAGCATATTATGAGATGACATATGTACAAAACAAAGAGGCTACAATTTACATTTTTTATAGTGATGAATTTCATGTTTATAAATATAGTACATCACAAATAGCTTTTAAAAAACACTCGAAAGACTGTAGTTTTCTATATAGAATTCCATTTTCTTTAAGTCCCACTACAAGTTCTCATAATAATTTTTACAAAACAGAATATGAAAACAGTAGATGACTTGTCTAAGTAAAGAGTCTTTCCATAGTGCTCTCAGGGTAAATTGTTAGTATAACTCTACAATTAGCAATTCCATATGAATAGTTCCTGATTCTTTATCATACATATATCATTAAACAAAAAGTGATATATAGTTACAATGTTTTCTCTCCTGATGTTTCAGAGTTTTTCCCACAACCTGGGTATGGGCCTTGACTGCATGGGATGACATTCCACCAAGTGACCACACCGGCCAGAGTTGGTCTTTACTGTCTTTTTGTTTCCATATTTAAGAATTTATTTTAATCTCTCTTTCCCTATTATCTGATATATTTCTTTTACACAGTAGAAACTTAGGAATTGTAAATGATCTATCATTTTTCTGGCTTAATATATATTATTACTTCTTTTCTCCATTCATTCAGCTATAGCTATATTGAGAATAAATTATAGTCAAATATTACTGAAGTGTGATACACAGAGAGGACGGGATCTAGAGAGTGAAGGGCAAGATGCACTTTCAACTATTACTCACGTCTATGAATTTATATGATTGTCACCAGCTGTCCATCAGTTTTTCTTGAAAGTCATTTTGGTTTGTTTATCTCCTCTTAATTATTTGCCTGAAAATTTCTGGATATTTTTTCAATGACTCTGTTTTATAATTCTAGTTTACAAAAAGTCATCTATTCTTTCTTCAGTAGTAAGAATCTGCATTTGGTGTGTGTGGGTTGGAGGGGGGCGGGGAGATCACTGGGGTAAGGGATTGAACAGCCACAAAAACTTTTCATTTCTAGGATATACCCCATTGCCTTTTGCTAGACTGCATTTAATAAATATTTGTGATGACATAAAAAGTGAATGATTAATTATAAGAATCAATGAACGCTTAGCTCAGAATACAGTAAATATGAAGGAGATACAAGTGATCACGGGGAAAAGAAAAGAAAGGAGAGGAATGAAGCAGAGGAAGAAGTGAGTGGGGAAGTGAAAAGATAAAGAGAATAACAAATGTCAAAAGATAAAGAGAATAACAAATGTCAAAGAGACCGAAGTTAAATTAAAAAATGGAGAAGATATTTGAAATGTCTAAAGTTTAGAACATAGGATTACTTCCTACAAATCAATAAGAGAAGGCAGTGATATTGGCAGGAAAGTGATCAATGAAGAGATACAAATGGCTACCAAGCATAGAGAGAGATGCTCAAACTCACAAGTAATAAGACATATACAAACTAAAGCCAAAAAATCACTTTACTCCTGTCTGTTGGGAAAACACTTAGAAAGTCAGATCATTTTGAGAGCTGGCAAGAATATGGAAATGTTGGAAGTTTACTATTGGTGCAGATGCAGATTGTTCAACCACTCTGAAGTATAATGGCCCTACTTACTCAGAATAAATATATCTTATGAGTCAGTAATTTTGGTCCCAAAGAACTTCTCATGCAGATTTTATACAAATGTAGGTGAATGTGCGCCTATAGAAGCATTATTTTTGCAGAGAATTGGAATCGAAGTGAGTGTACTTATATGGTAGAATAGATAAATAAAAACAGGTGAGTTCATGCCATGTGATAGTGGCCAAAAGCAACAGATTACTTGTGCATATAGCGCAGATCATAAAAACATAGGGAAAACATTACTATTTTAAGTAATAGAGGACACTTTTGCCTTCAATTTTTATATAAATTGAAAGAGGTAGAAAATAATTTGATTCAATCTCAGCTTTTAAAAACGTGTGAGTGTGAGTGTTAATAGAAATGCACTCATAGAACACAGACTACTCAAAGGTACCAAGGGAGCGTGAGGGCCTCCAGCACAGGCCAATGGCCTGGATATTTCCAGTAGCTTGTGCAAGCTCTTGCTTTGGAGTCAGGAGGAACAAAGCTCAAGAACTTGCTTTAAGGCCCTGGCATGTAGCTCAGTGGGGTAGAGCATTGCCCCAATACGCCGGTGTTGTTTGTTTGATCCCCAGTCAGGGAACATGCAAGAAGCATCCAATGAGGGCATAAATAAAAGGAACAACAAATCAGTGTTTCTCTCCCTCGCTCTCCCTAAGAAAAAAATCAATAAATAATAAAACTTTTAAACAAAGAACTTTTCTCTAACAGTTCTTCATCACAAGGTCCTGGATAAATGAAGTCATATTTCTTGGTCTCAGTTTCCATAGGTATAAAATCTCACTAATAATATACAACTGGTTTCTTATAAGTTATAAATAAATTACTCAACATATTCTATTTTTATTTTTTAACTTTTTGGTTAAAAATTTTTAATGTTGACACTCTGGCAGATGTCTCCTCTTTCCCCCACTTTTGCCCACCTTCACCCACCCCCATCTTTCCCTCCCTTGGCCTTCAACACACTATTGTCCATGTTTTCAGATGACTGATAAATGATAGGTATTAACAATACAGTATTATAGTATTTGACTTGAAGAAATGATTCATAGAGGAGGGAGTTTTGAATGGAGTATGGAATTCAAGTTTCCAGGGGGGATGTATAAGATATTGTCATCCTGAAAGGTCATAGGTGACAGTAAGCAGAATGCATACAGGGGATGGTGAAATAAAGTGATATCCATGACAGCACTTTATACATCTGCCCACTCTACATTACTGTCATTATTAATGATGAAAATGGTAATAATGCACCTGGAGTGGAAACTCACAGTAGAAGATAGTGAAATGTCAGGTTGGAGAGATAAAATGAGCAAAAACAAAGAAAGTCCTAAATGGCAGGCTGAAGACTTTGAGATTCTTTCCCTCAGTGATAGAGAGCAACTTTAAAATCATGGATACAGACTGTGTTAAAGAGCTGTTTTATTAAAATAAATAAAGGAATGGGTGGCCAGATTACAACCCTCACAGCTCCATTCTCCTAATCTCACTTTATCTTCCATTACTCTCCACGATAGCCACCTACTCATTATTACTTTCTTTTTCTTTAAATTTTATTCTTGACCCTATGACTGACAGCTTTTCTTTAATTATCATTTTCCAGATTTGGATTTCTCGTTCCCTCTTTAATAAAAAAAAAAATATATTCCTCTAAGTTTTAATATTCTCCTCCTCACAAACTGGAGAAATAAGATGACAGCAAATAGGCCAGAGAGAAGATGCCATCATGACAACATAGGTAACTCCCGGGCTCTGCTGTGGTACAGATGCTACTCAATTGAAGGAGGGCTGAGTTCAAGAGACACTGTGGAGAAAAAATTAAAACATGGAGAAAGGGGGGAGCAAAGAATTGGAGAAGTCAAAAATAAATAGAGCTCGTGATCCCCAAGACAAAAAGAAAATTGGGACCACTGAGAGAACTATGGAATGTTGAGGGGGGAAAAAAGCATATATTTTAGGCAACTACTTTTGATGTGACTTGATTATATCTGGTGAAATGAATTGGGTAGTAAGAGAGAGACAATAGCCTGGCCAGAGTTGCTAAATTGGTTGAGCGTCCTGTGCACGGAAATGTTGCTAGTTCGATTCCCAGTCAGAGCACATACCTGGGTTGCAGGGTTGATCCCAGGTTTGACACAAATGAAGGCAACCAACTAATATTACTCTCCCACAATGATGTTTTTTTTCTCTCTCTCCTTTCTCTCCCTTCCTCTCTCTAAGTGAGTCCTCTGGTGAGGATTTTTTTTTTTTTTTAAAGATAAGAGCTATTGATGTAAATGCCACAGTAATAAGATTTGAGGTGATAATGGAACTTCTCAGAGTGAGGAGTTCTCCAAGAGGCATCTGAGAATTAAGATTTAGTTAATGGGCATAGTTTACCAATAGCTGATCATTAAATTCATGCATTTTTGTGTTTATGTTCATAATTTCCTAAAAATTATGTAAATTAGAAAATAAATACAATATCTTAAATCTAAAAACGGAAATAAGAGAAAGAACCAAAGAACATATTGGTGAGAAAATCTAACCCAATTCAGGCTAAGGGAAAATAAAAAGGAATGCTATAATGTTTTTTCCAATGTTACTAAAGTATGCTGCAATACTGCAAGGGAACTAACTACTTAGCAAAAGAGCAAAGAAACAAATACTTTAGGAGAAAGATGATTAATAATTTATGTATTTGTATTAAAGAGAGAAGGTGTAAAAAACTGATGAACGAAAGTATTGAGATATCCAAGAAAAGTAAGATTTGTAAATATATTTAAAAAATAGTAAAAATTATAAAAATAGTAATTATAATAATCATTATATTTAACTAATAAGATGTTAGGTGTGAGCTTAGAAAATATTGAATTAAGTTCAGCAGTTCAGAAATAAACAGGTTGTATAGAATTTAGGAAGAAAAAAATTGAGAAAAATAAGAAAAGAGGAAAGAAAAGAGGAAAATTCAAGAGGAAAAAATAATGTGGAGTCATGGCTCTAATCTGAAGCATAAAGGGTTATATTACTCTTTATTTCTGAAATGTCAAGAAGAATAAGCACAAGCATTGCATGCAATAGGAAAATCACATTTAAAACCCAGGATTCAAGAATCATGGAAATAAGAAACAGAAGAATAAGAAAAATGAAATTTATTTTTGAGGCACTATTGTTAATTGTCCATTCGTTTTTATTTAACTTGAATCTGGGATATAGAAACTGTAGAAAGTTATCCAGAAGATCTAGCTAAGATAATTAACAGTGGCTACATTAAACAGCAGATTTTCAGTGTAGATGAAATAGCCTTATTTTGGAAGAAGGTGGCACTTAAGACTTTCATAGCTACAGAGAAGTAAATATCTGGCTTCAAGTTCAAAGGACAGGCTGACTCTCTTATTAAGGGCTAATGTAGCTGGTGACTTAAAGTTGAAGCCAATGCACATTTACCATTCCAAAATCCTGGGGCCCTCAAAAACAGTGCTAAATCTACTCTATCTGTGCTCTATAAATAAAACAACAAAGCCTGGATGACAGCACATCTCTTTACAACATGGTTTACTGAATATTTTAAGCCCACTATTGAGATCTGCTCTGGAAAAGTGATTCCTTTTAAAATACTACTGCTCATTGATAATGCCCCTGCTTACTGAGGACCTCTGATGGAGATTTACAACGAGATTAATGTTGTTTTCTTGCTTGCGAACACAACATCTATTCTGCAGCCCATGGATCAAAGAGTAATTTTGACTTCCAGGTCCTATTATTTCAGAAACACATTGTGTAAGGCTATAGCTGCCATAGACTGTCATTCCTTTGATGGATCTAGGTAAAGTAAATTGAAAACCTTCTGGAAAGAATTCACCATTCTAGATGCCGTTAAGAACATTCATGATTCATGGAAAGAAGACAAAATATCAACATCAATAGGAGTTTGGAAGAAGTTGGATCCTCATGGATCCAACCCTCATGGATCACTTTAAGGAGCTCAGGATGTCAGTGGAGGAAGTCACTGCAGATGGTAGGAAATAGCAAGAGAACTAGAATTAGACATGGCGCCTGAAGATGTGGCTGAATTGCTGAAATCTCATGATACAACTTTCACAGATGAAGAGTTACTTCTTATGAATGAACCAAGAAAGTAGTTTCTTGAGGTGGAATCTACTCCTTGTCAAGATGCAGTAAAGACTATTGAAATTACAACAAAGGATTTAGTGTTATGAAAACTTTGTAGATAAAGCAGTCGCAGGGTTTGAAAGGATTGACTCCAATTTTGAAAGAGGTTCTACTGTGGGTAAAATGCTATCAAATAGTACCACATGCTACGAAGAAATCATTTGGGAGTCAGTCTATGCAGCAAACTTCATTGTTGTCTTATTTGAGGAAATCTCCACAGCCCCCTAAACCTTTAGCAACCACCACCGTGATCAGTCAGCAAACATCAACACCAATGCAAGACACTCCACCAACAAAAAGAGTACAAATCTTGAAGGTTCAGATGATGATTAGCATTCTTTAGCAATAAAGCATGTACAGTATGTTTTTTTAGACAATGTTATTGCACAATTAATGAACTATGATATAATGTAACCATAGCTTTTTCATACATTAGAAACCAAAAAATTCATGTGATTTACTTTATTGTGATATTTGGAACCAAACCTAAATATCTCTGAGATATACCTATATACCTTTGCTTTCCTCTTAAATTATAAATAAAGCCAGATGTGAAATATAACAATCTTAACAGTGAGAAATGCTATGGTTCTGTTAGATTTTCATGCTGAGCTGAGTGTAGAAGGATTCAAATCCATTAGAAAAATTATCTTTGCACCTGGCCATATATATTCAAATGTTAAATTACTCTAATATTGAACATGAGTATTACAGATTTCATAGAGTATAAAACCACCGTAATATGTCAATCATTTTGCCATCTGTATCCAAAAACAAGATGAGGGTCCAATTCTCATGTAAATATGTCTGTGATCAAAATCTGATATATTTTTCCCTACTCCAAACATGTATGTCATTAAATGACTATCATCATTACAACAAATCACCATTTTTTTCAGGCCCTCATGCCAATTGTTTTGTCATCTAAATATTTGCTTATCTTAGGCCTTTAAGGACCCACATTTTAATGGACATGAGAAAGCAACAACAAAATATTTGAAATAAAAGAACAAAATAGTGTAATATTCTCTGAAAAAAATAGTATTTTTATTGCATACTATTTTTCCAGAACTAAACTGGAAATTGTGTAAAATAGGAGGGAAAAATCTGTGACTTGATTTCTGACTTTTTGATGCTTATTATTTCATCGGAGGAATAAAGGATAAAGGAACAAGACAGTCACATAAAAGGTAAAATAAATAAAAAGAAAAATAGGTAGCAAATTAAAACATGATTACACAGTCATGGACAATATATTCTAGACACAGAAAGGATAAATTAGTGTGGAATATTTGGAAAAAGACTCCATTTAAGAAGAAAGATTTGAGCTAGTAGGTCTTAAAGCTCATTGGGGATTTTTAGAGATAAAGAGGGGAAAGTCCCATCTAAATAGAAGAAACAAAATTTTAAAAAATTATGATGTATGATTCTTAGTAGTCTAATGAAACCTGTGTAGCCCTTATCAGAAAGTTTTAAGAAATATAAAAATAGTAAAACAAAACAGTAAAAAAAAAAAAAAAAAGTATATTTTAATAAAGGAATCAAACACTTTGAAATGCAATTGTGATCATTGAACAATCAACAGTTTTATAGTAATAGATGTGCTTTTTTATTAATGCATTCAGTAAAAAAATTGAGCAGTGGGTCTAATGACTATTATTGTTGAAGTAGTTGTGGCCTTCAAAGTTTGAACATAGGTGATATTTTCAGAGATCGACACCTTTAATGTGATGTAAATATGTCTATTAGTTCTATTGGAGACACAGTCAGAGTTGCTGATAATAACCGGTCTGAGGCTGCCTTCACAATTGGAAGAAATGCTATCTTAGTGTGAGGTTAAAGAAAAGAAAGGTGTAATATTTCCCCCAGGAAAGTTCATGACACCTTCAAATCTGTTCATGGAGCACTAAGTGTCCTGCAGACGCAGACTACAAACCTGGAAAAGACAGTGGGACACCGTCACTCATTAGCACCAAACGGGTGCAGCACAGTAACAGGTGCTCCGTGCCGTTCTTGCAACATGCTGCAGGGGAGACACTGTCATCATGGACACTGGTGTTTGAGACATAAGAAAACTGAGGCTCAGGAAGTTTTATGTAGCCTGCCTGGAGTCACATACGTAATGAAGGGCAGATGCAAGGTCAGAGTTCAAGAGTCAAATCCCATAGCTTTGCATGCTTTCCCCACTGTGGGAAATGACCTAGACAATCAGAAGAATGTTTTAAATGGGCAGTTAGGAGATGAAAGAGACAGAGCAAGGGAGTTGCTTTCAAGAGCCCTAGAAATACAGTTAGAAGTGTGGGACAGGACTGGGCTTTGGATTCTAAAATAATGCGAAGGAGATGTGAAACTGTCAGAGCACCCAAAAATAAGCCCCTAGGAAGGATGATGAAAACAGTATCTAAGGAAATATCATATAATGAGTTGTAATGATACAAATTATTGTTATGTTTTCTGTCCAGGAGATTTTGGAGAAGGTCTGAAATGACATTTTATACTTATGCGTTACCTAAAGTAAATGATGTTTTTTTGTTAATTTTCTGAAGGTGTTTTGGATTTTTTTCTTAAGATATATCCTCTCTTTTCTAACTACAGGTCTGTGTGAGGCCACATTTTCTTTGTGTACTTAAATCAAAACGACATATAACAATAGACATTAAAGCCAGATGTTAAAGAGATTTATATAAGTGGAAATCAATGCCACTCTTTTCACTGCTTTTGAGGGGTGGAATATAAGTCCCTCCCATGAAATATTTGTTAACATGTAATACATGTAATATGCAACAAAGTTTGTTATTGTTATTTTTAAATAAATTAACCAAGAAGCAGAAAAAAGATATATTCTTAAATATAAAAAGATACACGATACACAAAAATTAAAGAGCACTTGCTATTCTTAAATATAGCAAAACACACATCTACTTACCAACACTTGTGCAACTTTCACCATCTACATCCAGCTTCCATCCTTCATAACATGAGCACTTGACTGTGTGCTTGTGCTGCTCACACACCTGGCTGCACTTCAGATGATTACTGCAATAATCCACGATTTCACACGTTTTATTGTCTTTGTTGAGTTGAAGTCCCTCAGGGCAGGAACAGACAATTCCCCTTCCAGGAACCACAGAACAGTGGTTGCTACAGCCACCATTGTTCAGAGAACATTCATCTAAAAAGGAAAAGAGATTATAGGCAGTGATCCATTGTTTTCATCAATTAAATACTAACCATTCAACTCAATTCCCTAAGGACGAAATTAGAACGAGTATATCATAAATAGGAGACACTTCAGATTTTTTTCCAGGGGTTGGGGTAGGAATGATGAAATAATTCATTCAATGACCAAATATAATTCTATATGATAGGAATTGGAAATAAAAATAATTCATTTCTGTAAAACTTTGGAGTACACTTGGTTAAACCCTAGAGAGGAAAAGTGGGTTCAATGTTTCTATTATTACCAGAGCAATTATGGTGAGTCTTTTAGCAGTTATGCAGAATCAGCTGTTGAGGTCTTACAATAAGCTTGCATATATAGATCATTGATGATCTGAAATTTGATATATCCTGATGTTTATAAATAAACAAGCATAGTCATATATATGTATAATATCCATATTTCTTTTTCTGCATCTATAGTCAGATTAATAATGATAATGCAAAATGAATTAGTTTCCTCTTTACTGGCTGCAGCCACTTATTTTATTTATTTATTATTTATTTATTTATTTATTTATTTATTTATTTATTTATTTATTTATTTAAATTTTACTTTCTATTGTTGAAAGTATTACAGCTGTCTCCTTTTTTACCCTATCGATTTTCTCCACCCCATATGTCTGCCCGCAGGCCTTCGCTACACTATTGCCGGTGTCCATGGGTTATGCATATATGCATATAAGTTCTCTGATTAATCTCCCCCCCTCCACCACCCCCACTTTCCCTCTGAGATCCCTCAGTCTGTTCCAAACTTCTATACCTCTGGATCTATTTTGTTCATCAGTTTATTTTGTTCATTATATTTCACATATGAGTGAGAACGTGTGGTACTTGTCTTTCCTCATTTATTTTTAATTTAAGTAAATTGTACATTGTGCCCTATATATATTGGTTATTATGATTAATTCAATGAGGCCATGGGAACATAATATTACACATACACAAAAAAAGTTGACCTGGTATTTTACTGAAATAATGAGCCGCTAGTATTGACTGCACTGATATTGTAATTGGTTTATAGAGAAAGAGGCTATTCTTCCACAGCGCTTACCATTTCTAGTTATATTAGATATATTACTGCACCATTCTCCTCCGTCATAACATTGCAGGCTCCCTGAGGATATACAATATATATGCCCTGTTTACCAGTACATATATATATAATAGTTAGCACAGTCCTTAGCAAGGAGGAAGCAGTTAAAATTCTTGGTTGAATTAAAAAAAATTAACAAAATTGTCCAAAGGCATGCATACAACTGCCCCCAGATTGGGGAACTACTTGTCCAATGGGGAAATTTCAAGATGGTGTACTTATCCTTTGAAAATAATAGCAACTAACTGTTACTGCAAGCACATTACTTGCAAAAATATATTTCCCATTACAATGCATTATTAAATAAATAGTAATAAGGGCAACAGAAACTTTGTCTTTTTTTGTTTTAAAATGTTTTTGAGTAGTTTTCAAAGCCTGTTTAATTAGAAGTTGTTTTTTGAGACAAGCTAAAGAAGAATGTTGTTCAATAACTTGCAAGTTACTGTATATATATATATATATATATATATATATATATATATATATATATTTATATGCCTCAAATATTTCCTGCTGTCCATGGAAATTTATCCAGTTCAAAAATTGGGCCAAAATGTAAGGTTTTAAATAATATTTTCTACACTTTTAAAATTTCCATGTGGGTCAACTTTTCTTTATATTATTTGTCACCATATAAGAAGTTACAGTAATAAGAAAAGGAAATGATAACTATTTTCTCTAAGAATTCAATTCAAGTTTGGTATTATTTTAGGAAAAAATAGATTCATTTCTTAGTTCCTCCAAATATGTTTGCTCACCCATAATCATAATCATTTCCAAACAGAAGTCATTTCAAAGCATTTGCCCCCTTTTTGTTCAACCGACTTCTTTTTCAAGAGAATTGCAGCAAAGAAATGTCATCATGCCCAGCAGGTGGGGAAAAAAAAGTTACAATGTTTTTAGCTTACTTCAAATATGACTGTACTCTCAGTACTGACATGTCTCTTCCTGACAGTATCTGAGGAATTAAGTCGTAGATTTAGGATAAACAAAATTCACACTGAAATCCGGAACTAAATACGTAAATTTCATGCCAATATGTGCATGGCTAGTCCCTTGTCAATTCTTCCTTAACCCTATACCTGTCACTGAATCTCACAACTTCTTTTTAAAATTTTTATTACCTAACAAGAGTCTTCTATTCCCTAAATTCTAGTCAGGCTCCTCCAAGCCCTCTTGTCAATTGGTCCCCCACCTCGGCCTTCAAAAATTGTAAATTCTAAGCACAAATAATTCCATTCTTCCCTCCTGCCTGCCCTGCCCCACCCAATAAGAGGCATCAACAAACACTAGCAGTTTCTAACAGCTCAAGGCAGCACCCCTAAAATGACCCCAGCCCCCCTTAAAGTGCCTGCCTGAGAAAGCTGGACCCTGCCACGGGAATTCACTGCTTGTTCCAGCCCAAACCTAGTGATAAGCAGACAGGTCCCTGAACCCCCTCTTAGAGGGGTTACTTTAGAAAGCTTGCAATTATAAAACACTTTCTTTCTCTGCACCTTTTTATGTGTAAATCTTCTATCACTCAGAACTGTCTTCTCAAAGGCGAGAGTAGTCTCTGTCAAGTGCCAACACTCAAAGAGAGAACCACCTCACTCTTGCTCCCAGCCTTGCTCTAACTGTCCCCAACCATAAAGACTTCAGAAGCTAGTTTCTTCTCTGGGATTAGCACCAATTAATAAAGCCAGGTGGCCAAGTCAAGTGAGCCAAAACCCTGTTAATACCCCTGGATGTCTTTTCCTTTAGAAGTTTCTAAGTCTTTTGTTTTGGTGAGGTTAGTTTCAGTTCACACTGGCCATTGTTCACAACTGCAAAAGCTGTTACTGAATAAAATCTATCCCCTCTTACTTCACTTAACCAAAGCATAAAAAAACTCTAATTTCTTTCAACATTTCTAGTGCCTCAGGTATTATTACCATGATTTCCTGATAGCGATCATCATCTCCATTTTTAGTATGAGGAAACTGACATTTCAAAAAAAAATTAAGCCACCTGCCTAGGTTACTTAATTGAAATAATTGAAACATAATTTAAACTTGTCAAAGTCTAGACTTTTTCTATAATTATACACTTTTAATTTTAAGAGTATTGATAGTTTCCTTCATTCAGAATTGCTCTTACAAGCATCGTGAGCAATCCTCATATATTGTAATGCAAGAGATATTCCCATCCACCAAACTGCTCCATCAGGGAGAGCAAGCTGGGAGAGAAAGGAGTGAATGCAGATAAACTAATCTGTCACCTTTGATTAGTATTTTGTTGTTTAATTCAGATTTTTGCAGAGGGAGTCTGAATCTTCTTGTTTAAATTTTAGCATCACCGGCTGGGATTGCTGCATTGGCTGCTTCAAGGTGATTTTATAGAATCACAAACTTTTTGGAGGAAAGATATTTTATTACATAAATTTAAAAAAAAGAATAACAGTATTCTTTTGTAATACTCATTGCACTATTAATGCTCAATTTGGATCAAGACATGATAACTTTAGTTTTAAATGTAGTTGCCTTTCCTACGTTCAATCTAGTAGCTCCATCCTTTCCTAAAGCCATTTTCTCACAGCCTCAAGTTATCCCATTATTATTACTACCATTCCATAAACTCTTCCTCATTATTCTATTGATGTCACCTTCAGTATTATCTAAAAAACAGATTATAAAGATCTCCTTGCTAAATCTCTGATGGCCCCACGGAGAAGAAAATGTAATCTTCTTTATATGTGTTGGTTGGCATAAGGAGATGGTTAGTCAAAAGTAATTTTAAAGCTCAAAAGGTACCAAATAGAAATAACCATTTTAACTAATTAAAGCACACTAAAGAAAGTTATTGTATGAGAAAAAATATAGAAACGTAATATCCAGTTGGTCTTATTATCCAGTCTCTTCCTTTCCTCTTTCTAAATATGTTTCTACTGTAATGATCAGGAGGCATAACAGAATCCGCTGGGTGATAGTAACCTCCCTTCCACAGGTCAGTAACACACAGGGTCTTCTGTTCTGAGTGACTGGCTGACAAGAAATAATCAGCTCAACTGTGGCAACAGCATTGACCATCAGGGATCTAAATGCTGAGCATAGCTTTACAACTGTCCACTGAGGTGGATACAGGCTGGACTCGTCTGCTTTATTTTCAGAAATTTCTAATCATATATTTTTAAAATGTTATAGACTTACAGGACATCAAAAATATAGATAGGGTTCAGTGCTCAAGTTTTTATTTAAAAGGAATGAGTGGAAAGAACAAATGCTACTATAATAACTATCAGCAAGTGAACTAAAATGTTCCAGTTTTCAGAGAAGCAAATGCAGTGAGAAGTGCAATACCACAGAGATCGCCTTCGTCGGACCCATCCGGACAGTCCCTCCTCCCATTGCAGAGCTTCTCTGGCTGCAGGCAGACTGAAGTGTCATTGGCACAAGGGTACTTGGGGGGTCCACACAGGAAGCTGTCACAGTCATCTTCATCGGACTGATCTTCGCAGTCAATGTCTCCATCACATACCCACGCTTTGTTGATGCACCTCCCTTAAGGAAATAGAAACAGCATGCGTTTAATTTTTGTAATTAAATCACTGTAATAATGAGTGGTCATAATTGTCTTCTGTGAGAAGCAGAACTGCTTGCCATTAACAAGACATCTCTTTGCTGATAGTTTGACAGTTTATTTTCTTGACATTTATACGGTTTTCGTCCTGGTAATTAAAGGGGCTCTTAGGGTTAAAGCCTTGATATTTTATTTAGTTTCAAGTTATTGATTTACCTTATTTAAATAATTCTGTGACTAATTGAAAGTTTAATTACAGTACTTTAAAAAACAAACTTTAAAGGTATATTCGTATATAAGTCCCTCTCAGAGCCCTAAATTTAGGTAAATGCTATCACTGCCTTTTGGAATCTTAAATTTAAGTAAATACTTTATTTTGCAGGAGAAGATGTCCTTCTATTTACATTTATAACCTCAACTCCTAAGCTCCTCACACCCAGACTTATGTACATGCCCATTCATAAAACACTATAAAATGTTATTAAATATCTTGGAGCTAAGGTATATACAGACCAGATTTATAGAAATAGGTATTACTTTATTGACTTTGAGAGAGAGAAAAAAGATTACTATTTAGCCAGCTTGTTTCAAAGTAACAAAGTGAATGCCCAGAAAGCAATGGTCATTGCCTAAGTAAACCTTTTTTTTTTCACTGCAAATTATTCCTCATTTTCATATTGTTTGCATTTTTCTTCTAATTCATTATTTTTCTGGATTATGCACTGTTAAGGTGTTATGGAAATAAAAAATGTACCTTAATGTACTAGTTAATGTACTAGTTAATGACTAGTTAATGTACTACTTAATGTACTAGTTAATGACTGAATATATGTCAGTATCTCCATAAAATGACTGGGGCAAACAAAACAAAAGGAAAATATTAGAATGTATATATGTTCACAGTCATCATCTATAAATGTCTTCTTCAATATTAGAGGCTAAATTTTAAGTAAAATACAGGTGAAAAGATGTTTCATTTATAGAAATATATTAATAATTTTCTATACTATTATAAGTCAAGTAAGAAAAACCACAAATGATCAGTTTTATAATTAATATAAATTTGATAATATTCAACATTAATTGTAACATTCTTAAAATAAGAATTGATGGATACTTCACAAATAATAAATTTGATATAAATGTAGAAACATTATATACTTTTGCCTCAACATCATAAATACTACTACTAATATTATTATTTTCTATCATTCTGGAAATATGATCTAATGCAATTAGGAAATAGAAAGAAGTAAAGTTAGAAGAGTATCATTACATATAGTTAATATAATCATAACATTATAAAATCAATAAAAACTAAATAAGGACTAGAAGAAGCTAAGAATTCCAAAAACAGATAGCTAGTTTCAAAAATTATACAAAGATCAATAAATTTCATATATACAAAGTGAACATAGTAAAAGAAACAAGCAATTTAAAAAATCTAGTATAAAACAAAATACTTTGGGTTAAAATAAAGAAGAATTGTATAGAATTTATATAAAAAAATTTAAATGCCTACAAAGAAACCCAAAGGAAGTGTTGAATAAAAATATAGTTTTGTCCACCCTGTGTGGATCAATGGTTGAGTGTTGACCCATGAACCTGGAGGCCACAGTTCGATTCTCAGTCAGGACACATGCCCAGGTTGTGGACTCGATGCCCAGTAGAGGGCGTGCAAGAGGCAGCCTATCAATCATGTTCTCTCATCATTGATGTTTCTCTCTCTCTCTCTCTCTCTCTCTCTCCCTTCCTCTCTCTGAAATCAATAAAAACATTATACATATATATATGTTTGGTTTTGAAGAAGTTTTAACACTGTAAACTATTATTTTTTTCAAATTAATAAAATACCAAATATTATAGTAAAAATATTATTATAATCCTATACGCTTATAATAAACTTAAGAAAATAAAACTGAAAATATCTTTAAAAATGCAAAAGATTGATGAATAGGAACTGTATATGCCAAATATTTAGAAGTATTTTAAAGAAGCAGTAGTTAAATATTTTATGACAGATTATTAATAAGCATATCAATAAATAAAAAGCATAGAGGCATCAAACATCCTCATTTATGTATGTGGTTTTAATATATATATAAATGTAATTCAAAATAATAGGAAAAATTAATTGCAAAATTAATAACATTAGAATCACTGATTAGCTGCCTGGAGGGAAAAAGTAAAGCTGATTCTTCACTTGATTCTTACAGCAAAATAAATTTTAGAGAGATTAAAGAGGTATTTTCACTGATACATCGCCTAGGGCAAGAGAAACAAAAGAAAAAATAAACATATGGGACTATATCAAACTAAAAAGCTTCTGCACGGCAAAAGAAAGCCTCAAAATACAAAAGGAACCCCATGGTCTGGGAAAACATATTTGCCAAAGATGTATCTGATAAGGGGCTAATTTCCAAAGTGTACAAAGAACTCATAGCACTCAGCAAGAGGAAGACAAACAACCCAATTAAGAAATGGGCAAAGGACCTGAATAGACACTTCTCCAAAGAGGACATACGGATGGCCAAGAGACACATGAGAAAATGCTCGACGTCGCTAATCATCAGAGAGATGCAAATTAAAACCACAATGAGGTATCACGTCACACCTGTCAGAATGGCTCCATCAACAAACCAACAAACAGCATGTGCTGGCGAGGGTGTGGAGAAAGAGGAACCCTAGTGCACTGCTGGTGGGAATGCAGACTGGTGCAGCCACTATGGAAAGCAGTATGGAGGTTCCTCAAAAAATTAAAAATGGAGCTGCCTTTTGACCCAGTGATCCCACTTCTAGGAATATATCCTAAGAATCCTGAAACATGGATCAGAAAGAATATATGCACCCCTATGTTCATAGCAGCACAGTTTACAATAGCTAAGATCTAGAAACAGCCCAAGTGCCTATCAGTAGATGAGTGGATAGAAAAGCTGCAGGACATTTACACCATGGAATACTACGCAGCTGTAAAGAAGAAGGATCTTGTACCCTCTGGGACAGTATGGATGGACCTGGAGAATATTATGCTAAGTGAAATAAGCCAGGCAGAGAAAGACAAACATAAAGAACTTAATAAACTGATGAACAGAATAGATTCAATGACATGGAAGCATGGATCAGACTGACGAATGTCAGAGGGATGGAGGAGGAAGGGTGGGTGGAGGGGGAGAGAGTAACCCAAGAATTTATATGCATATATGCACAACTAGAGGACACGGACAATGATGGGGAGAGGGACTGGGGAGGGGGATGGGACAGGTGGAACCGGTCATTGGGGAGAAAAAGGGACATCTGTAATATTTTAAACAAACAAACAAAAATAATAAAATAAAATAAAATATAAAATAAAATAAATTAATTAATTATGATAAACACAAAAATGTTCTAGAATAAAATAGATACTAAAACAATAACTTAAAATGGCCATTACACAATCTCAGGAAACATAAAGAACAAATTGATAAGCTTGATTTTGTTAATATTTTTGATTTCACACTGAAACAATAAAATCCATAGGTAATCGATACACCAGAACAAAATTATTTAGCAAAAGGGAATATTTATTTAAAATAAATGGGCTCTTACCAATCAATAAGATAAAGTTCAATAACCCAATACAAGTACAAGGTTCAAAATAAATCAATAATGGCTTCGATTTATATAGATTTGACAAGGGTGTAAGCAACAGCCCCAATGTTGAGAGGGCTGAAAATTGGGATAATCTCTCTGTAGGCATTGTTATGAAATCTAGCAAAGAAAAATGCATCAACTCTTCACCACATTAATTCTAATATTAGAAATTTTTATTAATGTATTTGCTCAAACTTGTAAGGATGCATATATAAGGTATGTGTTATTGCTTTGTATATATTAGTAAAAGATCAGTAACAACTTAAATTATAATTTGCAAGAGTGGTAACATCAATTACAATGCATCCATACATTGAAATTATATGCTTGAGTGAAAAAGGATGAGATGATTCTCCATAAATTAATATACAGTCTCCAAAATATCTAAATAAGAAAAGCCAAAAAACTGAGTATATGGTAGGCTTTCTTATATGTTAAAAGAGATTTGTCTGTTTACCAGTATTTATGACTATACTTTCATTCAAATGTCAATATCAATACATGGATAAGCTTCTCAATATATGAATCCTTCAAGGAGGGCTACACAAGAAAATAATTTAAAGTCTCCTTAGGAAGACTTGAGATACTGGGAACCTGGAATAGGAGAGAGAGAGATTTTTCATTGAATCCTTTTGTGCTATTTTATTTTCCTTCTACCATATTTCAACATAAGTTATCCCCAAATATACTATCTCATTTTTAAAATGATGAAGACAAAATGTATGCACATGTGCAATAAAATCTGATGGTTTCTATAGATACATTATGAAAATTCAATATTGAGGTTACTCTGTGCCTTTCACTTTCCTAGGGACTTTAGGAAATATGAGTCATAACCTCAAGTTCCTGTCACCAAGGAATTTATAATCTAGTTAGAGAAGATCAATGCTTAATATATAATTACAGTCTAAAATATAACACCATTAAATTGCATGGGGCCATCTGCAAGTATAACAGAGTGAAGGGAGAGTTCAAGAATAATACAGTAATTTTCATTCTTAGTTTGGTAAACCAAAAAACAACTCCTTGGTTTCCCCCCAGACACCTGTAATCCATCATGACATTCTTAACCACTGACTTCAGAATGGCCTTAGAATTGTTTCAATAAACTCATCCATAAATCAGTATCAATCTTTTAAGGTCAGAAAGCAAAAACACCCATTTGCCATCCCTCAACTAAATGCTGCCTGGAAAAGGTAAAGAAAAATCCATTCAAATGACTAATAACTTTAGCGCAGATTATATTACCAGAGAGATGAATAAATATTAATATACAGTTTAGATAAAATTTCCAAGTTTAAATAGCTCCTTCCTCCCAATGATTTTTTTTTTAGGGTTTGTTTGAAGTTTAGTTGCTTCTCTCTTTCTTTTTTGTTAGGTTTTAATTTTCGTAAAAATGAAGATAAGAGGTTACACAAGGTATAATAAGTTTAATTACATTTCTAATTCATGACCATTAATTGGGTAAAACCCCAAAGAAAATGACCTAAGTATATATACTTAAAGAATGTTGATCTTTACTTGATTCATATCAAGACAATTCCTTATGTAATCAAGTCTCCAGTCATAACATCTTGAAAGAAGAATTATTATAGATTTTCTTGTTTAAGATTCCTTTTCTATATATAAAAAACTTGAGACATGTCAAATTATTGTTATTAAAACAAAATAAAGATTAATAATATTACAATGTGTTCTAGAAATTGCAAATATCCTATCTTTAAAAACCAAAAAATTTAAAATGAATATTTTAAATGTGCACAAAGAAGTTCAAATAACCAAGTAAATTACTTTGTCTTTAATTTTTCTTTAAAAATACATTACATGCTGAAAATAATGTGTTTATTATCAAGTTGAGCTCTATGTAATATTTTCTGATTTATTTACAATGATGTTTCAACTCGATAACTATGTGTGGGACCCTTATGGGAAAATGTAGACTGTCCTTTGAGCAAAGAAAATCAGAACGACCAAGTGGCAGCAGCAGAAACAAACAGAAACAGCAAAAATAAGCATGTTGGTTTCATGACAGCCAGTACAAATGCATGTACACACACACACAAAACAGCGTAAGGGCTGTTTTGATTTGTGTTACCTTAAAATATAGTTTAGATAAAAAGCCACCACAAAGTCAACAACCATAGGAAAATTAGTTTCTAGTTATCCCTAGAAAATGTGTTGCTTTTCAAAAATAAATTTATATGCTCTCTTCAGTGATTTCTCTTTTCTCTATTAAACTGTATGTTTTTTTAAAAAATTAGGGTTATAATTTTGTAAATTGCTTGACTTGATTTATCTTAGAAGACAATGTATGCTATAGCAGGATAATTTCTCTTCTGGGATATGACTAGCAGTTAATATTAAGAATACGGTTATAAAGAGAAATGAATCTTTGAGAAAATCCTAATGGATTTACTCAGTAATATATTTATAATGTGTTTTAAAATACTGGTCTTTGACTTGCAAGCTTTTAATTTTTATACTACTAAACTTTAATGCCACATATATATTTATTTAATAATGTTTGGCTTCAATTCAGTTCAATAAATATTTATTTAGTATTATGTGCTTGCCTAGTTGCTGAAGAATGTAGAATGGAAAACAAATTCCTGACCCAGTGGAACAGTTGGTCTAGTAGTGACAAACATTCTACTATTGACCATATAAAAGACAATAAAGTCCTCATCACTGGGTGCTATGGAATTTCACAGACGTAGAAAGTATTCATGATTGGAAGGCTGAGATAAGACTTACTAAGATGTTATTTGGAAAGGGGTTTTAAAAGGTGGTTATACAGTCAGAGAAAGACAAGTACCACATGATCTCAGTTATATGAGGAATATAATCAACAAAATAAACTGATGAACAAAATGGATCCAGAGACACAGAAGCATGGAACAGACAGGGATTTCAGAGGGAAGGTGGGGAGGGGAGAGTGGGCAGAAAGAGATTAATCCAAGAATTTATATGTTTACATGCACAGTCCATGGACACAGACACTGGTCTGGGGAAGGCCTGGGGGTGGGTGGATGAGGGGTGGAGGGGATCAACGGGGGTAAAAAGGGGACATCTGTAATATTTTCAACAATAAAGATAAAGAAAGTTAAAAAATAAGTTAATCAAAAAAATAAAAATAAATAAAAGGTGGTTGTAAATATCACATGTGAGCACAAGAAAAAAAGATTATGTATAAACAGCTGTCTTATGTGTATTGTTTTAATCTTCAAATGTATACCTTCTAGGGGAAAAAGCAAGTCAGAAAGAGAAAGAAAAATGACAACTTAATAGCCTGTAATTACTCCTGCTACTAAATGGAAATGTGTCAGGGCATCAATGGTGGAAGGAAATCCATTCTTCCTGAATCTGTTTCTCTTCCATTTCTGAGCGAATCCACTATAAAATTCTATTTTGTATATATATTCTTTATTTGATGCTAAACACTATTTTCTTAATGATGTAGTTGTAAGTACAAATTTTTATCAGAACTATATACACAAAACCCTGTAGACTGAACACTATGGCTGGTTTTCAACAGTAAATTTGAATATCTACAGTTTTAGCATTATTTGCTGAATCTAACCCATACATAAAAGCAACTCCTATGTAAATGTGTAAAGATGGGAAAGAGTTGTACTTGTTCCAGAAGCAATAAGGCGGCAGTTTGGGGGCACAGTTTATAAAATGTTGATTGCTAATGCAAGAAGTGCTTTTAAATTTTATGGGCAACTGATAATCATTGAAAGATTTTGAGAAGGTACGCATTCAAGTTGCAGCTTATGAAGTAAAAGGAAACCAAAGTTGTCTGTAGAATGGATTGAAGGTAATAATTGCCAAGGGAGAACAGTAGGACACACAATGGTTTGAGTGAGAAATAATGCAGGCTTAAACTTAGGCTATGATATGTGAGTAGAAAGAATGAAATGAGTGATGTTAGATAAACTGAAGAGGTAGCATTAGTAGAACTTGGAAAATGATTACAAGTTAGGGGTGTCAAAAGGTGCTTTCTGCTTTAAATCCATTTGTGTAGGGGATCAACATGTTTCTGAAAGAAATATGAAATGAGGGAGAATTTCTGGCTTTGGAGAGAAAGAATAATATTTGTCATAGCATTGAAAAAAAAAAAAAAAGGTTTGAAATATGAGGCAATTTTCAAGGACAGAAATTTGGGACATATTTACCTGGAGGTGATAATTGAAACTTTGGGAAGAGAAAAGATTGTTATGGACACCTTGAGAAAGAGCAGAACAAAAAAATTAAGAGAAAATCTATGCAATGCCTGACACATATTATGTGTTCAACAAATATTTTTAAATAAAATAAAAGGCAGAGGCAGAGAAAAAACAGAAAAGAAACACAAAATTAAAAAAAAAAAATCTAAATGGTAAGTAGGCAAAGAGAACAATCCAACGTGAGACTTCATAACAAGAAAAGGTTTCTGCACTAAACAATAACTTTCCTGAAAAAGAGATAAATTGTTCCCATTTACAATAACATCAAAACCAATAAAATACATAGGAATAAATTTAATCAAGGAGGTGAAAGATCTCTACTCTGAAAACTACCAAACATTGATCATAGAAATCAAAGAAGACACAAATGAAATAGAAAATCCATGTTCATGGAGTAGAAAAATTGATATTGTTAAAGTGCCAATACTGCCGAAAGCCATTTGTAGATTCAGTGCAAATCCTAAGAAGATTTCGATAGCATATTTTACAGAAATAGAAAAAACCCACACTCCTAAAATGTATATGGAACCCCAAAGGAATACGAGTAGCCCAAGAAATGCTGAGAAAGAAGAACAAAGCATAAGGTACTACACTTCCTGATAAAGCTATATGAAAAAACTGTAGTAGTTACACCAATACAATACGGGCATAAAAATAGGTCACTAGACCAATGGAACAGAACTGAGAAGCCTGAAATAAATCCAAGCTTATGTGGTCAACTAAGAGTTGGCTAAAGCACAAAGAATACTCAATGGAAAAAAAAAAGACATTCATTCTCCAATAAATGGTGCTGTGAAAATTTAATATCTACATGTAAAAATAATGAAACTTGACTCTTATCTTACACCATTAATAAAAACAGACAAACAAATACAAAAACACACAATTCAATATGTATTAAAGACACAAATATAAGACCTGTAACCATAAAACTCCAAGGAGAAAACACAGGGAAAAAAGCTCCTTGGCATGGGTCTTAATAATGACTTTTTTGGAAATCACACCCAAAGCATAATCAACAAAATAAACAATAAACAAGTTAGACTACATCAAATGAAAAAGGTTTTGCAAAGCAAAAGAAATCATCAACAAAGTAAAAACATAAATTATGGGGTGAAAAAGAAATATTTGCAAACCATGTATTTGATTATTTGATAAGGGGTTAACATCCAAAATATATGAAGAACTCACACAACTCAAAAAAACAAAAACTAAAAAGGATGACAAAGGATCTGAACAGGTTTTTCCAAAGATGATGGCCAACAGCTAAATTAAAGATGCCCAGCATTACTAGTCATTAGGGATATAAATTAAAACAACAATGAGATATCATATGACATCAGTTAGAATGGCCATCACCAAACAGCTAAGAGATAACTAATGCTGGCATGGGTGGGAGAAACGGGAACCCTTGTGCATTGTTGGTGGGACTGTAAATTTGGTACAGTCACCATGGAAAACAGAATGGAGGTTCCTCAAAAAATTAAAAATAGAACTGTCATATGATCCAGCGATTCCATTTCTGGAAATATATCTAAAGAAAATGAAAACATTAACTCAAAAAGATATCTGCAACCCTATATTCATAGCAGCATGGAAACAACCTAAGTGTCTATCAATGGCTAAACAAAAAAATATGGGATATATATAATATATATATGTATATTACCTAGACATAAAAAATGAGGAAATCCTACTATTTGCAACAACATAGATGAACTTGGAAGGCATTGTGCTAAGTGACTTCAGACAGAGAAAAATAAAATACTGAAAGATCTCACTTAAATATGGAATGTTTTAAAAATCCCACCAAACTTAATAGAAAAAGAGATCAGGTTTGTGAGAGATAGGAAGTAGGGGAATCGGAGGAAAGTGGCCAAAATGTATGAACTTCCAGTTATAATAAGATCCTCATGACCAGCATAGTTAAACTGCTGTAGGATGTATAGAAATGTTAAGAGAGTAGATGCTAAGAGTTCCCATCACAAGGAGATATATTTTTTAAATTTTATCTGTATGAGATGATAGGTGGTAACTAAACTTTTTGTAATCATTTCAGAATATACATCAGTCAAACCCTCAAAATTATTTCTCATTACAAAGGGAAAAAAGCCCTGGCAGGTGTGGCTCAGTTGATTGGGTGTCATCCCATGTGACCATAGGTGGCCCGTTCAATTCCCAGTCAGGGCCCATGCCCAGGTTGTAGGCTCGGTCCCCAGGAGGGGACATGCAGGAAGCAGCCTATCCATGATTCGCTCTCATATCATTATTTCTCTCTCTCCCCTCTCCCTTCCTCTCTCCCTAAAAATCAATAAAAAAATCTTAAAAAATAAAAATAGAAAAAATATATAAGAAAAGGTTTCAAGGAGAGGACATTTGTTCCAGAGAAAGAAATCAGAGTGTGTTATTCATCATCCAGGGTATCATTTATTAAGCTTGTACTGGGTTCTAGGCATTTTTATTCATTTTATTGGTTATTATCACCTGTAATTCACTGATGAAGACATTGAAACTTAAAGAGGTTCAATAATTTATTTGAACTCATGTAATTACTGAATGGTAGAGCAGGACACAAAAATGACCAAAGTATGGACTGAGATACCATCCCTGTTGACCATGAAAGGTAGGGAATGGGTGTTAGATTACAGTGAGGGAGCGAGTGAGAGAGAAAGCTTCTCCGTACACTATACAAGATGATTAATGAGGGGAAGAAGGAAGACAGGGAAAGCTAATAAAATTCAGACGTTTTTGCAGTAATTGTACCAGGTATTTTTATGGAGCAGAAGAAAAATTAGCGTAGAGAAGGAAACTGAAGACATAAACAAGAGAAGTGACTAAGGCCCCCTAGGAAGCAGAGGCCCCTGCAGGATCAATATCCCTAGAAGAGCCTTGCTGGGCATTATAGAGGGACTATTCTTTAGAAACAGGACTGAAGGGAGAGACGAGGAAGCGGGTGGCAGAGGGTTTAAAACTGCCACTGGGAAGAATCTAAAGAAAAATACACAAGGCTCACAAGAAGCAATACGCAAAGCATTCTATTCATTTTACAGCACATTGGAAATGGAGAGCTCACCATATTATTTTTGTCAGAAATAAATAAAAGTACTCCATGGGGTTGGTTACAGGAAGAAAAAAAATAGTGCTGTGTTTAGAAATTCTTCATACACAATTCATCATATAATTCTAACAAAATTACTATTCCATTGCAGGAAATTTTTAGTTCTAATTATCCAGATTGATTTTTAACAATGATTAAGTTCACCATTTCACTTTGTATTTACCGATATAATAATGAAAGGAAAAACAAAATCTAAACATAGAAAAGAATCATACTTTGCCATTCACAGAAACTCACAGTCGATTTTCATTACACAGAGGATCAGAACGGAACATGATGTTTACAAAACCACTGTCAGAATTAAATCCCCAGGTGTGTCAGTTAGGTTTGCTACATTCTTTTGCTAAAGATCCTCTCATCCTGAACCCTTAACCCTACCCTGGAACCTGACTTAAAAATAGATATTGCTTTTTCCAATGGAATCCAGAGTGAAAGGTACATGGGGTCAGCGCCAACCTATCACTACCGTTGGAAAGAAAGCCAATCACAAGAGGAGACGGTACAAGTATGACCTTCACCCCCTTTTTCTCCAGTCACCCTTTTCCTCTCTTCAGAGATGGACATTGACAACAATTTATTGTAATTCCTTCTAGAAATATTTTTTACTGTAGAAAATAATATACTTTATTTTTATTTAAACAAACATTACACACTATACTGACTATTGTGTTCCTTCACTTTTCACTCAACACTTAATCACAAAGAATGTTCATGTCAGAATATTTGTAGTGATTTTCATTCTTTAAAATTATTGTAGGATATTCTTTTTATGAATATACCATACATGTTTGCAGAAAAATAGAGTCTCACTATAGTTTTAACTTTATCTTAGGGGTGGGGTTGATTGTCTTTTTATATGTCTAAAAGCTTCTTATATTTCTTTTTCTATGACTTCTGCCCACTTTTTTATGGGTTGTTGGTCTTTGAAACAGTGATACGGAAGAAATATTATGTATTAGAGCACTTAATTTTCTTGCACTGTGTTTCAGATATTTCTCCCAGTTTATTCTGTATTAGCTGTCTCTAATGTTCTACATTGTTGTTCTCCGGTCTTGACTGTTCTTGTTTTTTTTAAATCTTCTCTGGATGATATTTTTTTCATTGCTTTTCAGAGAGAGTGGGAGGGAGAGAGAGAGATAGAGAAAAACATCACTGTGAGAGAAACACATCGAATGGCCCCCTCCAAAATGCACCCCGACCAGGGATGGGGATCTAGCCTGCAACCGAGGTACGTGCCCTTAGAAGGAATCAAACCCCAGACCCTTCAGTCCACAGGCCGATGCTCTAACCCCTGAGCCAAACCGGCTAGGGCTGTTCTTGCTTTTAAAGAGGGTGCTTTTTCATGGTGTATTATTATTTTAATATATTGTTGGATTTGTTCATGGTTTATCTAGAATGATGGTACAATAGTCATAAAAGAGATGGTCTGTGATCTTTATGTGCCCGGGAGGTACTAAATTTTGGGATGTGAAACAAGTATTTTTTTAAAGAATGACTTCAAAGCTTTTATTCCTTTCAAATGCTCTGGGGGAGGCAAAATTGCACTATAAAAATGTTCCTAAATAATTGGTAGAATTTTTCAGCTGGACTTGAAACTTTTTGGTGAATGGGAGAGGGGATAGATTTTAATCAAGTTTTTCTATTTTTATAAAATAAATTGAATATTTTTTCCTTCCAGAGTTAATTTTGAAAATTTGTATTTTTAAGTACATGGCTTTATTAATACAGGTTTTTAAGTTCATTTCTGTGATGCTGGATAGTTTTTTATAATTCCTTCAGTATCTGTGATTATTTTTCCATTCTCATTTTATATATTGTGCTTTCAATGTTTTTTTTGTCTTTTTTTTTCCTTCTTTATTAAGTCAGTTGATGTATTAGCAATTTTAGTTATTCTTTCAAAAATCTAGTTCTGGAACTTTCAAATTATGTGATTTTTCTTTCTTTTTTCTTCTAACTTCAAACATTAAATCTATGTTTTTGTTTTCCTTTGATTTGTTTTGTTATTTTCTAACTTCTTGAGTTAAATGTTGCATGTATTAGGATAAGCTATGCTACAGTAACAAACCTTGAAATCTGGTGGCCTATCTCAATTAAGGTTCATTGCCAATTCACATAAAATTTTATAGAGTCAGGCAGCCTTCTTTTACCTTGTACATATGTCCTCTAGACCCATAGTTTAAAAAAACAGAAGAATGTTCACTATAGCTTAGTTGAATTGTCCTGAAAGTGATATAGTCACTTCTACTAACAGCCTATGGGCTAGAACTAGTCACTTGGCATCAATCTAACTGCAGAAGAGTTGAGAAATGTAGTAAAGCATAAGAAAAAAAATGATGAATATTATCTTTGTTTTATCCTGTTAAATAATTTATTTTAATTTAAAGAACAAAATTTCTTAGTAGAAATATAGGCTTCTCAATAGTTTTTAGAGATTTTTAACCATTAGTGATTCTAGAAATATAAATTCTACAAGCATAAAAATCATGTAAATGTTTATTTAAATCTCTTAAAGTTTTGTAAATTTTTAATTAAATAAAATTTTGAACAAAGCATTTTTAATATTATTATTATTTTTGTTTTAGACCTTCTAAATGAAGATGGCATACTCCTAGGATCAACATAAAGAGTGTTTTATTCCATTGTTAAAGTTTCAAGGAGAAGAGTGGTTTGCTCCTCATAATTACTAGATTTATTGTACTGTGATCAAGGAGTTTTGTCGGTCTGATTTCTGCTTCTTGAAATTTATTAAAGTTGATTGTGAAAATAAATGCTTTTTTAAAAAAATATTTCATGAGCCTTACAAAAGAAGAATTTAACCTTCTAAGAATAAAGTTATATCTTTATTAGTTTGATTTAAACATTAATTATTTAAATCTTGTACAGCCTTTTTTATTTTTATTCCACTTAATTTTTCACGGGCTAAAATAAGTAGATAAAATTTCTTGCTCCTAATAATGCTTTCTCAACATAGTTTCTGTAATTTTTGCTGCATAAAATTTGATAATGTTATTTAATGTAAAATATTTAAGACTAAAAAAATCTTTATTAAAGATTGGATTTTTATCATTAAAATTTGTGGGATTTTTCAATGTCTTATTCTGGTCCCTAAACATATCTCTCTCATGAAATCCTACTTTCTTATTGCTTTAACATTTTTCTTAGTAAGTCTTCATGTGGAAAAATGCCTTATATTCTGTATGAGTAAATTGTCTGGAATAATATTTTAGCAGGGTATAGAATAATAAACTGAAAGTGTTTTTGCCTTAGCTTCTTATAATCTATTATCTTTTGGTACTTCTCAATGCCTCCTTCCTCTGATTTTCTCTATGGTAGTTTCAATATCTGACGTTCTGCAATTTCAGAATGACTTATAGAAGTTCAAGTCTGAATGTACAACTTTGCGAGGAAGCAAATTCTTCAACTTAGGAAAACCTTAGTTATCATTCTGTTTGTATTTATTTGTTTTTTTCTGTTAGTATCTATATTCTCTCAAGGAATTTTTAAAAAATATGTTGTAAACTTCTAACCATGCATCTTGACCTCTCTTTCTATATTTTTATTTCTTTCCTGTGATCCTTTCTGGATGAACTAAATATTATTAGTTTATAAATCAATTTCTCTGAGTCCAGCCTAGCATTTATTTAAAATTTCATGTTGATATATTTCATTCTCAAATCTAATATGTATTGTTCTCCACCTTTTCCTGTCACAATTATCCTGCTCTTCATCTCCTATATCTCTATCTATCTATCTATCATCTATCTATCTATCATCTATCTATCTATCTATCTATCTATCTATCTATCTATCTATCTATCTATATCTATCTATCTATCATCTATCATCTATCTATCATCTATCATCTATCTATCTATCATCTATCATCTATCATCTATCATCTATCAATCTATCATCTATCTATATCTATCATCTATCATCTATATCATCTATCTATCATCTATCATCATCTATCATCTAATCACCTATCTGTGTATCTATCTTCTTGCTCATTTTAGTGACATTATTTTCTATAACTTTCTCTTTGAGGATCCCAAACGTACTTTCAACTTTTTTTTAAAGACTTGAATCTCATTTTTATTTAATTTTGAGTAAATGCATTTTTGAATGATTGATTTTGATGGCTGGTTCTATTAGGGGCATTAGTTTTCTTCATGTATTTTAGAATTTGGCTTTCAATCTTATCTTGGATAGGAGTTTTCAATTTTCTTTCTGACTTGGTGTGTTTACTCGCCTCTACATATAGGTATTGTGGCTTCCTCTCCAGTACCCTCGTTGCTGTCAGCACTCATGTTTCAGAAATAAATCTTATACTTGTTTTCCTGTGGAATTCCATCCCAATATGATATATTATATATTATATATTTAAATCAGATTTAGTCTCTAAACCAGCCAGAGGTTTGGTCTATGTTTCCTATCTTTCCAGGTACACAACTGAGCAGCAACAACAGTGATATTTTTTGTTTTGTTTTGTTTTATTTCCCTTTCAAGGCAAAAGAGTCTTATTCTGGTTTCTGATTTCCAGCAATGAGTCTGGCTTCAGTCCCCTGGAGCAGCTTTATTTCCCATTAACTCACAGATCTGAGCACCTGTTCATCTTACTGGCCTCCATATCCAACCCAAATAAGCATCCAGCTTCAACCTAGCTCACCATTTGGTATTCTGTTTTATATCTGTTAATCACAGATATATTTTTGTTAATAACGTTATGTATCTCTCATTTTTTTCCTGTTATATTTTATCATTATCACCTGTATGTGTTTTTAGCAGTGGAGACAGGATTCAAAGTATGAACTTAAAATTCCATCTTCATATGAATTTTTTTCTTAAATCTTCTTAATGACATTAAAGTAGTTCACTGTATGAATGAACTGTAATTATTGAGTAAATTCCCCTATAGATGGGCAGTACATTATTTCTAGTTCTATGTTATTAAAAAATGCTGTATTGAAAACCTTTGTGCATATATTTTTATACACAGCTGCTTTCCTTTAAATTAATTCCTAGACATGGGTAGGATCGCTCAAATATACTTTCCTATCAACAGCTATGGAATTACTTACCCCATAACCTTTCCATTGCTATATAATATCCAATGTTTTTCATTTTCCAATCTAAAGAATGGTATTTCTGAATTCTTTTTTTAAAATATATTTTTATTGATTTCAGAGAAAGGAAAAGAGAGGAAGGGAGAGTTAGAAACATCAATGATGAGAGAGTCATTGATCAGCTGCTTCCTGCACACCCCACGCTGGGGATCGAGCCCACAACCTGGGCATGTGCCCTGCCCGGGAATCCAACTGCGATCTCCTGGATCCTAGGTTGAAGCTCAACTGCTGAGCCATGCCAGCAGAGCCAAACACTTGAAATTTTATATTAACTTTATTTAACTCTTATTTTAACTCTTATTTATTATTTATATGTTTTCTTTGCATATTGTCTGTCATAGAATGGTCAAACCAATTTTATTAATATACAACTTTTAATACTTTGTTATGAAGTTATTTATAATTTCTTTCCTCATGAAGAAATTTCTGCCTGATTTTATGTTTTGCCTCTAAATTTTCTAAATCTTGATAGCCCATTCAGTTAGTTTTAGCTTAGTATCTTCCACGTCAGTTTATCTTTTTCTTTAGTAAAGTCCTGTGAATTCCTTATTCCTATATTGTTAAAGACTTTTATCTGATATACTGCAATATTAGCCCAATCAAGTAAGTAACAAAAGCAACATGTGGAAAAGTATGCACTATGTATGCTTAGAATAATGTTAACCTGAGTCAGATAATTGGCTTTTTGGCATTAGAATTAGCCTATTAATTAAAAACTTATTTGTTCAGTCAACAATTCATTCACTTAACAAGTTATTCATCTATTAATTCTCAATTAATGTAGGTTCCAAAAAGATAATTTCTAAATTTAAAGTAAAATTCTTCTAAGCAATAACACCCAAATTAAGACTCTTTATTTAACAATTTAAAAGAGTCATATAATTGTGAAAAACAGCAGAGGAAAAATATTCATTTTGGAAACACAATTTCCTCACTAAGGATGGGCCTCAGAAATATTTATTTATCTATGTCCATGTTAGCTTATATTAGTCATTTATTTCTTATTCAAATGCTTAATTGTAACCAGAAGATGTGCTTAAGAAAAGAAACATGATTCATTTTTATAGCTTTGAGTGCCCATGAACCATGGGTTTCCAGAGTGTTTGTTTAATCACAGTTGTGAAAACTTCTGTCTCACCTTTTGCTTCAAATTCTTAATGGAGAGCAAAATAAATCACTAAGAGCTCATATTTAAGCAACTCCAAAGCAATTTCACATTAAAAAGAGATTTCAGAGATAACTCACAAACATATCTTGAAATCTATAGAAAATTCTTTCCATGGGCTATTTGGATGATATTAACTATTTCACTAATTATACCACAACAGTTAATTTTAAATTACTTTTCTCTGGTCTTCAACTCATCATCTAGTATACAGAGAGAACTGAGTTAGTTTATCATGTCCTGCGAAACCTACTGTTGTAAGAAAACAAAATGGAAAAATCATAATAAGAGAATACCTTCATGAAAGAAATAAATAAAAGCCTTAGCAACTCTTTCAGAACAAATCAAAGGTTTGAAAGACAGTCATCACCTCCATTCTAATGGAATCCAACAACAGCACAATAATATTTAGAAAACTAGTTGAAAATAAATGTGTATAATTTTATCTTTCCTTTCTCTCCATCTTCATTCCATTTTATGGTAAGAGTTGATTTACAAAAAGAGGAAGTCTGCCTGTGGGTTTCGCTGTGGGTCCCCTATTGAACTCTGAATTCTAGACTCTGAATCCACACAGCTTGAAGTCTCAGCTCTGCCCTGATGGTTCTGTGGACACGTGAGTGAAAACTTCTCTTGACTTTTTCAACTTGAGCAAACTAAAAACTTTTTTGGGCCTCAGTTTTCTCATGGCCTGATGAAATAAGTTCATGCAGAGAACATTCTTAGAACTGTGACAGACTCAAAAAATGTAAGCTATTGTTACTGTGACACATAGAATGTGAAACACAAGAAAACTTTTTACACCAGTGAGAAGTGGGCTGAGATGGACTGAAAGGATTCTCCATCCAAGAAGCCCAAGGCAGATGCTGGCCCCAGTGTTCTGCTCACCTGTTCTCCGGCAGGAAAACTTGGTTCTGTGATCGCACAGCCGTAAGGTGCCATTGCAGCCTTTTTCATCACTACCATCTTCACAATCTTTCTCCCCATCACAACGCCACAGGTCGGGAATACAATTTCCATCAGGATGGCACTGAAATTCATTCCTGTTACAACCAGCAGGGGAGTGAATCTCTTAAATAGAAATGAGAGAGAGAGAGGTAGAGGGGAGAAGACAGGAGAGAAATTATCATTTTACTTGATAATATTTTTCTTTCTTTATACATTATTATGATGGTAGAGAGAATATACATTCACTTTTTATATTTTACATTTTATTTTTGTTAAACAGTTGTCTAGTAGCTATAGACTCTGGTATTTTCAAATTTATTTGAGAAACATTAATAATTAGAGAAAATGATGTTTATCTCTCACAGAATTCCTAAAAGTGTCACATACTTTAGGAGCAAGCTTTAGAGAAAGTAAGATAATGTGTGGATGTTCTGTTGTGATTTTAATTAGTGTCTTAAAAATGAGATCTTTGAAGGGTTTTCACTTGGACACGTAAAATAGGTTTTACATTCTACTCTAAGTGTTGACTTTTGTTGATCTTTGACACTTCTCTACATAATTTCTTTTGAACTCGTATGGGTTAACTAAGTAACTACTAAGTACTCTCAGGCTAAGGAAATCTTTGAAGAGTAACATACAAAAATTTGAAAAACAAACAAACAAAAGACCCCATAATAAACACAAATTCTTAGGATTTAAGATTTTAAACCTAGAATCACAGCAGACACATAAAAATTTAATGAGGCACTATCCATTCAAAGTCACCTTATCAGTTAATAATTTATACAATACCCAGATAACTCTATTTCTCAAAACCTGATAACTAAAAATATAGGTTAAAATGTCCAGGTAAGTGTAAGTAACAATAAGGAAATAAAAATGTTGGGGATGTAGATGGTTCATAGCACTACCAAATAATTTGCCTGTAATCAGCACTATATTAAATTTTTATTAATATCTAATATTATTAGAGTAACCAGTATCTCTAAATTTTGTTGTAAAATAAAGGTTTTAGTATATATTTTTTTCTATACCAAAGTTTTAATGTAACAAATTTATTGCCTCATATAGCTAATCCAGCAAGTAGTCTACACATCTATAACAGCAATTATTCTATATCATTGTGATAAATTTGAAAAAGGTTCATGTGAGTTACCCGTTAATGGGCTGATTTGCTAGGGAATATGTGGTTATGAATCAAGATTAGAATCATTTAGGGTCAAAGCTAATAATTGCCATTATATCACCAAGGCAGCTGCTTAATCTCTTAAAACCTTTATTTGTTCACCTGGAAAGTGGAGAGTCTGCAGAGTTGTGAGAAATAAACTGCATATCTGTAAATCATTATTAGAAATAAAAATTTTTGTCGAGCTGTTATTTTTGTTGATATAAATAGTTCAGTTCCTGATATTTCTTAAAGACATTCACAAACTATAATATGTCTGGCAATACGATATCATAAAGGTGCTCAAAATTGCCTTGACTCTTGACTCTACTTCCAAACATTCCTAGAGCAGTAATGATGAAATAACCAATACCCAAAATGAAAAGAAAAAAACAAAGCAAGAAAAAGCAAATAGGAAATAGGAGTTGAAATCCACAGAAAACTTAAGGGGCTGATTTGCATACTTTAGGCCTGTTAAGAAGACTTAACTACAATCTCACTCAATTCCCAGAGAAGGCGCCGGGTTTGGGCTGGCCAGGCAGTGCCCTGCAAAACCAGCCTTTTCTTTTCTACTTCCCTCCTTATGCAGATCATTCCGACTTTGGGTACATAGTCTTCATCATTAACCCAAACAAGTGCGTGCACGCAATCGATAAAAAGATGGTAGAGTCTCTGCATTTGGAAGGTGGGTAGGAAATACACACTCCTCCCCACTCTTAGTACAGGCAGAGTGTCCTAGTCAACAGACGGCTTAACCACTACGGTGGCAAAGAACGTTGGGGTGGGTTCAATGTTACAAAATAATCACGGGGACATAAAGTACAGCGGAGGAAATTTATCACTAATACCGTGATGACTATGTATGGTGCCAGGTGGGTACTGAAAATATTGGGGGAACACTTTGTAAAGTATATGACTGTCTAGGTACTAGGGTGTACACCTGAAACTAACACAAAATAATATAGAACATAAACTGTAACTGACAAACATTGAATAATTAAAAATATTTTGTGAAGTCTTCAAGCCTAGTATCTGTTTAAAGATAACTTGAAAATCCCGTGATTTCAGTGTTGAGGAGAAAGCAACAGAAAAATCAGATGGAGTTTCGGGGCCCATTCAGCCCTCTCAGAAATTCAACGGTGAAGCCAAGCGACCTTCCACGCAGCCGGGAAGGGTCTTAGGTTCTTTTTCCTACCACTTAACCTTCCTTAGAAACAAAACAACAAACAAATCTTAGCTCCGCTGAATTTTATAACCTGTAATATGAGCTCAACCAATAACATATACAAGTTGTATTTTGGGTCATTGTCACTCTGTGATTATATAATAAATAAAGGGAAGTATGGCTTATTGATTTTTCTACCCTAAGAGTGAAGACTGGCAGCTTATACATTGAATCTGTCCCTCAGTATATTTAATTTGGCAAATACACTACTGACTTTTTAAAAATGGAAAGTTTTCTTTAAAAATCTAGATTTTCTGGTTCACTGAGAAGTAAGAAGCTTCCTGGGCTGGCCTGCTGCTGCGTGAACGGCCTGGGCTGAGTCGCAGGCACAGCTCCTGCTCCTTCCCGGGCCTTCCCCGGCCTGTTTCCTCCTGGCCGCAGGGCCGCTGCTCGCTACTGTTTCTTCTGTTTCCTAAAGACTTCCAGAAAGCTGTGGAACATTTTGAGTTCGCTCTTCCTTCAGAATGGATACTAATTTTACTCTCTTGTAAAATTTAGTTTTTTCTTCTTTATGACTATTTTATGGATATTTGTGAATAATCCTCAAACTCACCATGTTTCTTGCTTTGCAATGCTTCTCAGAACTTAAAGCCCAATTTATGGATCATTTTTCATGATACCTATTTGTTTGGGCCAATCTCACCCTCCAAGTTATTTATATTACTCACCCTTATTCTGCCTTTGTTTAATCTTTCCTCTTTATAACCTCTAATATTTCCAGGCTATAGCTTGAATTATTTCTGGAAATGGTCAGGGGGCTAAGTAAATAAATGGAACAGTGATATGCAAGGAAGTTTTGAAAAGAAACAACATATTGTACATTTAAAATTATCTAATTTAGGAAACACTTTATTACCTTAAATAAAATTAAATAGCACATACCAAATTTTACACCCATTTCTATTCCTCTACCCATCTTTTTCTCTTGGAACAATGTTACCTTAAAAATGACAATAATAATGGAAGAAATTCCAAGTTCAGCTAAGCATTGTAAGAGCAAAGTTTTGACTCTTTTAAACATATTTTGGATTTGGTTTCAAAGCTCTAGTTCTTTTAAATCATGTTTTTCAACCATTAACTCAATGATATAATGGGGAATTCTTAAGAAGAAGATTATGTAAACTCAGAAATCCAAATAGATTCATCTGATTCAAAAAGAAGCTTGCAACATTTAGCCTGAGAATGCTTGTCATTCTTTTGTTGTTGGGAAGCTTGACCTTGTGTCTTCCTCAATAAACTCTTCACTCACACACACACACACACACACACACACACACACACACACACTACACACACACACACTCTCACACACACACACACACTCACACTACACACACACACACACACACACACACACACACACACACACACACAGACCTGCAAAAGATAAATTGTTGCTTTGGAGAAAGGGCTGCTTAGCCTGATTCAGCAGTATGGCAACTATATATCTAGAGTACTAGTTTTTTTAGCTCAGTGTTATTTACAGCAGAAACTAAGCTGTGGTCACACAACAGAATCTGTGAAGGGAGAGAATATGCTGCTATTGTCTGAGATTACTTTAAAATTCCATTTGTATTTTATTGGCTTTGTTTGGTATTGTTTGGTTTATCTGTTTGTGATTCATAGGTGAAACAACTCATTTGTTTTCTTATTGTAAATAAACATATATCTTATAAATTTAAAATGTGATATTTCCCTGAGGCTTTTGTTTTATTTTTCTTTTTTGTTTTTTCTTATTAAGCTACCCATGTCTAAATCTCTGTGGGCTGATATACTATCTAGTAAGGAGCAGTACAAACAATAGTTTTAAAATGAGGGTATAGTCTGAGGAGGGAAATACAATGTATTATATAAACATTCAAATCTAAATGGTGATACAATGCTTACACACACACCACTAATGTATACCTCCTGGTCTTAGTTATACTATACTCCCCAACCTGATTGCCTTCCTCTTTATACTTCATTATTAACGTCCATAATTTTCTTTAAGACTCACTTTATTTTAAAACAAAACTATCTAGGATTAGGGTTTTTATTTTGGTGTCAGTAGTTCAAGAAATTCATGGGTAGGTTTTAGGGATTGATAAAATATCAAAAAACTGTCCATGATGCTTTGTACTGGATTCACATTTTTTCTTCACGTGGAAGGGATTCAGAACTTTCCTTGACTTTTATGGTAGGTTCCAAGAGAAATGCCAAGACAAATTTTCCACTTCTCTCTTTATCTCCATTGCATATACTTGCATGTATATGGCATCTAATTTTGCTTAAGTTTCAAATTAATTATATTAGATTGGATTAAAACCGAGTGAAGAAAGACCATTCATCTGCTCGTATTGAGCTTGGTTAAAAACAAATAAACAAAACTGCTTATTGAGACCACCCCATTTTGCAGAAACAGAAATTGCAAAACAATTATCTGGGAGTAGGGAGTAAATGTCCAAATGCTCTTTTTAAAATATTTTAAAAATTGTCTTCAATTACAGTTACATTCAATATTATTTTGTATTAGTTTCAGGTCTACAGCATAGTGGTTAGACAATCATGTATTTTACAAAGTGTTCCCCCTGATATTTCCAGTACGGACCAGGCACCAGACATAGTTATTATGTTATATTGACTGGATTCCTTATGTTGTACTTTACATCCCCACAACAATTTCGTAACTACCAATCGATACTTCTCAACTCCTTCACCTTTTTCATCAAGTCCCCCAACCCCCATGCCCTCAGGCAACCATCAGTCTGTTCTCTGTACCTATGAGTCTGTTTCTGTTTTGTTTGTTCATTTATATGTTCTTCAGATTCCACATATAATTCAAATCATATGGTATTTGTCTTTCTCTGACGGACTTATTTCCCTTAGCATAATACCCTCCAGGTCAAAACATGTCACAAATAGTAAGATTTCACTCTTTTACAAAACAGTTTGTAGTTATATAGATAACAAGTAGCAGAGGTGAGATTTGAGCCGACATAATTAAACTTGAGTCTGCTTTTTCTACAACTGTACCATTGTTAACTCTTGTAAGGCCTTTCTCAGGTAGAGGCCCAAGGATGAAAAGAATAATTACCGCATATAATAATCGAGTGTCTATGAACTCATTTATTTCTTATATATTAGTACTATTGTTTAGCTTATTTATTTTCTAATAATATTTAATATTTATTCTATTGCAAGATAAGGGTAGAATTTGGTCTTTTATGAAAAGATCTCAATAAATTGCACGTTGCATGAGGGTCATTCACCCTCTTGGACTTGTTTCTTCAATTGGCTGCCAACAATGAAAAGGAAAGAGCTAAGGAATCAGAAAAGTTGAGTAATGTTATCCAGGATTACACATCCAGATACCAAATTAGTTTCATAGTCTTTAAAATGAGTGTGTTGACCTTAGTGGCTCCTTCATTTGCTCCTTAAACATATATTTGTTGCTAAGAGAGAGACTTTACTGTTTTCACAGAACTTACATAAGGGGAGGAAGAAGGATGTAGGCATTTAATAAATAACCGTAGAAGTGCATGAACTAGATTAGTCCAGAAAGTAGAAGTGCCAGGAAGAAAATGGATCAGAGGATGCTACAGAGGAAGAACCATACATCACCGCCAATCACAATTTATTGGCCAAAGCTAGTCACATTGGGTGGGGCCCCATCATGTTGGTCCCACCCAACCACAGATTTCTAGAAAGTAAAAATCTTACTGTGTTCCAAGGAAAGGGAAGAAATGTAAATATTCTGTGAACTTCCTTGATGACTACCGTAAGTGACTTGTGTATGTATAGAGCCTGTGTTGACAAGGGTGTTTAGAGTAGCCTCTCTGAGAAGGTGATATTTGAGATGAGACCAAAATGAAGGAAACCATGCAAGATAAGGTAAAGAACATAGTAGGCAGAGGGGGTAACAACTGCAAAGACTCTGAAGCATCAAACAGTCTTTGCTTTTGCAGAAAGAGAAGGGAGTGAGTGAGGGTGTGTGAGTGAAAGGAGGTCTGAAAGGAGGCAGGGCTGGGTCTCGCAGGCTTTATCAACACCTACGGCAAGATAAGCTCAACAGTATCTGTCCGTGGGAGATTTTGAAACAGAGGAGTAATGATGATATAATTTAATCCATCTTATTAAAAGTTCTCAATGGTTCTTATGTTTAAAAAATCGAATGTGATGATGCTTGAATGGAAGCCGAAAATGGCTTTTGCTGAAGTCCAGGTGAAAAATCAAAGGTATAGTGCTTGCTTTTGAAAAGATCATAAAATAGTAGGCATGTAGGCAAGTAGGCGATGTGCTCAGTTACAAAGCAATGTCCTCAGTGCTTGGTAGGAGAGAGCACCACGAGGACTTGCACAGGGAAGGCTGACCTGGACATGCGGGTTTCAGATCAGGAATTCTTATGACCGAGGATGAGATAATAGAGAGTCCTGAGTCCAGATTAAGAATCAGACAGAGGGGAAAGTACAGGGAACAAAAGATATTCTGAACAAAGTCAACAGCATTCAAAATTTTGTGTAGAGTGTGATAGGAAGGAAGAACAAAGGGAAAACTAAAAAGTGGGCAGTGGCTAGACCTTGAATGGCCTTGTATGCTAAGCTAAATGACTGGGATTTAACCCTGAAGGTAGCTGGGAATCCAGAAAGGTGTTCAGCTGGATTCTGATATGCTCAGATATACAGTTTATATAGATCACTTTTGGAGCATTTAAATCATAAATAGGAAGGGAAAAACATCTCTAAGTTTTCTTAGAATCATAAGGGGGTTTATGTATATGCATCTACTTCAATCACTTGAACACTCAAAGTTAATACTAAAGTGAGGTGCACTATCACACACACACCCACACACACACTTTTATGTTTCTCTTCTTCTCTCTTTTCATCCTGTCTTCTCACAATAAATTTAAAATACCCTAAACCTATTTCCTAATGTCTGCTATGTCTGAGTGTGGGTCGATGTTTAGAAATGTCTTCCTCTGCCAGAAAACAGAAAACCATCGTGGAGTTTTATTTCTTCTTAATCTTGCCAAATGAAATCGGCTTTGCTTAACAGTTGTTGATTTTCCCCTGGATGACAAGCTGCGTTTCTCTGAGGAGCCCGTGATGACCATTCCAACTTGAGTTCCAGGCCTGGATGGCCCCCCAGAGCCCCAGCTGCTTAAGCTTCGGGGTTTGGAACACAATCTGTCTTTGTAATGCGGCTTGTCCCAATAGAGTGTTAAAATGATGACTATGTTTATATGTATATGTTCATGCTGTTTTACTGTTACGTTTTCATGTTGCTGACGCTGATTATATTTTAAACTAATGCAATTTTATTGTACTTTTGCCCTGAAGCTATTTAAACCAGGCATACAATTGGGGGAATCTAATAAATAAATAAATGCTGAGCCCTGGAGGAAATGTGGCAACTGACGGTGGAATGTATCTCAATATTTAAATGAATTCCCTGTGACTAAATATTTGCAGTTAAAAGACTAGCAACTGTACAGAGGCAGAATTTTTTTTTCCTCCTAAAGTTAAAAATTGTGAAAACCGGGATTGCAAAAATTATATTTATACTATGCTTTTTTAATAGTCAGAATACATTTTGTTTTATAAGAAATGTTAAAGCCCTCCTGAGATAATAGCTAATGATGGTACTGCAAATGTAATGAATTATTTAAATTGTAAGACCAATCTGAGGGGGAAAAACTTCACAAAATTGTTTTAACAGAGTTTGTACTTTAACTTATTCATTGCAAAATGCCTTGAAAAGTAAAAAGCACTATGTATTGCATGTGCACCAAGCTTCCTGCAATAACCACCATGTGTCAGTCCTTGCTTGGTCCCTAGCTTTTCAGTGTCACCAGGTATGAATAATTCCCACAGCTGTTCATTCCAGATTTCTAGAACGAATGGTTTATTTCTTCTCCTGCCCTGTAACTACTGAGAATATAGGTTTGGCAGCATATCAATCAATAGTTATTTCATTTACCATCAGGGTATGGACATTACTTGGCCTGCCTCAGTCTCAGGGGACCCTTAACATTCCCCAAAGGAAGTCAGGGCTACCCCTGGTCTCCAGAAATCCTTAGGCGAGAGGCGCTTATTGCACCTGCCTAGCCCTTGAGCTGCCTGGCTAAAGCCCGTGTCGGGGTCAGCGGGGCTGTACTGTCCTGCTCCCCTGCATGTGACACAGGACAGATTCCCTGGGGCTGCTTCTCTTTAATGGTGTTACAATGTCGGCGGCAAATGGACAAGAAAATCCAGCCTGGGGCCTCCTTCTTAAATCAACTTGCTCTCACCCCATTGGACCTTGGACTGTGTACAGGTCGTCTTGATTTTAGATGCCACATCTCTTGGGTATTATTCTCACTGCCCCTCCCTTCTCCCACCCCAACACACTTCCAATGGCATGTTTTTGTGTGTGTTTTATCACCTATTCCAACAAATTCTTTTTATCCCCATAGGTTGCCCCCAGTGGAGGTTATCCTGATAAAAAGTTGTACGGGACTATCAACACCATTTATCAGTACATGGGACTTAATGGCAAATTTAATAATAAAACAGAGACAAGATTTCAAATGGTTAATGTTTACTATCTGGATCAGTTAGAAGAGCTGAATGGAAGGATGTGGAAAATAATATGTGGATACTTAAGTACAGATTAATTATATTAAGACGAAAATGTTTTTAGTGCTAAAGACACATAGACATGTAGACACTCGAAAAATATATTGAAAAATAGTTTCAATTTAGCACACTAAATATCCTCCTGTACGTTAAAGTATTGAAGTGAAAACTATGGAACAAATAAAACATTGTTTTTAGTTCACTGAAATTTAGGTTTTGATATCTGGGACTCTACCATTCAGAATTCAATGTTCCATGGGAATGATGAAATTCTATAATACCTAAATACAAGTGAGCAGAATGTATTAATCTGTTGAATTGGCTAAAATTGAGAAATCTGTTTTTCTCTTTAATGTTCAAATTAAGCAATCTCCTTAACAGATATGTTAGATTCAAATATTAAGTAAAAGATATTCCAATGTGGATGTATTTCATATTTGGAATTTATTTCTTGGCTTAGCAATATGCCTAGCTCACAGTAGGCATCAAAAATTTATTGGGGGGACAATTGAAAATATATTATTTAATTTGATATTTTAAAATAATGTAGGGCATTATTATATAGAAAGAATATGTACGAGCATATACATATGGGCTATATATATATTTAAAGGAGGGCCAAAGAGTATCATTTAAAGATTATTAACAGTTTATTTCTTCATTCTTTGGCCTTTTCTTCTCCCCAGTATTTTTTAACTTTGTATCATAATAAATCAGATGGTCTATGAAACAAGGGCATCTAGGATTTTAACTCCTTTAGAATGTGTCTCTCTGTACTTGTTTTTAAAATAAGGGGTCAGCAAGCTAAGACCTGCACACTAATTCTGGCCCACTGCCTTTCTTATAAATAAAATTTTATTGGAACGCAGTCATAATCATTTGAAGATATACAGTCTATGGCTTTTTTTCGTGCTAACAGTGGAATTGGGTAGATGCAACAGGCAAAGGCTAAACAATTTATTGTCTGACCCATCAAAGAAGAGATTTGCCGATCCCTGCGTAAAATGGCCTAAATTCTGTTTATGATTCACAGAACATCTGATTCAAGTGCATACGTGTCAACCAGAGCAACATGCTGTGGGGAAAGGTTCTGATATGAGCGACTCTTCCTTCCAGGCAGGCCCTGGTGGTTTAAATGGATTATTTAATGCACCAGAGTTATATGGGGGGAGGTTTGGGATGCAGATAATAACAACCAATAAATGGTGCGCAAAGGCCAACAGAGAACCAAAATGAATCCCCCAGCAAAAGCGGGACGGATCTCGTCGGTACATCACAGTAACATAATATCTACGCGAAAATTCAGCTGATACTTCACAAAAATGAGGAAACAAAGGCTGACAGTTCAAACAAGCTCTGAAAGAATCCAACTACTGCCCAGTTTTCCCCCCATTGCTTATTTCTTCACTCTCACAAAAGCATGGGCAAGACTCAGCTATTGATAAGTGAATGAATTATTTCGTAGGTTATCCATGCCCTTTGTCTCTCTTCTGGTTATTTGTTTATTTTCTGCTAAATGTCTAAAGTCCTACCATTTTACCAGTCACTAACGGCAACTAGACAATGAGGAAGCAGAACTTAGAGACCACGGGAATTAATTTCCTCTTGCCATTATCTTTCAACTTTATTAAAAAAGCAGAAAACAGACTGAGGTTCTTCATTAAAATTAGGTCTTTTTTTTTTATTTTTTTTACCTACTAACTTTAGTTATCAAGTGTTTTTGTGTTTTTTTTTAATAAAACAAGAGATGTTACTCTATTTAGGGTCAAGTTTCATAATTGTCATCCTAATAGAAAAGCTAAATTTATCTAGAAGTAAGTGTGGAACTATTACTAATTTTCTATGTAGTAAAGATGAGACTAATTGGTGTCTTTCCTCTTGCTTTAATGAGCCATTTCCTAATATTTCATTTTAAATATTTGTAATTATATTTATCTGATTCCTTTTAATTTTCCTGATAATCGCATTGCTAGAAACAAAATCTCAAAAAAAGTTTTGTTTTCTTTCATTTTCTTTTCTCTTGATGTGAAAGTTGTTTGCAGTATTAAGGTTTAAATTACCTTTAAGGAGCTACTTTTGTCCTGGAAAACAAGAAAAAAAAAAGGGCTTCCTCTGGATAAACTCCATTAATAATTAACATTGTTTTGATATCTTGGTATTAACATTTCCTAAGGAAAATAAATCAATCAGTGAGAGAATAAACTTAAGCCAGACAATTTATATCTCATTGAAAATAGATATTATGCTTCTCTAAAACTAGATGGAGTTTAAATTTGTTTTGAATAATGTTTTATCAGAAAACAATCCATATTTATATTTAAAAATTAGGACAGAAGATTATATGATTTTTCTGAGTCCATAATACAATTTGCTAATTTCCCTAAATTTGAAGCCAATAGTTTATCATAAATAAAATTGAGTGGCTGAGAAATAATAGCAGTTGGTTTTTTATTGTGTATCTTAGCAAATATGAATTGAAAGCATCTTCAGAATATTTTCATGAAAGAAAGACAAAACAGAAAACTGGGTTTGACTGTCCAGTATTTATTGCTATGTGGTTAGGATTAAACTGAGCTGCTAAAAAATACGATGGTTCAGCTGAGATGAGATATGACATAGACTGGAAGTCAAGAGATGGTTTAAATTTCCATTCTCTCCATGCTGAAACGTGTAACCTAAGTTTTCAGCTACACATCAAATTTTGATACCTACGCTTCTCTGAGTGGATTCAACCTCCCTAGGTAAGCTGTTGTCTCTGTTTGTTTGACAAGACTGTCAGACCTTACAGATTTTCCACAAAAAAATTGGCAGAATTATTAGGTTCTAAAATCCCTCCTGAAGATGATTTATGGATCAAAGGTCTCAGTCTCAACATCTCTAACACAAAACTTTATCAGCACCTTCCAGGATGCAGCATGTTTTTGTTACATAAGGATAATTTTACCTATCTCTTTTACTCATCTGCACCATAAAAGAACTAAACTAAATGATCTTTAAATTTTCTTCCACTTTCTTAAATTTTTTGGAGTCTATGAGGTACAATTTTTATGGCAGACAAGTATAATATTTGGGTAACTGAAGAGATTTTCTGAGTGAGGATGACCACAGCTATCCTAACAACAAAGTTCCAGAATCCAACTTATCAAGGAGAAATGTGGGAGGGAAAAGAAAAGAGACAGGAAAGAAATGAGCAGTGCCCTTTGGGAAACGCCATTAATGCTCTGTAATAAGTAGAAAAAATCTTTCTTTTCCCCCCTTCAAGGAAAACTGACTATGCAATTGAGAACAAGGTAGCAAATAGTTGGGAATCATGTAAATATTAATTCATAGAGAATTAGGAAAAAAAAAAGAGAGTAAACTCAATAGCTGCAAAAGCAGATATCCGGATGTAGAAATAAAGAGCAGACATCCTTAGTTTGGAATGCCAATTGTGTGATCTTAGTCAAGGATTTTAACTTAATCCTTACTGTGAGGATTGAGTGGAATAACAAATGTAAAGTGCCTGGCAATTAACTAGTCACCAACATAGGTTAACTCCCCTTTCCCTCCCAATATTATCACTAATGGAACCTACTCAGAAACCTTTACTGTTAAATAATGGGTACAAAAATGAATGCAACTTTTCCTATCTTTCTGGATATACTATCTACTGGGAAGAAAAAAATGTAAACAAAAAAATATTAAATCTTGAACCGAAATTGCCAATATTTATTGGATATATGAAAGAAATTACATTGTATTAATAAAATGTACATAACTAGATTAGTGTACCTAGGAGGTCTTGTACATCTTCATGAAAATAAACTCCAGGATTTGAATGTAAAGTAAAAAAACAGATAAAAATTACAGGGGTTGAACTCTGTGAGTAAAATCATTTTATTGGTCAAGGGATAGACTTTTTTACTCAATAATTATTTACTGAGCATTCACTGTGCATCAAACATTGGACTTGACTATGAAAATACAAAGGTAAGATAAAGTCGTTCTAGTTTCCTTCTTAAATTTGGGGACAAGGAAGTAGTGAGGTGATAAAATAAATGAATGAACGATGATTGGATGAAGACAGAGCTCAAAGAAAAGTGGAAATTTCCAAAGTAGAAGCAAAGGTAAACAGTAAAAGCAGAATGGGAGCATGTGTGAGTGTGCATATTAATAACGTTATACATTTAACTGCCTAATGGATTTGGGAAGTTCTTAAAATTATTCATAATAGATCAAAACTGAAGGCCAATACATATTTAATTGTAAATTTTCATTTAATTTGTATTCACAATTTTAATAAGAGATCACATATGTTTCAGCATCACCTCATTCATGTACTTAGTGCAGTAAACATTCCCTTTTTAGACAGCCAAACAAAAGATATTAAAGACAGTGACCATAAATCTTTACTTTCTTCAAAGCAAAGAAAAATCCAATTCTTTGAGAGATATTTATGTTATGTTTAGAATAAATTACAAAATTTAGGCAATATCTATTCTCCTGAGAAAACCTGTCTCCTCCATCAAGTCCATGCTGAAACTATTTGCTATACATTTTTACAACAATTTCAGAATGAAATTGATCAGAGGGAATAACTGTCTAATGATACTGAAAATTCTCATATGTTTACTTCAGAAATGCTTATTCTTTGGATGAAATATGGCTGAGACTGTTCCCAAAGAGCACAGGAATGAAAGTTTACATAAGTCAAATGAATTAAACTGTCAACAATGAGATAAGATTAATTCTATGTAATTGTATTTTATAGATATGACATATGTCCAGAGGGGTTTTTTTAATAATTCAGCCAGTGACTTAAAGACTTGTAAGAAAAGAATAAACTCTCATTCTAACTTTATTCCTACAAGTAAAATCATTTTTTTACAAAACTTTTCAATACTTAAACAGCCAGTACTGAGGCTGTCGAGGAAGTTCCCTCACACCAAATTTTTGAGGGTCCAGTCTCACTTATTTTCCCACTTGGAAAAACTATTAACCCAGTAGACTTATAATGGGTCACTATAGAAATATGTACCAATCAAAGGATTCAGAACCAAAAGGAAACTAGAGCTAAATTAATGAGAAAAAGACATTTAAACAAGGAAGAAATAAAGCTGCAGTAGATTGTCTTTCTATTCACTGTTGCTTATAGCGCATGTGCACACATGCAAAAGTAATTATGAAAACACAACACTTTAAAAAAAAGTTTTTATTGATTTCAGATAAAGGAAGGGAGAAGGAGAGAGAGAGAGAAACATCAATGATGAGAGTCATTGATCAGCTGCATCCTGCACGCCCCCTACTGGGGATCGAGCCCCACAACCCAGGCATGTGCCCTGACCGGGAATTGAAATGTGACCTCCTGTCCATGGGTTGAAGTTCAACCACTGACCCATGCTGGCCAGGCTAAAATATATCACATTCTAAAGATACTGTTTGTTTTGACTAGTAAGGGAGTTTGTAAATGAAAGGAAAGAGCAGCACAACATTAAGAGGAAACTATGAGAATAAATTAATCTAAGAGGGAACTTTTCCATTTATTAATCATATTGATAATGAAAAAAGTGATGATCACTGTAGAAATCCTATTTTGAAAGTGGGTTCAGAGAGAATATAAATTAAACTTAAATTCCGAAATTTTCTGAAATTGGGATTATATATGGAACGTTCCATTTCCTGGTTTCTCCTGCTCGCTTACTGATAAAAGTTAATTCAAGAGTATTTCTACCTTTTTGAAAACAATTTGAGTTGGGGAAACTACACCGCATGCTCTGCTTGCCCAGGCAGCGTAAAGCAGGGTGCTGAGCAGTTGTGTGGTGGGTCTGATCAGGGTTGACAGCCCGTCAGAATGCTCTGCTCTTCCTTCCCCAGCAGGCTGGGGGCTCACTCACACAACTAATTGCATCGTTTCCACTTTACCTTGGCAAGGGCCTCACAAACCCTGCAGGTACAAAATGACTTTTTTATCAGCTTTAACAAGTCTCTGTGTCATAGCTATTTTGCAACTTTTATGTCAGAATATGTAATCAAAATAATGATGGATAAAAGTATTTAAATATTTTTAAAAAATATTCTGGATTGTCTCGCACCAAAGTCATCACAGATTGTTACTGTTCTTCAATTACATAACCTGTATTTACCCAGTATATGGTATTTGATTAGGGAATCCTAGTACAGTTTATAATCTGATAAATATAAATTAGTTCAGGAAGTTCCAATCATCCTTTGCTTGAAACATATCCAAGAATCATGTAGATTATCTGGATCATTTCCTTGGTGTATTACCATAATCATATAAAAATGTATGGCATTCACAATGACAGTATATCATTTACAGTGATCTATTAGTGGTGAAGTCCTCTAAAGATGAAGGCCATTAACATTAAATAGTCACTGATTCTATAATAATTCAAATCCCAAAAGGGGGTGTGCCACCCTCTTTGGATACTCATGAGGCTAAAGCAATCTCTCCAAAACTTCTTAATGTGCATTGAGCATTTTAACGTAGAGGTAAATAGACATTGAAGAGACGGATGGGATTTTAATTCTGAGATGAAACTAAATTAACTTTGGGGCGATTTATCTTTTACTGCATATTATGGGGCAGTGCCAGCAGGCCACAGATGCACACTTTGTGAGGAGCCTTGGAAGACATCTGTGAGGCAGGGGAAATGCGGTTTATATTCAAAACGTAATTTAGCAGTGAAGTGTCAATTGCACCCCAGATGAATGTTTCTAATATACAAAGAAAAAGAGAAAATATATTTTTGTACACTTTTTCTTTTTTCATGCTAGATTATTGATAAGCAAAACGGTCTAGTTCAGATATACAAGTGAATCAAATAAATTGAGAGAGAAAAGGGTACAAGAGTGAGAGAGAGAGAGAGAGAAGACAGAAGGAATCATGTCAGAGAAAATACATTAGAAACTCTTTATTTTATAGGTTGTCACATATTTACAAAAGGCAGATATATCTCCATGGAAAACACTTTGAAAATGATACCTTTCTTCTGATCACATAGTATATGGTTGCCCTAACTCTAACACAAATAAATCATTTATTGTTTGTCTGTTTGCGGGCTAGAAATTTAAAACTGAGCAGGGACCGTGCTTTTTCACCCTTGTATCTATCCTTTCGGTCCAAGCACAGTACCTGACACATAAAAAATCCTCAATAAAGTATTTGTGGGCTAAATGAAAGAATGAATAACATTCTACGTAAAAGTGTTACCGATTGTATAAATGTTTGACAGTCTAATAACTTTTTCTGTTATATTTCCAACTTGATTTCTAATTTATTAATTTTCCCTTATTATTCCTCACATTTTGCAAATGACAAGACCCAGGGATATGCTGAGAGCCACGGTCATGACAACCTCCCTCACTGTGCTTGCTTTCCCCAAAGTCCCTCAGTTGCACTATATCACCTTTTAATCGGGGATGATTTCAAACCTTAAGAAAACAAACTTGGTGTGGAAACAAAAGAAAAATTATGTCTTTCTTGTTTTCTTTTTTTCCTTTTGGGATGGATTTGGGGTTTGGCCATTTAGAAGTTGGAGGGGGGTTAAATTGTAGAAAGTAAAGCATTTAATGAAAGTAGAAAGCAAAGACCACAAAAGAAGGTATCACAGTAAAAGGAGGTACGAAGCTGAGAAACCAGAGAAAGAGTGAAAGTAAAGAGATCAGAAAATTACAGTTTCACGTATATATATTTTCTCTGATGAGCAATGCATTTTTAACTGATATTCACTCTGACATATTCCAAATATTATATAACAACTTAAAAAGAGATTTCATAGATTCACAAAATTACTAACCTTCTTTGGTGCAATTGATCTGGGTTTCATCACTGAAGTCTCCACAGTCATTGTCGCCATCACAGGCCCAATGGCCTGGGATACATCTGCCACTGGAACATCTGAACTGATTATCAAAGCAAGAGTGAACACAGCCAATTTCATCACTCCCGTCCCCACAGTCATCATCTGGAAAGAAGCATCAACATAAACATAGTGAAAACTGATCCAGGGAGAAATGTTTTCTTATGAAATATCTAACTGCTTTTTTCTCTCAGAGTTTTCTTTTATTATTGAAAAAGGAATGCCAAATCAGTCATCAGCATTTACCACAAACAGTGGGAAAATTACTTTTTTCTGTTGCTTCACTTCTGATTTGATACAACTACTAAACTAAGAGAAAAAATATCCTGACTTTGAATATTGAGGCTAAATTTCTATTTCACTCGGAACCGACTAACCACTGAATGAATAGGTCTATGCAGCATGAAATAATTATGAAATGGGAGGACAATGGTGACTGTAGGAATCTCATGAAATGCTATGGCTAGTAACATAATTATTATGGAAAAGTATTCTTTTGACTACAATATCCATGACCCAGAATACATAACTATATCTTTCATTCAGTCCCTCATTCCCCATTCTCCAACTGAGGGCCGCTATGTACCCGTCTCCCACTGGCTCCTAAGTATGCATTCATACTGGGAAATTGTACACTATCATTAGCAATGATTTATATTCTTTATTAACAACTATCGCAGAAGCAAAGGGAAGGAAATATAAAGTGAAAACAGGTTACATTGAAATCAATGGCTGAGAATACATAGGTTTATATCTAATTCACTTATTTGTATTTGGTATAATTTAGCATAATAATCCAATTGAGTATAAGGAAAAAAACATCATTTGAACATAGAAAGCAAGGTGACAGAATTGAGACCATCTGGATAACAACATAATAGTTTATGAACTACTCCATCCTGGGTTATAGAGCATTTTTCATAACTACTTTGGGGAACCTGAACTGTCCAGGTCATTTCCTCAATTGTCCCCTTTTAACTTCATGTTTGTAGACTTAGACTGTGTCCAGCATAATATCTGAAAACAAATGCCTATCATAGCCCCACGGGACAGATATTGAAGTCCATTATCCTTAATGCTAATCCCTATCTCTGTGCCAGCGGCCCCCTCACCACTTGTTCCAGCCATGGGGCTTGGCTCCGCAAGCCTCGCCGCAAACCACCTTGGAAGGAGGCAAAGCAGCGCAGCCAGCCGGGCCCCAATCAAATCAGCCCAGTACAGTGAGCATTTGGTACTTGCCAGAGTCGCAGTGCCATTTGCTGCTAATGCACCTTCCGCTTCTGCATATAAATTGAGTTAGTGGCTCACAAGTTGGGAATTCTGTGAAAGATATAAAAACATTCAATAGGAAAGATGCTATTGACTGTGTTTGACTTAATTTATATCTCATTTGATAATTTAATCCGAGCTCCACTCCTGTCTTCCATAAAAGGCACAGAGGAAACATTAGATAAACACATATAGTGACAGTAACTTCTTGAGGACATAACATACACATACTTTTAATATCTTTTAAATGAGTACCTTCCAGTGACTGAACACCAAGGAGAATCATCTGACGAATGACTGTTTAGATTCATTATACTGCAAGTAAAATGAGCACATGTGGACTCTGCACGCAGGGACTCCATTTCCTCTCAAAGAGCAACAGCTGGATGCAGCTCTATGCTCTCCTGCTACAAAGTCATGCGTGTGTTTTAAAAGAAAATGGACTTCGCGCCGGCCAGCGTGGCTCAGTGGTTGAGCATTGACCTGTGAACCAGGAGGTCACGGTTTGATTCCCGGTCAGGGCACATGCTCAGGTTGGGACCTCGATCCCCAGTAGGGGGGATGCAGGAGGCAGCCGATCAATGGCTCTCTCTCATCATTGATGTTTCTCTCTCTCTCTTCCTCCCTTCCTCTCTCTGAGATCAATAAACACATAATTAAAATAATAAAGAAAGAAAAGAGTACTTTTCCGAATACAGAGAGCCAAAGTAGGAAAGTTAGATCTAACTTTATGAGAGATGTCAACGTCATGAGTTGAAAATAACAAAACAAAACAAAAGCAACTCAATAAAATTAGTTTAGTTATCATATAATTAAAAGATTAAATGTCATGATTACCAAAGGCATGTCTTGAGTGTGAATTTTAAAATAAATTTAACTTCTTGACCACCAAAAAATGTGATTAGAGCCTATGATTCAAAGGCAGAAGGAAGAAAGAGGCAATCGCTGATATATAGAGATAGAGGCTGTATCAGACTGTCCATATGGCAACCCAGCAAATATTCTGACATGTAAAAGAGTACTCGAAAGAAAAGTGAAAATGCCCAAGGAGTGATTTAATCAATACTTCTAACAGAGTTATCTTTTGTTACCTGTCAAGATAATGAAAACTTATGTTTATGTTTCAAGAATCAGCACGAATGTTGTCAAAATATGTTTTCTTCCTTAGATAAGTGTATTTAGTGTTTAGAAGCTGAACAGCAGACGTGAATCAGGGACTCTAGACAAAGTATCAGTACAAGTTACGGTTCAAATGAATAAACAACTAAATGCAGACTCTAAGATATGATGAGATCTATGTTTTTTTAAAATACCCTTACCTCTTTTTGGATCTATAACAGGTTAATACACATTTTTAAATCTCTCTTCTGGAAACTTAGAAGCATTCTAATGAACATCACAAACTTTATAAGAAAAAAAAAGAATCGCCCCAGCATTAGGAAATTTCTGATATTTCACTAAATGAGCATAGAGCAAATTACTGAAAAGAACAAACACATTGATTGAAGGGGCACAGGTAAGGGAGTAAGGTTACTGATGTTTCACCTCTGTTAGGAAATTTTCCTTTGTGACCTTTAAGATGTTTGTTTCTATTTATTAGACTGTAAGTCTAACCCCCACCCCCCAAAATCTGGAAATTAGCTCCCAAAAGGTGAAAAACCCCCACACAAACCTATAAAATGAATAATTTAAAATCCAGTGTATCTTCAATCTCTAAAAAATGAGTCAAAGTCGTTCTACCCCCAGTGACCACGAGATACATAGATGCTTATAACCTGTATGTGTTCTTAAACAATTTCATTTCTGATTTATTTATTTTCTTACATCGTACTTAGTTACATCGTTTCTCTTCGTAACCTTGTTGTCTGAATTAGTTTATAGCACCAAAAGCAAATTATATAAAGAAAGAAACTTAGGAGCTAGAAGGAGCATAGAGCGAATCACTAAAAAGAACAAGCATATTAATTGAAGGAACGTGTAAGGGAGGAAGGCTGCTAAGGTTTCATCTGTTTCTTTATCAAAGCAGTGTGACCTTGGATAAATCGCACAGCTTCTCTGGTCACAGATTCTTGGTTTGTAATATGATCTCTCAGGTCTTGTAATTTCAAAGGATCAAGAAAACAGAAAAACATCATTGAAAAATGCACAACAGCTGGAAAGCCTTCAGTGCAGCAGAAACACAGGGCTCACCACCTGAATAACTCCTGGGATGATCACAGCATTCCGATAAAACAAAACAACTGAATTTCAGAAAAACAAAATAACCTGTATGTAAAGAAATGTTAAAATTATCTTTGGCTTTTCTCTGCTTAATAGTGGGGTCAAATGTGCCATACTCTTTACAAAGAGTTCCATCAAAAAATTTAATATAGGGTCTCTCCTTTTTCAGTGATGTTGGACAATCCCGTACTCATAATTCCTCCATATCCTATCACTAATACCTGATGGGGATAGGAAAATGATGTCTAATGACAATATACTTTTCCACTAAAAATAAAACAAAACCAAAGTTCTCAAAGTAAATTTAACATCATCTTTGTCCTTCTATATTATCTTTAATTTAAAAGTTGAAAATAGTATCTAAATATTTCAGGATCTTTCTGGATACTTGTTCAAACAAAATACTATGATGCATTTTTGTACAGTATTTGACAAAGGCTTTAATGTTACAAATATTTTGTTTCTTGATTTTTCGTAAATATAATTTAACTTTGGATCTTCCTCAGGACCCAAATTGCAGGGTGCTTGAAAATAATACCTGATCAACTCTGAAAAAGAGAAAAATTATGAGGCAAAGTGGCTTACGTTTTTTTTAAGTGGCTTACATTTTATCACATTACAATTACAGCAAGAAAATGATATTTTATTTCTGTAGTTACTTCAACCTCATAGAATATTTATTATGAATTAATGGACTGTTAAAAAAATCTTCTATTGTTGCAGGTAGTATGCTCAATTTATCTATTATATCCTTCACTTAAAATTTATTGCCAGGTTATATGTATGCTATTATGTAAATTACAGCCATCTTCTCTCTTTCTCAAGGGCAATCACGGTTGGTATAGTACTTATGTTTATCCGGTATACAAAGCTTAGAGGAATGTTTCCCAGGGAGGTAGTTTTCAGATCCAATTTCTGTGTCTTTCCTGTCTCAGGTCTTTCAAGTCCTAGGAATTTTCTTCTTCCTCCTTGACCACAAAATGGATATTTCTAAGTAACATGTTACTGAGTCTCAAAATACAGTTGTAATAGTTTTGTCTGAGAGTATTAGGTCACATCTTATATATATATATATGAATTTGACCTTCATGATTAAATATGTAGAAAATGTATAGAAGATTCAAGTTAAAATCAATGTCAAGGTAAGAACATTATAAGGGTTGAGGGTTAGAAAAGTGTTATCTAAACCTGAAAGACTGTTATATTACTTATTGAGTATGAGGTACTAGTCTAGCCATATATAAACATTACCTATATTCTAACCGACAGCCAGCCCTGCAACTGTTATCGCTAACCCCAATTTGCAGAAGAAAACCGTGTAATTTGCCTGAGGATACATTGCATAACCAGTAAGTGTCAGAGTGAAATCTGAATGATTTCAAAATACATAATTTTTTCATTAATAATGCCAATGCCTTAAAAAAAAAAAAAAAGCATAGCATAGAAAATTTGGGGGGAAAATGAAAAATGTAATCCTTCTTTCTGTGACTTTTGCCTTCCATTAAACTCTAATTCTGATTTTTACCTATTCCATATATAATTAAGTATAGTTATGGAAAATAATGCATTCTAAAATTGCACAGATTATTAGGAATATATCCTTTGAGTAAATATATATAACATTTCTTGATACTGATAATAGTTGTGGCTGCTAATATTTGGTACTTACACAGCACACACTTAAAAAAATCCTATAGAATTAATATATTTTGAAGGAAATCATAAGAGAACAGTTTATCATAAACTGTCTTCATTTTTCTGATCTTTCATTGTTGTTACATGAGATCTCATTTTATATATCACGTGTGATGTTTATATAAAGAACACAGGCTTTGTTAATAGGCAAGCCTAAGTAATATCCTGGCTTTATCACTAATTAATTTGTCACCTTGGGCAGTCGCTAAACATTCTTAGCCCCAGGTTCTTACACTTTAAAAGAGAATGAAAGACAAGTTCAAACTTTTATCCATTCAAAGTATTTTGAGAACTTTATACCAGAGTTCTAAGTCCTAGAGGCACATCACTTAATGAATGAATGAACGAATGAATAGTGTTAAGCACTGGGAACACAATGTTCAATACTCATTTCTCAGAGTGTTTACAATCTGGTAGGAAAAAGCATTTATAATATAATTAAATAAGTGACTTCAATAAATCTCTATAAATATTATGATATATGCAGTATAAGATTTTATTGAAAAAAACAACAGAAGTATCTAATCTTAGATATTGCACCCCAGAGGAAGTGATATGCAAGCTGATATAAATGATATATTCAAGTTAAATCAGATAAACAGAAGGGGAAAGAGTGTTTTTAGAATATTCCAGAAAGATATTTATTCCAGAAATATTCCAGAGTTTACACCAGAACTCTGGTATAAAGTTCTCAAAATATTTTTAATGTATAAAAGTGTTATATACCCTTCAAAAATCAGGATTATAAAATGTTTGAGAAATTGCAAGAATTTTAGAATGGTTGCAATAAGGTATAAAATAGAAGTAGTAAACTTTTTGGAAATTATCACTATTATATATAACAAATAATCACTATTATAAATTATATATAACAAAACCTTGAAATTAAAAAAAAAAAAAATCAAAAAACCGAAAGCACCCCATGTAGAATGAGAGAAATAGAAGAGTTAGGAAAAAAAAAAAAATTGAGTAGTTCTAGCAATATGGCAGACAAATGAGAAATGCTAGATAAAGTAACATTTTTACCCTTTAAAATTAGTACATTATTAATAAGAGTAATTTTTATCAAATTGCTTATACCAATTGACTTTTAGTGCAAATGTTATTTTGGGATTCCTTGTCCCCAGGTCTATGGTTGATTTCCATTTACAGTTTTGAGATAAATATGTTTCATAAATATATCTCATGTATAACTAGATATATAACACATAGATTTTACACATATCATCTCATCTTATCCTGATTTGCATGTATAAATATGTATATATAACACATTATATATAAGTATATATGTATATACATATATATCTTTCGAAAATTGATGAGGAAATCAATGCTGCTGAAGTGTCTAAAGAATTCATGTTTACTCTTGAAAGAAATTTAAAGTGATACATTTCTGTTAGCACCATAGGGGCAGTTAGGATGATTATTGCACAGTTGCAGGTGAGACAGCAAATTCTTCTAGTAGTGCAGAGCTCTAGACATGAGGCAGAAGCAAAAGAATCGGAGGGAGGAGGTTTGTAACAGAGAGATTAGGTAAGAAGTTAAATTGGAGGCAGGGACTAAATAATACGTATTAGGAGAGTGTTTTACAAACCTGGATGCATATTAGAATCACCTGAACAGACTTGAAAAATACCTATACCTGAGTCTCTATGATAATTCAATTGGTGGTATGGATAATAAAGTTCCCAGGTGTTGTGGGTTGGATTGTATGTATCAAGAAGATATGTCTTAACCCTGGTACCTGTGAATGTGAGCTGATTTAGACAAAGGGTGTTTGGATATGTAATTAAGGATCTTGAGATGAGATAACCCTGGATTAAGGGTGGGCCCTAAATCTAATGAACTTGACCTTATAAAATAAAGAAGAGGGGATTTGATAAAGACACCGGGAAGAAAGACAGAGATAAGAGTTTGAAGTCATGATGCCACTGGCAAGGAGCGCCAGAAGCCAACAGAAGCTGAAGAGTCACAGGAAGGTTCTCTCCTAGAGCTTTCAGAGGAAGCCCTGCTGACAGCTTGACTTTGGATTTCTGGCCTCCAGATATGTGAGAGTAAAATTTCATTGTTTTAAGCCGCCACGTTTGTGGCATTTTGTTGCAGCAGTCTAAGAAATATTAATTTGTAGGAAATTTTGAAATCACAGAGTTTAAATTATGTGGTCTTGTTTTAAGGTAAGAGCCGCATGAGGTACTTTTCCCAAAATACAGATTCTTGACCTCTAAGACCTGAATGGGAATCTTTGGGGGGAGGAGCATTGGAACCTGGTCATCTTTATTAGCAACAAGCACATCAGGCAATTCCTATCCTCAGGCAAGAGGTTAGGGAAATACTGAGTTAGATCAAGGAACTAAAAGCTGTTTTTAATCATTTCTGCCATTGCTTTCAATATACTTCGCTAAGGTTTGCTTAACTTCCCACTTTTCTGCAGACAAAACCTAATTAATCAAGTATGTACAAAAACTCTCTGTAAGGAGACAAATGCAAAAGTATGGCACATACCAATAAGAATACTAAACTTAACAGTAGCCTTTATACCATTTTTATATAAAAATAATAATAATTTTTCAATATAAAGGTATGGAAAAAGAATAGAACAAGACAATCTGGAATAAAAAGCATAAATCTAAAAGACAGAGGCAGGAAAAATAGCTTCTCAATTTCTTTGGTTTACATCATTTTATTAAAAAAAAATTGTCATATTGGAGAGTGAAAAACAAACAAGTTTGAGAGAAAATTAAAGCTCTAAATCAATGTAAAGGAAAAAATAATCTTCATAGTGAGACAACTTATTAAACAAGTAATAAAGTATCAACCATTTTTGATCTCTGAATATTGACAGTCATTTTGGAATAAGTGGAAGGAAGATAAGATGAGTGAAAATTGGAAAAAGGTAAGTAATATTGCCCTAATTTCAAAAATGAGGGAAATTTTGGAAACTGTGGAGAATTGAAATTTAGGTATATCTCTGACAATGACTCTAGGATAAACTTGTTAAAACATTGTCAGCGTTTATAAATACAGCTTGCTTATAAATAAAATAAAAACAAGACATGCCAAACTAACTTCACTTTTTTTGCTGATGCAGTGTTTAGATAAGTATATATCATGAAAATGCAATGAAAGAGTGTACCTGTGTTTTAGCAACATTTTTTGAGAAATCTTATGATAAACAAACAAAAAAAATGTATGGGACATGATAGTAAACTTAGGTGGATGAGTAGTTGGTTCAAAACTGTATCCACAATTCTAATTTTTGGATCAGTTTTCCCTGAGAAGAATGTCTTTACTTGCTAACTAAAAGGTTGAATACTTTGTGACCACAGCTTGTCTAGAAAGAGTTTTAGGGTGCCGTGAAGACAACCAGCCTGCAACAACACATTCAGAACACTATCCATCTGTCCCTCAACCACTAATCCTTTTATCTTCTTACCCAATTATTTAAGGACAATGTTTATATATGAAGGGTCAGCATCCAGTTTCTATACTATTGTTTTGCTGTGACAGAGAAGGTATCTCTGTAGCTCTGAGACTGATTCCCGGTAATGCAGCTACTCAATGGGGCTTCCCTGTTGGCACTCGAAGACCACAGGCCCTTCCTTTCCACTGGAGAACAAGGGAAAATAGAGTTGGGTGAGGGACCTCCAACCTAGATTCTTAGGTGCAGTTTTTCTGCTGCTCTTAGAGATGCCTGTTGGGGGTGATGGAGTTGTAAATTCAGAGAGAGGTTCAGAGATGCTGCTTTTATTACCCTCATTTGTCCTAAGGGCCCTGGCTTCATGTGACTGTCATTCCTCCAGACCTCCACCGAGCCTTGATGTTCTTTCTGCACAGAAAAATACACTTTACAAAATTTGGCTATATTTTAGAAACAAGTATCAAAAAACTAAATTTTGCAATGTGTTCATAACCAGTGGTGTATGGAAGGTGTGGTGTACTAGTTGGCAAGAGATGTTTAAATTTTCAAGGATTCTATGAGTCAGTTGTTAAGCATACAGCCATTATTAAAAAATAAATTATATAAATTTACAATCAAATAAATCATGTTGAAAATAAGGGCAATAAATCCTCTAGGTTCATGATTTCCGAATCATTTAGCTTTTGCAGGTATGGATGTGTATTGTATCTGTGTTGTGGAAATGTAGTATACTGGTAGGCACATCTTTCCCAGCTCACAGTCAGAGAGTCAAGTTGGCAACTTGATATTGGCCGTGATGGGATTATTTGCACCCTAAAAATAGCCAAACGCTAGATCAGGGCTCCTCCCCACCAGGAGATGTAAAAGGATTTATCAACATACCAAAAACTGAAACTAATTATAGGTGTATGTGCATTTAGATGACATAGTCATGGCTATGTATAAGAACATTGTTTATCTTTCTTACCACAGTATTCATGGCTCCCAAACGAAGTCAAACTGAAATGGATGAGGTTTAGTTTCAAGCATATCTGAATTTGAAGCCTGACCCTGCTATTTATTAACCTTGTGATCTTGAGTTAGTAGTTAAATGTCTCTAAGTTTTGATTCCCTTATCTGTAAAATGTGGATAGTAATATGTTGCTCATAGATTTGTCATAAAGATGCAATAAAGAAATAAGGGTATGGGTGGAACGGGTCATTGGGGAAAAAAAGGGACACCTGTAATATTTTAAACAATAATAAAATTTTAAAAAATAAAATAATAAAAAATAAATAAATAAATAAATAGGTAAACAAATAAACAAAACAAAAAAGAAAAAAAAGAAATAAGGGTATGGATCCCCTCCAGCCCATCTTTTCCTCATCTCATGAAAGGGATGTAAGTTTGCTGATATGATTATTTTGATGATTATTGAAATTTTAAGGATTCCCCCTCCTTTAATTAAAAAAAAATCATTAAAATAAAGAAAAAGGTCTTATTCTAGATTTATTACTAAAAATAAGACAGATCAAATACCTAATCAAAGTTCTCTAACAAGTTCATTATTTATTTTCTTACTTTATATTGTTTTTATGGCATTTCTTATCTGAATTATGAGTCTGATTCCAGGGTTTTTCTGTATTTAATATTTTGAGGTTATTCATTACCTTTCTGGTATATCCTGGATGGAGATGCTGAGAACAGGAAGGAAGTAAAGTTTTCCTAAGAAAACAGAGCCACCTAGAAGCAGACCAAGCTATTTTTTGGACCACATGATTAGAATGGATTTGGAAAGGAGAGAGGATATACTGTTCAACCCCCTTTGTTGGCCAGGCTTTGGAAATTCTACATGAAAAATGTACAATTGAATTTTAAAGATGGTGGAACAGTAGGAAGCTACACTTACCTCATCCCATGACCACATCAAAATTACAGCTAAATTATAGAACAATAAACCTGGATAACCACCTGCAGACTAGCTGAACAGAAGTCCTATATCTAAGGATATACAGAAGAAGCCACACTGAGACTGGTAGGAGGGACAGAAAGTCAAAACCGGCTCCACACCCACATGTGGTGATTGAGAATCCGGAGGGATATCTCAGCTGCAGAAGTGCCCCCTGTAGAGTGAGGGGTCTCAACCTCATGCCAGGATTCCTAGCTGGGAGCACCAGTGCCAGGAAGAGAGGCCTGCATAGTATCTGGCTGTGAAAATCAGTAGACTTCTTGCATCTAGGTGTTAACAAAAGGCTGGTAAAAAAAAACTGCCATCCCTTTTAAAGAGCCAATGCACAAAATCTCGCTCACAGGCACTCATCCTGGCCTCTAGCAGAAAGATGGCAGCTCAGAGGGTGCTAGAGTCATGCATGAGAAGACTGAGTTGTGTGGCTTCAGGTATCACCTCACAACTGTCAGAATGGCACCACCAACAAATCAACAAACGACTTGTGCTGGTGAGGGTGTGGAGAAAGGGGAGCCCTGGTACACTGCTGGTGGGAATGCAGACTGGTGCAGCCACTATGGAAAACAGTATGGAGTTTCCTCAAAATATTAAAAATGAAGCTGCCTTTTGACAAAGTGATTCCACTTCTAGGAATATATCTTAAGAAACCTGAAATACTAATCAGAAAGAATATATGCACCCCTATGTTCATAGCAGCGCAATTCACAATAGCTAAGATCTGGAAACAGTCCAAGTGCCCATCAGTAGATGAGTGGATAGAAAAGCTGTGGGACATTTACACCATGGAATACTACACAGCTGTAAAGAAGAAGGATCTCACACCATTTAGGACAGCATGGAGGGACCAGGGGAATATTATGCTAATAAACCAGGAAGAGGAAGACAAATATCACATGATCTCACTTATATGTGGAATCTAAAGAACATAATAAACTGATGAACAAAATAGATTTAGTGACACTGAAGCATGGAACAGACTGATGAATCTCAGAGGGAAGGTAGGGATAGGTGGGGGTGGGTGGGAAGAGATTAACCAAATAATTTATATGTATATATGCATAACCCATGGACACAGACAATAGTTTGGTGAAGGACTTGGGTGGGGGGCTGGTGTGGGGTGAAGGGGTCAATGAGGAAAAAAGGGGACATCTGTAATACTTTCACCAATTAAAAAAAAAGTTAAAACTAAAAGATTAATAAAAGCCAAAAATAAAAAAATAAACAATGTCAAATTCTACTACTTAATTTATATACTTATTCAGATGTTATAAAGCCAAAGGTCTAGAAGGACTTAATAGTCTCATATAAGACTATTTTTAATTAAAAGATATAGTTAAAAAAGAGAATGCATTCCCTAAATAAAGCCATTTAAATTGTGATGTTAAAAAAAACCTGTTTCAGCCTGGCCGGGTGTGGCTCAGCGATTGAGCATTGGCCTAGGATACAGGCGACTGGGGTTCGATTCCCCGTGAGGCACATGCCCAGGTTGTGGGCTTGATTCCCAGTCGGGGGCATGCAGGCGGCAGCTGATCAGTGACTCTCTCATCACTGATGATTCTCTCTCTCTCTCTCCCTCTCCTTTCCTCTCTCTGAAATCAATAAAGATATATTTAAAAAACAAAAACAAAAAAAACCCTGTTTCAAACTGTTAAAAGTATTATGAGGTTAAACTATTAAAAATGTATACTCAATTGAGTCATTTTTAATAAGTGTCCTAAGCATGTGCAATACATGTTTCACCATAGTTATTTTAAAAATCCATAGCTATGCCCGAAATGAAGCAGACATCTAAGAAAATCTGGTTCATTCTCTTACCATACTTCACTATACATTACTGTGACAAATGATCAGAAATTATGCTGATATTTATTGTTTTCAAAACTAGAAGGATCAAAGGAAAGAGACTAGGAATTTTACCATTAGCAAAATTTCTTAAACTAATAATTTGTCCTTCAGCATCATAGATACATAGGGATGAAACATATGGCTTACCAGCTTTGTAACCCCAGCCTATATTGTTTATTGCTACAAGAATATAACATCTGCATGATAACAGGAAAGGTATCTTCCTCATTTTCTCTACATGTCACTCAGTGAGATACTCAGTTTGAAAATTTTAATCATATTGACGAAAGATTAATAATTATCATTAGATAATGTCATGTTTGCTTTATAATAACCACTTCCTAATCAAATCTGCTATATTTGGATCCATTTACTTTAGCCGAGGAAATGGTACTGCCCCATGAGTAGGATATATTCTGAAGTTATCATGAAAAAACACACATAGGCCCAAAAGCCTTTGCTGACTTACATTTATAAAGAATTGACTAGCCTTTTAGGAGAGATAATACTGATACGATCTATCTGACCCAGTCTCCACTAACACCATGGTTCACTCACACTTACCACAAGATGCCATTTCATCTGTCTGGTCACCACAGTCATCTTCCCTGTCGCACAGCCATGCCCTGGGAATGCAGCGCCCATTTCCACAAGAAAACTGGTCGACCTGGCATGTTCTGGCTATGATGATCAATTAATTTACAGAGAATAAATTTAAACACCTTTTAAACAACATTAAAGATAAAAGAAATCACTCAATATCTCTTTTACATATCAGATATTATATTACTCTACTGGATAAAATATTTTGTGCCCTAGCTGGTTTTTCTCAGTGGTCAGAACGTTGGATTGAAGGGTCCCAGGTTTGATTCCAGCCAAGGGCATGTGCCTCAGTTGCAGGCTCAGTCCCCAGCCCCCGTCAGGGCAAGTGCAAGAGGCAAACAATAGATGTGTCTCACATCGATGTTTCTCTCTCTCTCTGTCTCTCCCTTCCACTCTCTCTGAAAAGCAATAGAAAGACATCCCTGGGTGAGGATATAATATATATATATATATATATATATATATATATATATATATATATATATAATATATTTAAAGTAAATTTTAATTTAATTTATGACAATGCCAGCTTGCTTTTCTTCTCTAAAGTTCACATGCCCAACCAACTAAGGCACACAGGCCAGGGCCACGCTTTCTTTTTATTAGACCGGAGAAAGGAGAGTGAAATCTTGAGAATAGTGTACTTAGACTTAGTAGTATTTGGGTTAGATGAAGATAGGACAGATGAGGAACACTTAGGGTATGAGCTTTTGTGTCTATGAGAGCGGAACATTATTTAGGTTATATGTACATTGCCTCATATTTCCTGGCTTGAGAATCATAGAATGTGTTTCTTTTGCTTCAAAACACACTGTGAACTTGGGTACTAATTATTGGTATAAAGTAGAATGGTTCAAAGCCAAGTCATCCAAACACACTAAAATGTGTTTCCATAAATCTGGTTTTCAGAGGTCATTTAAAATAATTTCTTAAAATTTATACACTATTTCCTTTTAAGTAAAGTATACTTGCAATCTACAGAAGTATATCCTTTGTTATTGAATACTTAAAAGATTACTCGAGAAAAACAAATAAAAAAATTACTGGCTTGCCCTGGCCAGTGCGGCTCAGTTGGTTGAGCACTGTTCCATGCACCAGAACGCTGACAGTTCAATTCCCAGTTAGAGCACCTGCCAGGGTTTTGGCTCCGTCCCCAGTAGGGTCATGTGCAGGAAGCAGCCAATGATCGATGTTTCTCTTTTATCGCTGTTTATCTCTCTCCCACTGCTTTCCTTTCTCTCTAAAAATCAATAAAAACATAATTTAAAAAAATGACTGCCTTTATTTGATGTACTAGATTGTATATGTCACTTCTATTCTGTGTTTATACTTAGGAATACTGGGAAAATACATTACAATATATTTTGCTTTGCTTATGTGGGTAAGGGTCCTGAGTCAAAATATTTTATGTGACATCATATTTTTTCCTTTTTACATATTGATTGTTTTGTATCAATATATTTTTATTTTTATTATTTTTAAAAATATATCTTTATTGATTTCAGAGAGAGGGAGGGAGAGGGAGAGAGACAGTTGAAACATCAATGATGAGAGAGTCCTCATTGATCAGCTGCCTCGTGCACACCCCTGGCTGGGGATGGAACCCTCAACCCGGGCATGTGCCCTGACTGGGAATCGAACCATGATCTCCCGGGTCCTAGGTTGATGTTCAACCGCTGAGCCACACCTGGCAGGTCTGTTATCAATATATTTTTAGCATCCCAACAAACATGTATGCTTCTAAAGTTTGCAGTGTTGAATTTCAAGTAGGATTAAATATTTCTACGTCATCTCATTTGGCTAATTCTGCAGATCTTCTGTTAAATTATTCTAACATTTTGATTAAATCAACAAAATCCCTAGGTAATTTTAATAAAACTATGTCACTTAAAAAAATATGTATATATTTGTACTAGCCTAGAGAAGGAAGATGTGAGACGTTTCATTGGTTTACTTGGTGGTAATGGAAGGGTATAGAGGTATCAAAAAGATTAATAAGTTTTTTACCTGTCTCTGCAATGTTTCACTGGTTTCAGTAAATACTTTTTAACTTTTAAGTCTTAAGAGAAATTTAATGAGAGCTTTTTTTCCCCAGTTCTTCTCTTCCCTCTTTCCTCTTTCCTTCCCTTGTTCCCCTCCCTCCTTCTCTCCCTTTGTTCCTTTCTGCCTCGCTCCTTCCCTACCACTTTCCCTTTGCTCTCTCCACTTTTCTTTCCTACATTTCTCTTTTCCTCCTTAATACCCTACCTATTCCATTTCTTCAGTGTTTCTTGTTTTAAAGAAAAATATATTATCACAGATTTTTATCTCCATTAAACTCTACTTGATCCATAGTAAGAATACATTAAATTTTCTAATACACTGTTCCTTTATTTGATGTTCTTATGCCCCCGTATTCTCTCCTGGTCCTTCAGGTTTCATTCTGGCCAACTTTCCTCAGACTGTTTTCTTTCGTTAGGGAAGCTCTGGTGATGAGAAAGAAGTCCTGAGAGCCTATCTCACAATGTGATCGAGCTGAAAACTTTGTGTCACCTCATTAACGCTGAAGCTTGAAAAACTGTTATAAACTATTACTGCAGAGAGTCTTTAGTGGCTTATCATTGAGGGATAGTATTCCCTGAAAATATATTAATTCATTGTCTGTTTTCATCTCAGAGAAAATGAGCTGCTTAGTTTACTGAGAAAATTGAACTGATTTTCAGACAAGAAAGATGTTTCAGTGCATAAATCTACAACTACTGTCTGCCTATGATATAATCACATTGACTAAATTAGCCCTTTCTAATCACTTGGTCTGTAACAAGAAGACACAACCCTCACTTTTTCAGTCCTTGCTCCCATCAGATCTAAGTTAGTTTGGAGGTGAGATTAGCAGGGCTGCCCCAGAGGACTCTAATTCTGTAGCAAATGCAGCTCTAATGAAGAGGAAATTTACACCTCCTCAGTGGAATTGTTCATCTAGCAGAGAACCAGAAATTCATTGTCGCAATGTGAATTTTTCTCATCACTAATTATGCTTCTTAGGCAGCCATGTGGCCATGAGAAATCCCGCAAGGCAAAGGGGCATTGAGGAGCAGGACAGAGCTTAACACATCTTTCTGAATCTTTACCTTCGCTGCACCTTAACCACATCATTCTTTTTAAACAAAACCTGTTATATCAAAATGCACTCTACCTTGTAAAACAAAGTCTGATTTTTTAATATGTCAGATTTTCTTAGTGTAACTACATCTGCCTAGTTTTAATTGATTCACACTCTGCGGAGGCTGTAAGAAGAACAGATATTATATAATTGAACCAGAGTTGTGTGCTGTGGGAAAATGCGAGCCTGACATGGCCTAGGCTTGAATCCAAGAATCGTTCCAGTTACTACGAGGAAAAACAGAATTTCAAATCTAACTGCTTCTCACCTTTGGCCTCTGGATCTCCCTCATAATGAGGCAAAGCTGTTTTGGGGGTTGAGGGAGGAGAGTAACTACCAAGACTCTGACCGCTGGCTCTTTCCTGCCCGCTGGGCATCTGCTGGTTCCGGCCTCCACCCCTCCACCCTGTGTCACTGCTTCCTCGCCAATCTATGCTGCTCAATCTGTTTTTTTCTCGCAAAATATTTTTATATCGCCTGAAAAAGTTTATGGAATAATATTAATAACACCTGTTTGCCATCATATAGCTATGTCAAATCTTAATGCATTTTTCTATATTTGCTACAGATTTTAATTTTATTTGAGAAAAATACAGGTATTATAGCTACATTTGAAGTCCTCCATGTAATCCTTTCCAATCATACCCAATCTCTGTCTTTCTTCCTGGACGTAATGATTATCCTTAATCTTTCTTTTTCATTTCCTGACATACTTTTAATCCTATTCTTCCCAAGTTATAAATAAATAAACAAACACATATAGAATTGTTTTGCACTTTTATACTTCATAGAAATGGTATTAAATTGTTCATATTCAGCAACACATTTTTTGTTTAAAGTTGTTTTTGAAATTAATTATCATGGATATTTGAGTTATAGTCCATTCATTTAAATTATGAATATCATTCCATTATGTGAATATAACACAGTATATCTATACATTCTCTTGTTAATAATCATTTGAGTTATTTTATTATTTTCAGTGTTGCCAGCATTGGGGCAATGGGATTCTGATTCTTGTTTCCTTGTGCATAGGTATTAGACTATAAGCCTAAAACTGGAATTACAGCCTTGAATGCCTACACATCTCCATTTTTATTTGATTTAGCTAAACTGCTTTCCAATGTGGAAAATCACCAAGAACAGATGACAGTTTCTTTTATTCCCACAATCTTGCCAATGCTTGGTTTTATCAAATTACTTATTTTTCCTAATTAAGTGGCTTGAATTGTTTCTTAGGCATTATGCTTATGCTTGTTAAATTTTTTATTTTTAAAATTTTTTTTATCCCTCACCCCAGGATATTTTTCCATTGCTTTTTCAGAGAGAGTGGAAGGGAGAGAGAGAGAAACATCGACAGGAAAGAGACAGAAACATCGATGTGAGAGAGACTCATCAACTGGTTGCCTCCTGCATGTACCCCGACTGGGGCTGAGGATCCAGCGTGCAACCGAGGTACATGCCCTTGACCTTGGAATGAAACCCGGGACCCTTCAGTCTGTGGGCTGATGTCCTAACCACTGAGAAAGCTGGCTAGGCCTTAAATAGGATTTTAAAAGAATTGCTCTTTTTAAAGGCTTAATTTGGACATCACCTCCTTCAGGAAGCCTTCCAAGATAGCCAAGGAATAAATTAGTCAGTCTTATGTGCTCTCATGTGGTTCAACTTAGCACTGTGAATACTGCATTAGAAGAACCTGTTTACACATCACTCTCCCTATTTTCACTCCTAGGTTCTTAAGGAAAAGCATTGTGTATTTTGTCTCTTCCTACTCCAGTGCCATGGTAAATATTTATTGAATTACTAGATTCATGCAAGAGAAATCCCAAAAGAACAAAACAGAAAATTAGCTTCTTGTAGAAAAGGATTTTCCTTTAGATATTAAGTAGTCACAATGCTAAAGGCTACAGTACAGTGGATTCAACTGCAAAATAATCCCCCTATGGGAAATCTTTTATCTAGGATTCATGTCCATGTATATACCTATACCGAGAGCTGTGTAGGAATGACCCAGCCAGGGAAATTATCTATTGAATTTACCATCTTTTCCCAATATGATGAGCTATGTGACCTACTTGTTTATTTTGGTAAAACAAAATGGAAATACATAGTAACATGACAACATACTTACTTTTCAAAGCTAAAAGGCATATTTATTTTTCTCTTTTAATTCAAGAAATTGAATACCTGTTATAAATATACTAACAAGAATACCTAGCACCTAAAGTATAGCCATAACTTAAAGTGGCAGTCTAAGTGTCAGCAAGTTGTATGCTATTCCCTTGTGGACTGCAGGCCTGGAAAGTCTTAGAAATCTTGTTAATTAGGATCGATGGTTGTATTTGCTCTTATATATAGCATTTTCACTTTTACTTCTATAAGTAGCTAGTCAATCCAAAATACTACTTTAAAAATCATTCAGAGACAAGCAGATTTTAAAATCTAATAGAAATAAAGAAGACATGGTATTATAAATAGGGTCAACAATGCTTTTATTTTAAGGTGAAAGCAGATCTACCTGTTTAGGATGTAACAAAGCATAGTCTCTGATTGGAACCTCAACCTTAAAAGAATAATAATTGCACTAGCTCAGAAAAATATTTCACTGTAAATTATAATCACACTGTAAAGATAATCTGGCCAAATTAAATTGAACATACCTAAAATTCTAGTAAATATCAGGATTATATAGTTTGATAAAGTAAACAATGGCCTTGGAGAAATGCTTCCTGGGTTGCTTTTCCCCTAAACTTTTACTAATGATGTAAGTTAAGCCAAGTCCCTTCTCTCATGCCTTCATCTATGAAATGAAGGGACTTGGTTGGGGCCTAGGACATGGTCTCTAGAGGTCATTATTCTATTGGAATGTCTTTTGTAAAACAGTGGAATGAGACACACAAAATATCTTGAAAATAATCAGATATTATTATTTTATTTTGTTTTGTTATTTAATTCATGGTAAAAAGCTCTTTGGAAACAATTTCTTATTAGTTTATATTCTTATAGAACTGAGAGAAATACATGTGTAAATTGAAGTGCAGAGAAGTAAAAGTCTTTCAAAACAAATACAAACAAATGAAAAACTCAAGAGTTCAAACCAGGCTTCTTGACCTCCGGGTCTTTTCTTTATATGGTTCCTCAAGAGTATTCACTAATACGTTATAGTTATTATTTAGTAATGCTTATTTTGGCAAAGGGAGAAGGTGAGGTGGTCAATATGTTTTGATGTTGCTGTGTAATGATTGAAAAGCCAGTTTTTAATGATCATATCAATATGAGGCATCAAGTACACCACTGCTTTTTCATAATTTAGAGAGAATCACTAGGCTGCTGTTAGTATCATTTTTCAACATTTATCTGACTAAGAATGACCTCTCTGGCACTCTGTTGTAACTTGTACCACAAACTGCCTATTCCCAATCAACAAGACTTTGGCTAGGGTCTCAAAGATTTATTACAACTGGATATATTATATAGAAATATAAATAGGCTTAGTGGTGGTGGGACTTCATGGGGGAAAAAAATCCTACCCCACATAAATAGTGTTCCAGGAACAGAAAACTGTTCACAGAGGAATTCTACAGCAGACTAAATAAAATACTTAACTTATTTTTTCAATGTAAAAAAAAGTCTCCATGTGAGTGGCCTACATCACAGCATGCTAACAAACCTCCATCTCCATGGCCAACTAAGATTTAGCAGGTACAAGTCTTGTCCTCATGGTGTATCGCCAGTCAACCCATATGGATAGAGAAAGCGCCAAATTACTTTGGAAAGCAGGGTCATGCCCAGAGATTAAGTAAAAGATAATATGTATTCTAGGTTTTGTGGAATCAAATATTGAATTAATTTACTACTCCAATAATCAGATCACCAGCACCAGGAAAGTTCACTTTAGCTCAAAGCATTGACTTGTATTTTTATGGAGACTAACTTTGAAGGAGATTTATGTACATATCCAAGCAAATCTTTACCTGCACAAGTTTGATTGGATTCATCTTCATTGCTCCCACAGTCATTAGCTCCATCACAAAGCCATCGCTTGGGGATACAGCGATTATTCTTGCATTTAAATTGATCATCAGGACAGCTATGATCGACTGGGGTAGGAGGTAGAGAGGAGAAGAAAGTTTAATGATATAAAATTGGATAAAATTATGAGTAGAGTAGGTTAGAGTTATGGAAAAGTTACAGTAATTATAATATTAGAGTTCAAAAAGTGTCATAACTTCTATCACTCAGTGTCTCATATTTATCAAAACTATTAATATCCTAAGCTCTATTAAAATGTAATAATTTTATAGAAAACATCAAGTAATTAAATCTCATATAAAAGTAAATATATTTATTTTTCATGTTTTCACTAAAACCAACTGTATCACTAACTTTGTTTTCTATCCCCTAACACAACAGGTGACTCAATTTCAGAATTTTTTTTACCCAAAACATTTAAAATTGACCTCAAATTTTAATGTGAAATATAACAAATATGTATCAAATAATTTAATCATATATATCAAAAATACTTTTCTTTTAAAAACCACACATTCGCTCAAGTATTCTTGAAATATTAAATAAGCTTATTTTTGTTATGCTTTGTCCAATGTTTCTTAAGACGAGAAGTAAAATACAGAAGAAAAAAAAAAGCATCACTTGGGACCCAGAATTGGCTAAATGTGAGGTCCTGTGTAATTTTAATAACAAAAAAGATCACTATGAGTTTTTCTCCCCTCGTACAAACAAATATGCAAACAGAAAATATACTGAGGACAAGACCAATCCTCACATGGGAAGCTGTGCACAGCTGAGGATTAAACCTCCAATATCTAAGCACAACAGGAGGCCAACTTAAAGTTAACCTTATTTGATTACTTTTCCTGCATTCTGGAGGCTAAATTCCTAGCTGAATTGGCATGCTCTTCAGTATTTGTTTTAAAACTTCAACATTCTTTTTGAAGTAATTTTTCTAAAGCCCAGTAGTTGCACTGCTGAGTAATAAAAATAAATTTTGACATCAGTTTTACTTAGAATTTGAAAAACAGCTGTTTTGTTATGTGTTGCATAGCAAATGCATGCCTTTTCAGTCAGTTTCTAAAAAGCACTTTTTCTTTAAAGTAGCTTTGGCGATAAAGTGATTTTATCACTTTTTAGACGCTTTCTATTCATGTATATTTTTTAAAAAGGTGGAAAAGCTTTATGTTGTCTGGTATTTGAGCATATTAACATTTTCTATTCACTTCAGGGACTTTGGCAAGAATAGCTACTTATGAGAATTTAAGTCATCCAATATATTAAAGGGTCAACATCTTAAAGTACCAAGATTAGGGGTGAGCATTTCCTTGAAGCATTTCAATGACCTTTTCAATTTTCATCAGTGATGTAAATCAGAGCTCAAAAAGAAGGGATAAATATATTGCATAGCTTTATGATTTGGAGTTGGGAATTCAAGGTCAAAGCTTATAAGTACTTAAAATCTAAACTAATCCTCTGAAACGAACTACATACTTCTAGAATATTAACCATGAAACCCCAGATATATAATGCTGCTCAGAATAGCTGAAATGTTTAGAAATGACACCACGGTGCTAGAAGGTGGCCAAGATGTTTCGTTTTTCGTTGCCCCATTTATTTAGTCACTTATTCATCCATGTGCTAGATGCTGTGCTAGACTCAAAAAGATGATACAACCTAATGTGTCTCCTCACGAAAAAGTTCATCAATTAAATGCATCACATAAGTAAGCATGTAATTGCAAGGAGCTGTGGAAACTACCACAAGAAAGGTATACACAGGAGATGTTTAACTCGGAGCTCTATTGAGAAGATTACTTTGGTGTTCAAAAAGACTTCTCTATGGAAGTAGTGGAAACTATGGTGAATTCCATTGCTAGAAACAGAGAGCGCGATGTCACAGAGGAGATAAAATAACATTTTTTTAGAGATCTACTTGTAGTTCTTCTTGATAAGGGCGAAGAGGTTAAGTGGATGCATGAAAGACATTTAAAGCTAAAAATGTAAAGCCAGGACATAACATAAAACTCCTTATATGTGAGTCAATGAAGATTAGATTTCAGTGTGTAAATGTCACTCTGGAAGTAGTATGGAAACTGGGCTTTGGTTAAGGAGAAATTCTGGTAGGAATAATAGCAGGGCACTTGCTGAATTAATCTAAGATAGGTGCCTAATTTAGTCAGTGAAGACTGAGAGGAGGTAAAAATGAAATATTAATTATTTAGGAGGTAAAAGAGAGCAGATATATTGATAGAATTGAATATGGACCATGAGTGAATTAGAAGACTTTAGGAAAAGCCCATGATGTAGGCCCGATTGATGAAATAGAAGAAAAAAAAAAATACTGACAAGAAATTTTAATGCTACAGTTAATGGTACAAATATAATGCCTCTGTATATTCACAAAGGAAACAAGTTTCTTTGTAAGTTGGTGAAAAGAACAATCCCATAAATAGAAGCATGGAACTAAAGGACTAACACATGAATACTGGGATGAAATATTTGTGTTCTGCACAGACACTGACTGCTTAGGGAGCTGATATATAAGAAGCATTTATTAAAACCATGAATAGCCCCGGCCAGTTTGGCTCAGTGGCTAGAGTGTTGGCCCAAGGACTGAAGGGTCCAGGGTTCGATTGTGGCCAAGGGCACATACCTCAGTTGCAGGTTCTATGCCCCGGGGACAGGTGCAGGAGGAAACCAATCAATGTGTCTCTCTCACATCAATCTCTCTCTCTCTCCCTTCTGTTCTCTCTGAAAAGCAATGGAAAGAATATCCTTGGGTGAAGATACAAAATAATAATAATAAAAGAATAAACAGTGAGATAGAAGAAATGAGACAATTTAATCAATTAATAATATATCATTTGTGTTAAAAAGGTAGGAAAAAAACACACCCTTTACTCTTAGAAAAAATGCTCCTTTCACTCCAAAACTCTTGGCCAATTGTATGAATTAGTATTTAACATTTTATTTGTAGGTTCACACTTTACAGTATAGACATGAATGGGTTTGAAAATAAGAAGAGCATAATGTTGCAGTTAGAGCCCATGTTTGGAAATTAAAAGAAAGTAGTGCTGTATTTAGATATTAATGACAATTTATGTATTATGCATTAATATATAATTCAAAAATATTTTTAAAGTCCATATTCTTGAGGTTTTGTACCAAAGCACAGATAGTTTCATGATATAAATGCCCAGACCAACTTTGTTCATTCTTTTTCTAAAATTTATTGTTGAAAATATTACAGATGTCCCCCTTTTCCCCATTGAACCCTTCTGCCCTGCACCTACCCCAACAACAGATCTTTAAAATTTTCTTTTTATATTCTTGATTTAAAAATAAAAATGGAAAATTGCCAATTAATCCACAATTAGTTCAGCCACTTTAACCTGGAAATGTCTTTAACTGAAAGAAACATTATTTTCTAATGTTTCTATGTATCTAAGTCATATGAAGAGAGAAAACATACATATGTCCGGCACAGACCTCTCTCTCTTCATATAAAGTATTTTATATCTCTCAAAACCATCCAGGTAGTGACTGCAATCAAGTATATTCTTAAAACATTACTTAACGTGCTTCTCAGAGTGTTTCCTTTCATGTCTGTGGGGCATTTCATCATTCCTACAAAAACATGAAGCTATTTCTATTGCAGCGAATGATAAATAACTAAAAATGAGTCAAACGGGAGAAAAATCAAACCTTTCCTGTCTATTCGAGTGCCCCGTATGTGTTTCCTACCGTGCACTGAGCCAGTCAAGTTAGGTAATAACATTCTCCAAACCCATGTCTGTCTCCTTGGATCTTCTCCAAGGCTTCGTTGCCAAGGGGCAACGGAGTGAATCGTGACCTTCTGTACCAGTAACTCTTTCTTGAGGGAGTTTAAATTGATTTTCCACATCTTTAAATTCAGAGACCTGAAGGGGTCTCCTATAGCAACATCCTGACAATGGTGTGGTGGTGCTGGAAGCACAAATAGGAAAGGAGAGGCCTTCTGGAGCAACCAAAACGATAATATTAAAGTTGGGGAAGTGTGAAAAAACCAGGGCCTTCAAATTATACAAAGGAGGCAACCTAAGGTCTAATCTCTATGCAAAAAGATGACAGAGAAAAATGACAACAAAGAACAGTTCAATTGGAATCAAATATATTTTTAGATTTTCACAAGCTCCTTTCATAGTTCACACACTCAAAGAGCCAGGGAGATTTGATATTAGAGGAGTACATACAGCAATTTTCTGAATCTTCATCGCTTCCGTCCAGACAGTCATCATCACCATCACATTTCCACCGAGCCTGGATACAGTGTCTGTTTTTGCAACGGAATTCCCCAGCTTTACATACGTGAGGTAACACTTCTCCTGGGTTAACTAGGTTAAAAAAAATTCCAAGGTCTATGAACAATACGAACTCTAGTCAGTTCATTAAAATTTTATAATAGCTAAATACTGATTCATTTTATTTTATGGAAAATATGAAAACATGTTAGCACTGCAGTGACACCAATCTCTGGAAATGAGAAAATTTTAAGTTTTTCTGACAATAATTATTCTACTAAAAATTTTAAAGATTTGTTCTAAGCAACTCTCACCAGAGAAACAACAACAACAATAACAATACGTCACATTATGTTTATGTTGAGTTTGTAGTTTTACTTTTTAGAGGGCTTTCATTTATAATCTCAACTGATCATCATGACAACCTATAAAGTATACCTGGCAAATAATTTCACTACCTCCATCTTACAGAAAAATATGCCAAAAATTAATGAAAGTGCAGTGGCAGGCAAGAGCACACAGCATTGATAACTGTAGACTTTGTTGGTCTGTAGGTGGGAGAAAAACTCAGGTCTAATTAAGTAGTCAAGAAAGTATTAAGTTAATCAAAACAATCTCATTACGTATTTGAATTCTATGCAGTGTTTTTCTCCATATATTCCATGTCTCCTTTAATCAAATATTAGGAGTTCAGTTAATGGGGATTTATTCACAAATTGAAAGTGTTTCTATTCTGTTCCCACTGAGTGGATTCAGGAGAGCCTAGAGAGAGAGGGAGCATGTGGCAATGGTTACAGTAAATGATTTTTGGTTTGCAGACTGAAAAGGTTTTGAATTGCTAAACGCTGGTTTAGTCATTGGAAACACACAACTGATCTTTCCTTTCCAGTTCTAATGGCTTTAAAGTTTATTTTGGATAACTGGTTTGGACTTATGAACTGTCACAAAACCTATATACACTTCAGTAATAAGATATATATATAGAGAAAAAAGATGTGGCATTTCCAAAACACGTTACGTTAGCACTGTCTTCATCTTTGTGTTTTCCCTGCTGCAAAGTACAGAAGAGGGACTGTGACTCTCGAACGATGGTAACTGCAGAGAATCTGCTTCAGAGAGATGCAGCCGGGCATAAGCACGTGGGTTTGTGGGGCGAGAAAAACACACACCAAAAAAACCAACTGCCTTATAAAGGCAGACTCCTATTTAAGGCCTTAAGGGTACAAAATAATTAGTATGGTAAGTGAAATATTCAATTAGAACAAAGATAATCCTATGTTTCTCCTGCCCTCTCCTCAAACAGCAGGCGCTGTATGTAGGAACTGAATGATTTTTCCTTCTGGTTTAACCCTAATCTTTTTCCATAACCAAATGCTGTAGCAGCAATGCCTCTAGTGATGTCACTTCTGTGATGACACTTGACAATAACAAATTTTGTGTTATATGTAACACAAAAAGGGAAGGTCACTGGGTCTCCTATTCAACCCCACTGTGCCTTTTTATGGCAGCAGCTGGGGGTGGGTGTGAATCAGGACAAAGTGAAAGTGGGTTCTGGGATATGTCTCCTCATCTCCGGGATCAAGCTTGTCTCTCAGAATCTCTATAATTTATCACTCACAGCAAGCACATTTTCCCTACTTTGAGTTTCAAGTGTGCTCAGCTAGACCCTAAGATCTTTGAGGGTGGTATAGTTTCTTCTTCTGAATCCATGGGAGCTCAGTTTAAAGCTGGGCACGTAACGAATAGTAGTTTGATGAATTTCTTCTCCATAATTATTAAGCCTAGGAGTCTCTCAGTCTGTTTCTTTTTAATTCCAGGTAGACAAGAGAGCTGATTTGAGATATAATCAGCTTCCTCTCCCATTTAAGCTCAGCTTTAAGATTTTCTCTACTCTCTCTATAGCTGACTTCAAAAAAATAAGTCAATTCTGTTGTTTCATATCTTAAGGATTGAAAAACCCAAGAAACTATCAGTTCTCTTCTGATAACAAGCCCACCAATTTAAAAGCTTGGCTTTTATGTAGCTATTTGAACAATAACCCAATCCACATCAAAGATATCCGTATACAAGAGTGAAACTGTAATTGCTTCTGAATAATTACATTTCATTAAAGAAGAGTAAAATGTCTAGGGAAAGACAAACTACCTGAGAAAATTGATATTTAAAACTAGATGTTATTTAACATAATCAATCAAGGCATAAAGTCTTTAAGTCTACTTACAGTTCAAAAGTTTCTCAAGTGCTATTTAGATCATATGGAATTAATGCAAATACGCAGATTTTCCAAGGTTGTTTTAAACATGGTTTCAAATATATGTAAATAGTTGGTTATCTTATTTGATTTATTATTTTAAAAATATATATATATCTTTATTGATTTCAGAGAGAGGAAGCAGGAGGGAGAGAGAGAGATAGAAACATCAACGATGAGAGATGGAGCCCACAACCCGGGCATGTGCCCTGGCCGGGAATTGAACTGCAGTCTTCTGGATCCTAGGTTGATGCTCAACCACTGAGCCACACCTGGCCTGGTAGTTGGTTATTTTAAAATGATGTTAAGTAATACAAAGATAGCAGTTTTCAAATATAGATAATGAAGGTGTCTAAAGTTTCATTTTCATTTTTCATAACAAGCTGTGAACAATTGCTTGAGAATGAGTAGAGCTAACATCTTGAGATAATGTTATCTTTTTATATTCACTGTTTTTTATATTGATTTATACCAACATCATAAATATAGATCAATATAACTGTAACAGCAGTTATGCATTACTTATATCTGTAACAACAAATATAATGAAACATATACAAATATATTTGACATTGTTAAAGTTTGTCTGCAATTCTCCTAAGCCCTTTAATTTGTTGGGTGAAAGACATTTTTCCATGGTGTTTCTACTTGTCTTGAGTAAGATTTTACTCTGGAATTTTTTTCTGGGATGCTTATATAGCTAACAGACTTGGAAGATGGAGAGAGTACCTCCTTCTAGAGCAGACAGCAAGTTTTTTCTCGACCAAGATAGTAAAGATGATGTCTCCCTTCAGGACAAAGCTTGGGCAGATTTTCCTAGCAGACTCTTAAGCTCTTCAGTGGCGATAAAAACTCACTGTGTGCTCAGCATCCAGCTGCGCCTCCCTGTGCATTGCCCCCATATGATTTGGGGGTGGGATGGGACCAGGAGAAACAAAGTGAACATTAAACCTAAGCTGCCTGCTGTGTCATGGCTAATAAAATCCTCTGTATCTGATCCAGAAAATGTGTGTCTTCTGTTAGAATTTATGAAACTCTGGCTGGCTAACATGTTAGCTTGCAAATAGAGTAAAATCTCAGACCCTTCATAATTCTTTTTTTTTTTTTTTTTTTTTAATATCTTTATTGATTTCAGAGAGAGGAAAGGAGAAGGAGAGAGAAAGACAGAAACATCAATAATGAGAAAGTCACTGATCGGCTGCCTCCTGCACGCCCCCGACTGGGGATCGAGCCCACAACCCGGGCATGTGCCCTGACCGGGAATCCAACCCCAATCGCCTGGATCCTAGGTCGACGCTCAACTGCTGAGCCACGCCCAGTCGGGCCATAATTCTTGACATAATAGTAAATACTTTTTATTTTTAGATACTAGGTTCTGATTTCCATTCTCCCAGGACATATGGCATCATTGGTTTATTCTAGCCCTAAGCCAAGTCTTCCAGATGTGATCAGTAGTTATGTCACAGAAAAATCATGATATCAGTGCTGACTATCAAGTTGGTTCAGATTCATAATTGTAAGAGACAGGTTATTTTTGAGCTAACGATGTCCATTATCAAGAAAGTATTTAAGGTTGATTGGTGATCACATGGGTAAAATCGCAGCTTACACATGCAGTGTACAGATGATATGTTATAGATGTGTATACTTGAAACCTGTATAGTTTTATTAACCAATGTCCCCCCAATAAATTCAATTAAAAAAGAAATAAAAATAAAATATAAATAAAGAAAAAAAAGAAAGCATCCCCATACAGATGTAGTACTATAACTTATGAATATGAGAAAAACATGATGAAAGTAATTTTCTTCTTTTTATTTAGAACTGAATGAAAGTTCCTTAGACATTCGGTGTGGGGAGAAACATAGTCTTTTCCCCAGCATTGACCTAACTGTGTGGAGTTGTACAGCAGTGTCATCTGTCACAGCAGCCCAGCTGATGACCAACTTTTGTGAGAGTCAGTAATATTATAAAGCAAGTATATTTGGCACCACATAAGAGAGCCAACATCACTTATAAAAATAAGATTTGTATTCTTATACCTTGCAAAGAAGTTATTTTATAAGTGATTTTTACACATCTAATATTTCCCTTGAGATTCTTAAGTGGAGGAAGGACAATGTCACACACAGAACAGAACAATGTCTAGAACAGAACCAGGCACAAGTACATGTTCCAAAATATTTGTTACCTGACATCAGAATTAACAGAGATTGACAATTCTATACCACAGCCATTATTACAGTGAAAGATTCTGTCTTTGGGGACTGTATCAATACTTCAGGAAAACAGTACCACTTCAAATGGCCCATCACCCAAGAATGTAAAGTTAGTTTAATTTAAGGGGAAAAGATCAATATGTAGATAAAAAGAAAAGAGAGCGGTAAATTTCCCTCCATGACCAAACATGGAACCTAAAGGAAAAGCTCCATGTATGCCACTTTGTTCTAACACTTAATATGACTGACCCTATATAGTACTTGAGTGTTTGGGCACAGCCATAAATTGCTTTCAGTATATTAACAACTGTTAGAATTGCAGACTTTCCTTCAGAGTTGTGCTTTGTAATGTGAATTCGAAAACTGATGTAAAACCCGCAATTCCACTGCCAGGGTTATTTCTAGTAAAAATATTACAACATAATCTCACCAGTAAGAAAACTGACAAAGTAATAACTAATCCTCTAATTTAATAAAAATAAAAAATAAAATTACATGAATCATGATATGCCTGGCACGTAACTACACGTTCTCATACATCCTATGAGCCCTGCTATTAGAGAATTAAAATCAGGCCTCCATATGGTGCTTCAGTACATTACAAAGGTAAATACAAATTCTAGAATTAATTTTCTTTGGTTAAAAACTGGTAGGTGAATCTCAGAGGGAAGAAGGGGAGAGATTAACCAAAGAATTTACATGCATATATGCATAACCCATGGACACAGACAAGAGTGAGGTGAAGGCCTGGGGCAGGGCAGGGGCGGGAGTGGGATGGAGGGGGTCAATGGGGGGAAAAAGGGGGACATCTGTAATACTTTAGATAAAGATTTATTTAAAACAAAAAACAAAACCTAAAAAACTGGGAGAGTGATTGCTGGAGTTAACGTCCACATCCTAATGAAGTAAAGGAAGAAACTACTAAATTTCTTAAATTTTAGTTTTGAATCATCTCAGATTTAGATTTCAGCTAAGCAATTGGACTTAGTACATATGTTCCTGACATTGGTTTAATAAGCTTGTGGTGCCCATGGGCAAGTGCCTATGTTTCTAACTTTGCTTTTTCTCCTTCCAACCCCAGTGTGTTAATGTTTTCTAAACTAATTCTTGTCTCCTCTCTCAATTGATGTTTTGCTGCTGTTATCAGAATTACAATAACTTAGTCTAAAGCATTAGTCCCAGTACATAAAATTAAAAAAAATATATTCTCCTCTTGTCCCTATAATTCTCACATTAGAACATTTTTATTTGTTTAATTTCATTGTTTTTACATTCGGGAACTACAGAGTTTCTAATGATCCCTTTATTTGAGCAGTAAGAGAGAAGACCCTGAAAGAAAAATTGAAATTGTACTTTGTTGGGATGCCTTTATATAATCTTGCTAATACAGGAAAGCAGTATAAAAAATGCTGCTATTGGTTTTGAATTTTCTCCTTTAGATCATCGTGGGATGACCTTTTATTAGATAGAGTGGTCTTCCGAGCAGCCAGCTTAAGTGGTACATAATCTTTTGTGAGTTCCTATGCAGAGAAGGCCATAAATATTCATCTAGATGGGGCTTCTAAACTTTTTACTGCCTTAAACTTTTTACTACACATTAGATTGCATATATCTTAGAGCATAAGGCCTGTCACAGCTGAACAGATAAATGGCCCAGCCCTAGTGGAGCACTGCTTTTGACAGAGGAATATATCTGGTGTTCCAGAAGGGGAAGAAGGTCACAGAGTACCATGGACACATAATTGTGCAATGCCATCCTTGGATGACCAATATTTTTGAAATGCTTAAGTTGCCTTATTGAGAGTAAGACACGTTGGAAAGTTCTCTGTTCTTTTAGGCCACTAAAGAGGCATTTAAAGAATGAGTCTCATTACTCTAGACAAAATTATCTTGCTATTTTAAAAAATAGTAACAATCATTTTTTAAGAGCTTAATTTACTTTTTTTGAAATTATCCGTGTGCTCATTTATTAACTTTGTATGTTGTGATCTTCCCCACAAAGGTGTCAAGGTAAATAAAAAACTCACTTGATCAACTGACCTTACATATGCTTCTCCAGGGCAGTAAGTTCCAAGTTACTATGCTACACCTGACCTCAGTTCTAATTGTGAGAGAATTTGAGCATGATGCACAAAATTCACAAAGACAAAGAATATAGCCTACTCTCATTCGTGATGCCTTCCAGGCATGGCATTAGAATTCATCCTTAATCAACCATGTAGCATGCCAATGTTTTTCTGCTGGGTGAATGCCTCTCCTGGCATAGCCTTATGTTGAAAGTTCATTGAGAAACAGCCAATGGTGTTTAATTCTGGCCTATCTGCCAATGGGTTTTTGTTCACTGGATGTCAATTTAAAGAAAATGACTGAAACCAAGATGATCATATCTCAATGGATGCAATATGTATTTTTGTTTTGCTTGTTAGCTCAGATTACAGACTTAATCCAGCTGAAGCTAGTTCATAAAACTATAAACTAGCCTGAGCTAAATCAGAAACCCAGAAGAATCAACATTAACAAGAGGTTAGTGATACACTGATAATTGTTAGGCATTATATTCTGTAACCATGAACTCTATTTATAGTCCTTTTACACTTTAATTTCCTCATCTGAAAAATAAGACTAACATATACTTTAAAACCTTTACCATTAAATGAATAGAAACTGGAATAGCTTATATAAAAACATTTTGAGTTCTTTGCAAGAAATTATTTACTATATTGTTTCTCTTGACTTTTCCCATTTCATTTGAAAGAAACTTAAAAATGTTGCATGCCATATTAAAGGTAATAGAATTTTTAGCAGCCAAATGCAACAATTTCTTAAGTAATAACTCACCTGTTTTTGTTAATTTAACATTGTTTAATGTAACAACTTAACACTGTTTAATGTCTATACTTGTTAGTCTTTCTTACCCCTTTGATTGCATTGGGGTTATATATACAGAAATAACCAGTGATCAACATAGTTTCTATATAAAAATTGATAAAGGTATAGATATGCTAACCCATAAGAAATCCATATGTTTTTAATGGGGCATAAAAATGAAAGAAATATAATATGGAGGCCAATGATCCAGATAATTATGATTTATACAGTTAAAATTAAAGAAATAATTAGAAAATTTCAAGCTTAAAAAGTCATCTAGATATTAGTACCTGATGTATATACTCTTTCTCCAACTTCCACAATGAAATCAAAGATGCAGAGTAACATCTCACAAGACCCTGAGAATTCAACCTCTTGATCACTCTACTGACATTATCTCAAGGGAATTTTGACTTTTTTGCAAAACCAATAGGACTAGATTTAAAATTTCAATCAGAAGCCTCTCTAAGTTATACCACTAGGAATTTAATATGCCTGTATATTCTTAGGTAGAAAGAGGGACCCTTTGCTGCTGCAGCACTGGCTGTAGTGTCCGGGCCTGTGAAGAAAGGAGGTATTTATGAGGCTACCTTTCATCTTTGAGAGGAAGTCTGAGGGTAATGCAAAGGCAAGATGAAACGCGATAGGGGTTCATAAATGTTAGTGTGTGTGTGCAATTTATCAGTTCAGAATGTCAGAATCACTCAGCTGGGATAGCTAACAATCTCATTTTATACCAGGAAAAAATTTTTCATATGACTCTAAAGTACAAACAAAAAAATTCAACTAAGACATGTATGCATAAACTCTAATATTTGTCTGAATAATTAAGATGAAATTTAGCCTAGCAGGGCAACTGAACAGACTTTATGTTGTTCAAAGCAATGTTTAATCCCTGTCTATTAACAAATTATGGATCTAAATAAGATCTCTTCTGATAATAAATAAACAAGAACAAAGTAAGAACTGTAAATAATACCACAAAACAAAGGAAGGAAAACCATTTGGTGACTCAAAAAAGTATACCTCAGGGAATTATTTTCTGTAAGTATCTTACAGGCAATTTTCAACACTACTACTAATAATGGAAAAAAAATCCTTGCCCAGAAAGGTTTGTGCTGTGAATATATTATCCCAAAACAGAACTTAAAAATACTTCTAGAATTTTGAAAAAAATTTTTGTTTAACCTAGAATTCATATACAGAGCAATGGCTATTCACATGTAAAGGCAAAGGAGACATGTTCAGAAAACACAAGAACCCCACAGTGTACACTCTTTATACTCTTCTTGAAGAAGTCACGTCAATATATACTCCATCTGTCCTACACAATAGTGAAAATTAATAAATAAACAATGGGGAACTAAAAGTTTGAGTACTCACAAATACACCTAGAGAGGCACTGATCCAGGCCTAAAAAAATTTGTTTTAAAATTGATCAATATACTGACTATGAATGCCAATTTGTTTTTATAAAGAGACTTACTGTTTGGTAATTCAAAATAATATTCATTGTCAGAAATCCTAAATCATAATAAGGGCTGAAATTGAGGAAAATGAAGAGAATAATGTAAAGGAAGCTAAAGTCTTCATCTCAAATATTTACAACTAAAAGTAATAGTAATAGGTTTTAAAACTGGTGGTATTATGTATTTCAAACACTTAAAGAAGATATAATAAATTGATCATGGAGTGCATGGTAAAATACAGAAGGAATCATAAACAGTAAAGAAACATGCAAATGGCCCATAATAATGAATCAGAAATAATACCAAGCATCAAGTAGGAAAAAAAGATAGATGGTATAAATATCGGTCATTAAAAATTAAGTTTACAAGAGTATCAACAAGATGGTGGCGTAGGTAACAGCTGTACCCGCCGCCTCCTGAAACCACATCAAAATTACAACTAAACTACAGAACAACATCACTCAGAGCCTCCTGAGACCTGGCTGAACAGAAGCCCCACAACCAGGGAACTGAAGAAGCACCGAGACTGGTAGGAGGGGCGGAGACGCAGGCGGGTCGGGGCTGAATCACGGCAACGCGGCCGCGGGCCCACACCCGGTGCCGCGGTTGAAACCCGGAAGGGAATCTCGGTGGCGGGGGTTTCCCGGAGGAGCGAGGGGTCCCAGCCCCACAGCAGGCCCCCAGCCCAGGGCTCCAGGGCCGGGAAGAGATGTCCCCACAACTCTGGGCTGTGAAACCAGCGGGGACTGTGGCTGAGGGTCGCGGAGGCTGCGGGAGCCCCAGCAGCTCCTCTAAAGGGCCCGGCACGGACTCACTCGGACGCTCCCTCTGAGCCCAGCGCCGGGCAGCAGCCTGAAAGGACCCGGGACACTCGGGGGGAACTAACCTGCCTGAGATCCGGGTGAGAGCTGGAGGGGCGGCTTCCTCCCAGGCAGAAGGGCTGGCAGAGGCCATGGCTCCTTTGGCGAGTCCTCCCCGCACACAGCCGGCAGGCGGGCGCCATGTTTGAATCGCCAGCACCTCACACCTTTGGCCCCGCCCCGTGATTCCCGGAGGCCCTGCCCCTCCCCACCTGCAGCTCTTCCAGGCCATTTCCAGGGGCTTTTCTGTGCAAGTGGCCTCTCCAGCCTCATGCTTAGGACTTTCCTAAAATCTCTCAAACAAGCAACAGCATGCCCCATACAGCTTGACAAGTGGCCCCAGGCCTGGCACTAGCGGCAGCTGCACTGGCTCACAGCTTGGCCTCTCCTGGACAACGCAAAGCCCAGCACAAGAAGCAGCCAACTACGGTTTGCTGTGTAGCTCATGCTGGATGGCCCTGGGCAAGGCACTGGCACCTTCCAGGAGGCCTCAGAGACAGTGCACCTGGTGCTCAGACTCGACCACGCTGGATTACAGCCCTACCACATCCACAAGTGACACTCAAAGGGTGCACTTGGTGAACACCAAAGCTCCACTGAAGTAAATCCTGCTCCATAGGGGTGTCTCCAGCACAGCAGCTCTTTGGCTGTAGTTGCAGCTGGTCCTCACAGCTGATTGGCCTGGAGGTCAGTTTCTCCCAGGGGCACCAACAGCAACCAGGGCTCAACTACAATAGGACAGTGCACACAGCCCACACAGGGGAGCACCTAGAAGGCCCAGCTCAGGTGACTGGGGAGGCTGAGCCACTGGGCCCTACAGGACACCTACTACATAAAGCCACTCTACAGATTCCAGGAGACAGAACAGCTCTACCTAATACATAGAAACAAACACCTGGAAGCAGCCAAAATGTGGAGGCAAAGAAACATGTCACAAAGGAAAGAACAGAAGAAATCTCCAGAAGAAGAACTAAATGAAATAGATCCAAGCAAGCTAACAGATAGAGAGTTCAGAATTTTGGTTATAAGGATGTTTAAGCAGACTGTTAGGGAAATAACTGAGAAAATCGATAACATAATAAAGTACCAATTTGAAATGAAGGCTACAGGAACTGAAATGAAGAATAATTTACATGGAATCAACAGTAGAGTAGAGGATGCTGAGAATCAAATCAGTAATTTGGAACATGAAGAAACAAAAAACACCCAACCAGAAGAGCAAAAAGAAAAAAGAATCCAGAAATATGAAAATAGTATAAGGAGCCTCTGGGACAACTTCAAGAGGCCCACATTCATATTATTGGGGTGCCAGAAGGGGAAGAAAGAGACCAAGGAATTGAAAACCTATTTGAAAAAATAATTACAGAAAAATTCCCCTATCTGGGGAAAGAAATCAACTTACAAGTCCAGGAAGCACAGAGGGTCCCAAACAAGAGGAACCCAAAGAGGCCCACAGCAAGACACATCATCATTAAAATGCCAAAGATTAAAGACAAAGAGAGAATCTTAAAAGCAGCAAGAGAAAAGCAATTAGTTACCTACAAGGGAGCACCCATACGACTGTCAGCTGATTTCTCAACAGAAACCTTGCAGGCCAGAAGGGAGGGGCAAGAAATATTCAAAGTGATAAAAAACATGGAACTACAACCAAGATTGCTCTACCCAGCAAAGCTATCATTTAGAATTGAAGGTCAGATAAAGAGCTTCTCAGAGAAGGAAAAGCTAAAGGAGTTCATCACCACCAGACCAGCACTACAGGAAAAGTTGAAGGGTCTTCTTTAAGAAGAAGCTAATGAACAAAAGAATCTGATGAACTAAATAGATCCAGAGACATTGACACATGCAACAGACGATCATATTTCAGAGGAAAGAGGGAAGGGGGGTGGAGGGTGGGAAGAGATTAACCAAAGAAGTTATATGCATAACCCATAGACACAGTTAATAATGGAGTGAAGGACTTGGAAGGGGGTGGGAGCGAAGTGGAGGGGATCAATTGGGGGGAAAAATGGGATACCTGTAATACTCTCAACAATAAAGATAAATTTCAAAAGTAAAAATAAAAAAAATAAAAAATTAAGTTTACAAATAATATTTAGCTACATGGTAATAAGTTTATGCTCATATTAGGTAAAAATAAAAGACAAAATAAATTGCAATGTAGTATGATCCCAAATTTATAAAGTACAAATAATTAAGAGTTCAGTCTCCAAAATAAAATGACTTGTGGACTAAATTCCCAATAGTTCTCTTACTAATTAGGTAGACTTTAAAAAGTTATTAACCCTGAGTCTAAATCCTAAATCATAAAATGAAATAGTAATATCATATTCCTTATACAATTAGTGTAAGAACTAATGAAAATAATAAAAATTTATTACAAAATGCAACATCCTATATTAAAATTCAATAAGTGTTACCTGTCATTATGTTCATAGTGATAGAAAAAATAACATGTATTGTTATAGTGGTAGAAAAAATTATATATATGTATATAATCACATCAAATTGTTTTACTAGTTTATTGCCGAATAGTGCAATTATGGGTAGATTTTTCACTTTTTATTTATTTTTTAATATTTCTCAAATATTACTACTTATTAAATCAGATTTTAAAAATCCCTTATCCACATTTTTTTCTTCTTCAAAAGAAATGAGAATTTACAGGTAAGTTGAAGTCTTCATCATTACACCTATTGCTCCTTTTGCCTCCCCCCAGAGACAATCATTATAACTGATAAAAAAATACATCAAATATTTAGTAATTTATAATGGTTAATTTCATACATCAACTTGACTAGGCAACAGAGTGCCCAGGTATTTGGTCAAGCATTATTCTGGGTGTGTCTGTGAGAGCATCTTAGATGAGGTTAACATTTGAATTGGTAGACTAAGTTAAAGCATGCCACCCTTCCTAAAGTGAGGGCCCTCACCTACACAGTTGAAGGCCAAATAGAACAAAAAGGCCTACCTTCCTGTAAGTAAGAGAAAGTCTTCCTGACTTGAACTGGGGCTTTGTTTAATTGTTTTTGTTTGTTTGTTTATTTGTTTTTTCCCTGCCTTCAGACTCAAACTGAAACACTGACTCTTCCTGGGTCTCAAGTCTACCAGAATTCAGAGTGGAGCTACACCTCTGGTGCTCCTGGGGTTCCAGTTGACTGCACAACTTGGGACTTGTCAGTGTCCATACTTGTATGAGCCAATTCCTTATAACAAATCTCTCTCCCCATCCTACTGGTTCTATTTCTTTGGGGAATCATGAATAACACACAATTCAAAACTAAATCATTCCAAAAACATTTATATTGTACTCAACATATGCAGAGCATCGTTGCTCTTATTGTTCTTAAAGGACATGATATGTGTAGAGATGAGTAAACTGAAGAAAGTCCTCAGAAGTTAGTAAAATGACTTTTATCCAGGTCAATCAATCTGATTAACTCACTATTTTGATAAAGTCTAGAGATTCCCTAGAAGTCTCATTTTTACCTCCTTCCTTGCCCTTCACCACGACATCTAGATAACTGAGTTTGCTAAGCTATTTAGAGTAACTTGAGGCCCTTGGTGTGCATCAAATATCATCCATGTAACCAACAGCATACATGTTCCCTACAATTTCATAAAATACTTTCTTCTGTGGCATATACTTATTTCTATTCTTTTACTAAACTGATATGCAGCAGTGGCAGGATACTCTGCAAAACTTCATGATTATTGTTATTCACATACACATTAGAAATTAATAATTTGTAGTATAAAAGACTATACCTAAGTACTTATCTGAATTCCTATTGCCAAGTTTGATTTTAATTCCTTTGGTTTCATCCGCTTCTGATCTTCAAAAAGACACATATAAGCAATGGGTGTAACAAGAAAAGAAACTTACATGTGCAAGTAGTTCCATTTTCATCTAAAAGTTGGTTATCAGCACAAGCACACACTCGGCCTCCTGGGATGGCCAAGCACAGTGTACTACAGCCCCCGTTATTTACTCGGCACATATTGTCACCTGCAAGAGGAGCAAATGACGTGTCAGAGAATTCTGATCCCATCCAAAGCCAGCCAGTTATTTCTAGGAGATGTATGTAGGCATAAATGTGTACAAACACACATATTACATATTCACTAACATGCAATTATTAATGAATTAATGTAGTCAGGATTTCTGTTGAGTCCTTAATGAAATTAAGAAACATTTGAAATATATGATGTGCTTGTAGATGAGAGGAATTTGCATGTTGATTCTAGGAGACAGAGATCTGTGTGCGGTTGGGTACCAGAAAAGAGAAACAATAGAGAAGACAGAATGGCATCTGTCTAGGATAGTTTCCCAGATTAAGAGGCCTGAAGTTTTTGGAAAGTAGACCACCACCAGCACTTGGAATGTGGTTTTGGATCCCAAGTGAACAGAAAACAAACAGGCTTGCGGAAAGGGGATATTGTCTCCCCGTGCAAGGAGTGCATTGGCGTGTCCTCCTTGAGGACTCCAAGGAGAACAGGCTATCTGTGAAGCCTCAAAAGCGAGCAGTCTTGCTCATACAAGGAGACTGTACAACCCACGAGGGTAACATGTTGTCCCAGCAGAGGCACTGATAGGCAAGCACAGACATCAATAGAGCAGGCCCGGGAACACTCTTATGTTCATACTCATGAACACGTGGGAGACACACTTGGGGATTCAGACTCAACTGAGGCAAAATTTTGAAGAGGCTGGAAATCCTGTTTTATAAAGATGTAGGTGAGAGTAAATAAAATTTTAGATAATCACTTTGATGTCATTATTCCTACAGGTTGGAAATGCCAGGAAGAAAGTATATTTTCTAAGCATGTATGTTTAGAATAGTTACAAAGAACTCTGCCAAACTACAACCCAGCTCGCAGTATCAATGTCAGGATCATTTTACACTGTGGCCTTTCCCAAAGTATCAATAAATAACATTTTGATAATATCAGAAGATCTTACTCAAACATTAAAAAAAGAGCTTTTCATTACTCAGAGACAAACAGCTAAATAATATAACATTAAAACTGTATTTCAGTAAAAATATAAGTGCCAACACTGTGACTGAAGTGACAGACTGGGTTATTACACTGTGGGTCTCTGGGGTTGAATGTGCTATGTAGAAATTGTTAGGAAATGAGTTAAAAATAGTACTTGAAATGTTGCTATATGCAATAAATATTTAACTTATCTGAATAGATTATCATCATGAACCCAAAGATCAAAAGCATATAAATATTTATTTTTATTATTCTGAGAAGTAAATTGCATTGTCTATGTTTATTTAAAAAAATACACTTAATAGCTAAGGAAGCTAATATTTTAACCTATATCACAATTTCTAAACTAGGAAGATAAGCTTAGTTCAGGCTTTTTCCAACAGCAGATTCAAAAAAATTTCTAAGTAGCTTCCAGATATAGTCATATTTATCCCAGGGCCATGGAATAAAAATCTAATACTTCATATGATGCTTAGGAGTTCTATCTATGTTATGCACCTTATGTGTACAGGATTAAATTGTATATTTAATATTTTAGTAACATTCAGATTTTGTAAAATTAGGATTCATTCAAAATAATTTGAGAACTATATAAAAAAACAGTAAGAAATAAGAAATACTGAAAACAATATTTTAGAACAAATTTTCAGGTTCAAAATATATTGAAATATCAAACTCTTTAATTTAGTAGCATGACTCCTACTTGTCAGTCTTATTGAATATACAATTTAGGTAATTGGAAATAAATTATCACTATTGCAGCTTTTAAATACATTCTCTTTCTGTGAATACTATATGTTAAAAGAGACAAATTGATATTTTTTCTGTCATAATATAAATCTAAAATATAAATTCATTTAAATAATTCTACATCTCCCATTAAAATTTCTTAGATTTAAAAAATTTTAATGGTATCTTAGTATATTTTTTAATTTATTACTTGAACATATTCCCAATAGAGCTCAAATGATGTTTTTTATCGAATTTCTAGTAGCCTGCAAGACTTTTTATGTAAAGATATTATCTTGAAAAAATGATTAACTACAAATAGCATTAAAATTTTTATACGTAAATCACTGAAAGAGTTTATAAACATAAAGATAGCTATCATTATTTAAAATCCATTATTCATCAATTCCAGTGCTAGTTACCTTAAATATACATTTAATTAATTAAAAAAAAATACCTTTATTGACTTTAGAGAGAGGAAAGGAGACGGAGAGAGAGAGAGAAACATCGATGTGAGAGAGATGCATTGGTTGGTTGCTTCCTGCTCGTGCACCGACCTTGGCTGGGGATTGAGCCTGCGACCTAGGTACATGCCAAGGCCAGAACTGAACCCAGGACCTTTCAGTCTGCGGGCCAACACTCTAACCACTGAGCCAAACCAGCTAGGGCTAAACTCTTGAATTCTGAGAGTTTTATCATATGGGCAGTTAGAAGTCTCTGAACATAATATGAAACATAAACCTATGGGGATTTCTACTCTCCACTTGATGGAGAGATAGTTTGGACTGCAGTTTAGGAGAGAAAATAAAAGTTGTATAAAGACTAGTTTGGTGGGATCCCAAATCCAGATAAATTATGTATTTCATTTAGGACAATTTCAGAAGAATCGGTTTTGAATGATGTCAATTACAGATTGTTTTCATTTGACTTTGAGCCCATGTGTGTGTGTGAACACTATCAAGAGTATAGTTAGTATTTGGGGCTATTTTTCATAGTGATTATCTCCAATATGGGAAATGTGAAAAAAGAAAGTTTTTGTGGTGAGGGCCGTATCAATAAATCTAAATCTTACTAGATCTATAAAATAATGTAGTTAATAGTCATGTCATACATTAAATAAAAATTACATTGAATGTTACACATTATGTAGTCTAACAATATTACATATACAAATGAAGCCATACACCCTAGTCTCTCATAAAGAGAGAAAGAACGGAAGAGAGAGAAAATGTAAGGCTGTGTAAGACTAGCTTATTCCATTCCATGAAGAATAGGATATGTACTACTTAAGGGATTGGTTTTCTATTCAACTGAAACTACTTTATCCTTAAACAAACAAAAAAACAAAAAACAGTTTAACATACAATATATAACCAAAATTTATGTGACACTAATTATATGTTTCTAAATATTTGTTAATATCTGATGTTCAAACGAAACACTACTGAGATAAATCATAACATGGTAAGATAATATGTCTCTATTTAAACATCTGACTGCATTTTACTTCATAATCTAGCTATTTTGATCAATGTAGTTAAATAAACTAAGATTTTAGATCCTAAGTACTTTATCCAATTTCGATGTCTAATGACTGAGTAAAAAAAGATGTTGATCAGGTATCCTTTCTATATTGTATTGTCTGTTCAAAAGGTTCAAGTAAGTCCTTAGTCTCATGAAGACTGGGTAGAAAACTCAAACTAATTGATTATTTCACCTAAATTAATAAAAAAATAATCAATCAATTTGGCCAAACACATTCTATCAGTAAGACAGAACATAATGGTTTTTGGGATAAAGATTGTATAAAGAATTTAGTAATCAGGGATAAGTTTTCATTTTTTAAAGTACTATATATAACATTTATTTTTTGTTTGTTTTTATTTATTTTTATTTTATTATTATTTATTGAATTTATTGGGGTGACATTGGTTGGTAAAATTATACAGGTTTCAGGTACACCATTCTATAATACATCACCCATATACTGTATTGTGTGTTTACCACCCCAAGTCAAGTTCCCTTCCATCATCATTCATCCCTCCTTAGCACTCTTCTACCTATTCTTCCCCTCTGGTAATCACCTTCCCCTCTGGTAATCACCATGCTCTTGCCTGTGTCTATGAGTTATTGTTTTTATTTTGCTTAATCTCTTCAGCTTTTTCACCCAGCTCCACAACCCCACAACCAACTAACAGCTGTCAAGGTCTGTTCTCTGTATCTATGGGTCTGTTTCTATTTTGATAGTTTATTTTGTTCATTTGATTTTACATATCAGTGAAATCATATGGTACTTGTCTTTCTCTGACAGGTTTATTTCACTTAACATAATACTCCAGGTCCATCCATGCAGTTTAATTACTAATTATTGAAAAGTACTTTTTTTAAGGAAAAAAACACTCCACCAAAGGAAGAGCAGTAAACAATTATATGCCAATGACACTCTGGAACACCAAATATATTCTTCATGAATATTGGAATACAATTCTTATATTCCTATCAGAGCCTTGTGCTTTTTTTATATGATTGTGACATGTTACTCATTTAATATTTATTTTAAATGCTTAGACCCAAGGAAACTTACAAATATATGCCTCCAGATTGAGAAATGGTAAGGTCAAATTAACTAATATAAAACATAGGTACTGTTCTAACTCTTACTCTTACATAACAAATAGTTATTTATTCCTTATAAAAATTTATGAAGAAAGCATTTCCTTATCTTTGTTAAATCTTTACGACATGTCCCAAGTTTATGAAGGAGAAAGTGTCAGGATCTGGATTTAAGCCCAAGTTCATATTATAGTGAGCTGAGACATTTCTCACCCCATATGTTGCATTTAATTAATCAACTTTCTAAAACAACTAGAAGTTTAAAGAAATTGAAAATTGTGAAAATGTCATGGAATTTGACTACAGGGAGTTTAGCAAGGACATTCAAGATATACAATTTCTAAAGAGAATGAAAATAGAAAATGTGATTCTATGCTGATTGGTGTAATAAAATCCAGGAAACCAATGAATGTGGAATTGGAGAGAACAACCCTGTGAACAAGACACCAAAGGAGGAAAGAAAGGTTGTTCCTGTTCACAGTCTTGCCTCCAGTTGAGTGTAGACAAACTATGGTGATGGGGGGGGGGGGGCAGAGCTGATGTGAATGTAACAGAAAATATTACCATTTGATCTCTGCAGCGGGCAATTGCTCTATTATTTACTTTGTGTCCACAGCTATAGCTTATACCATCTGAAATAATTTCATTTTTACTTTTTAAAGATAATTTTACCTTTTATTAACTATTAAAACTTTATATACTTCTCCCTTTATGTACTACCATTATTTAATGAAATTGCATTTGTATTCCCATGAGGCAATTTTAATTCCTTTTAGCTGAAATATCTTCAAAAAACTTGTGTTGCTAGATAACTTCTTATTGACAACATGTACTTTGAAATGCTCAGAGTATAATTTTTCATCCTAAGTGTATTGAAACGTATGCTCATTACCTTTCCACAAAAAATATCTCCATTGAAAAAGGAACACTGATTTTGGAATTATAACAAAAAATCTACTACATAATTTACAAATGGTTTTCTTTGTTTAATCCTTACTTTCTAAGTCATGCTATTTGTGGGTGGACTAATAAATATTAATAACTCATGAAGCTAAAACATAGAGTATTATCTGATTTTAATAAGACATGAATCTCATAGTAGATTATTTTACTTTCATATCATCTAAGTTAATTAAAAGTGCTTTAAATGTATCCGAAACTAATCAGATAAAATATACTAAATTACTGTTAAAGTATAATTTCCTTACATAATGTATTTTAAAATATTTTCCCATAATATTTATTTCCCAGTTGAAGTTTTTCTAGTTAATCTTTGAATACATTAAATATATATATGTATGTATTTACTTTAACTAACAGACTCCTTCAGTGACAACGACATCAAAAAGGAAGTATTTGGAGAAGTCCTTGGACTTCACTCAGGTAGAATTCCCAGGGTTACTCAATCAGGTTATTTTGAACAATAATAAATATTTATGGTAACAAAGTCCAATGTTGACTTTGGAGTGACTAAACACCTTTTATAAAATTACAGCAACACTGTCAGAATAAAACCTTTTTGTAACTACTGTGAAGTATTATTATATATAAAACTCAGAAGCAATTTTATTTGTTTTTTAATACCTTGTTGCTTTCGTGGATCGTAAATCTGAAGCCCAAACAAGGGTGGTCTTTCACGCCTCAGTAATGTCACCTCATTTGTTAACAAATCTAGCTGAAAAATGGAACCATTCATATAATCAGTCCAGAACACATAATTCCCATGATGTGACAGTCCAAAAGGATGGTTCAGCTCTTTCCCACTGTAAACAACCTGTAAAAAATAAACACATTGTGCAAATTCAGAACTGACCTTTAGAAACGTAAGTAAATATTTAAAGAAAATGGTATTCAAATAAGTAAAACAGATAGTGATCTACCTAATATCTTAACTCATATTTTCTTTCCATATAATTGAGAAATGGATTTCCCAATGTGAGCATATTTTTCTGTTTATAGAACTTGTTATTTGAAGGAGACCATTTACATTTCATTTATTTAAATTTTCCCATATTTGGCTTTACACATGTGGTAAAGGAATGCAAAAGTTAAAATGACTTTGCTTGACATTCTTCCCTGTATCTTTTGTTTGTAATATTACAGAATCATATCTTGGAATAGATATTGATCTGATAATTAGTGTCACTGTGTATATTGCAATATTGCTCATCCAATAACCAAGGGATACGACTTGGTATTAAGACATTGGGAGTGAAAGGGATCTTCCTATTTAATTGAGCAAATGCAATCTGAAAAAATTTAGGAGATGACAGGGAAAAATATAAATATTTTAATTTTGAACTTAGAAACATTTACTAATATTAAATAGATAAACAAGCTTTGCTGGCTAATTTCAATTCCGGTTATCTTGGTGTATTCTTTACAGTTTTATATTTTTGTTGTTTAAATGGAGCAATCATGTGATAAGTCCTGTTTCACAAGTAGGGTTGTAGAAAAAAATGACTAATACCTCCAAGAATGATAATACTTTCTTACCTTTTGCCATGTATAAAATGGATTGTATGCAATATGGAAAAGCATTTTGTACTCGCTTCATTTAATACTAGAGAATTGAGGAAGTTATCTTAATAATTTAGGGTTAGCAATACAAATTTTGCTCCTTTTTTTCTGAATTTTTCATAACAAATTTTCATATATTGAATAATTAAGAAAGTTTTTTATCTATATTTTTTCACCTCAACCTAAGATGAAATACACTGTCCATTAAAATGTTATGTATACTGTGTACATGTCAACATCTTCAAAGTAATCATAAATATTTATTTGGCACCTGTTAAGTACTTGAATTAGGTTAAATGCCAATGAATTTTACTTATTTGGAGAAAAATACTTAAAGCACTATTAGAGTGAATCAGTGGCTGAGATCGTCTTAACAGATTAGTGTACTATTTATTTCTCCAAACAGAATTCGTAATGAATGAGCTCAGCCAATTGTGCAGTCTTCTTTTCCAAAAGAGAAGGGCTAGTAGTATCAAAGAAAACACTTTTTCATTTTCCAAACAGTTGAAGCTAGTTCAGAACATTTTCTGTGCTTAGCTAATTATAAGATAAAGTATAGAGGTGATGTTTTATCCACACTGCCTCGGGCACACAGTCAACTACATCCTCAGTTTACCCCAGAATTTCAGAATCATTCTGCAATGATGCTACCAAAAGAGGCAAGAGGAAATTGATATATATTTCTAACAACAGGCTTGAAGTTCAGTGTATTCTTGTGTTTAAATTTTAATGTCATGAAGTTCTTTATTCAAATAAATGCATCATAATTTTACATAATACATAGGTCAAAATTCAGCTGCAAATTTTGAAGATATTTGAATAGAATTGGGTTGCTTGGTCATAGCAAACTCATCAAGAATGTAGAAAAGCTGCATTTTAAAGCAGCTCTGAAACCCTGAGAGCTTCTTTGAAAAATCTCACAAATCCTGGCAAACCGCGGTGAGAGGGGCCTGCTCCCCCGGAGGCAAGTGCCAGCTGCACTGCTCAATGCTCAGCCTCCTTCAGCCACCCCACGGAGGCTGCTGGCAGCCACCTCGGAGTGGTAAAAATAAACTTGAAAGTATTTTTAACACAACACAACAAGGCTCCATGAAAAAAAGAAGCCTGCGGGTGAAAACCAGCAGCATTTGTCTGTTACCTTCCTGTGAGTTCCATTCAAAAACACCTTTTCAATATGATCATAATAGGCATCACACCAGTATAAGGTGTTGGTGTGAAAGTCCAGAGTTAAGCCGTTTGGCCACAGCATCTTTGAAGTGACAAAAATCTGCCGATCGAAGCCGTCCATCCAGGCCTTCTCGATCCTTCCCACGCTGTCATCTATTTCGTCTTCCTCCCAGTCTGTCCAATACATCCAACTAAGACATTACAAACAAAAGCATACACGTTATTTCAAACAGCCACTGTATACAGGGACACTTCCTCAGACTGGGAACCTCCATAAAATCTAAACACATTCTGATTTTTCTCCTACTTAAATGCATTCCTGCCAAAGGGAAGAGGCCGCTGTGAAGTACCAAGGGAAGTAAGCATGTGCCCAGTGGAGCCCGTCCCTTGGGGCACGTTACAGAAAACACACCACCACACTGGTTGGCCTTGATGATTAATTAAGCTAACAGTAAATGCCAAATATTGATTTTCTTGGGTGTTGATACCAACTTCGAGAAATGGTCTTTGAAGCATTACTAACTATTTTTTAATGTTGTTCACTTCATAAAACATAGAGTCAATTATGTAATTTAAAAGCCCGTTGACTGACATGAGAACTCATGGCACAGTTAATGATCTACCCCAGACTTTATTTAATCTCAGATGAGTTATTACTTTTTAAGACAAGCACGAGGGCTGTCTTTAATCTAAAATGCACGATCACACTGCATTTATTTGGCCAAGCCTAATTTGTCTTCCTGATGCAAATGATCTAGTCTTTATTGCTGCTTATTATTACCCCAAACCCACCGAAGATGATTTAGCTGCACATAAGTTGAATAACAGTAGGTTGACTCACCTTAAGATTTTGAGATTTAATTTCTATCTCGAACAAAAGCTTCTGCCTTTAAGAACAAATCATTTCGTGTGAGCTACAGCAGTGGGAGGGGGTCCTTGAGCTACTGCTGCAAATCCCTGGTGAAGAAGATTAAACCCTCCGCCCATGTTGTTCTAGGGCCATGTGAAAGTGCCTGAGTGATTAACTCAAGTGTAGGCTTTAGTTCAGTCACCTCATAAAGAACTTTGTAAAGTGCCAAAGCTTTCCTAAGCTGCTTACCCTAGAAACACCCTTATTAGATTAGCTGCCTCCCGCATACTGTGGACCCTGAAGAATTTCTGAGGTAATCTGGGAAAAATCTGTATCCATGACTAATAATCCTACAGTGATCTAAACAGGCAGATTTGGGACAGTCCAGGTTGAAACACATCATCCGTAAATTGTGCCAATGAAGCTCTTTTTAAAATTTCTTAACAGTGTAGAATTATGTTGATATCCCTTTTTAAACCTGAGGAGGTGTATTGAGATGGGTGAATTTTATTAAGTCAACATACACTCTGATCCTAGAAGCAAATATGGCAATTTACTTATCTTGTGTCCTGTGTGTTCTTGGGGTGGTTTTATTATTGGAACAAATCAAGAATACACAAAATACTCATTTTGTTTGCCATAATCTTATACCAGTTAGGTATAATCACTCGACTTCCACTACATAAATCAACTACGTAAAGGGAAATACACAATTTTTTCTCCCTATTGATACTTTCCTTAAAATCTTAAAATCAGTGCACTTTCATTCATGTTGATAATTTATCACTTGATAAAATTACAATTGTCTTTCTCTCTAGCTTTTCTTTGGAACATAGTGACACTGTTTGTTTTTGGTGACTCTCTAGCCCGAATTACACATGCATGTGCACACATACGTACGTACAGACAAATAAAGAATGATTCTGGGTATTCCAAATATACTATGTGTAATTTTATATTTGAAAAATATTTTTGTGATATGATCTATTATTAAGACTATTTTTATTTAGACAAAAGAAAAGAAAAACATTTAGATAGGTGATGCCAAACTGAAAAAGATTATATATGTTATCATCATCTACCCACTTCATTATCTGATTAAAAGTTATATTGTAAAAGCTTTATAATCACTATCAAATGTGAATATTTTAAATCTAGAAAATAGAAAACATAACCTATAAAATAATCAGAAACAAATATAAATCTTTTTACAGGTGGAACTTGGCGTAGCCGTCTAATCAAAATTACCTTAAGCTGGCATGCTGGTAATATGGCAAGAAAATGTGTGCCTCTGATTTTCAAGGCCTGTTCAAATAAAAATTTTTAAATGAAGTTTATCCCTAGTTTTGTGTCAAAATAGGATCTTTCCTTTGTTTCCTAGTGACATTTTTTAGTTATAGCATTTATTGCATTTATGCCTTGAATTGCATTTAGTGGTGCTGCATATCTGATACTTCCAATTAAAAATCAAAATAATTAAGAGCAGGGATTCCTTCTTATTCATATTTGTACACTGTAACACTAAGCTTGGCTTTGTTGATATTAACTATGTCCCCATACTAAATTGTATTTTCTGGTGGTCAATCCTAGAAATATCTAAGTCCTTAAAAGTTTCTTTCTCATGGAAGTAAAACAAATTTTACTGTTGAAAAAACTGATTTTCTTGCTGACATACATCTAGCTGTTAACTAGAGGGTGTTATACTATTAAGTGAGATATGGCTCCACGAGATCCTCTTTGGGGAGAAATATGCACTCAGCTTTGGACACAGTGCATATAGATGATATTGTGAGAAGTGAGAACTGGAAATGTAGGTTTCTAAGTTACTGATATAAATTATGAAGTGTGACATTATTAGGAGGGTGGGGTTCACCTGCAGCGGTCAGCGTAGGAACAACATCATCCCCCTGGACGACTTCTCCAGCATTATCCCATCTCGACAATGCCTGAGGCCTGCAGTCCTGCTCTAGCAGCCTGTCCTGTCTCATTCCCCACTGTTCTGTTCCTGCTACAAATGCCACAGTCTGTCTTTCATCCCTTTTTAAAGGGAACTCCTAACTATTAACTATGTTTCCTTATTAAATTATATTATCTGGTGGTCAATCCTAGAAATATCTAAGTCCTTAAGACTTTCTCTGTCATGGCAATAAAACAAATTCTACTGTTGAAAAAATTGTTGTTTCCACATGTACCTGTCACACTGTTGTCGCTTGTCTTCCTGAATCAAGAAGTGAAAAGTGTGCGTTTTATTTTCAAAACCTTTCAATTACTCTGCTGTCAGCAAAATAAATCCAAACTTTTAATCAAAGCATTGAAGATTTCTGCTTATTTCTAGCTTCGTCGCCTACTCTGTTCTGTCACATATCCTCTGCTCTAGCTTTAATGAAGTCATCTCGTCTCAGAACTGCCACTGGCTTCCCTTCCTCTAAAAGTTTACTTACACCGTCCCTTCAAAATTGTGACTAACCTGATGGCTGCACACCCCAAGAGCATGTATATCAGTCTATTTTATTTTATACATAATTGTGTGAGTCTGTGTGTGTGTGTGTGTACACAAAACACTCCAGATTATAAACTTCTTGAGGACAATTATTGTCTTGATTTCTATTGATCTGTATGGTAATCAAAATATATTTTAATAAATATAAATGAATTCTTTATTGACTCTATAATTGGATATGGAGCTTTTGATAAAGTATATCTCTGAAATGAGTAATTTTTCTTAATAGGCAATCACAGACTTTTCTCCTTCTGTGTACAGCTGCAATTAGGTGTTATGGTAGAAAGAAAAAAATGTAAATAAATAATTTGTTTTTCTTGAAATGTTTTGCTTAAAGTTATATTATGCTATTTTAAATGGCTTTCCAAACCAAAGTTTCTCCCTCATTTTAAAAATTGTATTAGGGTCAAACAAGTATTTGGATAATTAAATTCACATTTTTCCATTTTTATTTCTACTGACTTCCTATTCATTCTTCACAGAATAGTAAGATCAGTATTTTTTAATATAAATATGATTGTATTAGTGTTCTGTTTTACCCTTAACACTGAAGACAAAGTACAAAGCTCCCATCACGGTGGGCAAAGGCCCACTTTCATTTCCAATTGCATCTCATCTATGCCACCTTCCCCCTTGCTACATGCAATCCAGTCCACTGTCATTTCAGTTTCTCTGACACTCAATCCTTGTCCAACTTAAGATCTTCAGATGTACCATTTTCTTGGCCTGAAATACTCTTTCCCTCACTGTCCATAGCTGATTTTTTCTCTGCAATTAAGTCTCAGCTTACATGAGGCCTCTGCAAAGAGGACCCTCAGCAAACCTACTTAAACAGGTGTCAAACATTCATCTTCATCGACATGCTAACATTTTTGTTTTCCTCCATCACTTTGGTCTATCTCCTCACTCCCCCACCTTGCAGATAACACGAGATGCTTCATGAGGCTTGAGGCTGTGCCTGTTTTGTTAACCATATATGCCTGGTGCAGAGCTCTGGGCCTAGGCTATTGCTAGGGAAAAATACATACATACACACACATGTATATATGCACATATGTGTCTGTATGTTTTACAGGTTGGTGCATAAGATCAGTACTCTACTTGAAAATTTGTAGAATGGAGAGGTATTCAAGTCATTCTTTGTAGCACTAGAGGCAAATATAGGGTGAGTTATAAGGTGATGATTATAGGGGTGCAGATACTGTCTTAATAAAAAGAAAAAATGTCATATCAATCAGAATTTCTAACAAATACTCTAAACTAATTAGATACTATAGGTTTCAAATATAAGTCAGATGCCTGCCTATTAGGGAAGTGGTGAAAGAGATTCCTGAATTTTAAAAGAGAGATAGAACTAGTGGCTTCTAAGTGTCCTTCCCAATCATATGATCCTATGACCTCCACATTTGTGTCACCTTCCTGAGCACCCCAAAGACCCTTCAATTCTATCAGAAAATATTTTTCTCTAACAGAATACTGAGCAAGAAGATGCTGTTTTAGGAAATACTTAAAACATCTTGATTCAAGGAGAATTAGACAGTGTGGAATAAATATTTTTTCTCTTAAAATTAATATTCGCTAGGTTTAAAGGTCAGATGGATGACTTGGTTTAAAAGTCCAGGTATAGGGCAGATAACTGTAGAACCTACAAATAAAATCACCAACGTTACTTTATAATTATGTCTTACAGAAGCACATACAATGAGTTCATTCAGTACTTAGGTTTCAGCCTAGGAACAAGCACCCTGATTGTATTTACAGCAATCTCAACACAAATAATTCTAGGAGAGGCAGTCAGGTGATTTCAGTTTATACGGGAGTCACATGCTTTGTATTTAATTAAGTATGTTTTGTATGGATGTAGTAAGCTATGAAGAATATTCATTTTGTGATGCTGTTTTGAAATAGTGAAACGTAAGCCATGGAAGGGATAAAAAACACATAACAGCTGTACATGTAAAATATGCAATCTACTCAATTAATTCTAAGATTCTGTCAGGAATTTTCACATTTCTTCAATATTTCTATATGCACAGTATTGTTTGGGTTCAGGTGATAGCTCTGAAGAAAAATCAAAGGAAAATACGTTCCTAGGAATTGCACAAAATATTCCACCCTAAAACAAGTAGTGCGTTCTATAAAACGATGTCACTATATGGAAACTATGGTTATATCTAAAATTATGTGATTACCAATGTAGATTAGTAAAAAAGTAGCAGAATATAGTGGCTATGAGTAAGGTCTTGGAGATAGGAAGCTGGGGTTTAAATATACACCCAATCTCTTAATAATGAAACAGTCTTTTGCAGATCAGCTACCAACTTTTCCTTTGTAAAGCATGATGAGTTTAGCAACTAATTCAAGGATTGCTGTGAGGATTATCAAACAGGAGCATAGTAACAAGATGCCTGGCCCGCATCAAGTGTACAGAAAAACTTGGCTATTTTTGAATACATTAAATTTCAATAGCCTTTAAAAAACATAAGATGATTGATTCTCTGATTTAATTGATTATTTATCTTGGTGTCAGGCTGTCTAAAATGCAGAATTACGGTGCTTGTCTGAACAAATCGAGTAAATATATCCTTTATACAAATTGTTTTTTTCAGTTCAGTGTATTTTGACATGTTTATTTAGCTCATTTTCTAGAAGAGCAAATCACTAAATAGGTAACTTTTTCTAATCACATGTGTGAATTCACATGTGGATTTAAATAAAAATTACTACTACAAAATATATAAATAACACATTTGTTTAATAGAATTATCCTTATATAATGCTGATAAAATATTCCTACCCACTAACAGGATCCACCACAATCCCTCTGGGATGGGACATTTCTCCCTCCAACAGGGTCTTCCGACTCTGAGCAGCTTTTTCCAGCCGGGCCACGTTGATGGTCTTCCGATAGCCGTCATTGGTCCAGTAAATGTTATTTCCGATCCAGTCCACAGCAATGCCCTCCACATTGTCCAGATCTGGAAACAGCAAGAACAAGAAGGGAACAGATTTTTCAATAGTGTTCACTGCTTATGTTCTACTTCATAAAAAGTTTAAGAAAGAAATGATTTCTTCATAGTGTGATTTGTGCAAATCTTATTCCACAAAACATTTTCAATTTTATTTTGAATGCCATTTTATGTGAATTACAGACCCTCTCTCAAAATATTTTAATTGAAACAGTAACCTGCAGGGGGGAAAATAAAATATAAGTGATGAGAGCAAAAAAGGGTGAAGAATAAATTCTCAGAACAAAAATAGAGTGATACAGGCTTTTCAGGAAAAAAAAAAATCAAGTAACATGAACCAGTAATATGTTCCAAAAGTAAGCGTGCTGACACTTGAAATATATAATTTGAGTAATCGAAGCAATATGAATGTCTTTTTGCCAAGAAATAAGAGGGTTCACCGGAAACACACCTTTGAAAGCCCAGAACAGGCTTTCATCGTGGGACTGTATGGACAGTGACTCGCAGAAAACACTGAAATACCTCTGCATATTCCAGATGTTTTTAAAAGGACACGAGCGCAAGCTTCTGTAAGATATAGGCACTAATAATTCAAAGGAATATTATAAATACGTAATCTTATGAGTTCACCTAAGTCAAACATTTTACAGAAGGGGAAACTCTAACCCTTTAAAAGTGAATGTTTATACCCTGTGTTATCACACAAGAGGTGGTAGAACTGAGATAAAAATCCAAGTCAGGTCATCCCCAACGTAGATCCTGGAAACTGCACTGCTCCTACGGTGAGTCCTGTCCTCGCTTTTTGCCATTTTGTGAACTACCATCCAAAGTTTCCACAACATCATCACGACAGTTCCATCCCTCTACTGGTGAGAAATTACTGTGAACTCCTTCACTTGCAAACCCAGTGGCGCCCTTCCTCCCGGGTGTGTGGCAGAGAACTGGAACTTACTGGACAAAGCAGGAGGCAGGAGAGGTACAGCGGAGACCGAGCCCGCACGCCCACACTACCGGGGGCTACGCGGCATTCCCTCATATGCAGGTGTAATCAATACTTGCTACTATCAGATTCTTTTTAAAACTATGTTTTTATTAATTTTAGAGAGAGAGGAAGGGAGAGGGAAAGCGAGAGAGACACCGATGAGAAAGAAACATCAATCTGCTGCTTCCTGCACACCCCCTACTGGGGATCCGGCCCCCAACCTGGGCAACCGGATTGGGAATCGAACCAGGGACCTCTTGGGTCATGAGTTGGCACTCGACCACTGGGCAACACCAGCTGGGCACTATTATCATATTCTTGAATCACAGCCCCTCTGACCTTGGAAAATAATTTTTTTTTTTTATGACCTTTCCTGCTAATCAGTATGTGTCCTGACTCAAAATGACTAATACAACATGTGATTTGATCTAACTGAAAATCTCATTATAGTGAATCAGATATGTTCTCAATTTCACTAAGCTATCTGCTTCATTACCAGCCAATATGAGTAATTTTCACAGGTTAATTGTGCCTATGCGTTTAAAAAGTTTAATTTTGTCTTTTCTTTATTGACATTTAATTTTATGAGCACTTTCCTGCTCTGGCATAATGAAAAGAGAGTAATAGTTTGCTTTTTTTCTGTTTATCAGAGTCTGTGGCTGATTTTTATCTTGTCAGTTGGTTTTCAAAAATTGTATTACATTTGAATTCTACTCCAGCATGGAAGCTTCCTTCCTCAATAACCTTCTTATTTTTAAAACTTTTCCGTTTGACATCTGACTTGAGGCTTTTTATTTTTTTTCATATTAAGAAGTTGCAATAGTATCTGGATCACAATTTTGTTTCTGACACTTGGGTAAGCAACTCAGTCACTTTGATAGTTTTTCTAGCTGTAAAGTGAGAATAATAGCACCTACTCTGTAGTGTGGCAACAAAGGGTAAATTAGCTACTGCATGTAAAGCAGTTGGCATACTGCCTGCAACACGGTAAATTTTCAATGTTAATTTTTAGTAATTTATCAGGTAAAAAAAAAAGCCCTTTTCAGTAATATTTCCTTACATTTTGACCAGTGACCAACTTTAACTAGAAATTGTATATGCAGAGTCAGTTGTGGATAAATACTAAGCGCGGAATGGCACTGAATGCTAAAGAGCAGAGCTTGGGTGGATTCTGCCTTAACTGGGTTGTTTGTGCTGACTTTGAAAAACACATGCTTGAACAGCATAATGTAGTAGTTAGGATCCATGTTCTGGAGTCACACTGCCCAGGCCCTGCCACTCACTTCGCTATTTCTCTGAGTGAGCTCCTTAGCCTTTCATTCTTCAGTTTCCTGATCTTGAAAATAGGTGTAATGTTTCTTTACTAGCCTAAAGATATACATGACCATTCAAATACAAGAAAGTTGTCTGATAAAGAGAAACTTGCTAGAGTAGATTTCTTTGATACCTTTGGGTTGTGTTCAAGTATTCTACTTTAAAAATGCATAGCAATGTTTTGAGGATTAAATAAATTAATGTATGTAACATTCTTAAACAGGTTTGGCACATAGTAAATATTATATAAATATTGCAATTATATTATTATTAGAATAACCTTTCTTTTAGCTATCTATCTAGTCTATTAAGATAGCAATGAAGCAATTAGCCTAGAGAGTTTTTTAACATTGCTATTTTTATGTCTGTTTTGGTGGTGGTTTTTTTATTCTGTTCTGGGAAGAATAAAACTGAATACAAATTTTAAAGAAACTCCTAAAAGAGTCTATGTGGAAATATGGAACATTTTCAAGCTATGGCTAACAGATCAAGGCATAATTTTCATTCTTATATTTGTAGGACAAAGCCTGACAACCAATGCATCTTTCTCAACAAATTATACATTGATAAGGGAAGTGGTCTGCTTCCATAGCATATGGTATCTGCCTTTCATCAATTTATAACTTAGGCAGAAAGCAGAGGCATATAGAGAATTGGCTTTATGCACATTTAATTTTTATTCAGAGAGGTTTGGTTGGGGCCTGCCTGAGACTGGCTCATACAAACTCTATGGCCAACACCCTTCAACAAAGTAATCAAGACGTGAAATTTCATGGCACTCCATTTTCATAGAAGCATCCTGGTGGTCTTAGTTTTGTGAAGGTTAATAAGCTGTCTATACAGAGTAATCCACAAGTCTTGATGCTTTACGGTAGAATTTGATTAATGTAAGGAATTAGTTGGAAATTATACCTCGCAACGGCCATGATAAAATCACAGTGCCTGCGCTTTTCTAAGGTATCCAAGTTTTCCTGTCCTTAGTTTAAACATTATTTTTCTGAGCTGGAATGAAGTATTAGGAAAGTACCTGCATGGGTGCAGGGTATGGGCGCATGCCTGAAATAACTGGATATGCAGTGTGCATGTAGACATGCCTGGGGCCAGGGTTGTGGTGCCTGGACTCTGAGTCAGCGCTTGGACAACTCTCCTGCCTCATTTTCATGTAGTTCAATCAACACAGATTCCCTCTGTGCATTTCCATGTGGACTGAGGCATCACAGCTCCTAAGGATCTGACATGAGTGAATTAAGCAGATTTACCTAATAGTGTGGCAGTAAAATTTCTCCACTGAATTTTTGATCTCCTAAGTTTACAGAAGGCTTTTGTCAGACTAAAGTTTTCTGTATCATCTGTCCCAAAAGCCAGCTGAGACTGATGTTCTTATCTTCGTTTTCATTCCAGGCCCCTTCTGCGTTCAGCAATTAGGTCAGAGAGGGTGAATACACAAGCTACTCTCAATTAGAACCAAACGCTTTGCTGCCATATTTAAAGAGATACATAAAGTGCATACAAGGGTCTTATTTTCCAGATGAGCAGAATATATTAAAACATAACGGTTTCCTTCTATTATCAAAAGCATATGGTCAGTTGCGATTTGGGGGAAGGTAATACAGATCGTCTATGACATTCAGATATTTCACCTTCGATGCAGTGATGAGCATTTGTAAGAGTAAAGGGAGTCCCACAGCATGCATTATAGTCGCTGATAAAATAACCTAAAGTAATGATGAAAATGAAAGATTTCAAGAACTGTTAAGAACTGAGATCTTACCCGACTTTCAAGCCAACAAATTAGCCCAATTATAGTTTCATGGAGGATGATAGACCATGCAAGATATGGAGGTCAGCTATAAAAGACTTTATTACTCATGGCACAGCAAGCAGAATAGTTATCAGGAGATTTGTGTCCATTCCCTTTACTCCGAGTCCCAAGAAAGTGACTAAGATGGGCCCGTGTGGATGCCTTCACAAAGTGAGTTGTATTACAGCAAATAATTCTGAACTTAGGAAACTCAAGTCTTTTATAATGGGCAATAAGCAGGCCTGCCCTTTGCACTGGAGAGATATCCATTTCTTTTTCCAAAGCTCTTTTCTATACTAACATCCTTGCAATGATGTTAACTTCAGAATAAAAGGCAATAAGTGCCTCACTTTAAGACATGCAGAAATGTGAGGGATTCCTGGAGAATTGTCACCTCTGGAAAAGTCCAGAAGAGTCATAATTTGATAGTCTTTAATAAAGGAAGATAGATAGAACAAACAAGTTAGTGTGCAAATATGACCTCAAATTATAATCCTTTCTGGGTTCCAGGCTATTGCTCGTATTGGCATTTGCTATTGATTCACACCGTAAAGCATGTTGTTCAGTGAGTCATGTGTAATGGTTAATTTAATGAATCAATTTGGCTAGGCCACGGAGCACAGATATTTGGGTAAGCATCAGTCTGGATATTTCTGGGAAGGTATTTTTAGACAATATTAACATTTAAATCAGTACACTTTGAATAAAGCAGATTACTCTCCATAATGAGGGTTGGTCTCATTCAATCAGTTGAAGGCTTTAAGAGAAAACAGACTGAGGTTCCCTGAGGAAGAGGGGGTTTGGCTTCTAGACTGTCTGTAAACTTGAGTTACAAAATCACTGTTTCCCTGGGTCTACCACTTGCTGACCTATCTGCAGATGGACTTCCCATGACCCACAATTGTGAGCCAATTCTTTAAAATATATCTCTGTTTCTGTCTGTACACATCCTATTAGATCTGTTTTTCTGAAGAACCCTGACTAATACACCATAGCCATTCCTGTAATTTGAAAATGATTTTGTTGAGTGCTTTGGGCAGAAGAGGCCCACTTTCATATTCTTTTCAGATGAACACTGCAATGAATATACTATGGAGGGCAGAATAGCTTCCAATTTAAGGAAGCTCCTAAGGATATGCAATGTGTATATTGCTAATTTGACAATAACCCACTACAAATTCTTGGATACAATCAGAGCTGTACTGTAAATATTTTTAAATGTTTTTATTTTCTGTATATTATGATGTTTTGACATGTTTTAAAAACACCTTTCCACCAGGACACGGTGGGGGTCTGGGAGGCCAACCCTCCTAGGACTAGCTAATTCTTAAGGACAACAATGGGTCCATCCAGGAACATGCCTTTGATTTGCAAACTAAGCATTCCAGAGTCCTGTTCCCCGGGAAGCATTATTTCTCTGCATTAATCGTTCCAGACCCAGGTACCAGCCAACTAGTGAGCACCCCTAGAATTTAAAGCCCAATGGAATTATTCAAACCAGCCAAACCTAACTTGCTGATCCTGTCCTGCCTTGTTTTTTCCTTTAGAAACTTTAGTAAAGACTGTGGCTCAGTGTTTTCCCTTCACTTTTTGCTTCTGCTTCCTGACCTACTAGTTGCCTTTCTCAGGTGCTCCCGTGGTATCTGCTGTGCCTTTCATTTCTGGGGCCTGTGAATATAATAAGTTCTGTTTTCCTGAGCCTTCCTATACATCCTCTGTGGCCACACTTGTCTAACCATCTCATGAGAAAATACAAAATATGAGTCCTCAAATTATAAGTGGGGGAAAATAAAGCAATTTCCATTAACTCCCTTTTCCTACCCGATTCCGCCTACTTACTAAGGGAGAAAAGAACAACAATGGCTTGAAGGAAAAATATCACAGCAGCTACTCTTAAATATTCTTTTTAGTCCTGTGAAGTAGGTTAGGATTTATTAAAACACAACGCTTTGGAACTTCCTTTAGTACTAAAGTGCTCAGTCTCTTTCATATTAGATGAAAAGGCAACTCTGTTAGAAATCACTTTTTATTGGTATCACTTTTTATTGTGTTTTCTCATACACTTCATATTTTGCACTTCATCACTTAAACATTCAAACAGTTGCATCACTTCAATTGATAATTTTCACTGAGCTTTTTAATAAAGGTTGCAGCACACACTTTGCTTAGGCATCATGTTTAGTGATATATACTGGTCGTTAAATTTCAAGCTTAGCTTAAAAGCCAGAGGCTATAAATCTTCATTGTTTATCATTACCGTGGCAGAGAACAAATGTGTCGTCTCATGTGGCCATCCTGCTAGAGTTTACCTTACTGTCCTGCATTAAGCAAAAGTATGCTTGTTTCAGACTCACATTAATACCCAGAGAGGAAAAAAATAGTTAAAATGCAAGTGTGGGTGATGGGTAAATGTAGTAAAGCAAATAAAGTCCTTAATAGTAATTTATCCCAAAAAACCCTCCTATAGAGATGCACAGTCACTGCACATTTGGGTCCACTGGTAGCCTTACAAACTTAAGCAGTGAGCCAGGGAAAGGTTTAATAATAAAACTAGGCAGAAAGTTGGCTATAAAGTTAGTATTTTAGAGAAAAAAGGAAGCTAAAGAATCATATAGTCTCATGTCTGCATTCTACAAATAATGAAATGAAGCCCCAGAAAAATGAAATGATTCACAAGGATCCACATTTAGTGAGTAGTCAATATAAGACTGGAAAGCTGACACATGTTCCAATCTACGTATCTACTTTATGTTAAAGTTTGATCTCTAGAACTGCAAAAGAATAAATCATAAACAGTAGTAAGAGTCAAAGAAAGTTAATAAAGGCAGTGACTCATTAGAAGGAAAGAGTGGGACAAAGAAGAGGGAAAGGGATTGGAGATAAATTAGATCACTGACTGGAATAAGAATTTATTATTCCCAATAAACTATAGCTTTATTTTCTTACCAAAATATATGTAATGGCTGACAATGTAGAGATTCAACAAATGTGTATATGAAAGCAAGTCAAATAATAAAAGCCAATATAAGGAAACACTGAGGTACTGTTTTAAGAACATGCAAGAGACTGAAAGACAAAACCACTAAATTCATTATAAAAAAAGCTAGTAGAATTTGAGAAAGGTCTTTAGTTAATAGTATTATATCAACATTAATTTTCTGGTTTCAGTTACTGTGGTACTGTAAAGTAAGATGTTATTATTAGGGAAAATGGTGTGGGGATATATAGAAACTCTCTGTACTATTTTGAAAATATTCTACAAGGCTAAATAAAAGCAGTTCAAATTAATTTTTTAAATTGTAATTTAATAAACTATTGAATTATTTGGAAATGCATTATTTTTAATATACAGAAGATGACAAAGGTTAGATGTAGCATAATCTGTAGGAAAAGGGGAGATGGTCAAAATATTGTTATTAATGCTACGGTTTGTAATAATTTTGGTGCAGTAAGCTAAATGAATCCTCACAAATTTCACAGCAAAACTATAAAGATAATTAGTGCAGAACAAGTCATCTAAATAAGTATTCAGCACAAAACCATTCAAGATAGATATACAATTATGAAAAAAAAAAAAAAACACAACATAATTTGAAGCTATGCAAGAAAATGAGATGTTTATTTAGAGTGCCAGGGAAAGTATATTAAGACAGAAATGTTTTAGGTGGGTTAAAAAAAATCACAATTAGTTTTTTAAGTTAAAAAATGTTGTAGACCTTCACATGAATCATGAGAGTATGTAAAAGTTTACAAGATTCCTAAAAAATCATCAGGGAAGCACATTATAAGAAAAAAATCAGTAAATGCCAATATAACTTCAGATCATCAAAACTAATAGTTGATCTTGCTTCTTATTTTAGAACAAAAAAAGAATCATGCTTCAGTCAATCTTAGCCTTATTCCATCGGTTTAATTACTTTTTTAAGGTAACAGCAGCCAAAAGAAAGGACCCATTCATCCATTCAGTGAATATTGGTTGTATCGCTACTGTATGCCAGGTGCTGTTCTAGGCACTAAGGATCTGTCAATGAATGAAACAAACAAAAGCCTCTGAAATCTCAAAGCTTATATTCTTGTAGCCAGACAACAAACAAGCAAAACGTACCTAGGACAGGTACTAAAAAGAAAACGTAACCAGAGACAGGGGATAAAGATTCAGGCCTGGAATACGGAATATGTGTAGATGTAGAACTTTAGATGGGGTGACCAGGAAGGACTAACTGAAGGGGGTGGCCTGTAAGCGAAGACCTCTGTGAGGTAAAGGAGAGAGGCATGGGGACATGTGGTGGGACAGTGGTCCAGGCACAGGAGCAAAGCCTGCAAACGCCTGCACTGGGACCATCCCTGGGTGTTACGGGCATGACAAAGACAATGTTGGAGTCACAGGGATATTACAGGTTATATAGCAGAAAAACAACTTAAATGAACAGTATGTTTTTTCCTTATGAATTTAAAAGTCCTTACAGGGAACACTGAGTTGATTACATGTAAAAATCCATCCTCGTGAACAATAGAGATTAGTGAGTTCTTATGACGTGTGCTAGTTTTCGAGGGTCTTATCTGTCAGTATTGAGAGAGACAGGCCCCATTGGACCTTCCTGAGTGTGCTGAACTGTGAGACAAGTATCCTCTCATTTTAAAGCTTCTATAGCTAGTCACATAGGTAACTAAGTGAAGGGCACTACTGGGTGACTGCTGTGTAACTGTTCGCTCTACGAGGCAGGAAGACTTGTGTCTTCACTTCTTGCAAAGCCAAAAGAATATTTAATCGGCTACATAAATCTCTATTCTCCCTGTAAAATTCATCTCTCCTCTAAACTTGCTTAGTGCTGTATTATTAGTACTATGTCCACATCTCATTCCTGACACTTACCTCTTACCACCTTGTTAAATTTACTGACATGTATCCACATTTCCATTATTTCTATGGAATATGAGGGCAAGAGGGAAGTATAATTCATCCTGGAAATTCTTGGTAGGGATCAGTATTAAATACTTGAAAAACATGTGTAAAATAAAAAATAAATGAATGAACGAATGTAAGCACAATAGATTTGGGTGAAGAAAAGAACAGAGTTCAGATGTGTGGCTAGCTTACTCACTCCAAAATACCAATGAATAATACTCTTCTGTTATTTCAATATTATTCTGATATTTTCATAGAGCACTAAATACTTAGAAGAAAAAGTAAATCCTTAGTTTAACTACTTGATTATGAAATCTATTCAAATATTTATAATTATAGAAAACATTTTTTTTTTTTTTTATGGATACCACCTACTAATCAAACAAATCAGAGAAAATCACATATGAGCATTGCCAGATTTTCACCTGGAGACATATCACGCAATCAGGCTAAACATATATCACACCACACTGTTTGATGTATGACATCACTATTTTCAGGGGCATCAAAAGCAAAACTTGGATAGTGTTTAACCTAAATGAATAGCCTGGATGATAAAATGTTATTACTTGAAAAGTACTATGCAATGTAGAAAGTCAATAAAAAATAAAATATTTTCTTTCCTTGCCATCTTAATGTTGAAAGTGCTAGGGAATTTAGAATGTCAGTGATGTAAAGATAGGTAAATTATATTCAATAAACAATAAGATGAAATGTGATAATCATGTAAAGTGTTTGCCTGGCATATATATTGTAAGCACTCACTGTGGTTTTTTTCTTTTTTTTGTTTTGTTTTACAGACAAAAGATACTGGTGGCTTTATTTATACAAGTTTTGTTTTTTAAAACTGTTATCCAATTTAACACTTACTGTGTGCTTACTATCTGCATGGAACTGTTAGAAAGATGAACAAGACATGGCGCTGTCAAAGACTTTTTAAAAATTACAATTTATATTTAATATTATTTTGTATTAATATCAGGTGTACAGCACAGTGGTCAGGCAATCATACACTTCAGAAAGTGCTCCCCTGATATTTCCAGTACCCACCTGGCACCGTACACAGTTATTGTAATATTATTGACTATATTGCCCATGCTGTACTTTACATCCCCATGAGTATGATGTAACTACCAATTTCTACTTATTCCCTTCACTTTTCTTTCATTCAGTCCCTCAACTCCTCTCCCCTCTGGCAGCCACCAGTCTGTTCTCTGTATCTATGATTGTGTTTCAGTTTTGTGTGTTCATTTATTTTGTTCTTTAGATTCCATGTGTAGGTGAAATCATATGGTATTTATCTTTCTCTGACTGGCTTCTTTCACTTAGCATAATATCCTATAGGTCTGTTTGGAGAGCTATATATAATGGCAAATATATATATAATATTTATATATAACATATATTATGAGGAAACAAAAATTATAAGTGTCATCAAATTACAGAATCAAAGAGCATTACTCAGTTGCCTGAGATTGATGGTTTCAATAATTTAAATTCTCTACTCAATATTTTAAATGTTTGCCTCAATATTTTGCCTTTAATTTTTTGTAAAAAAAAGTGAATTGTGAGACAAAATCGGTCTTCCTTTTGCTCCATTTTAATTTTATAATCCTTGATGTAGCTGCAAAGTAAAATGCTATATAGAACTTGTCAAAATAAAGTATGTGTAAGTAACAAAAAAAGACACTAAAGCTATTTTTTTGATAGCTAACTAAGTCATGATTGAAAGTAGATAGATGTTTGTGAAGATATAAGAGGGGAAAAATTGTAGCACAACTAGCCTGCAATGATTAGTCACACATTTATTAACAAAAAGCCCTCATGTAAATATAAAAGGAAGGCATTTATGGTATCAATAAATATTTTGGGGAGGGGATTAGCAGGAAAAAAAATAAAGTTAGAATTTTACTTCAGAAAGATTAGAAAAGTATAGCTTAAAGTGCACAAGAAATATAAAATTTTGAGTACAATTCACAGCCATTTTTTAATAGAACAGAAGAATATCAGTTAATTCAGCCATTTTGGTTAGAAAAAAATAAAAAGATCTATTACTAATTTGATTGATATTTAATCCAAGATTTTAGACTCTAAAATAGTCAAATGTATCTGGCAAAGGTTGTAATTAAATCAATCTGTGATAGAGCAAGTATGGAATGTGTGTGTGTGTGTGTGTGCCTGTGTGTGTGTATATACATATATATGTATATATATGTATATATATATGTGTGTGTATATATATGTGTATATGTGTGTGTGTGTGTATATACATGTACACATACACATTTCACTCCTGACTAGGTGCTCTAGGTTCCTTTTGCAAGATCACACTCCCCATAACCCAACTTGTTCAACTGACAAATCATGGCTATAGTACCCCAAAGTAACATGATTTTCTCTAGAACATACATAAAATAGTATAAGAAATAACAATTAACAGGAATACTTTAGTGACTTGTGATACACATTTAAGAAGCAATCTTTATTCATCTTGACAGCCAGTGTCAGTTGGGGACTAGAAAAAAAAAATTATGTACACCTTTTCTATATTTTGTGATTCTGGAGAATTTGGATTGGAAACCTAGCTCAGATAATATTGTTCACTGAAGAGAAATAGAGCAGTTTAGAAAATATGCCACATCTGGCTTTCCTCACACTTACAAACATAAATGATAGGAAAAGAAACATCCGAGTAGTTACAATTGGAGAAAAGGGTAAGAGGATGGATGCTTTTCCACTTGATGTTTAGTGATGGTGCTGTCAAGGAGTCTCAAGAGCTTTTTGTGTGCTTTTATGTCATTTTTTGTTTGTTTTTATACAATTCTTTGTTTTGAAAGGCTCAATTCTAAATCTAGCAAAAGTCTTTATTTTAAAATGTTTAAAATAAAAATTAAGACTCTAGATGATATTAAAATCAGATAATAAAACCCCCAAAAATTAGGGGCATAAAGGTGAGTGAAAATACTATTTGTTGCCACCTATATGTTTAAATGAATTTCAAAATAGTCTTGTTGTTTTTCTTATATCTTGTTTCTAGGTATCATTGGACCGTAGCCTAATGTCTATTAGAACATCTCTCAATTTGGTTGATGATTCTTGCCGAATCACAAGCAATAGTAACTCCCTGTGACATTTGTAATGGAATGTGAAAATTAAAGCTTTGATTACAAGTCAAAATTATGGAGGGAAATTATATTGAATTAAGTGTGAGAATAAAAAAGTCCTCATATTTTACAATCAACTTGATCAGAATTGTTTCCACAACTCATGGATGCCTCAACCATATCAATAGTGTAAAGGAGAGAGAATGAAAAGAGGGAAGAATTTTAGGAGATTTCTTTGGAGAGCGATGTTGCTGTCCTGTAAGTCTCTAGCCCATATCCCTTAAACTCCTAAGGTGGTAGGAAAGAGAGAATGGAGGGATACTTTTCATTTAAACTCTAGTGATGGAGCTTCCATGGGACCTCAAAGAGATCTTTAAATTGAGTTCTCTACAGTTTGTTTCTCCTAATGCACGAAACCTTTGAGAAAGTCTCACACCTGAAAAAGAAAAAGTGGACTCTGGTGGCAGAATAGTCATGGTTGATTTGCACTATTTCTCTATTCTCATAGTGTATTGGGACAGAATATTTGCAAATAATTTTGTGGACCAAATTTGGATCACACAGGAGAAAATGCTGGCATAGGGATGCTTTCAGTCCAGCACAACAATGTTGTAAAGCTGGGTACAGAGACTCAAACAATAAGAGGATGCATATAAACTGATTATTTGGGGATGCAAAGCTACAGCATAGAGTTTCAGGTACCTTGACTAAGGGAAATGAAATTAAAGAGATCCAGCAGAAAAACCTCCAAAATGCTTGCACATGCACACATGTGGCGACACACACAAATCCACAGCCCTCAAGAGAGTACATTTTAAAGATTGTCAGGCTCAGAGAAAGGCCACTTTATAATGGGACCAGTTCATACAAGACCCTCGCTTTCTCAGTATGACTCCTTGCCACTCTCAACCCTCTTACCTCTTTCCATTGATACTGAGAAGTGAGTGGGCACTGGAGTTGACTAGCGAGCTGGGAGGGGTGGCAAGAAAAATAAATGCAAAGCAGAGGAAGAGATTCAACCAACTTTTCCGTCTCTTCCTTTTCTAGGCTTCTAGCTAAAAGGCAACAGAAGTGGGGGATGGGGAAGATTTGATAATATATTAAATTTAGAATTGGAATCTAAATGTATATATATAGTGGATTGACCATTCTAGTTACTAAATTAAGGTGTGTTTCTAATTGTGAGAGGAGAGAATTGGAATTTGACCAGGTTTTGATATGGGGGAGGAAAGCTTACTCCACTGAATAAATTTTTAAAGTCAGTGAAAGGCAAACATAAAGTTTGTTTTATGTAGGTCAGACTCACATTTTTCAGTATATGTGTGACACAGGCAATGATTATTGGCACTCCCTTAAAATCCTCTCATAATGGCTAGTTTCATGGGAACTTGCTCAGTTTACATTGTGGATGTTATCTGGCCCCACTATTTGAGCTAAAATTTTCTACTTAAAATACCAACAGCAATGTCAGCCAAACATGATTTATGAAATTTTTTTTTAATCAAAAATTTGTATTAACTTTGCAACAGTACAATTATAGCCAATGTTCACAAGAATAGTCCTATGTGAATAAAGGATTCCCAAGTGAATTCTGAAGTAACAGATAAAAATCACATAATGCTAAGAATAATTAAGCACCTGGGTTGACTTTATTTCTTTTATTTTAATTCATGCTGAAAAATGGCAATTTGTATAAAGTGTACAAAAAATTCTACCAATCAGAATATTTATTAATATAAAGTTATATTTGTAATAACCCTTCAATGGTACTTTGGGGATCACCAGGTATTTTCATGTTGTCTCTTTTGACCTTATGAACAATTTAACAATAACAAGATAATGATATTTTTTATGGAAGTTTCTAGAGCTATCCTGAACTTGTGTGTGCATGTGTGTGTGTATGTTTGTGTAGTATGATGTGTATGTCAATGCATGTATGTGAGTATGTATGCCTATGTTGGATGAAAACAAATAGGGGAAAATTGTCGTCTTTATGTTTACTAAACTCCATCAACCACATGTCTAATTTTATTTCTTATGACAATATATTTCGGAACCCAGATTTCAATCTTCTTATTTCCCTGTCAAGGTTTCAGACAAAAATACATACACTGGCTTAAAGTTTTTAAAAATGTCTCATATATTTTATGAGAAACACTAAAAATTATGAGAAATATCTATATACAAATTGACCATAAAATGGAACCCATGTTTTCAGGATGCCAATTTCCAGTAAATTTCGGTAAAACATCTTATTGATAGTCAACCAGAGTCAGCACGTGCAAATAGGCCATATAACCTTGCTACTCAGCAGTATAATGTCCACTGGATTCTCAAGAGCTGCAAACACAAATCTCTTCTCAACAGTTTTAATTAGGAAATGTCTCATGAGTGACAGATGTATTCACTATTTCCTTTAATGGTTTATCAGAGTCTACATTTTTGAGTCTTAGCCTTTTCTTTATGATAAAGTTCAGAATTAAATCAGAAAAAACAAGATTGCTATTCACATGTAATCTAATAGCAGAGTAAAAGCTCGTTCTTAATTTTAAAATGTTTTGCAGGGAATAATTACTAAATAAGTTGCTAGTGATAGCTCATCATGTTTGTTTAATCACTGTCAAATTCGATCTTTGTGAGACACTAGACATTACTATTGAGTTATACGATGGTGAAGTCATTGAAATCTTAAAACAAATGGCAATCTCTAGATTCAGGAAATAATATTACTCTGAAGTGAGTAGCTGTCCTAGAATCAATTAGAGGTCTGGAAATATTTCTGGAGTTCAAAAGTGGGTCTTAAATTGGTAGTTGTGTGTGTGTGTGTGTGTTTGTGTTGGTGGTAGTGAGAGTTCTAAGTATTATGATGATGAATTATCAGATAGCAATTTATGGCCTGAATACAATACCATACATTTCAACACATAATTGGAGAAACTGTTGAATTCTAAAATCCATGGGGGAAATAGGGAAATGCTGGGGATGGAACTGAGATGAAGAATAGGGGCAATCCTTCAGGTGCTGGAGAAGCAACCAGATAAATATGGTTTTACCCTTTGATAGTATATCAACAAATTAACTTTAAACATGCTCTTTGAATAATATATTTGCATTGAAAGACTGCTTCCCCTTCCTCGTGGCTGTACTTCTGTTCATAATATCAAAATGGGAGCATATCTTGCATCCTGTCCAAAGATATTGTTTTCTCCTGTAATATTCCTTTAGTTGAAGGAAGATTCTGAGATTTGGAAAGGTGTACCTGCTCCAGATCTCAATCAGATTGAACCCAACCCAAGAGGTACATAAAGTCAGTAAAGCAAAATCGTTTAGGGCACAGGCTTAACCATTGGTGACCTCATGTCTCCAATTTAATTATGGGATCCATTGAAACTACAGCTTTTCGGTGGTAGCTGCAGGCATTAATAACTTTCAAACCCAGAAAAAATCTGTGAGTGCTATTTTAAAATACTTTTAAAGATATGAAATGATATGTAGAAGCATTTTCACATGCCTTCTATTTGGATATATGTATCCCAGAAGAATTAACTTATACAGTTTAAAAACAAGTAATGTACTAATAGACTATATACATGATAAATTGCATAGTAAGCTATCATTTTTATGTTTTTACCCTTCTGCTGAAAATTATGATTCATACTACAGTGAAAAATGAATTGTGGACAAGACCCCCAAGAAGATAAAATGAATTCAGTCTTATAAAGAACATCTACCTTCTTCTCTTACAGAGCATAGCAATTATACCTGGCAAAAATGGCTTATTTAAATTCCCTAATCATCTTGAATAAATTTCCTTCCTGTTGATATCTTCTTTTACTTTGCACCATAGTATCCTACTTTATTTTCTTTGTAGCACTTATCATTATCTTGCTCATTTATGTGTTTATTTATCTGCCTCCCACTATTTGGATATTAACTATATACAAACCTTGGTCCTATTTATTACAGCATTCCTATTACCCAGAACAGCATCTGGCCCAGAGAAAGCATCCAGTGAATATTTATTGACTGGACAAAGAAATAATTCAAATAATTTTTTAAAAAGTATAAATTTTACAAAAATTTTGGCAAAAATTCTAGAGACTAAAAAAATACAGACTGGTAAATGTTTTGTTTTTATAGAAGTCTATGTTTATTAAATCCTAATATGTTTTAATTTCATCAATAATTTCAGTAATTATTGAGATATGTAAGCACCTCAAATGGACAATTTTCCTTTCTCGTTTATTTAACTACTATTTAAGCTCACAAGACTGCACCAAGACTATGGAATCTACCACATTTAGGTGGTTTTCAATAAACCTCTGAGACAAAAAAATAAAAGTAAAATAAATCACAGAATGAATAAAGATGGGTTTTTTATTAAAATGATGTTGTGTGGTTTTTTTTTTTCTTTACAGAAAAAACCTGAGCTCAAATAGATGTCCAAGATATTTGTTTTATTTACAAACAAAATCTTTATAGCCTTGTACTTCAAACTACACAAATTTACCTAAGACTGAGAATTTCTACCAAGCTTAAAGAATCATTTGTCAAACCAAGCATTGCCTCTCAGTCTTCAGGTTGGACTGTAGACACTTCAGCTAAATGAGTGAATACACAGAGAAGTTGATCTTTCTGATCCCAAGAATCACAAATTGTCATTTGCCAAATGTAGTTTCTCTTTTGACATGTTAATGTTTACCACTATTCTCCTTACTGGTAAGAAAAAAGATAAACTAAAAAAAAAATACATTAATGTCCCTTGTATAAGAATATCAAAATGCTACTTTATTTCATGTGTGGAAGTCTACAAAATGTTCTCATAACCTTCATACTGACAAAGCAAAACTATACAAATGTGCCTGGGAGTCAAGCAGCTATTAAAGCTGAACTCTGTTGCTCTGGTGGAGTTCAAAAGGCCACCCATGTCACTGATAAGATATGGTTGTCAGAGTTAGAATTATTAGCCAGACCATTCAGACACAACACTGGAATTGACACTTTTTAAAATGAAGCCAAGGATTCTTTACACTATATTTCAGTCCCTCTTGAAAGTGTCTAAGTCAAAATGAGAGCAATCCAAACGTATCTACTACTTAGAATGCACAAGTTCATTGTCCTAAAATTGTCAAGTCCTTATCATCTGGTATCACATCACAGAGAAAAGTAGACAGGTAGCCTCTGCCTTGTCCAATTTTAAGTAAAAATCTTTACTCTAATAGGACAAAAAAAGACAAAAACAGGAGTGTTTTTTTCATTTTAGCACTTCATTTGTCACTTGTGGAAACTGTACTTTTTATCATTAAAGGTTTGACTTAAATTGGACCTGAGGTGAATGAAAAACCTTTTGATGCTGGCCCCATTCCTTTAAAAGGGAGCAGACCACCATTCGTTACCTATCATGCTGTAAATAATGTTAGTCTGTCTCTGCTTTTATTTTCTCTCCTTCCCTCTGATTTACTCTGCCCTCCACTACCAGATTGATGCTCCCTAAATATCATTTGATTCACATTACTCTTTGGCTTAAAGGTATTTCCTGTCTCTTAACCCTTCGGGATTTTTATCCCAGATCTTTCATTTCACACTTAAGGTCTATTATTTCACCACCTTTCACTTTTCACATCTACTCTGTCACTATTACCTGTACACCTCCCGTAATAATCCACTTAATGTTCTCCCCATGCCCTTTCTGGAGAATGTGCTTTTGTTTTGTTTCATGGGATAACCTCTCCTCCTCCTTAACATTATTCCGTTAAGATCTAGTCAAAGTACCACTTACTCCACAAAAAGTTCGCTGAGAATACTCCCATAAAGACCTCTCTTCCTCCGTGTGGTTTCTCTTTACATGGATATTCTTCATTCATCATATATTCCCTTGGGCCATCATTGAACTTATTAAATTAAATGCTTCAAACCCTTTACATTTTTTGTGTGCTTATACTCTCTCCAAAAGTAGATCATGAATTCCTTCAAGGTAGTAGCCATTTCCTAAAATCCCTTTAGTCTATTTTGATAACTAGTACAGTGTCCTTCATAAAATAAGGTTACAATTAATGTTCCCTAAATTAAAGATTTCCAAACTATTTGAGAAGTAGACTGTATATGTGAGGAAACTGAAGTCCAGAATAATTAGTTAACATGCTAATGTGACTAGCAGCCTGTCAAAGGTTTGGTTTGCTTGATTATTAAAGACCTTTTCTACTTATACCAAAGTTATGTTATTTTGTTACTTGATTGGTTGTTATTAAGCCAAGTAATTTATGAAATCCACTGCCTTTAATAAAGCATACACATATATGTTTGAATATATATGATTATATATATGTACATATTTGTAAATAACAATAGGCATAAACAACTAAAGTTTCTCTACAGATACTGATATTTCAAGGGCAACTCTAGATAACTGAATTTTAATGATTTATACAGTAAGAAACTATGCAAGAATTGTGATGAGAATGGGAATGTTAATATTTTAATGTACTTTGAGTGACATGGCCAATATTCTAGTGAGAATCAAATATTACAAAAGTCTCTGAGGTCCTGTTCAAATCTTATCTTCTACCATACAGAACTGTAAACGTATAATTGTAAATCTATGTTTCTCCATGAAAGTGGATAAATAACTCAATTTAATTCCTGTGATATTTAAAATGCAGTAGATAATTGCAAGTTCAATTTTACACTGAAGGTTTTAATATGCTAGTAGGTGAAAAACATGTAGAAATAATATTACTGAAGAAAATTAAATTAATAAATATTTTTAAATCAACAGTAACTTGGGTTCTGGTAAAAGTTAGTTTGACATACAGTGGATTTATCCCTTCAAGGTGCTTTATCTCTGAGCAATTTAATGTTAATGTTCCACATTGTCACTTACCATCTTTCAGGATGGTTTCTCGCTCTGTGCCATCTATCTTCTGCCGGCCGATTAGGAAACTGGTGGTGTCAGCAAAGTAGATATAATTGGTTTCTGCGTGAAAATCTAAAGCACGAGGGTTTACCAGATTTTCTATGGGGATCATGTATTCATCAGCTATCTTGGTATTCAAGTCCATTCCTCTCACAATTCCTGGGCGTCCTTTCCCATAAAAAAGAAACAACTCATTCTTGGGTCCTGCAGAATGAAGATTACAAACATAAACAACTGATGCTGCCTAATCTTCTTTACACTGCATAATGCCACTGTTTAATTAACTGGCACAATTAACGTTTTTAAAATTCAATACCAAAAATTAAACTCTAAAATATGCCAAATGTATCTTGATGCAAGGAGGCCAGCTAATTGCATTACTTTAATTAAAACAGAAATTACTTCCCTGAATGGGTTTTATTTAGTTAATTATTCTTTTGTCTGTAAGTGTCAGTATAGCAAAAACATGAAGGATCACTGGAAAACTTGTAACTATAAAATGGACATTTATCAAAACATCCGGCACATTTAATTTTACAATTCATTATAATCTATCTAACACTTTTTGTAGATACTAACTGTAGAATTCATTATGTTTGACAATGCTCACACTTCAGAATATATAAAACATCCCTCCCTCAGAGTTTGCATCTACAGACTGTCGGAGGCAAACAAAAGACTTGCACAGCATCACATACTTGCCTGTGAATATATTACAGTTATCTAATCATGTGATTTATTTTTTTAAGAAATGAAATACAATGCCAGTTACAGCATCGCTTTTTTCTTCACATCTTAATTAGAATGTTAGAGGTCGATGCCAGTAACACTGATGTACAACACAGACCTTATGAAAAAACAAAACAAACCAAAATCCCAAGACAAAACTGTGTCCTGGGTTAAAATGCTAAAATCAAGTTAGCTTTTTCTACAGAGAAAAAGGCACTTTTTCTCCTTCAGACTTTTATATAAAAACATATGCAAGGTTCTCCAATTGCTAGGGCACCCTATACTTAAGTTAGTCTATGTAATTTTGAAGGAATTACTTTATATGAAAAGGAAAACATACTGTTCTATTTTTTTCAAAACTCAGGATACACAAGACTCAATTATATCTGAATAACCCATACCATAAGATTTTTAGTAAAATATCTACATTATAGAAAATTTGAAAAAAAAGAAAAAACTAATAACTCATAAACACAACACTTTCAATACAAGCTATATTATCATTCTCTATATATTTTAAAAGTACTGTTACTGAATATTAAACATATGTAAACAAATTGTATAATATTTTAATATGTATAGAATAAAAATAAAACAAATCTCATGTACCTAGTACAGATATTAAAAATATTTCCAGAACATGGCAAGGCATGTACGTGCCCCAATTCCATTCAGGAGACAGTGGTATCCTGATTATTGAGTTTATCATGTCTTTTTAAAAAGTCATAAACATATGTTGCATGTATTTCCCAAGATTAACTTTACATGGTTGAATTATATGTGTGAATTCTCCTGTGAATTAATTTTATTTTTATTGCATTCTTGATATTCATCCATGGTTGTTGTAGTCATTGTTCATTCATTTTCACCGCTGTATTACATTCCTTTGTGTGACTATTTCAGATTAATTTATCTAGCTAATTTTCTAATGCACAGTTACTTATATATGAGAGGACACTCCACTTTTATATTCTACTTTTATTATTATATCAAAATTATGTTCTACGTTGATTCTTTATTCTAAGCTTTACATTCTTTCAGTATGATCAGTACAATGCATGATAATTTTCCAAAACAGGTCCCAGTTGGTTTTATCATTTTATTATTATAATAATCCTGAGATAAGCATTTTTTCCAACCTACTAGTTTATACATAATCTTAGATAATCTCTTAGTATACATTTCCAGAAATCAGATTACTGGATAAAAAATATTTACATTCCTCTTCTTCATTATCCTCACAGACTCTCAGTGTCTGAGTATTTTTTAAATAATGCATTGTTTATTTAAAAGCAGTGCATATTAATTTGAAAATTAATATGCTTGAGTATTTCCTACAAACTTTATATGCATAGCTAATTTTATTTTATTATATATATATATAAAGCACTTAACTTTAAAAATTTTAATGGTATTTTATTGTGTCATTAATCTTTTCTTTTTTAAAAAAAATATATTTTATTGATTTCAGAGAGAGGAAGGGCGAAGAAGAGAGAAAAACATCAGTGATGAGAGTCATTGATCGGCTGCCTCCTGCACGCCTCTTGCTGGGAATCGAGCCCACAACCTGGACACGTGCCCTGACTGGGAATCGAACCTGGATCTCCTGGATCAGAGGTTGACACTCAACAGCTGAGCTATGCTGGCCAGGCTGAAACATTCTTTTCTTTCTTTTTTTTTTCCTATGTAACTTTTCATTTTTATTTCCTTTGTGTTTTTTTTTTGTTGTTTTTTTTTTTATGAAACATTCTTTTCAATGGCAGCATCATCTTTCCTACTAGAGAGGAATATAACATAGTCAACTACTTACTTACTGTTAGATATTTAGATTGCTTCTGGGTTTTTATTATTGTTATAAATACACTTACAGTATTTCTTCAGCCAAAAGTGGGATAACTTGTTAAAGGATAGTATCAGTTTTACGTCTTTTTATGTACTGATGTCTTTACAATAGTTAAAACAATTTCCAATTTTATTATCAATGCATAAGATGCTGGTTTTACCATACTCATTCTTGCTAAGGTTTATTTTTGCTTTTATTTTTAATAGATGTTTTAATTGCTAATTGGTAAACCTGGTATTTTATTGGTTTAATGTATGTGCGTGTATGTACTTGTATGTAGGCATGTTTTAAAAAGAATAGTAACTATTTTCCCTATTGTTTTCTTCAATCTTTTTTAGTCATCTTCTATCTACTTTAAAGATTTTTCTAGTGTGTTTTCCTGAACTATAGACAATTTAAAATGAAAAACTACATTTCACAGACACTCATATGACCATGGTTCTGGTTTTGATTTAAGTACCCAAAATCAGATGTATTAGCTCAAGTCTGGAATATGGAAGTGAGGTCACCTTTGGCTGCTTCTGTCGGTGTGCATCTAATGCAGAAATGGAGTTTTTCCCCATTCGATTTCTTCCTTTGGGTGTACCAAAGGCAAGGAAGAGGGTGTCTCTTTGTTTTGTATTGTATTGTTTCCTTTTGTTAACCAGCAGGGTACTATCTGTTGCTACAAATTTCTGGAGCTAATAGTTGTGGTGCAAGGTTCCTAATCCTTAGATCTCAGCTCAGAGGGTGTGTTTTGAAGTTACCGTTGTCATTGGTGGCTTCCTGATGCCCTAGCCCTGATTTTGGCAGATGTTCCAGCTTTAAGCCAGGTTCGTTTGATGATGTTTTTGAGGAATGTTCTGAATGAAGGCCCAATGAAAAAGCTGCTTTTTAATAATTTTGTAAGCACCTGCTTGCATTTGACTTTTTCTGTTTAAAATAGCTAGAATTATTTCTGTTACTATAAAAGTACCCTGATTGACACTAAATCAGGGATGATTTGAATGTTGTGCAACTCTGCTCTTATGCTTTACCCCCAAAATGAGTGCACATAGGTATGTACATGTGTATGTACAAATGTATGTGATTATATTTTTACATGACACAGCATCATTTCCCAAGTGGTAATGAGGACACTTTAAAGGCTGGTTACACACATGTATACGCACAGAGACACAAACATACACACAAAACTTCTATCCTGAGACTTCAGACATAGTACCGTCAATTATCCAGAGCATCTCTTGAACATAAGATCTGCTTTCTTTACCTTCCCAACATTTAATATAAAGTTAGAAATAAATACAAAATACTAAAATGCATATATTTTATAATAGTCGAGCCTCTTGGTTCTTGATTTAAAAGTATTTATACTATTAACTCTTGCTGTTTAGACTTAAAATTATAACAACTTTAGTGGTGTCATTTCATAGTCCTCAGTCCACATAACAAGAAATTAGAAAAGATGGCAAGGCAGTGACCAAAGAGAGAGAATTGACAGAAGTAAAAAGTCATTGCTCTGAAAAAAGTGAAGACGAAATGGACATTGAAAAAAGCAATCATTATAACTTTAAAAATTATAGTATTGGGGGACATTTAAAAACCAATAGCCTCCACATGGATGCCGTTTCTACTATATGTGATTTTGAAGTTCCCCAAGTAAAGAACTTAATCAATTTTTGTGCAAAAAATTAAACTTATAAAAGTCATTTATAAGAAAAAAAATAGTAGCTTATTTAAATAAAGAATAATGAAATTAGCATATTTCAAGAATAAACCATATCTATATCTATCTATCATCTATCTATCATCTATCATCTATCTATCTATCTATCTATCTATCTATCTATCTATCTATCTATCTATCATCTATCTATCATCTATCTATCTATCATCTATCTATCTCTATCTATCTATCTATCTATCTATCTATCTATCTATCTATCTATCTATCTATCTATCTATCATCTATCTATCATCTATCATCTATCTATCTATCTATCTATCTATCTATCTATCTATCTATCTATCTATCATCTATCTATCATCTATCTATCTATCTATCATCTATCTATCTATCTATCTATCTATCTATCTATCTATCTATCTATCTATCTATCTATCATCTATCTATCTATCTATCATCTATCTATCTATCTATCTATCACCTATCATCTATCTATCATCTATCTATCTATCTATCTATCTATCTATCTATCTATCTATCTATCTATCATCTATCTATCTATCATCTATCTATCTATCTATCATCATCTATCATCTATCTATCTATCATCTATCTATCATCATCTATATCTATCATCTATCATCTATCTATCATCTATCTATCTATCTATCTCCACCTACTGGAAGCTTTTAAATAAAATTCTTAAAAAGATTAATTAGCAAAGCTCCATTTACCTGGAATATTAAATAATAAAATGAATTTCACTTCCCAGTGATACTGGATAAGGTGAAGCATTGCTTTATGTAAGTTTCTATTGGACTAAACAGCACACCCCTTACTAGGAGAAGCATCTTAGTTCAGATAAGAGAAAATCTGGTCAACCAACAATTTGAGCTCATTAGACCATAAACCTTCTTTAAGGAATAAAGGAAAGGGTCTTCCTAAAAAATCTTTCCTAAAGTATGTTTCCTGGAGATCCATAAATTTAGTCAGTCTACAACCCAATTAACTTTCTCATTCACATTGTTACACACACACACACACACACACACTAAACTACTAAATACTGATTTTGAGAAAATTACTGCCACATATTTGCATGCGGATTTCACCTGATGAAGTCTCATGTTATTACTGATGTTGATGCTGCTAATTAATACTAAAAACCTTATTCTGTAGCAGTAGCTACTGGCAAATGTTTGATTTTGACAACATACTTTTGCATGACCTGCCATCACTTCCCAAGTTGAAGCCAGTCCTGCAGCGACAGGTCCGTGTTTTGTAACTGCTGCTGAGCAGACAGATGTGTGAACATCCCCCAGGCATTCCATATGGATCCACTTCACATGCATGGCTTCTGACTACAACAAATAAAAAACAGCATGCTTGAAACTCTCCAAAGACAAGATAATTATGTGCATCAGTATGTGCAATTTTTTTACAGTACAGAGAGAAGAATCCTAGCAAAAAAAAAAAAAAATCCAAATACCAAACTATTTAGTACCAGAATCAATTAGAAAGAGTTTAAACACCATAGAAAAGAAGTAGGGGTTTGCAAAAATCCTCCTATGACTACATTTAAGAAACAATTCTGAGAGATACTATGCTTTCATATTCATTTAAACAGTTTACAGGTAAGCAAAATAAAACTAACCTTTTTGGTGCTTGTTTGATGTACTTTTTAAAAAACATACATTTATTTCAAATACAAAAGGTACAGTAAAAGTATCCCAGTTCAGGAAGTTAAGCAGAAAAAGAATTTCTTTATAAATATCCATATATAAATATCTAACCTAGATGAAAGGTTATACTTACTGAAAAGTGCTTAGACATTTTTTCCCCAATTTTGAGTCCATTGTTATTTTGAGAACCTTATTACAAAATGAACTGTGGTGTGTGTGTGTGCTCCAGTGTATGTGTGAAATTGTCAAAAGGAGGAAGCTGCCCGGCCAGCATGGCTCAGTGGTTGAGCATCGACCTAGGATCCAGGAGATCACAGTTTGATTCCCGGTCGGGGCACATGCCCGGGTTGCAGGCTCAGCCTCCAGTCGGGGGCGTGCAGGGGGCAGCCGATCAATGACTCTCATCATTGATGTCTCTGTCTCTCTCCTTCTCCCTTCCTCTCTCTGAAATCAATAAAGACATATTTTTTTAAAATGAGGAAACTTGAGTTTGCATGTGAGGATTGAGGGGTAGAAGGCATTTTATGAGTGTAGAAGTTAGAAACAAAAAAGTGCCATATGAAAAGGAGGAGACACAGAATGATGAGTCAGACAGGCTGTAGTAGGAAAATGTCTGTAAGATTTTATGTATTATTGTAATTATATTGATTTTCAATCATTAATTACTTGAAATTACAACAAATAACATGGCAGTTTTAATAATAAAACTGCTACACTTTTAAAAATTGTGCCACATTTTTTGTATTACTCATTCTCTAAATGAAAATACCAGTGAAATGTAATTTTGTTTATTCCTACTAAGAGTATTGCTTTTATTTCCCAATCTCATGCCATTTTTACATTAGATCACGCCTTTTGTCACCTACTTTGCAATTCTCCTCTTTTTCACTGTCATCATTACTTTTGCTCGTTCCATTGGATCATGCCCACGAGCATACAAATGTGCCATTACAGATGTAGAAAAAAAGACAAAAACACAACCTTCTTGTAACCGTAATTCCCACTGCAGTAGTTCAGTCAGCTTCCTATTTCTCTATAGCTCTGTTTCCCCTTACATCACTTCTCAAAATTATCTATGCTCATTTTCTATAACTCCTTTCCTTCCTATCTATCTCAGACCCATTCCCACTCAGACATTCAATTTATCACAAAACTGTTCCCGTCAGATCCCTATGAGCTTCGTGCTGCTGAATCCAAGGGCCAGTTGGATTTATCAAGCTTCCTCTGTCTTCTCCTTCAGTCCCTCCTATTCGTTTTGGCCACTTATTATCAGAGTGTGTCCCAGTATCCATTATTTGAATCTCTTCTCTTCTCCATCTATAGTTACTTCCTTGGTGATCATATACAGTTTCATGGCTTTAAATGCCATCGATATGCCAATGACGCCCAAATTGATATCCCCAGCTTAGACTTCCCCCTAACTCCAGACTCATGTATTTAAATACCTCCTTGATAGCTCCACCTGAGTCTATAGTAGACATTTGAAATTACATGTGAAAGTTACACTTCTTTTATTTGCCCCAAAATCTTTTTCATACTTGGTTTCTTCAATCTCAGAAATAATTCAGTTATTCTAATTGCTTAGCCCAAAACACTGTAATCACCTTTGACTCTTTTAAAATCTATACCTCACTTGCAATTCATCAGGAATTCCCATTAGTGCTACCTTCATATTTATCCTAAATCTAACTACTTCTCACAACCTTCACTGCTACCATCTTGATCTGATCCACCATCTCCTCAGCCTCCCACCCTTGCCAACCCCTACCCCTGCCCGGTCTGTTGTCAGCACAGTAACCATATTGATTCCTTTAAAAGGTCAGTCAAAAAAATAAATGAATAAAAATAAATTAAACAAAATAAAAGGTCAGTCAGATCGTGATATTCCTCAGCTTGATTTTTCCTAAGGACTTGGCATCCCACTAAAAGTATAAACAAAAGTTCTAACAGTTGTCTACAGGGCCCTACTTGCTATGGTTCTCCATTTCTCCAACTTCATTTTTGACTTTTATTCCTTTGTTTACTCTGCTCCAGCCACATGGGCCTCCTTGCTGTTCCTTGGAGAATCTAAGCATGCTCTTCCTCATGGTCTTTGTGCTTGCTCATCTCTACCTGCCTCTCTCCTTCAATTATTTCAAGTCTTCACTCGATTTTATCTTTTCAAATGGGACTTCCTCTGACCATTCAATACCAAATTATAAGCTACTCCCATCCCTGACACACCTTGCCATCCTTATCTGCTTTATTTTTCTCATATGTTAATGTTTAGATAATTTTAAATTAGTGTTAATTTGAAGCACAAAAAGATGACGAAAGTTTGGGGTGGTGGCCTTTGTATTTATATGATTGAGCCTAAATTGTATCCATGAACCGGCACCATTAATCTATTATGCAAAATAATTAGTTTGTGTTTTTGAGAAATACTTAGAAATATTGCAGTCTAGTCATCAAAATTCATTTCTTAATAAACATGTATTTAAAAAGCCACACTTAGGATGTTAAGTCAAAAGACCCCAATGATTGCATTAAAACTGAACCAATACTTCAAGAAAGTCATATGATTTGAAATTTCTCTCCAAAATAATACTCCCCCGAAAGAATTCCTAGCATCTTAGCATCTGGGTCTCCCGACTGCATGAGTGAAAATAGAAAGCTCCTTCCTAAATCTAAATCTAGCTATCATTTCAATCCTATGCTTGTAGAAACAATTCACCAGGAACTGAACAATTTGTCATTTAGACTTGGGAAGGGAGCTCTATTCTATTATGTCAAGCAGACACGTACATTTTTGCTAATCAAAACAGAGAACTTATAATTCATTAACTTTCGTACAGTACAAAGGCACAAGGACCATATCCCCATTCAAGTCACCATTATGAAGGCTATGAAGAAGCCTGGCATCTTACCTATTGGTTGAGTTCTTTTGTGATACATTCGAATTCCTCGAGCATTTTCCATTTTAATGAATGAATGAATGTCAGTGGCATTAAATCGGTTTATCCTTATGATATTGAAGTTATCAGAAATGGTTGCATATAAATAGTCTTCAAACACAGTCATGCCATAAAATTGTCTGACCTATAAAAAGGGGCAAAAATAACTATATTTTTAATTATGCTGCTTTCAACTTGAAAGAAAAACAGATTGTTATTTACTAGTGTGAACAATTCCCATAGTAGGAGTCACAGCGTATTATTGTTCATTTAATCTCAAAAAACTCAACATTGTACTAATTTAAAAAATTTATTCTGAGAATAAAACATTATGCAGTAGTAGATAAAGCAGTTGCAAATGCATGGGAGAAAAATTTTATTCATGTTTCATTAAGAAAACATGTTCAGTAGCTACTTTTCAAAAGCTAGCAAGAGCCAAACTTTTAAGTATATTCATTAATATACTTATGATACTATTATATAAAATTGGAGATATTTTTATGGGCTGCTTGCTCATGTAGTCATGGATATGTAGAATCTGCAAAAGCACAGCTTTGCCTATGAAAGAACTGATGTTAAAGTGCCTTTGAAAATTTGTTTTATAAGTTAAAAATCCCATTTTTTAAAAATCCCAAGTTACATTTAGATTAATACTTGCCCAGCAGGGAAAATAATAAATGATGAAATCACATAGTATTTGGAATAATTGTAAATAAAATGTCAGTATGTTACTCAAAAATTGCATTCTTTCTAAAGCTTATTCATAATGGAAATGGAGCTGTTTGCTTGAGAATAACAATGTTTATTGCCACCCATGACACTCTAATAGTGTGAAGCATAAAGCTTGTCCTTGGCAGAGGTCTTGGGGATTATGGAGAAGAACAGGTATCTTAAAGTCATGGAACCCTTCCAGGAAAACATAGAAAGAGTGAGTAGTGTGATTTTCCCATTAAAGGCACATGCGAGGCACATTGCCTTTGGGCATTCCTTATGTTATACTCAATTTTAAATGGTTCTGGTCCAAGGTATGGTAGAGCTGTCAATTGATTTTCTGTAGAAATTTTGATAAAAAACATTTGTCACTATACTTTGGCATTATATTGTACTTTTAGAGCACGTTTAGTATAGATTTGTAGTTAAGAGTACTTGAGAAAGCATGCATGGTTTCACTGTAAATATATTTATAGAACAAAATGACACACTTTTCTATTTTAATCAGGAAATCCTGCTAATTCTGCACTTTAAGCAAAATTGTTTGATTTGTTATTTCTCAAGTGTGTGCAATTCATCATTACTATTTCTGATCATCACGGTGAGACGTGATTAAAAGAAGACTGTGTGTTGTTTTGGTAGCATATCTCATTTCATGTCCAGGCTAGAAATGAAAGAGTGGAATCAATGGGTTGAATCATTAGATGTTAAAGCCCAAATAATCTTTTTTATGTTAGTGTTATTCCCCAGTAAGTGTGTGTCTGTGCGTGTGTGACAGAGAGCGAGAGAGCACACATGTATTTACTAATATTTTCAACATAGCTGACATATTAACTAAATATATCTATGGCTCAATTTTGACTAGGGAAAATTTTTTTTCTATAAAGATTACAAACAAGTTGAACTCTTCATTACCATTAACCTCATGTATGTTTTGCTCAAAGTTTGGAGCCATTCATCTAGGACTGCATGGTTGTGATATGTCCACATTACACTCTACAATACCAACAATCCACAATCCCAGAGGAGAGAGCGTGACTACAGAGGGGGAACCAACTGAATTTGTCAGAGGAGAAAACATATTCACACAGTCAAGAGCAAATTTGATTCACTGCCTTCCTTCCTGCCTTCAGAAGGGTCTGTTCCCCATAAAGTAAGTACTTTGCTGCCTGCTCTGCTTAACTACCCTAATAGAGGTGGGAGGGGCTTGGAGTGGTGAATAGAACATTCTGCCTGCAGCCCAAATACTTCAAAAAATTTATCTATCTGATTACATACTGGCCAATTTAATATATGTGAGATTACTTTGTGGCAAATCAGCAAAAACAAACAATAGAAAGGAAAAATAAATGGATAATTTAAAACTTCAAACATTAAAAAACTGTTTAGTTGTGGGGGAAATCATTTGAATTCCTTATCCTTGTATTTTGAAATTTTAATTACATATCGGTAAAAGCAAAGATCCATCATAGCCATTTTAGGACAGTTGAAGGTGAGAAATATCTGTTCCCAATTATAATATTGGAAACTTTATCTTTTTAACAGTCTAGATGAGTGTATTTGTTTATTTTCCAAAGAAAGGGAAAGATTTCATTGTCAAATGCTGATTTGAAAAGTAACTTTAAAGGGTAATTACAGAATATTTTTGCCTTGCATTGCAAAAGAAAGCAGAGATGCACATATTTTATTTCAATAGAACAAGAATCTCACCTGAAATTAGTGTAATAAGTGAGGTAAAATTGAATTTGAAAAGCTACACTAGTGAATGAGGCTCATTTCCGCTTAGAGAGTTCCTTTGAGGTGTATACTGAGTGTTCTTTGGGGAAAAAAATCTTGTAATTCAGCAAGGGAAAAGCTGTAAAGATGTGAACATTTTTGACCATCTGTATACAGTTTTCAGATTCTGTGAAAATTTTGAATTCTGTAAAAATTTTGAATTCCGTGAATTTTTTCCCCAAAACTTTTACAAAAATTTCACAGAATTCTCATTTTAGGAAGTAGTTAAATATATCAGAAAGCAAAAATTAATCCAAAGTATTAAAATAATGTTTTTGTAAGCAGGCATTTGCTTTTGTTAGTAAAATATTTTCAATGTCACATGAGACAGATCATAGTTCAGTTCCTTATAAATAAACAACTTAAGTTAGTTTTTAGTAAGTAGGACATAACATCTGTTCTGTTCTAGTGCTTTCCTTTCTTGCTTGTATGGATTTTTGTTTGTTTGGTGTTCTTGTTTTATTTTTGTTGTTTTTGTCCTGTGTGCTTTGCTTTTAACACAAGGAAGAAAGAAATGAGAGGCATCTCCAATATGTAGACTGTACTGTAAAAAGAACAGTCTCCCATCTGGGAAATACATCACAATTTTTATGACCCATTGCAGCTTGACTTCATAAGAAATTTTCAACATTGAGATTTTGGGTCTTCTTCTTAATGTGATACCATACATTTTATTACCTTAGCTGTATTTTCTAACAAAATTATACTTACTTGTCTGCCTTGAAAAATAGTGTGTCTGTTTTTGCCTTGATAGTCCACAACTTCCACATAGTCCAAGTAAAGATCTACCCAGTAAACCAATTTGTTGACTAGGTCTAGTGCCAGTGCAGCTGGCTGCTCTGTCTTTGAATCAATAATCCTTGTTCTGTTTATCCCATCCATGTCACATCTCTCTACTTTGGCCACATTCCCGTAGTCAGTAAAGAAAAGTTTGCTGTTGAAAGAAAACTAAATGTTAAAGTCGAGGAGGGATAAAAGCATATTCAATAGAACCATCTGCAAAAAACAGAACTTTTCCTTCTAATTTATTTCAGTGGTTACATCTGTTAGCTTCTCATAACCATTTACATATAATATCACTCATAAACAGAGAAATCTGTTAATGAATATTGCGGGGCATAAGGGAGCAGGTTAACAAACAACTGTAAAATTTCCCCAAAACAAATGGTTATGGTGGGTTTATTTTCCTATTAGGGGTAATGTTTCTTTAAGCCTCATAGAGCCCATACATATACAGCACAGAAGATGCGGGCAACCTATTTGGTATAAGCTTCTGCAGTGAGCCAAGTCACCAGGCCAGGGCACGTGAGCTATCAGGCTTTATCTTCATTCAACCTGCTTTTCAAATTGGCTGGTAGTTCTGTCTCCTATAAAAGCTGTAATGTGGAGCTCAGTGATGCTATGAGTGGTAGTGAATCGTAAACCTGCAATGGAATTAAGCAGATGGAAAAAGCAAATGTGTTGTGTGTAGCAGTGGAGATAAAACATAAATAACAGCCCCAAAACCAATTCCCAATTCTTCCAAATATTCCCCAGACACAAAATTTCATGAAGGAAACGTAGTCCATTTCTCTTATTTTTTTCCTTATACATCTAGAAGAAAAGGCTGAAAAGGAATGTTAACCTGCGAGACAATAAAAAAGAAAAAAAGAAAAAAACCTTCCATGAAGTACTAAGGGTGTCTGTCAAAGGTTTAAATACCTCCAGCACTTCAGTGTCTAATATTTAATTAGTATTCACTATGTTTAGTAAACACAAATCAATTTCAATTAGCCTGACAATATTTTAACAAGATTACCTACTCATGAGACTAAATTACATTTGTAAGTAGAAGACCATTTGCCTTGACTTAAATACAATCTCAAGAATAATCTGATTTACAGTGACTGAGCAATATTAAGATTACCTAGAGTACAGAATATTTGATTTTACCAAATTGGTGAATTAGTTTTTGGTTACTTTTCTCAACATTCTTGCATGATCTAACAGCATGGGGTATCTTTCAAGCTTAAAAGCGTTATTTCACTTTGATTTAGCTCTTTGTGCTGTGGGAGGATTTGACTAATTGAAACATTAACACACACTGTCTGTGATAGTGAGAGCCAGACTTTATTATGAGTCTATATTTCACCTAATGTTCTTGAAAGATCAATTTATCACAATAAGTTAAAAATTATTTTTCAAGTGACATTCTATTCAGGTGAAGAGCTTCCTATTCTAGTGAGGAGTAAATAAAAGAACATATTGTGTTATGTTTTACTGTCATGCTAAATGTTCAACACTCTGCTCCTGAGCCTCTCTCTCTTCCTGCTTCCATCTTGCATCCCCTCTTTCTTCACCTGTAAATTAATTTGTGCATAGCTGTCTCAAGTCAAGTTGCTATAAGAATTACCCGGTTTCTCTCTCCCTTTCTGTAGAACACCGCCCATTATTCCTATTTTATGAAGCGCTCTTTCTCATCTTACACCCAAATGCCTCTTCTTTAATAATTTTCTCTTCTGACTTGTCTATTTCACAGAACTGAAAAAATGCTGGCGTGCAGGTAGCCTGGCTTTGGGCATAAACAGTTGGAAACTCTGGCACACTCTGTATGATGTGATATATAGATGATAGGTAGGTAGATAGATTAGGTGATGATAGATGATAGATGAAGCAGTGATTGCAACTATCTACATGGTATTGAAGAAAAAAGCTGACTTTGAAATATAGAGGCTTCTCTGAAGTCATCTTGAGGTGACTTAATCAGATGTGACATCAAAGGGAAAAAAAGAAGAATGCCAAGACGAGAGCCATGGAGGCACATTGTTGGAGAAAAAAAGAGCAAATAAATAAGATCAGAAGTTATGGTCAAAGAAATAACACAGACTCTCATAGAAGTCTAAGAGAGAAAAGTTCCAGGGGAAAAGATGGGGTGGCTGGCTGGGCCAACTGCTTCATAAAATAAATAAAGAGAAAAAGGAAGAATACAGGTTAAAAAGATGCCATTGGATTTGTTTTTTTGTTAAAATACTAGAAATTGTAGTACTTCTATTCGAAAATTTTAATTATGGAGGAAGAGTGGACCACATGATGGAGGTCAGGAAAGTGTAAATTACTTATCCAAGGTTTTCAGTGATATTGACCTACTCTTGCAGGAACGATGCAGCGATTCTTTGTATCCCAAGCCACAATATAACTGATTGAATAAGTTTCAAACAAAGTATAGGGAAAAAGTATAAATATACAATTAATTAAAATTTTACTGTTTTAATGAAAGTGTAAAATCAAAACAGCAGGAGGATGTTGGGTATGGGAAGTGGCACCGAGCTACAAGAAACAGTAAAGGATCCCCCAGCAGACAACAGATTAACTAGTGCCCAGTGGAGACTTAAATGTTTTTACACTAAAATTGAACCTTTGCACCAAATTGAACCTTCCTGGATGTCAGAATACTGACTATGATGAGATCCATTCACTTAAAATTAAAATGCAAGAAATGAAAGAGTTCTCCAAGAGAACAGCACTAAAACCATAATATTGCAAACAATAAGTACCCATAGTCACATGATTATGTAGATGTTTCTTTGTTTGATTGTTTTAGTACTGTTTAATTTTAAAATGTCCTACTATTGTTACAGAGAAATGCTTCATTACCCAGGGCATTCTTTAATTGAGGCATTATAGTGAGTGGCTGCATTATAATTAACAAACAAAAGCTAAAGTTTTAAATTGTCTAAACTATAGTTCATTTATGATGAACGTATAGCTTGGTTGAAAATCACTCTTTTCTCTCATATAAAATAGTTTTCCAAATCTTAAAAAAAAAGTAAATAGTACTCTGAACCTCATTATCTCATTGACCCTTATAATTATCTGAAATAGAGGGGGCAGATTGTTTTTATTTCACAGATGAAACAGGCTCAAAGTCCATATGGGAAGCCGTTGACAGAGCCATAACACAAATGTTCCTCACGCCTTTTGTTTTTTACTCACTATTTTCAATAATTCCAAACTTACAGAAAAGTTGTAAGAATAGAATGAACACCTATGCCCTTCAGGAGTTGTTTACCTTTTGCCCCTCTGGCTATTTCTAGTACTGTCTGAACCTCTTGACAGTAAATTGTAGACATCATGACCCTTTACCCCTAAATACTTCAGGCTGCATCTCCTACGTAAGAGGCATCCTCTTGCATAAACACAGTACACATATCAAAATCAATACTTTTAATACTGATACAATACATAGTTTTCACTCAGATTTTGCCTGTTGACCAATAATGTTCTATATAGTAAAATATTCTTTTTTTTCTGATTCAAAATTCAATTTAGCACCACATATTACATTTTATTGTCTTTTCTCTCTACACTCCTTGAATCTTGAACAGAAAGCCTTCCTGTTATTCATGATGTTACCATTTCTAAAGGGTAAATATGAGTTGTTTTGAAGAATATTCCTATTTTGAGTTTTCCTGATTTATTTTTCATAATTAGATTGTTATGCCTTTTGAACTGAAATGTAATAGTCTTGTGCTTTATCATTACTGTCCCTGGGCTTAGAAACCATGGGTGAGCCTGTGCCATATCCCACAAATCCCATACAATGGAACAGATGGTAGTTTGGAACATCATTTATTCTGTCTTACTCAGTGTTTTCGGAACACTTAACTGTGTTAACTTCCAGGGTCCGCAGTCACCCTTTGAGCATCTCCTCCCCAGGAACCGAGTATATAATGCTGCCTCTGGTAAAACAGGGCCCCAGGTGCAACACTCTGCCTGTGGATGGTGAGATCACTCCCAAATCTGTCCTACGCCCCATTCCCTCAGGATCACAATACGTACATATCTTCTCTCCCTGTTCTTTCCTGCGGTATCAATTATCTTTTATTTTCCAGCATCAGGGGGGAATTAAATTGAGATTGCTCTTCTCTTGTCCTTCACTTTTTAAAAAAATTCATTCTGATTCCCATTAACACAGAAAAGAAAGAAATTAAAATTAAACTATATTCCAACTGCTGTCTCTATGTTTAAGATATATTTAACCTTTACTTCATAAAGAACAGAAACATTTCTTTAAAACTTTCAATTATGCATCCAGTTCACTAATCTTATAATTGGGCATTTTTAGTAAATAGTTTTTCATTTCAGCTTCCTTATTTCATCAGATAAGGGAAAGCTGATTTTATCTTCCATTTTTGTTGATTACATAAGTAGCCCTGTTTTACTATAGAGATATCAGATTTATGCAGTTGAAGATTGTAAGAAACTTTGGGTGTTGTTGGCAAGCTTGCCTGGCATAAATCAAAAGTCGCAAAGGGAGCACTCACAGACAGTGACAGAGCACCGTGCTTACAGAGTTACGGCTCCCATCAGCCCGACATACTAAAGCAAACCAACTGTTACACGCTCTGACATCCTAAAGCTTGCATTTTTTTTTTTTTTTACTTGATAAAAATAAGACTTACTTGTGCTAGAGATATTCATTTTAAATGATGTACTTTTGTACTTTTTGTTCTTCTGTACTTTGTCAAAAGGACAAAGGTTAACTTAAAAACATCAGAGCCCAGTCCACATCCTTTAACTCCATAGTCAACCCTGGTTTGATGTCACCATAGTTACCCCTAACATTTTGGTTATAGCTTATAAATGGAATTTAGAAACTTTGAGGGTTCTCACAGTGAAATAACCTACTATTCATTTTCACTATTTTAAAATGAGGTTACATAAGATTTTGATCAGAAAGTGGATGAGAGAAGTGAAGCATAAAACTAGGGGTCATATAGTGCCAGATATTTAAAAATCATTGTTTTAATTAAGGCTTGCAAACCCTCTATAATTATTCATCTTGTGATGATGGAGATAACTCTATTTCTTTACATTTCAGGAAAATGATATGTATTTTCCTTAGCAAGGATTGTATTAGGAAGTTTACTTTTCAGTCTTGTTTAAAATAATGTGTTATACAAATAACATCAATATAGTAATACAACTGTATTTTTTTCTCCCATTGTGTATACAAAAATTAAACATGAAAGCATTTTTTCAAATTACATAGAGTAATTAAAGTGTATTCAGAACTAAAGTAAGAATACTAAATATTTTGCACTGCAGTTGTAAAATGCAATTGCAAATCTGAAAGAGTAATGCATCTTTAAATTCAAATTCTATTAGCTCCCGTTACTTAAAAGACGTGGATAATAAGCAATCAAACTATTTTGTCTGTCTAGTCAAGAATGTTCAAGACAGTTACTTATTGATTTTTATTTGTTTGGGGTTTTTGCTTTCATTGTTTGAAAAAAATCTCTCTTGAACTTGGTTTTCAGTTCATACATAAACACACAGAAATTAAACTTGACATACAGACTCTTGCTCTCAGTTACTCTATATTCTGGAATCATTCCACTAATGATTGCTCCAAAAGTGTACATGTATTAGATATGTCAGTCAATGTGGCTGACTCATTCACCATCCATATTTATCTAAACCTGCTCCATCAGTTACTGTTTCGGAGAGGGGCAGCCCTATGGGCCAGTATTATCCCTCTCCTCTTTAGAGATAATTAGACCAAGAAGTAACATTGATACAAATGAAACCAAGTCATGGTCTGAGTTTAATTACTGGGACCCTTTCTCTCAAAAATCTAACCCAACAAGCATGGAGCTCACCTAGTGGGTAGTGGTGCTAACATGGTGAGGGTGAGCAGGTGGGGTGAGAGTGGAGGTGCTGAGAGAGGAGGAATACCTGAGCACAGTGCAGAAGTTGTTTAGGAAACCATGAGATAGAGAGATGGAAAGAAAGGAACCAGGGAGTCCTTGAGTGAGGGATTATCTAGGCCCCAGGAAGTCCATCTTTACTTCCTGTCCTTAGTTATGAGGACAACACATGAGACTTTCCATAATCTTTTGGGACATCTCTATACATTTCAGAAGCTTCAGTGAGTTTCTATACTTGAGAGCTAAAGGGCCTTGAGTAAATCACCACAGTTTAAGATTCAGAACATTTGTGTTCTAAAGATTTTAAACAATCAAAAATCATTTTACTTTAGAAATATTTCACATTGAAATGTTAACTCTAAATAAAGCAATCATTTAAAATTTTTCACATATAATCCTCATATAACTCCATCTGGGCCATATTAAATATATATCAGTTTGGCATATATATATATATATATACACACACATATATACATATATATGTGTGTGTGTGTGTGTATATATATACATACATATATATATATATATATACACACATACATATATATATATATATGGCATAAATAGAAAGCATCTGAAATCTTTTCTGTGGTCTCCCATAAAAACACAAAGGAAAACATATTAATCATGAACAGCAAGTTTTTAAAAAACACACCTTTCTTTATTTCTTTTAAACTCAATATATTTATTACTCAAGTCACAGATTTAAAAATTCCTTCCCCAATCTAAGCTGGGTAAACTCCCTCATAAACTCAAATACAGCCTCTCTCAATCCCTACCTCACCCGAACACTGCCTCTAACTCATTATTTTAACCAAGATAGTCTCTTAGGCTTTTTTTGTACCCTTTGCTGTTCATTGTCTATATTCTGAGAGCGGGAGTTAACTCAGAGAGTAATAAACCTTTCTTTGTAAAAGAGGAGTGATACAATCACAGATGAATAGAAAAGTTTGCACACTATTATTATTGTTTCTTTTTATCTTTATCACACAGATATTTCATTAATGTTTAACAAAGATTGGACAGTAGAAGTAAATATCAAGTCATCTTTCCCTGGATCACCGTTGCCTGAAGGTGGAGCATTGGCCCTGTTAGCAAGAAAAAGGCTGGTGCACCTTGCTTTGCTTAGAATTCATCAGCACTTCCCCTGTTCTCCAAGGAAAGAACCACTTGGTTTATATTCACTCACTCATTCCTACCACCCATAGCTACCCTAAGCTGCAACTGCCAAATCTAACCACCTAAAAGATAGCGAATGACACACTTGGCCTAACATTTCAACTACCTGGCAGCCCTTTTCCTCAGACTATAATTGAAATCTTACAAACCCATCTTTATCTAAGACAAAATCTTTCAACATTCTCTCCCTTGTTTATGCAGGTCTCTGCACAAAGTACAGTGCAAGCTAACATTCTTTCCACTGATATCCCACCTCCCTTTTTACCCAAATCCTTCTGATTGGGAGTCTGAAACTCTTACTCCATCCCAAACTCCCCAATATCCTTAGACTATACCCTGAAAATTTCTTTCACCTTTTTGCCTTATTGAAACTTAGTATCTCCTGACCTCACTCTTCCTCAGCAGTCATTGAAAATATGGACTCTTAGCAAGAATCAGTGCCCTCCCCAGTACTAATTCCAGAATTACTCTCTTCTTAACTTCTCACATCTTCTACTTTTTGAGGGTCTCACCAACCGCCTGTATCACTGAACCCCAATCTTCAAAGACTCATCTACCTACCTTCTGATCTTTTATTTAAGATTCAGCATCTATCTTTTTCTCTTACTAACCACTCCAAACCAGGAAAGTCAGTAATTCTAATGTCTACAAGATAATGGATCCACAACTTTCTTCCTTGTTTTTCTGACTTCCTCTCTGCCTATGGCCTTTTATTTCTAGTACACTTCAACCACAAATTTCCATGGTGGTAAATTGTTACTCATCACCAGAAATTTTTGCCTCCACCAAAAGAGATACCCACTCCCACCCCCCACACCCCACACAAACGAAGAGCGTCTTAGTCTTCCACCTATGTATGCTTACTCTCTATCTTGCTCAGGTATTCTCACGAAAACAGCTCTTTGACGTCATTGAGACCTTGTCTCCACTGACCCTCTTTATTTTCTCTCCATAACTAAACCTTCAACTTTTCTTTCTCATTTCCTCCCCACTATCACAATCCCACTCCTCTAAATTCACTATATTCCACTCCACTCCACTCCACTCCACTCCACTCCACTCCACTCCACTCCACTCCACTCCACTCTCAGGTAATCATCTTCCCTCTTACTGCATAGAAATGTTAGAGCACATCAAAATGCAACTGATTTGTTTTCCTACAGGCCCTACTAAAACTTGTCTACATCTACATCAGTTATTTCCCCCTCTCCTCCTGTAACACAGAAGGAAGCACCCTCCTATCTGTTTAGGCCAATACAAGGCAAAAATATATACTCATTTCCTCTCCTTCTCTGAAACTTGTCTTAACAAAGTCCTCTTTCTGCTGCATTTCAATCTCTCCTTTACTACTAAATCCAACCTTCAAAACTTCAGCATATAAACTTGCTCTACTATTTATTACACTAAAACAAATAAAACTTTCCTCTTAACCTCAAACCAGCCTCCATGTATAGCCCTTTCTTTTCATACTCCATTCACATCCAACCTTCTCCAAAGAATTGTTCATACAAACTGACATTATTTTCCCTTTCAACCACTCTTCATTCCAACTCCAACATTCTGTCTTTTAATACAGTAGTTCCTTGGTCAAATGTCTCCATTGAAGAACATTTTGGGTTATGAACGCCGTAAACCCAGAGGTAAATGCTTCAGTTTTCGAACATGCCTCGGAAGTTGAACACGCTACCGGGCTTCTGCTGAGGGCAAGATCCTGAGGCCTAACTGTTGGCTGTTGATCCCTTGGTTTTCAAATGTTTCAGAACTCAAACAGGCTTCCAGAATGGATGACATTCGAAAACCGAGGGACCACTGTATGTTTGCTTTTTTTTAACTTATTTTAGAGAGAGAGGAAGGGAGAGGGAGAGAGAGAGAATCATCAATGAGAGAGAAACATCCATCGACTGCCTCCTGCACGCCCTCTACTGTGGATCAAGCCTGAAACCAGGAATGAGCCCTGACCAGGGAATCAAGCCAGTGACCTCTTGGTGCATCGGTCAGTGCTCGACTACTGAGCCACATCAGCTGGGCTTCATTTTGTTTTTCTTTTTTAATTACAGAGGTTGCCAATTATTTTCATGTGGTAAAACTTTCTCATCCCTCATTGATCTCTCTGTAGCATAGTACCAAGTTAATCTATTCCTCTCTTTTAACTTTTCCTTCCTCTTTTTAAAAAAATATATTTTGTGTGTTGTTTTTTTAAGAGAAAGAGAGAAAAAGGGAGAGGGAGAAAGAAAAATGAAACACTGATCACCTGCCTCCTGCATGCGTCCCCCCAGGGATCCAGACAGCAACCCAGCCATGTGCCCTGCCAGGGAATCCAACCTGCAACTCTCCAATGCACAGGAGGATGCCCAACTCACGGAGCCACGCCAGCAGGTCAACTTTCCTTCTTCTTAGCACTCTCTTGGTTTTCTTTCTGTCTGACTGATTTTCCCCCCAGTTTATTTCTACCTCCTCTTTCTGTACTGGGTCCAGGATCCATCTAAATTCTCTCATATAAAAATATTGAAAGTTTCCATTACTTTTATTAATATTTTGTATTTATTTTTTTATTTTATTTTAGGAAATGGTACATGGGTAGATATATATTTTTTAAGTTTCTTTCTTTTTTTTAAATATATCTTTATTGATTTCAGAGAGAGGAAAGGAGAGGGAGAGAGAGAGAGAAACATCAGTGATGAGAGAGTCATTAATCAAGCCCTCAACCTGGGCATGTTCCCTGACCGGGAATCGAACCCCGATCGCCTGGATCCTAGGTCGACGCTCAACTGCTGAGCCACGCCCTGCCAGGTAGTTTCTTTATCTTTATTGCTGAAAATATTACAGATGTCCTCTTTTTATCTCCATTGATCCCCTCCACCCTACATCCATCCCACCCTCAGACTTTCCCCACACCAACACTCTCATTAATATTTTAATTCATATTTTAACCTGTCTTTTCAGCTTCTAACTCATAAATAGAGTTTCCTTTTTGATTATTCTTCTTAAATTATTTTAGGCATCTCAAATTTCACATCTAGTATTAAATTCTTGGTCTTTCTTATCAGATGCATTCCTTTGTTTTACTCCACTTTGACAAATAGAGCCTCTTCCTACCTAGTAGCTCATTCCAGAAACCAAGCATTCGTCTCTCATATGTTCTACCTTATCCTCTACATCTAATTCATAACCATGTCCTGCCAATTCTATCTTCAAAGTACATCTCCAATCCATACATTTATCTTCTTTTCTGTTCCCCTTCCCTAACCTAGCTACCATCATCTCTCGCCTGGAGACTTACATCTCATCTGCTGCTCTCCTTTAAGCAATTTTTCTCATAGTAGCCAAAGACATATTATTAAAATGAAAAGTGGGTTATGTATTATAGAACCCTCCTACAGCTGCCAATAACAATCAAAATAAACCTTCATATTCTTAACATTATCAACAGTGGCGAGCATGATCTAGTCTCTGCCTACCTCTCTGCCTTTGCTTAGTTGTATAAGTCCCCCATCTAGTGGTATCCTTCTATACTTCTAATACCTTGGCCACTTTCCAGTTCCTTAAACAATCCATCTACATTTTTCCTTTCTGCATTTCACACATCATGTCTTCCAGTCTAGAATGTAATTTCTGCCCGGCCAGGTGTGGCTCAGTGGTTGAGTGTTGACTGATGAACCAAGAGGTCTCCAGTTCCATTCTTGGTCAGGGCACATGCCATGGTTTTGGGCTTGATCCCAAGTAGGGGGCATGCAGAAGGCAGCCGATCAATGTCTCTTTTTCTCATCAATGCTTCTCTCTATATATATCTGTCCTTTCCACTTCCTCTAAAATCAATAAAAAAAATACAAAACACCAACAACAAAAAACATAGAATATAATTTCTGCCATGTTATTTCAATCTTGGCTTTAATTTTCAACTGAAATGTCAATTCCTGTGAAAGATGATTCCTGCTTTTCCAATATCAGTTAGGTCTGCCAGATATAATCTCATGGCATCTGTATTTTTTATAACACCCTTCTTTATTTTACTTGCATAAAACTGATACAGACACAGAACACGCCCACACAAACACAATATGTTTAAGATCTGTTTACTAAGTAGACTATAACCTCCAAGAATTCAAAGGCCATATCTGCTTTATTCAGCATTGTATGCTCAGAACCTAGTCATGTGTCTGTCCATACTCCTCAGTTCTCTATGTGTGTGTGTGGCGGGGGGTGGGGTGGGGTGGGGAGGCTCTGGACTGACTTTCACAAATTAGATAACAAAATCTAGGACTCAGACTTACAGTCCAGTTAAAGATGCAATACATATGGATAAGGCCATTCTAGCATAGGAAAACCAGTTAGCTTTCCACATTATCCAACATACCTCACACGAATTCTACTTTGGACCCAAATTATTATTTAGCTAATAATAAATGATCACTTTGTCTCAGTTTGCACATACTGTACTACCTTTTGAAGAACTTGTGAAAATAAGTAATTAGTTCATGGTAAGATTTGGTATTACTGTGTTTGGCTAATTTTCATTTTTAATGGTACTTTCTCAATAGTCATTTCTACTTACTTAGAGACACCATATTACAATAGCACTTGGACATATTCCTAAGGAATTTAGACTATCACTGTCTAGAATCTAACAAAAGTTTTGCTTCTTTGTTTTCTTTAAAGGAGGACATTTATAAAATCAACATGAATTTTAAAAATGTAATAGTTTACCCTGATGGACTGAAAGTATTAAGAGATTAGATAAGGGGATCCCAGTTTGGTAGTTATGCATTAGTACATGAGTAGAGATGGAAAAGAGAGGAGAGATTCAAAAAATATTTTGGGGTCTGAATGAACAGGATTTGATAGTTAATTAAGTGGGGACAAGGTTGAGTAGAGAGCAGCATGCTAGTACAACTTTCGTAAAACATATTTCTTGAATATACTGTGCCTTCAGGTTTTTCTCAGGAAGTCTACCTGTCTTGTGAGATCACAAGCTGTCATTCTACTTAATACAAAAAATGGATTTTACAATTTGGGCGTATTACTTTTTATAACCAAGGGCAATGCTATCTTAGAACTACTTCAGGGGTCACTTTGCAAGGGTCGGTACTCGAAATCTCATGCTCAATATATCTGATTCATGTGGAACAGTAGAATATTTGCAGTAATATATTAGCTGTCAAAAACTTGGTCTTTGAGATATGCAGAAATGTATAACCAAATTTCCTCACTTAAGGACATCCTATTAGTTTATAAAGGGTTTTTTCTCTGAGCTAAAATAACACAGATGGCTGTCTCGGAAGCAGCTAAGGTAAGTATCCATGAAGCTGTAGACTAACTGCTTAACAAATCTGGTTCACTGCTATGCTAATTACCAGTTAGCTGAACTATCAATTCAATTTTAAATTCTTACTAAATGGAGGAAAAAAAACAGTGTGCAGAAGAATGAAACTTTAACTACAGCAACATTTTCTTGTATATTATTTATTGTTTATACTTCTGTGCACATCTCAGTTTGCTGTTGGAATGAATGTGCAATAATATTGCAATGGTGATAAAATCATACCGTTACATAGATGAAATCATGTTTTAAAAAATAATTTCTTTGTTTGATGTTCACTTTTCTAGCTATGAAGGGCAATTATACTTAGAAAAAAATAAGGGAAAAATCCTATAAAACAATATCTTATTCATAAGTGGCAATATCCCAATTTCTTGGATAAGTTTTAAGCAGAAATACAAGATCAAGCACAGGCAAAGTGTGGTTAAGACTGCAGAGGCCAAAAGAAACTGGTGAAGGGAAACAACCACTCTCACTCAGTTGGCAAAACAAGTATTTTGTTAATTGTGAGATGTGTTTAGACGATACTTCTTGATCAGTATGAGCTTCAAGGGTTCCATCAAAACCAATTGTGTAGGGTTGGACAAACTTGCAGCTACGACAGTAAATATGTATTCCTATTGGTGCATTTGTTTTTGACAAGAGAGTTAGTACTCAAAAAAGTAAATAGCCATGTTCTAAAATAGTGATTCTTAAATGTTATTGTGCACAATAATCACATGAGGTGCTTGTTGAAATCTCCAATTCCTACAATTACTGTGGTGGGAATTTTGATAGTGTCTAACAAAATTAAATATACATTTACCCTTTAATCCTGCAACCTTTGTTTCAGAAATTTATTCTGAAAATACAGCTTCACAAATAAGAGACAGCAAGTGGACTGAATTATTCACTGTAACATTATTATTATTATTTTTAATCCTCACCTGAGGATATTTTTTCGACTGCTTTTCAGAGAGTGGAAGGGGGAGAGAGAGAGAGAGAGAGAGAGAGAGATGGAGAGAAAGAGAGAGAGAGAGAGGAGAGAGAGAGAGAAACATCAATGTGAAAAAGACACATCGATTGGTTGCTTCTTGCACGTGTCCGACCAGGGCAGGGATCAAGCCTGCAACCAAGGTACGTGCGTGCCCTTGACCGGAATCTAACCTGGGACCCTTCAGTTGGTGGGTCGACGCTCTAACCACTGAGCAACCCGGCTAGGGCTACTGTAGCATTATTAATAATGGCAATGCATTGAAAATATTTCTAATCCAGTTCTTTCCCTTCCTTATTCATTCTTTTCAGAAATACTGGTTTAGTGTATACTGAGCTGGTTCGCAGAATACAAGAGGGAATTCTAAGGCATCTAGCTTGCACCTCTAGAGAGAACAGAAAGCAAGGTCATTGAAGAAAAGTGTGCTTTACAGTTTATGAATACTCAGGGATGGCTCTGTAGGGTAGCTCTACAGACTGTCTTCTAACAAGCTCTTGTTAGTGTCATAGTCAAAGAATTAAAAAAAACATTAGGCTACTCAACAATGGTACTCTTGTCCCAATCTTAGCAATTTCTTACTTGGAAGCCAATTTGTTTTTCAGAGAACAGATTGTTTTAATCACACTTGTATTAGAATTTTTCCCAGAGAGGTCTTAGGTAATTATTTGCTGTTTAATCATCTTCATGTTTTCTTTTCTTCTAATATTAGTGCTTATGATATTTGGTTTTCTGTGTCCATTTAGCCAAATATAGTCTAAAGTTATTAAACCAAACACTAACCTAGATGTTATGGTGAAGATATTTTGTCTATGTGATTGACATCTACAGTCAGCTGACTTTAAGTAAAGGAGATTGGCCTCCATAAACTGGGTGGGCGAGATATAATCAGCTGAAAAATTTAAGAGCAGAGCCAAGATTTCCCTGAGGAGGAAGAAATTCCATCTGTGGGCTGCAGCCTTCTCTGCCTGAGCACCTGCCCAAAGGCTTTTCATGTAACTACCTAAGCTCCCACAACCGCATAAGCCAGTTCCTTAAAGAAATCTACACATATTTATAAATCCTACTGGTTCTCTTTTTTCTGGTGGAACTCTGACTGATGCAGTGTCCAAAAATTGTTTAGGTAAATAATACCTCTCCACTAGTAGTAACTGAAAACAGATATTGACAGTTCAGGTAATCAACTGGTAATTACCATAGCAGTGAACCAGATTTGTTCAGCAAACTAAATGGAAGAAGTACAGGTTTGGGGGACATATTTTGAATCCCTAAATCCAGCCGTGTCAAGTCAGCACTTTTTATTTAGTAATCTGCGTCATTAAATTTCTGTTTGTTTGTTTTGCTTAAGCTGATTAAAATGGTGTTTTCTAATATTTTCATTTGGAAAAATTCTCATGTGATAAGCATTCAATATTAAAGCAAAAGGTAACTGGAACACCTGTCATTGCTACAAGAGAAACAGAAGTCAAATGTTCTGCTGACAACAAACGTACTGAGCAATTATTTCTTATGAAAGCTAGCAATTTAAAATATAAATATGAACTACGATAATGCAATTTTATTTGATTTAAGTAATATATATACGAGTAAGCAATGATTTTAATTAATACTCAGAAGATTCAGAAGTCTGAAAAGACAATATCTGTAATTTCCTCAATAAATGCTTCCAACGTTTACTTGTTTGCCACAAGAAACAGCATGAGTAAAAGAGCATCATATCCCACTAGGAATAAAAGCAATGAAGCCATTAGAAATACATGAAATTTCCATCTGCCAGTAAACCTGTTTCAAAAATATATATATTCTATAGGGTGCATTATCCAAATAACAATTTTTAGATAGTAACTATAATAAGATTTTACCCTTTTTGAAGTTAAATTATGAGGCAAAATGTGTTTCCAAAGAATTATAAAAGAAAGATGAAAATTGTGTCTTTGAATGAAAACAAGGTAGTGATCTTTTGGGCTTCTTAGCCTAATGCCAAATTGGCTAGTGCCCAAGATATTCTAAAGAAATTGTATTATCCACCACAAACCCAGTGAGCAGTCTCCAAAACTGACATTCTTTGTAAAATACAGAATACTCTGGTTAGAAAATTCAGTTTGGAATATTTCTCCAATTCATCTTTTCTTTTCTTTTCTTTTCTTTTCTTTTCTTTTCTTTTCTTTTCTTTTCTTTTCTTTTCTTTTCTTTTCTTTTCTTTTCTTTTCTTTTCTTTTCTTCTTTTCTTTTCTTTTCTTTTCTTTTCTTTTCTTTTCTTTTCTTTTCTTTTCTTTTCTTTTCTTTTCTTTTCTTTTCTTCCCTTTCTCTCTCTCTCTTCTTCTCTCTCTCTCTCTCTCTCCCTCTCTCTCTCTCTTTCTTCTTCTCAAGGCAGAGGCCCTTCCCCCACAGGATTTAGCCCTTGCAACCCAGCTTCTTTTGCATTGCAGCACTTCCCACCCTGCCTCTTTCCCCTAGATTATAGACCAGTGATGGACACTTAGCCATGGGGTATTTGATAAATTGATTGCACTGAGTTAGTCAAGTTCTCTGACTTAGATTTTTTTAAAATTATGACACAAAAAGTTAGTAGTATATGCTTATAAAACCACAAATTGCTATAGTTCTAATTATATTGAATTTCACCTATCATTTATAAATATTAAGAACAGTATTTAGATTTCCTACCTTGCTTTCCTAATTACAAAGTAAAAGCTTTGGGGAAAAGATTCAATTGTCTCTAGAGTATATAAAATATTTTCTGTGTCTGATACAAATGATAGCAATAACACCACTGTCCTTTTGAGTTTCTACTGGAGTATTTCGGACCACTGAATAATTGTAGATAGAGCACTAATGTGCTGAGAGACTGTGAAAGGTTAGTTGATGCATGTGCATTATCCATCAACATCCCTTTGTGTGTAAATAGAGATGATAGCACATATGGAAAGAGCTTCAAAACTGTTAACTGGAAGTGAACACAACAGACTCATTGAGCACACTCTATAACCGCACATCTAATTATGCTCTAAAAACTTGTAATCTGAGTTTGTTTTTCCTTTCTCCCTCCCCCCTCCCCCCTCCCTCCCTCCCTCCCTCCCTCCCTCCCTCCCTCCTTCCTTCCTTCCTTCCTTCCTTCCTTCCTTCCTTCCTTCCTTCCTTCCTTCCTTCCTTCCTTCCTTCCTTCCTTCCTTCTTCCTAACTTCCTCTTCTATCTCTTTTAATCACTAGTTATGAGCAACTTTTAAACACAATTTTTTTTTTTTCATTTTAGTTAGAACCCATGCTCGCTTGAGTATAATCATTTAAAGTTAAGTGGTTAAGTTAGAGCACTGAATTCAAGTAAATTACGTTTATGAAGTCTTTGTAAAACTCTTTGTGCAAGGTGATGTGACCTATCATGAAGTATACCACTACATTGTTTAGAATCCGGCATGAGATTGTAAGCATTTTGAAAGCAAGGGTTGTGGTCGTTATGGAATAATCCTATAGTTGGTTAGATGTAAATCACTTCCAATATTTTAAATACCTGCTTGATATCACTAAGTACAAATTTCCAATCCAAAATACTCAACCAATACCTATCCAGTGCCTAAAGTGAAAACATAACAGAGATAGATTATATTAATATACCTTATATGCTAATCAGAGCTCACCCTTTTTGTAATTGTGGTCAGCTCAGGATATAAAACTCTTGAAAAGCAAATGGACTGGGTGCACAGAAACTAATCAAGAAGCCAAAAATAGAGGAAAGGAGACCAGAAATTTGGGGATTCCAGTGGCTCTCTCCTTGACAGACATTTGTCTCTCATGCCTCGATCTGTTGAGCTGTGCTTGCTCTGAAATTCCAAACTCTGCTCTCTGGTATTTCTAGCCTTAAGCAGTTAAAACTTTCCTGATTGTCTTAATGGCTGCTGCTGCCCTCTCCAGATGCTTCATTTCATTATTTTGAATTCCAGCCTTGTGACCTGCCTCTAGTCCTTTAGTATTATTTTGGCTTTATCACATGATTGTCCTGTCTTAAAAATAAATGATATGCTGAATCCAATTAGCTTTGATGTTGCAATTCAGAACAACCTTTTGAATGTAGGTGGTAGGATATGCAAAAGTAGTACAAACTTCAGAGATAATTATTCATTTAATAAGTACTTATTGAGCATCCATTTTGCCAGACACCGAATGTGTCAGGCTTGCATTATCATGAGACTTGCTAGAGGGCGGTTCATACAAAAGACACAGATGGACCTGAGTTTTCATTTTAATTCTGATTCCAAGTAATTATTTGATTCTGAGGAAGTTATGTAACTTCTAAGCCCCAGCTTCTTCGTAACTACAACCAGAAAAATAATGTCCAAGTAAGAATGCATTTGCTGAATTAAATGAGATGCAAAGTTTAATATGTAGAAGATATTTTACATGAACCCATTTCACTCCTTCCTCTTTTCCACACTTTTTATTTCATATGATGCTCTGCTTCCTTTTGGTTGAGAGTTTCTGGGGTGATGATAGGAAATAGAAGTGATTTTAAATTCATTCGTTTAAAGTTATAAATATCAGTTTGCTAGAGGAATAAGTGCTTGCTAAAAGAATTCTGATTTTGGGGGCTAACAAGTAGATGTACCTGGTGAGCCTCACTTTCATACCAAATAAGCTAGTATACTCCATATAAATTAAATTTTTTAGGCCACAGAAGGAAAAATAAGATGCTGCTAAAAGGCACAATATAACTTCGATGGAACAAACACTTGCTGAGTTCTAGTAATGAGCAAGCACATGCAAGGCACTAGAGACAAAAGTAGAAGAGCCACCTTTCTGCCATCAGGGTCCTCATAATCTCTCACAGCTTTGTTAGAAACTAGCAATTAATTGAATATGCTGAGGTCTCTTTAAAAAAGTACAAATGCATTTTCCAAGTAAAAGGCCACTAATAGATGGAAAATATGTACAATTTTCATAAATTTTTGTGAAATCATACATTTAAACTATTTACCATTTTCTTCTGAATAAAGGTATGGTTTAGTTATGACAAAGGAAAAAAGATAAATGTAAAAGAGATGAATTTTAAAAGAGATAGATGTCATTCCAGGACAACTCTTACTTTACATTTGGTATAAATTAATCGGAGAGAGAGAAAAAAATACTTACATCTCCAAGTTAGCAAATTTTTACTAAAAGAGTAGTGAAATTCCAAGTCAATGTAACATAAACTATAGGGAAATCTCAAGAGTTTATATATAGCTTGTCGGAAAAATGGCACACGAGGTTCAAATGAACAGGCTTAAGGTAATGCATTTAGGGCAAAGTACAGTGTTCAAAATTACTTGGATAGGAAGCTGGGCTTTGCTCTTATGACCTATTCAATTGGTCCACACAGGTGATCTCATTTTCCTGTCCTTATTTCAAATGGTTTATTGGGATTACAGTCAGAATAGATAATATGCTCTGGAAATCAACCCAATATGCTTCAGTGGCAAAAAAAGGCAGGATATAATCAAGAGGAATATTAGAACCAAAATAGAAAATATTATCCTATCCACATAACTCCTTCCATGAGAATTTTAAGTTGAATTCTGTGTTTAGTTTTAGTTGCAGTGCTTCTAAAAATCTTCAACAAACCTCAGTGAAGTCTTTAACATAACCTATGATCAGATGTGTCAATAGGGAGACAATTAGGGTAGTACTGGCATAGCCTTCCTCATAGAAATAGACTAAAATGATTGTATTTCTGATAGCAAAGTCAAAGGTTGAAACAGCTCTGAACAAATACTTGTCAAATCACTGAATTTTAACAGGCCCTTCCAGTCACAGTTCATTGTTCCCATATTTTTGCTATAGGGCTGGGCCAAGATGAGCATATTTTATTTTATGTGCCCCACACTAATGCTCCCCAGCAATCACCCTTGATCGCAAGTCACCGATCAAGGACAGGAATAGGAACCAAGAGTAACTAATGTATGTCTTATGCATAAAATAATGACTTGAATTAATCAAATGATTTCTCTAGAGATTTTTAAAACAGAATTTACCAACTTTAGGTAATAGTGGGAAGGAAGTCGGAAGAACACCCTGAGAAGATTGTTAGGATAACAAAAATCATTACCAGCTTTAGTCTCTGGGAATCTATCACCTATTTAAACTCATTGTGGTTTGTTTGTTTTGGATGCCCTTGATATTTGTTTATCTAATCATTTTATGATATCTTCGGTTACCATCATTTGAGGGGTCTGTGTTCTAGCAATTAAACACACCTAAAACGCAGAAAAAGCATAAATATGTTAACTAAAACTTAACATATTCATTATTAAAATTGTGGTAAAATGAATGTAGTAAAGAATGAGAAAAGTAAAGGTTAAAAACAAAACATATACCTTTCCCATTGAATGGTCCAGTGCTAAGTAAGACTAAGCTCCTGCTTTACCCTGCGAGGTGCAGTATGGCATGGTAATTACGATTATGGACTTAGGGTAAGGACTGCCTTAATGAAAATTCTGGTTCTAATATTTATTAGCTATGAATAAGTTACTTAACCTTTCTCTGACTCCATTTTCTCATTTGCAAGATAGAGAAAAAAATGTTATGTGACTGTTTTGATTATTAAACAAGTAAATAAATGAGAAGTTCTTAGTAGAGTGCCTGGCATTAATAACGAGTCTACACACTCAAAAATTATTATTTATTATTAATAAGAGCTAGATTAAAAATGGTTGCCCTTAGAGAGATGGAAGGCTGAGGTAGAGAGTAGGGAGAAAGACAGAGTCAAAAATAGAAATAGAAGAAAGAGGGACAGAGAGAGGAAGAAAGAGAGATACACAATTTTTTTTTCCTGCTAAACCATTTGAAATAAACGGTAGACATGATATTTCTCTTTTGCATGTATCTCCTGAGGCATGGGACGTTCTCCATATACTTTGTTGTGGGCTGAATTGTGCCCTCTTAAATTTATATCTGTAAGCCTTAATAATTCAAAATATGATTGTGTTTAGAGATAGGGTCTTTAAAGATGTACTTAAGTAAAAAGAAGGCCTTTAGGGTGGGCCCTAACCCAATCTGATATCTTTAGAAGAAGAGGAAATTTGGACAATATGCCCAGAGGCATAGAAAAGACTCAACAATAAGCCAGCAACTTTCATTCAATTAATCTCTTTATAAACAGACACTCTCAGCAGCCAGTCAATGTAAGTTCCTTTAATAACAGCAGGGTGGTATCAAAAGTATCAATCATCAGAAGATTGCTTTTTGCCTTGGACTCCAATGATTCTGTTGCTGCCAATGATACATAATATGTGCAGAAATGAGAAGAGACTTATTGGTAGCTATTAATGTGATGTTTGCATAAAATAAGCATCCTCATATACACTACTGATGTTAAATGGAGGCTTCTGGTGACAGAAATACATATCCATCAACCTGACTTTCAGAGAAATAGAATGTGGAACAGAGTCTAAATAATCAGATGATTTCCTTCAGACTTTCAGTTCTTCTAAATAAAGTGAACTGAAGACTATCCATTCAAAAATATTATTTAGCACTTATTCAGTATCACACATTGTGCTGTTGACCAGTACATGCGGAGGATAGGATGATGTTCATTAATACTGATTTGCATTCATTCTGCTGCTCCCTTTCGACCCTTCCCTCAATCAGCCTATCAGACACCAAAAATAAAGCAAGGAAGGAACAACTTGGGATTCTACCAAGACTTCCCATATGGAGGGAAAAAAATCTCTCCATTCCAGTTAGAATTCCTAAAATGGATATATCCCAACTATCTAATGCTAAATTTCAATGTCTTGGTGTAATATTTATAAACATTTTTATCCATATTGTGGCATATTCACCTTATTGATGTTCATTCAATCACCAGATACATTTAGAATGCATACTAAGGACAGCAATGTTCAATGAACCAGAGCTGGACAGAGGAAAATACAGTTCCTGCCACCAAGGAGCTCATCCATGTAAACAATCAGCATGCAATATGGGGAAGGCTCTAAAGAGGAGGGAATGCCTACACTTGCCAGAGAGAATCAAGGAAAACTTTAGAGTGGGAAGCTTGGTTGGAGACCTGAAGGGAGAGTAGGAGTCTGGCAGGTTGATTTAGAATGAACTAGAGGTGTGTGCAAAGCCCAGAGAATGACTGAGCACGTGGAACTTCAGACATCAGTTCTATTTACAGAGCTACTATCATGAATGAGATATTGAAGATGTTCACACACATGACTTACTTTTAACCCTTGCAACAAACTTTTGATGTTAGATATTATAATTCTTAAGAAAACGGAAGTACAAAGAGATTAAATAATTTTTCCAAAATTACATAATATGGAACAGAGGTAGGCTTAAACCTAGTTTTCTGATTCTAGATCAAGTTATTTTTCTGGTCCAACAAATTGCCTTCCTATAGAGGATCTGGGCAAGAAGGTATTTCCTTATCACATGCTTAATCTACATAGAGGGGAATCTGGCTTTGGGTAGAGTGCATGCAAATAGAAATCCTATATAATCCAGTAGAAAATTCTGAAAGGCCTCTTCTTATTTTCATAAAGAAGGTATTTAACCCTTCCAAGTCCTAAAGGGTAAAATAAAATTTTAAGGTAAATATAATGTTTTCAAGCCACCTTTTTAAAAAGTTCTGCTTGAAGAGGAGAGCTTGAGATCTGGAGGTTACTAGAGGAACCCACCTGAAACATAAAGATGAAAAACCTTTCATCTTTTAGTAGCCACATGCAGCTTTTCATCATGTGGAGTAAGAAGGACTTACAATTCCTTCAGGAGGTCATAGCCATAGGATGACTAATGTCATTTAGCCTTTGTCAGTTGGCAGCATTTATTGAGTGCCTACTGTTTGGAGGACACTGTGACAGGTGCTACTAGGAATGCAAGGAAAGTAGAAGACATGGGTTGTACCCTTGTTTTGGGTACTGTCTGAAAGAAAAAATTGTGCGAGGGTGCTCTGAATGGGAAAATAAACTCATAGGTCCTTTAAAATCACTGTGAAAATGGCTTGGGATGGCATGCTTTGCCTTTGCAACTTATGTTAGAAGACAACGCCCAAGGACCATAGCCAGCTTGATACATAGTCCTCTGAGATAACATAAATCAGATTTTTTGGGACCTTGAAAAAATAAAAGCAAAGTAATATATGTTATCTCTTTAGCAGCCTGATAGAGCTTTTTCATTACTTTTACAGATAGACTCAGGGAAAATGAAGTAACATGAAAGACTTCTAACACTTTAAGTGACTACCTGTCAAAATTCTCTCAACATCTGGAAATCCTTGGAATGTTATGCAGCCATGTGTAGTCTGAAATCCATTGTAGTTTGAATGGAAAGCTGATAGCAGAAACAATATTCACAGCGACACTTCATGCACAGCGGGCCGTGATTTCTGGAGGCTAAATGCTTAGTATTGTTTTCTGTGATATGAGTTCTTCTGAATGTATTTCTCAGTGTGCGAGTCCCCCTCATTTCACTACAAAATGTCATTCCTTTTCTACCTGGCTAAGATTAGTGTAATTGTTAGAACCAATTCTAAATATTTCAATCTTAATACTTAGAAAACATTCTTTTGTAATCTAGCTCACTGTCTGAGAATAATTAAACACTTAACAATGACATCCCAATATGCTGTTTTGCATAGTGTTTGGAGAAAGCCACACAAAGCTGTCCATGTACATCGTTCCAAATCCAGGAAATAAGTCTGAGATTACATTCGGCAGGAAACACATAGGCTTCCCCTCCTCCAAGTATTCTAATAGTCTCATATTCTTTTCAATGAATTCTGATCTATACCTTATTTCGGGTTTCCCTGGAAGAAAACCCCGGCACAAGGATTGGACTATAAGTTAGGGGTTAAAGGAAATCTCAGGGAGGAAACTGCAGAAGCAAAGTAAGGAAAGGGAAGCAGCCATTGAAGTGTGTGCTCTAAAGCCAGCTCCCCCTGTGGGTGACTGGACTGTAATCCCACCAGAGAAACTTTGGCAACTGGGGCTAAAAGCAGACCTCAGAATTATCTCAGTCAAAAGGCAAGGGAGCTGGCATATTTATATGGTACCACCCATCGATCTGGGTGGAAGAGAGCTCTTAGGGTTAATTCTCTGCAATGCCTGGCCTAGCACAGAGCAGCAGAAGAACCACCACCGTGAGAGAAAGACCTTGAGCAAAGCAGTGCAGATGCTGGCAGTTACAAGTTGGGCCATTGTTCACTGAAGTGATAACAGCAAATCGACCTGCATAGGACCCCTACCATGTCTGCAATAATATGACAGTAAAATCAGGCTAAATTCTAATAATCAGGGTATCCTAATGAGTAATTCAGGGCAAGGATACAAAGTAAATGCCAAGCTGGTGGTGCCCTTCACTTCATAGGGCTAGATAGAGTTCCATGTTAAGGAGGCTCCTGAGCCCATATATCTATCAGGTCAGCAGGACATACTTGTTTAGAAATTTTGGCCATGAGCTCAGCAGGGGTTAGTGGAAAACCATTTGCTATCTATGTTCCATTCTTTGTTTAGAACATTTCCTAAATGCTTATGTGTGGTTAGCTTATCAAGAAGAGCAATCCATTTGCTTAGTATTGGTAGAAAAACAGTAAAAACAAAAGTGAGAAAGTTGCTACATCTAGCTAAAACAGCTGTAAATACTGGCTAAAAGGCAAATTTGTGAACAAATTCAGAAATCCCTAAGGTTCCTTCTGTTGAGAAACTTAATCTATAAACAAATTAAAAGATTTGTGGAGGTATTAATTTGTATTAATTATAAAACCTATATCCCTAGCCAGTTGCTAAGTGGTTAGAGCATCAGCCTGAAGGCTGAAGGGTCTCTGGTTGGATTCCCAGTCAAGGGCATGTACTTTGGTTGCAGGCTCGATCCTGGGCCCCAGGTGGGGCATGTGTGGGAGGCAACCAAATTACGTGTCTCTTTCACATCAGTGTTTCTCTCTGTCTCTCCCCCTTCCCTTCCACTCTCTGAAAAATCAATGGGAAAAAAAAAATACCCCCTAAAACTCATAGACAGTGGACTTTGCTCTAAATTGCATCATTTACTATTAACAACTAGCTAGAATTGTAATAAATACTACATTTTAAAAATCTTCACTATAGAAATGTCAAGACTTTATCCAATGGCTTCCATATTATATACTTATTTTATGGGGATTGTACAGATTTGATGAATTCTAACATAAAAGTACATTCAAGTCCAGCTTTTGTTTTGTGCCAGATTAGAACTACTCTAATGAAGTGCTTACTTTACTATAGAATTAAATAAATGGTTCCCAGTTACTTTTTTTTTTTCTTTTTTTAATATATCTTTATTGATTTCAGAGAGAGGAAAGGAGAGGAACAGAGAGAGATGGAAACATCAATGATGAGAGAGTCATTGATTGAGCCCGCAACCTGGGCATGTGCCCTGACCAGTAATTGAACCCTGATCGCCTGGATCCCAGGTCGATGCTCAACTGCTGAGCCACGCCCGGCCGGGCCCAGTTACTTTTTTAAAAAGTTGGCTCAGTTTGAATGTGTACCTTAGATTGAGGGTGGGGACTTAGACTGAATTATTTATTTCTTCATGGTGCATATTAGATATATGAATTACTTGAATTGTGCTGAGACAAACATATTTGATTACAAATATTGAACAAGGAAAGTAAGAAGAAATGATAGAAGATTATGCAGCTAGTTCCTTTAATGCTATTTATAGTTTCTGATAATGTTACTTTTCAGAGGGGAGAAGCAAAGGTAAGCTAATTACTTTCAGAGGATAGTAGATAGGCTAGAGTTGCTGGATAAGTGAGGTTTGGTCAATAATCATTTTCTTCTCACATCAAGAATCTGAATTTGTTTGTGTCTCTTACACAGTTAAGGTGCAGTAGAAGAGTAGGAAATAAGCTCAGATCAACACAGAGAAGAGTGATCAAAGCTAGATTAGGGAGAGCTTTGTAGGCCATTTAAAACACTTTGGCTTTTACTCTGAAGGAAATGGAAGGTTTTAAACAGCAGTGACACTTAAACTTAAGAGATCTGCTTATGTTTAAAAATAATCACTCTTTTTTAATGAGGATGATAGGATAAGAGTGGAGTTTAGGAGACTAGTTAAGAAGCTATCATAATGATGTAGGCAAAATAACAGTGAAAGTGTTAGAGGTAGTTGTGGTAAGTGGTAAAATTTTCAATTTTAAAATTGTAACTGACATCATTTGCTGATGTATTGGATGTGGGGTGTGAAAGAAAGAGAGGAATCAAGGATTTTGACTTAAACATAATGACAAATTGAATTACTATATTTGATCAGGTGAGTTCAAATTTGGACTCAAAATAAGTTTGGAATGTCTATAAGATACCCAAGAGGAAATGTCTAGATAGGTGGACATACAAATTTAAAGATCAAGTGAGAGATTCAGGTAGAAGACACAATTTGGGAGTAATCAGTATATAAATGTTATTTAAAGCCAGCTATAAATACTGACTAAAATAAATTTGTGAACAAATTCAGAAATTCCTATGCTTCCTTCTGTTGAGAAACTTAATCTATAGACAAATTAAAAGATTTGTGAAGGTATTAATTTGTATTAATTATAAAACCTATAGACAGTAAACTTTGCTCTAAATTGCATTACTTACTGTTAACAGCTAGCTAGAATTGTAACAAATACTACATTTTTTTAAATCTTCACTATAAGGAATGAGTGTAGACAGAAAGAGTAAATGAGAGATGAGCCTGGGGTGCTCCAAGGTCTGTAGCTCAGGTATATAAGGAAAGCACACACAGGAGGCTGCAGAGGTATAGCCAGTGAGGCAGAAAGAAGCAGAGCCAGAAGCCGGTGGGGTCCCTGAAGTCAAGTGGAGAAAATGTTTCAGGGAGAAGAGGGAGTGATCAGCTGTGACAAATGTTGATGAGAGTTCAAGTAAGATGTGAAATAAAAACTAATGATTGAATTTGTACCTGTTGAGCTGATTGTTGACCTTAATAAGAGCAGTTTCAGTGAGGAAGCCAGGGAGTACTCGTGATTGCAGTAGTTTAAGAGAGAACTGGATGAGAGAAATTGGCTTTGAGTAGAAATAACTCTTGTGATGAGCTTTTCTGTGAAGCAAAGAGTAACTGTAGTCATGATTCTTTCTTTCTTTCTTTTTTTTTAGTAACACATTAGGGGATGTATTTCATGCTAGTAGCCTATGGGAATAATAGAGAAAGCGATAAATATGATGCATTAAAAAGAGGGACAGGTATTTTCAGGTAGCCAAGAGCAGGAGGAAATTTGTGAAGGAAAGAAACTGACTTTAGACAGATGCACAGACTGCTTTCAAGGCAATAGGAAGAAAAGCAGAGTGTCTTAGGCACAGTAGAGGAGCTAATGGGAGGTAGCTGCCTATGGAAGTTCTCTTGGGCTGTATTTTCACTGACACACGAGGGAAGGTCATAGGAGAGTAAAATATGGCGAGGAGGTGGAGCGTTGAAAAAGAGGAGATGGTAAAATATGTAGTGTAGGAAGAGTAACCGTGGGAGTAATATATATAATGGACATTCTGGGCTATAAGACTGCCCTCTCAGAGGATAGTGTTCAGGAATTTAAAATGAGAATGGAGACCATTATTGTTTGCTTTAATTTCTGCTGTTTTTCTGTTTGTGTGCTGTTTGCTCCTTTCTTCTGCAGGTAACTGCCTGGATGCACATGGAGATGTGGAGAGTTGGATTGCCAAGAGAGTAGAACAAAGGAAGAGATGGCTATGAGGAATGAGGCTGTAGGGAAAATAGATAATTTTGGGACTGAAAAATAAATTTATAATTAATATTTGAACACTTTCACTGTGATGTCTTTTTTAGAGAAAATCATACAAATAGAAAGAATTAAACTTATAATACCCACAAAGGGGGGAAAACATGGATAGGGCCTTAAAATACATTATTAAAGGTATAAAATTATTTACACATGTTCTGGTACCTATGTGATAGGTTGGGAGCCTTATAAGTACTAAACACAATTATATAAACAAGTTTTAAGTTGTCATTGTGTTTACTATAAAAATCTAGAATATTAAATATTAAACATGAAAAATACTATATTTACCTGTTTTACCATTATATATGAAACATGTTTGCAGAACAAAATGTTTAAATCACCTAATTTTGGTGCTTAAAAGGATCTTAGAGATCAACTGGATTTCTATCTGGCTTCCAGATTGTTGAGATGAAGTAGGACACAGGCAAAGTTAAGTGACATAATTAAAGCTACATAGGCAGACCAGAGACAAGACTTTATGGAAGAGTTGCTCACCCGTGTTCATAACAATAAAATAAGTAACTAAAATCATTAAACCTTTTCAATTGACCTTTTTGGGTTAAAGAGCATACTCCCTTAAAGTGTGGAATTGCTAGATTATGCATCATCCCCATCCCCAATTGTTCTAGACTACGGTGATAAAGGCATTCATTGTAGTAAGGCCAACATCTCAGCTCCGAGAACTACTGTTTAGGAACTCAAGCAACAATTTTAAATTGGAAAAGATGGAGGCACACTCTAAGGACAAAGGTAAGCTTGGCTTCAAATGATTCAATGAAGTTGTAGACAATTAGGGAATAGCTATAGTAAGGAATCACTGACAACCACTATAAGGAGAGGAGGCAATCTTTTGAATGAAAAGCTTTTGAGTAAATTGTGGGGTGTTATTTATAAAAGCTGAAATATGTTAGGATATCAGTCCTAAAAGTAACAATGCTAGTTACCAATGCACGTGGTACTAACTGAAGTGAAGTTTATAATTGACATTGTTACATTTGAAAATGATAGATAAAATATATAACATAGACTAAGCTCTCTTAGAATAAAAAAAAAGGTGTTTATGTTTTTGTTTTTGTTTTTTTTAAAGAGACCTTTAGGAATCCTGCCTGTGGTATCCTTTCATTGGGGCCTTCCATTTCTATCTTATTCTATTATAATCTTGATCAAATTTAGTTCTATTCTATTTCAATTCTTAACCCAAACCATATTGTTTTCATTATACCTTAATTGTATTATGGTGCAGTTAAGAAGTGTCTCTGACAGACTTTCAAATAGCAACAAAAGCATCTGTTCTCGATGAGGCTGTGATTTGCCTGTGCCATCCAGCTGCCCTTGGGTCCATTGTTTCAGCAGGTGGTGTTTGCACTGGCCACAAAAAGACCCAAAACTTCATGAGGATACACTTCCCAGTTTGAGGAGGACCATTTGGTCAAGGAGAGATACGAAGCAATTCTACCTTGCAACATTCCTCAGACAACACTACTACTCTCTCCTTATTTCTTCATGATTTACTTAAAGGTATCAGTCAGCAATGGCTAGAAATTTATTTGCTCAGTATCCTCTGTGCCATTTAAACTTGGACCTTGGAGAATAAACATCTCTTTCCTATTATGCCTGTCCATATCAAATATACTCAATCAAATGAGGTTGGGATGATAGTTATTAAACCTCTTATGAGAACAAAGGCATTCCAGCCAGCAAATCCTTTCTAGAGAGACTACCCATACAAAACAGTGTGCTACTTATTTATTTATTTATTTTCAAAACCCTCTTTTATTAAAAGTAAGTCCTCAGGAGTAAGATCAGCTGTAAAGCCAAGTAACATTTTAGATGTAGAAAATTTAGACTTGGTCAATGGGGGAAAATTAAAGTTGACCTTCACTGAGAACAGTCCAACAGAAGGTCTCCTTCCATGTACACTTCTGAGAGGGGAAAACTATTTCTCACTAGTCAATTCTTGATGATCAGTACTTTGGTACATTATTAAAATTTAGAATTTCCTAGCATAGCAGCTGACATACAATGGGCTCCCAATCGATATCTGTAAAGCAATTAAAAGCTGTCCATTTTTTATATAATAAATATTTCTTAAACTTCTAATCTTATATAACTACAGAGCTAGAACCACTGAACTTTGTTCAAAGATAATCTTTCAACAGACAATAGAGGATCTTTCTATAGTGATTTGTGATCAGAATAGTGTGTGTTTTCATAAATTTTTTAAAACACACAAGAAACTCCATGAATTGACAAAGTAATGATTTTCAAACGCTGAAATTTTGTAAGTTTCTTTAACACTTGCCATTTTCTTTACCAATTTCAAAGCTTCCATTAAGCAAATATCTGTCAACTAATGTTGCTTCAAAGAGAAGAAAGAAGAAGACGAGGGGGAGGCACAGGAAGAACAACCAAGAAGAGCAAGAAAAGGAAACAAACCAACATTAAATTTAACTCAACTGGCAGGAGGCATACAGCTAATTTTAGAAATGTTATATAGTAATGTTTATTCATCTTGCCCGCTTTCTACAAACTTAGGTTTAAAATGGTGAAAACAATTTGCCTTTTAACAACATTTCAAAATTATTAAAACACAGAATTAACTTTTATCATTACATGATAACCTGAATTGTCAAATAATATTTTCTTCCTAAGAAATATTGAAGATAAAATGAATATTTTAAATGTTTTCTCGTTGGTTCATATAAGAACAATTTATTGCAGCTTTCAAACTTTTTTTTAATTTACAAAATTAAAATGATAAAATCTAAAATAAATAAATTATAAAATTTATGTTAGGAGATAGTGTGATTGTTAATTAGGTTGACAAATTAAGTGAGCCTAGATCTATGTTTGTGAAGTGACAAATTCTCAGTGAATTGACAAAGTAATGATTTTCAAATGCTGAAATTTTGTAAGTTTCAAAATTCTCAATGAATGATAATTGCCCTCTGCTAAATATTTTAAGTTGAAAATCCATGGGGAATAATGATGATAATTATTTCATGGCCTTGAGCAGACAAATGCAGGTTCTTTGAGCCTTCCTTTCTTGGTCTTTGAAATGGTCATAATAAAAATGTGCTTCACACTTCATATGATTCATATGAAGATCATGTGAGATAAGTGTGAAAGACTTTTGTGATTTTTAAATCCATATTAAGATGTAGCAGATCAGAAACTAAAATGGGTCTCTACTGCTCATATTTCTAATTCATACAATTTGATATCTAATTATAAAAATGTTTTGGTGCCCAAGCTGGTTTGGCTCAGTGGTTAGAGCATCAGTCCTTGGGCTGACAGGTCCCAGGTTCGATTCCAACCAGGGGCATGTACCTCAGTGGCAGGCTTGATCTCCTGCCCAGTCAGGGCATGTGGGAGAGGCAGCCAATTGATGTGAGAGACATCGATGTTTCTCTCTCTCTCTCTCTCTCTTCCACTCTCTCTGAAAAGCAATGGCAAAAATATTCTCAGGTGAGATTTAAAAAAACATTTGGTAAGACAAGATAATAAAATATCATACATGGATTCAAACAAGGAAACGATTACTTATTATTATTTGGATATCTATGGAGTATTCAGTTATAACCTGCTTTCAGCCTTGTAAATGTTAAAGTGCTTCTTTGAAATCAGCTAATGTGAATGTCTACTTAGATAATTATTGTGCATTGTCAAATACTATTTTATTTCAGGCCTTATTAAAAATAACATATAGTAACAAACATTAAATATATGCTACAGCACTTTAAAAACTACTGTTCACCTATAACTGATGCTTAGACTTCTCAACTTTTTCTTCAGGCTATTAACTACAGCTCTATAACAGAATAGCATCTTAGTGAACATGAGGACTTCACACCTAAACACTCCATAGTTATAAGGAGGAGAAAAATCTAACATCTATGAATTAATAAGGCTACTAATTAATATTTTCAATAGCCATTATAATACACTTCATTAAAAACTTATTTAGCTGCTCAGTTCCAAAATTTTCAAAGGCCATTTTAAAAATTAAGAATCATTTGATTTCAAGTGAAAACAAGTTCAGGGCACATTGAAAAGAGTAATCTCTCTAAATACCCCACAATGGCAAAAAATATTAATATTCTAAAAGCTACTTAAAAAAAATTGTAGTGCCTAAGGACTTGTTTAAGTTCAGCACTTAAAACAGTGTCTCACCCATATTTGGTGTTCAGTACATATTTGTAATTTGTTCTTTGATGAAAAACACTCTTAATATAGTCCTGTTTTCCTTATAAGAGCAGCTCTTTAAAACACAGGTAAAGCGTGAGTAGATCAAGCAATTTACACCAGCACATTAATTTCTTTCTAGTAAAATATTCTTTAATATTTTGTTAAAAATGATAAATGGGATTTTAATTACACTGGAGAATTCTCTCTAATGTAGATATAGCCAGAAGAGGACAGGGCTTCCTCTAATAGTTCAACTGCAAATGCCCATAGAGACTGGACATCTCTTCTCTTTGTTTCTTAAGGAGCAATGGGGAGAGATTTCATAATTTTCTGTAGGAATTCTGCTCATGAGTCCATGTACACACACATGCATTCAGACACCCACATATGTACACATGCATGCAAACACATGCCAGTCACACACAAGTGCACATGCTCACTCACACAGCTTTTCTGGTAGGGAAGAAATTACCTTAGCTGCTGTTACTAAGACCCCAACAACAAGTGAAAACTTAGACTTTTACCACCAGGTAGAACCCTGAAAACGATCCCACATGTGTAGTTGCAGAGGACAGTGAGCTGAATGTAAACAATCGGGTACATTGGTAGTGCCACAAGAAGTCTATCATAAGTTCAGATATTCTAAAAATATAAACATAACAGAGGTAGAAGAAGGAAAACTTTGAGAAGTGGCTAAATGAAGTGGTTCACAGAATCAAAATACAAAAACCAAAAAAACAAAACAGTAGTTACATTTACACACCAAGCACCAGATTATCCTGTTATTAATAATGGGAAACACACTTTTGTGAATATTAAAATGGGACAAATGCTGGGTTTTGTCAGTGGGTGTATATATATGTTGCCATTTGATCTCCTAAAAAACCCTAAAAAACGGGTATCTGTAGCCACCATTTTACAAATAAGTTCAGCTTTTTCAAGATCAGTTAACCTTTTTGATATTACAATACTAGTAAATGAAGCAGAAATTTAAACTCATGTCCACATGAACTCTAAATTCTAAGCTCAGAAACTCTTCCAAATATACCTCATTTTTAAAAACTGTTATTGTTTGAGATAAACATACCTGATGCTAGGAAATATTTATTAGATGTTGAAGAAGTATGCATAATAATTTTTTAGTGTGGAGCTACATTACTTAAAAAGTGATGCATTTAGAACTGGGGGCCTCTAAATGTTATGTTCAAAAAGAAGGGACATAAAAGGTGTACGAGTGACTCAAGTTGGAAGGAGAGTGAGCCTCACCTATATTTTCTGAAGCCTTCAGCAATTTTAGCTAACACTTTTTTGAACTAGAATATTGAACGGATTGCCTAATTAATTGTCACACTCTCAGCCATGAATGAGTAACATTATTATTCTATATCACCAATGAGATATACTGATCCCCACCTATATGGCTTTGTATGAATAATAATAATTTTTATTTTATTTCCTGGCAGTAGGCACCTACTCTGGGAACCAGTAGCATGATCCCTTACCCTGGATTTTATATTTCTTAATACTGAACTTCCCAAAAGGAAGCCAAATGCTAAAATATAAAACCAAATATTACCAGACTCTCAAGAGTCATAAGAAGAAATGGAAATGAACCTTGTAGGAACAATGCTGCTGAGTTCAGAGTAAGCATTGCAATGGCAAGTAGAGTGCCTACCGTAAGGTGAGTCCTCAACAGCCTCAGGTAGCATGATAGTGAATAGAGCTCTTCCTGGAACCTGAAATTAGAACTGGAAGATGAAAACAAATCCTAAATGGAGCAAGAAACATTGGAATAGATATCTAGTGAGCGCTTGACCCTCATGGAACCAAGCAATGCTACTTCTTTTCTCCGCGGGAACCTCACTGACTCAGAGGACCACAGCAAACTGCAAAACCCAACTCTTCAGGCCATCTCATTGTCAAAGACAACCAGGTGAAGACAGGACAGGGATGGGGAAGACACTACGCCATCAATAGATGCCTAGTTATAAAATACCCCTGTTTTCCTTGTCTTCCCACCCATTTCCACTGCCCACCCCACATCCAGGGAAGAACAGGCTTGGCAGGCCCTGGCCGGGGTTAGAGCAGTGTCCTGTACGCCCAGGATTCATGTTCAATCCCTGGTCAGGGCACACACAGGAATCAACCGATGATGCATAAATAAGCGAAGCAAGAAACTGAACTCTCTCTTCCTCTCCGTCTCTAATCAATTAAAAGTAAAGGGAAAAAAAGGTCAAAAAAAGATCCTAGAACAAAACTGTTAACTCCTTTATGAAGTGCTGGAGAGGAAATAAGTTCACAGACTATGCCCATCTTTCTTTCGGTTCCCTAAAGCCACAAGCCCGGAAAGTTCTGGGGAAAGGGAAAAGTGAAAAGAGGTTTCAATCTGATATGGAATTAGAGTTTTGAATAAAGCTAGACTTTTAACAACACACAGTAACTGAATAAAGCATAAGGTCTTCCTAAGATGTTAATAAGAGAATGAAAAAGGCTGAATTTAATGATAGAAAATAATAAAGCTAATTTATATTTATCTGGGTCAGACTGCTCAGTCAATTATATATTTGAATGAATGAATGAAATACAAATGCACAAGTTCATGAATAAGTGAATGGCAACATAGAGAAATACATTTTTTTTTAAGATCTTTATTTTAGAAGTTGCTAGGAAGCAATAATATGCTATTTATTATTGTTCTGTGAGCCCATTGCATTAATAAATGCTCTTCTATTCTCTAAACCAGACTGAATTTGTTTAATTTATCCCAAATTCCCCAAAGGGCTGTGATCTCCAAGTGGGATCCTGGCATCGATGATGTATGATGATAATTCTTTGCCTCAGCGTCTCAGCAAAGAGAAGGATGCTTTCAGATGGTAATTGTAACAGAGCATATAAAAACAGTTTCACAGGCCTAAGAGATTCTCTAGTCATGATTTAAATGAATTTCACTGAATTAGTTGAGATGGCATACAAGATATCTATAAGCAAGGATAAATTAAAAATCACAAAGGTATACAGCTTCTTTAATATTTTTGCAATCCAGTGTCATAAAATATATGAGGGAGGAATCTATGTAGAAATCAAATCCACTTTTTCAGTATGGAGAAGACTACATTTCAAAGAGGTTAAATGAAACGCCAAGGTTCACCGTGACCTAATGCAGGGTTGGATCAAGAATCGAAGACTCTTCACTCACAAACATGTCTGTGTTCTCTTTGGACCACACCTTAGTGGTAGTGGAGCCGTATGAATTAGTCAATTTGAGATATATATATTATGAATTAGACTATAAATCTCATATAATTATGATGATGCCCTTAGAGAAAAGAGCAAGTGCATTTCTAAAATAAACTTGTACTTAGATTCTTGAGCTTATATTGCACAGGTTGTCCCATGAGCCTGATACTTAAAGGTTGACTGGAAACCAGCCTTCTGTTGCACAATCACTGCTGTCACTGAGAAACAGAGGGAAAAAGAAAGAGGAATTATTTCAGCTAAAATATTACTCTCCTCATATCTCTTTTGCCACCATAATATCAATAGGGTGAGCTCTGAAATCCTAAGATTCTGTTTCTCCCTGCTGCCCACAACTGTTAAAGATGGCCAAATGGAAGGAATTTTACATGGTTGGTACCTGTTGGTTGGAAAAGCAGGAAAAAGGTAAAACAACTCAGGTATCAATAGTCCAGGAAAGTGAAAGGGAACGTACAGCTATAATATACAACATCAGTTAATCTGAGGATGCTTTTATGTTTTGGGTCATAAATAAGTTCCACCAAGTTTATATTGAATCCAAATTCTGTATACTAAGCCATTTAAATGGTTACAAACACCCAGTGTAGCTTTTCTTAGAGATCACTTTAAAACCATGATGGCATGAAAACACTTTTTCTATAAACTAATAGTTAATACACAAGTGGAGTGTTTTTCTTCTTAATTATTGGCACAAGTTTGGATGCTGACAATATTTTTATCTTAGGATTTTGTTAATCTTATGGTATTATCATGCCTATCTTATGATAAAGCAAACTAAAGACACTGCATTTACTCTTTTTTCAATATTTAATAGATCCAAATTTTAAAAATATTTTTTAACTTTGTTTTTTTATGATCTATGACAAAGTATATTTCAGTAATAGCTGGTATTTGAGATGTTGCCTCATCTACCTAGGGCAGAAAATGCAACTCTAAATATTTTTTACAAGATTTATACTACATTATGCACAAATCTGTAAATTATATGACTCGATAGTTTTAAAGTAACACAAGTTCTTTCAAAATCATCCAAAGAGTAGATTTGCAACCTAACAAAATAATGTTCTTTACCATGAACATTAAAGTAAAGGTAATAAATATAATTAGTGTGTTGTCAAATGAGAGGGAAATTATTTAAAAGACTTTTTTTATGCAATGTCACTTCTTGGCTGCTCACTCAGTGTAGTACATCACATTGACTTGTCTCACTTGTGGCAGTAACAAAATTCAGCCTGGACTTCATTCACAGATCGACTTATTAAATTGGAATATAGGTGTGCTCACAGGATCTGGGCCATCACACACACTAGTACTCTCTCTCGGGAAGTTCAGCAGCTGATTGAAAAGAAGAGAAAAATCTTTTCCGTAAATGTACACGTCTTCACCAATAGCTGCGTTCTCTTTGTCAATAGGCAACATTTTTAAGGCAGTTAGTTTGTTTGGATTCTTGACAATACAGCTATGAAAGAAAGATAATTAAATTGGAAGCTTTCTTTAGAAAGAAACCCTTTAATGTGTTAATAAAGATTTACCACTAGAAATGGTCTAAATAAGCAATATATAATGTGTTGTATAACACTATTGTTAAACTGCACAAAATTGCTATTGGCTTATCTTTTCCAGTTGTAGCAAAATCTTTTTTTCAAAGGGGCATATTGATAAGCAAATAATTTTTTACCAACTACGTTCAGCATTGACATAGAGGCTGTCAATTCCATTGAGAACCATTCCTTTATGGTTTTTGTTGTCAGAAAAATACTTATTTTCCCCTTAGCTTCTTACAGTTTTTTAAAGACTGTAATGCTTAACATACTGCTTGAGTTTACATGACAGCAAGCTTTTGTCCTGAAAAATGAGAAGTGTTCACTTCTAACCTAGTTCACTGCCTACCTGATGCTCCTTGGATGTGACCAAAACTTGTCTAAAAATCAACGCAGCAAAAAGTTCAGGAAGTAATTATTAAGCCCTTGACATTTTCAGAATCTTAGGCTGACAACCAATTAATGTAAAATTTTGAAAGGGTTTATTGTAGTAGATGGCCTCCTAATTTGCTATGATCTTTGACAGAAGCCAAGTGTGTGTGTGTGTGTGTGTGTGTGTGTGTGTGTGTGTGTGAGAGAGAGAGAGAGAGAGAGAGAGAGAGAGAGAGAGAGAGAGAGAGAGAGAGAGACTTGTTTGAGATAAGAGGAGACATATAAGACCAGGATACACTTAAAATATAATGTAAACCATGGCCGGTGTGGCTCAGTTGGTTGGAGCATCATCTCATACACCAAAAGGTTGTGGGTTTGATTCCTGGTCAGGACACATACCCAGGTCGGGGTGCATACGGAGGCAACCAATTGATGTTTCTCTCTCACATCTATGTTTCTCTCTCTCCCTTCCTCTCTAAAATCAATTAAAAAATAATGTGAAATTCTTAGGAAGACTTTGGAGTATGTCAACAAGATACTATTAAGACTGGTGACTGGTGGAACTGTCAGTGGAGAAAAGAGGGGAACCTAGCTCTGTTATTTTACTTCTAAAATAATAATAATTTTAAAAATTATTTCATTTTAATTAAATCATTTAAAATGGAAAAAAGGAGTCAATGGGGGAAAAAGGGACATCTGTAAACTTTCAACAATAAAGATAAATAAAACTAAAAACAGAAAAAAGAAATAAAATGAAATGAAATTAAAAAAAGGTATAATCTCAATTATGTTTCTTCTTAGCTGTTGGATTCAGTTTGCAGATAAGGTTTTATTTGGTCTGTAGTTATTTTTAATTAGTTGTAAAATTTTAAAAATTGAGCAGAAGTATATAAATCTAGATTTATTTTTGTCTTTAAAATTTCTTGAAACTAAGGAACTGAATTATTTCAAAATAACCAGCTAAAATTGAGTCGTGGCTTCCCCCTGTGGATGAGAATGGCACCTTCCAGTTTTGACATATCCCTTCAATTTTCTTTTTATCCAACAGCTAATTTATTTCACTCCTTAACAGTGTTTATTCTTTGAAGGATTTTGAGTTTATCACTTCTCTATTAGATCTTAATTGTATTATTAAGATACCAATTTATGAAATAAAGTCATGAATCTGAACCTCTGTAAAGCTGTTTCCTTATCTATGAAGCGGGGGTATAGTAACAGCACTACCGCACAAAGATGTGAATAAACCAGTGAGTAAATAAATGAATAAAACGGCATAGGATGGTAGCTGGATTGAGCAATATGTGCTAAGCAATGTAGTATTGTTAACAATTATAGCAGAATGTCTACCATATTAGAATTGTTCACACAGCTGAGATGAGGAAAATCATTATTTTTTGTAGATACCTCATATCCCGGTGGCTCTTCACAAGATAGGGAGAAACTGACAGACCTCTTAGACTAGCTGTATTTCATGTATCCAGATAACGTTTGATTTCAGTCCTAGATATATGAGTTTTTGATGCTTTGGAGAAGACATATAAAAAATATTTTTTACATTTCTAAACTTTTTTTTTAAAAAACACTTTTTTAAAAAATATATTTTTATTGATTTCAGAGAGAGAGGAAGTGAGAGGAAGAGAGAGAGATGGAAACATCAATGATGAGAGAGTCATTGATCAGCTGCCTTCTGCACGCCCCCGACTGGGGATGGATCCCGCAACCCGGGCATGTGCCCTGACCGGGAATTGAACTTATGATCCAGGAGATCAACCCCTGAGCCACGTCGGTCCACTTTTAAATCTTTGTGCAATATTCACTTTTATTTTTGTTTTGTATCTCATGTTTGACAATTTCAGAAATTACTTTCTGGGCTCTATAGCTCAAAATAATATAGCATTTTCATACTTAGTCCATAGGCCCATAGTTGTGTTACTGCTACAAGACAAAAAAATGTTTACCCTGAGCTCTGTCAACATTGCTGAAAAAGCAAAGAAAGAAACTGCAAAATATTTGACTCTGGTTTCAGTAGTAATAAACAGACTTTTATTAAACACGTCAAATAAGCACTTTGGAAAGTCGCTGGAACCTTGTTCTCTGAAAAAGTGTTTAGAGAATGCTATTATATAACAAATAAAGTAATGGACAAGGCTTTTCCAGGAACACATACACAGTTTAAACTTTAAGATTTGTACAGAACTTGCACTAGAATTAAAGTGGTTTCAGAGTGTTTTTTTTGGTCACATGAAAGCATTTGTTTCACTATATAAGATGTTTCCCATGTATAACTATTCAGGAATATAGCCACTCTTATTCCTGTAAAATAAAGCTGGTGACCTTGAGAGCAGCAAAAGTAAAAATGCTGGGAGTGTAAGGGAATCCATAGGGAGCTGAATGGGGCCAAACTTCACCCTTACTGTTGCAGGGAAGCAGGATTTCACCATCCCAAAATATGTCCCTTTGGCATGAGGATTATTTTAGGCTTATTATTTTTTAAAAAACAAAGGGCTCATGAAGAGCTTTTTACCTCCCCCTTAACTGCCTAAAAGAATTTAGATGACAGTCTGTTCCAGGAAGGGAGCTATCATCAGAGATGTAACTATGGTACAAAGAATATAGGTAAGAGTGGTAGACAGGGAACCAAGCAAGGCCTGCTTGCTTCACGTCTTTTCTGTGTCCATTTGTCTCTGCCTGCGTAGTAAACATTTGTTAACCAAACCTGTTTTTCCATTTCCATGTGAATTGCCTTTCTTCCCTTGAAGTCCCAGACCCCTAGTCTCTTCTCCTTAGCTCTGGATGGCTTACAAGCCACAGTTGCCTGTTTGTCCTTGGACCTTCACATTCTTATGGATCCTTGTACATACAAAATTAAATTTGTTTTCTTTTCCTGTTAACGGCTTATGTTAATTTATTAGATCAGCCAAAGAATATAGAAGGGTAAAAATAAAAATGTTCCTCATCTATAATGTCCAAAATTGAAAGTTGCTTGAACACAAAGTTGATTTTGAAGCTGGTATTTCACTACTTTATTTTCTTTTTAATAAAGTTCATGATTTGGTACTTCAGCTTGCTTTATTTAATTTTTTAAAAAAATATATCTTTATTGATTTCAGAGAGAGGAAAGGAGAGGGAGAGAGAGAGATAGAAATATCAATGATGAGAGAGTCATTGATCGAGCCCGCAACCCGGGCATGTGCCCTGACCGGGAATCGAACCCCGATCGCCTGGATCCTAGGTCGATGCTCAACCACTGAGCCACGTCCGGCCGGGCGAGCTTGCTTTATTTAAAAACAAGATATTTTAAAGGCTCGATCTCATATTTGTAAAGCTGACAAAATTTCAAGGCCTTATTATCTTCCAAACAAATTCTATAAAAATTACATACTTCTTTCATTGAGATAGCTTATGCTATTTTAAACATATAAGTTAATGAAAGAAGAGCAATAATAAAGAATGTTCCACTTTAGTTTCTGGCTTCCAAGGTGCCCACAGGAATCAGTGACCTAAGAATAATGCCTAGGTCCTTAAGACTAGAAATTTTTAAATATTATTAATTTTTTTTTTTTACTCACATAAACAATGTACAGAGTTAATAAAATAAAATTTAAAATATGTTACTATAAAAGGAAAAATATGTAGAAGTAATTTTATCATTTTTAAAACCAGAACTATTTTGTGAATTGTGATATTGGCAGGGCAAAACCATTGCTTTTTTCTTATTTGCTTTAACATTGTATCTGTTGAGCCAATAAATACTGTCATTGATTTCATTATTTTTAATTGTGTTCAAACATTTCTTATAGGACTTTTGGAGAAATTTGTATTCCTTAATATTCTTCCTTATGCTTTCTATAACAGAAGTTAAAGGATAAGCAGATTAGCAGATTTCTATTCATATCTTGGAAGACTCAGTAGATAATAAAATACCATTGAAAGCTTTCTGTGCGGTGTTTCAAATTACGGATATAAATGTAAACTCTGTGGTTATATTACTAGGGTGATTTTATGCTTTATATAATTTCTAGCATAGAAAATTTTACTATCCATCTTTGAAAGATGAGAAAAATTGTAACTTTGAAAGATTACATTTAAATTTTATTTGATTAGTAGCATTAAAGTTGCATGACTTTTTGTATCAAATGATTCATTTTTTGATTTTATGAAATAATCAACCTATTAAAGACAATATGGGTAGAAATTGTATAACCTTTGCTTATGCTTTTAATTGATTATATTCTTATCATTAGAATATAAAGCATTAGTGTTTTCTCTACATATGCATAACTAAGTGAAGTTTGCTTTTTAGAATCGGTAAAGCGCACATTTTCAGTACACAGTTGGACATAAAGTATAGTGCTACCGAGTGCTTATTATATCAGCTTGAAAGAATTACAAATGCTCATTTTATTTTATTTACAAAGAAAAATAATCAATTAAAATATTATCAGGAGATACTGACTATCCCTCAGGCTCATTTCCCAGAAGTTTCTGTGTTTAGTCTGATAAGGGAAGTTCTGAGAAGGTTACTTTCTGCATCTGTTGAATCTTAAATGTTTTCAGTTTAAAATAATCTCCAAACCAACTCTGGGTTTCCAAGTGAGCCAACACATTCCATATATTAGTCACATTTGGAGATTTTCATAACAAAACTAAAATTAGTCCGCTGAGTCAAAGGCAGGCAGAAAGGAACGGTCTTCGAGAAGGACCAGCCAGACATCTAGTGAAAAAACTGATCTATCCTTGTGATCACTGGGTAACAGATACCACAGCCAAAAACCTTCACAGTCAAGAGACTTCATGGTCTGACAAGTATGCAATAAAACTAAAATGAAAGCAATAGACATATTTAAAATGTAAAAAATGTGTATAAAAAAAATTGAAAAGCAAATAAATTGGAATAAAAACATGTAACAAAGATGAGAGTTCACATGCTTAATGTATGTTGAGCTTGCACAGATTAGTAATAATTCTAAAACCCCCGCAGAAAAACAAAGACAAAGAAAAACAGAAAGGAACACAAAGAGCCAACAATTATAATCATCTCCCTTATTCCAACATTTCATACTTGGGAATTTATCTGCTTGCTAAATCCAAAATCAATACTCACAGGTTTGTTTGCTGGAGGGTTTTTTCTTTGGCAGTCCATTTGGACATGCTCAGAGTGGCAGGACACTTGAGCTGACTGATAGGTACCTCCCCATCTGAGCTCAAACAAGGCAATGCTCTAGTTTCTTACTTCCACTCTCATACTCTATACAAATTTTCTTTTCATAAGCTTTTTTAGTACTACATTTTTCTCACTTTTGTGCTTTTTGCTGGTGATTTATTTCACTGTTTAGAATGGCCACCAAGTGTAAGGCTGAAGCGCTGTCTAGTGCTCTGAACTCAGGGATGCTGCGGTGCCCGAGGGAAAGCATGTGTGTTAAGTCAGCTTTGCCCCGGCATGAGGCACAGCACGATTGGCCGTGAGTTTAATGCTCATGAATCATCAATTTACATTTGATAAGGGTTTTTATACCGTAGCACACATAAAATAAACTTATGTATTGATGGGTGGATGAAATCGTTGTGACCAGAAGCTCTCAAGAACATAACCTTGTATTTAGCCCAGGAGCAATGGTATAGTATTGGCTGATTTAGTGTTTAATGCAACTTTTCAGGGTATAACTATCATGAAAAATGAAAATCAACTGTATTTAAAAAATAAAAACTTTGATTGATAATCAGAAAAGACAGATTAAATAATATAAAGCAGCGTTTTTTTAACTTTTTCAGAATTGAAAAGATCTTAATAAAAAAAGTGCATTATTATTAAGGAGGGTATTGTTAAATCAAGTCTATGATGCAAATATAGACCGGTATCAGCTTTTAAAAACACTAATTGACAATATACATCAACAACCTTAACTTGTTCCTACCTTTTGACTCTGTGATTCTTTAGGCATTGGTACTGGTGCTATGGAAATCACTAGATCTATAGACAGACCTCTTTACAATGTCATTAATTACAGTGTTATTCCTAAAAGAGACAGACATATAAAACCAAATTTCTAATTTTCTACATCTGCATTTGAGTGGAAGCACAAGATTGGTCTTTTCAGAAACAGTAAAGAAGAAATTGCTGGCAAGGAAACAAATCTCTTTCAAAGACAGTAGTGAACTAAAGATATTTACTGCTTTCAGAGCAACTAACAGCTCAGTTTTTTAAAAAGAGAAAAAAGAAACCAAGGATGTTTTTCAAATAAAGATCCACTAAGAGCTTTCTTGAACAATGGACAAAAATGAAGGTGACTTGTTTTAAAATAAGAATTCTTATGAAGTGTTGGACTAACACAATGCCTAATAAAGATCTTTTAAATAACAATTGATTCCTGGCAGGTGTGGCTCAGTTGGCTGGCCTTCCTTCCCCGCACCAAAATGTTGCACGTATCAGGAATGTGCCTGGGTTGCAATCCCCATTAGGGTGTGTGCAAGAGGCAGCTGATTGATGTTTCTCACTCTCTCTTGCTCTCCCATCCTCTCTCTCTAAAAATCAATTTAAAAATTCTTTAAAGAATAAATATATAAGTAACAATTGACTAGTTTCATCCCTTAAGAATAATTTCAGTTACTTTTCTTAAAGTCTGAATGGCTGATCAAGGCTTAACTATTCAGCATTTAATTCTATAAGATTTGCAGTTCAAGGCTCGCTCTCTCTTCCTCTCTCTCTCTCTATTTCTCTTTGAGTTCTAATTCTTTGGAAGAGTTCCTTCTACCAAGGAGTACCAACACTGCTATCTCATTTCTGGGAACAGACACTAAGATCTTAGGAAAGATGATGTTTAAAATGCAAATGTTTTACCCTTTAATTCATGGCAAACAAAATTATTTTATGTATTTAATGTTTATCTGTACTAATTTAAGATAAAAGAAGTTATTAGATTTTTCTCATTAGAAAGCTGTCCCTTTTTCACATGCATAGCAGCCACTATTACGATATTCAGATGCAGAGCCAGTAATATAAACACATATAGTATAAGGTTAGTTGTTAGAAAATATATGAAGTTTAAAGCAATATTCTATATTCTTTGAGATACTAAAAAGTAGTTGTTTAATGTAATTCTGTCTGTGGAGTTATCATAAAACATTAAATTATTTTTAAAAAATACACAATAAAATTGTTGTAAAGAAAAACTGAAATTTAAGTAAATGTGTGTGTGTATATACACACACATTTTAAAAAGACAGGCATATTAATGCCAATAAAAAGTTATATCTCTAAATGAGGGGGTATCCTGCATTTAGGGTTTAGTCTATTAAAATGGCACACTTCAAGGTAATTATCTCTTTGATATATTTGTAGTAATGTATGTTCCTTCTTGAAGTTATATTACAAACATGATGGAAAATAAAACAGTGAGCGAAATTATAAGTTTTATAGAACTCTCACATATTTTGAAATAAAATTAGGTATATTAGTAATCAATAATAAAATTATTTGTTTTTCATGTTAGCTTTCTCTTACAAAGTCTGTGAACTTTCAAGGATTACATTTATTTGAAGTCAGATTTTAAACATTTTGCTTGTGATTTGATCCTACTTTTATTTTTTCCCATATCCCAGACTGTTCTGACTGAATAGGCCAACAATAGGTGAAAGATAAACACATTTATCTGCTTGTCAATCATGTGTCATAGAAATGAACTAGAATTCAAGAAACCCAGATCATACTCTTGGCTCTGTTGCTATTAATTTCCTGAGGTTGTGGGCTGGTTACTTAATCTCTCTTGACCAGACTGGGTTCTCTGTCAATCCCAAATAGCCTGATTCCATGGCTCAGATGATAGGATTCAGGATGAGCAACCTGATGAAGGTAATGACTCACCGATTAGCATGAGAAATACTTTGTCTCAAAGACTTAAATCATCTTAGAAACAGGTGTTCTCAAAACACAAACTATCTTTTTTAGGCTTTTAGTTTTCCTTCCCAGAGATAGCCGGTTATCATTTTCTCATTAAATCTTTCAGAGATTGTTTTGTGTATCAGAACTTTCCTGTGTAATGTAATTTATAGGCTGTAACTCAAGACCAAGCCGGATTTAGAGTGTGGTAAATATAAGATGAAAAAGAAGGAAAAAAAAAAAAATCAGATAAATGATACAGATGGGATTCAGGGCACTACTCCAAAATATGGCACCTTGGCCTATTGAATGTCTTAAGCAGAAGTAATTTGAGAAACAGCAGAAACAGGAAGATCCCTCTGACCTTTGAGCCTCACCTTTCTCCTCTGAAACAGGTCATAAAGCTTCCCCATGAAGAGTTGCCCTCCATGGACCAGGAGGAAAAAAGACATTCTAAGCACCACAGATGAATAAACTGGGGCTGAGAAATCTATACAAACTCACCTGGTTAAACTAAATCTCATGTTCCTGGTTACTTCATCATTTACTACGCCAAGCCTAAGTCCCTCTGTCTTGTCAATTCCTCACAAATTTATTGTTGAGTGAAAGATATAAAAGCTTTCTGTTCTGGTCACTTTTTTGGATTTCCAATCCCTTGTGAAGGTTTCCATGTACATGTTAAAGTATAATAAAATCTGTGTGCTTTTTTTTCCTGTTAATCTGTATTTGTCAGTTTAATTTTTAGACCCAGCCAGGGACCCTAAGAAAGTTGAGGAAAACTTTTTCTTCCCCTAAATATATCTATCTAGTAAGGTGCGTGTACTCAAAGCCTATTTACTCCCTGTTGCAACATTACCTTACCTTACAATCTGTCTAGAATTTTTTACTCTACTTTCTATCCCACATCCAAGATGGTGATCAGATCAAACTCCTTCAGTTCCCTGACTGTTCTCTCTTCTCTAAACAATTCATATTGTTTTCTTTTCTAAAATATCTCTCCTGCTTTCATCTTTCCTTCTAACTTCTACTTATTGTTCAAGACTCAGCTCAGATTATTGCTTCTAGGATGCCTGACAGACTTCTAAGATGTACTAAGGCACATTCCTCCTAAAACTCGTATTCAACTGCTATTGATTTTTGGGTCTGTTTCTCTCATTAGCCAGTGACTGTGAATGACCGGCAACAGAGCCTGGATTCTCTGCATCTTTTCAGCCTTAATTCCAAGTACTAGGGCATCATATGAAGTGCTTAAATGTTTTTCTTACATTAATAAAGAAGCAATTGATAGCACCTTTAACATTAAATTATATTGTATTCATTTTTTCTTTTATTTTTTTATTTCAGGCAAAGTGTCATGTTGTACATACTAGAGACTATCTTTATAGAAGATACGTCTATGTCTAAATCACATGATTAACTGTATAAATATGAGTAGTCTTTGAATGAAAGTTAGGTATTTATAACAAAAATAGCACATTTAATTAAATGAACTATTCCAACCTTCTCAATGACACTGCCCTTCTATCTCTTGCTATCTAAAGCATTTCAGTTTCTTTTGACATTTATCTTCACTATATACTTCAGCCACTGAATTAATGGAGTTTATAAATTGATGTAGTAATTAAATTTTAATTAGAAATATTCATTTTTTTCACTAAAGTCATTTTTAAATAGCTACTTATTGAACCAGGTCCTCCTCTAGGAACTAGATGTAGATCAGTAAACACAACATACCAAAAAACTATCCCTTTAGAACTTAAATGTTACTGAGGTGGATGGAGTCACAAAACAAACAAAGCAAATGAGTAAAATATTTAGAATCTTACATGCTGATAATGCTATGGAGAAACATATCAGAAAAATGGGTTGGGGGACACTGGGAGGGGGATTCAATTTTGAATTGGGTAGTCAAGGAAGACCTCATCAAGAAGCAAATACTATGGAGATAGGCACTGTGCCATATAATAACTAAGGAAGAAACATTCTAGGTAAAGAGAACAGCAAGGCCCTTAAGTAAATAGATACACTTTATATTCAGGAGCAACAACATGGCCACAAGAGATGTGAAGTGGAGTGAGGATGGGGAGAGCTGTGAGTCATGAGGCCAGAGAGATAAAGGAGGGAGGGATTATATAAGAACTTTAACTATTGAGAAGATGTTGCCTTTTACTTTGAGGGATATGTTAATGCTATGGCAAGTTCAGAGCAGAGGAGTGCTATAATCTAACATATATTTAACAAAATGCTGGGTAAGAAACAAAAAGACAAAAATCAAGAAACAAGAGACAATTCTAACAGATGAGTGACAAGAGAAAACCTAAAAACATGCATCTTAACCAGTTTAAGATGGGCTGCAATAACAAAAATACTATAGACTGGGTGTCTTAAACAACAAACATTTATTTTTCAGAGTTCTGGAGGCTGGGACATCTATGATCAAGGTGTCAGTAGATTCAGTGTCTGGTGAGAATTCAATTTCTGGTTTATAGATGACCATCTTCTTATTGTGTCCTCACATAGTGGAACAGAAAGCTCTGGCTCTTCACCTCTATATAAGGGCACCAATATTGTCATGGGGCTCCACCTCCATGACCTCATTTAAATCCCAAAGGCCCATCTGTTAATATCATCACATTTGAAATTAGGCTTCAACATATTAATTTTGAGGGGATACACTCAGTCCATAGCAACAAGGTTGGATATAGCATGTGAAAAGCTAAACCTAACCTTATGAGTCGTTAGTACTCTATCTAAGCAATGGAATGCCAACTGAAAATTTTGTAACAAGAGTCATCTCATTGGAAAGCTTCTACCTAGGGTGAGTTCTAGCAGAAATATGGAGGATGGATTGGAGAAGTGCTCAGGAAAAAACAAACAAGCAAACAAACAAAACAAAACAAAAAAATGAAGGCCTAGAGTTCATTTGGGAGAACATTATCTTAGTTCAGGTCTTATGGAGCCAGAAAAGTATAGGGGTTTTAACAAAACCTAATTAAATGGGTTGATTGACAACCTTTCTACATTCTGAAATAACATAAAAACATTCTGAAAGAATGATTAAATAGAATATTTACGTATTCTCCGTGTATTGCCTGTATTAGAGTACTAATATTAATAATTCTAATGATGGCACCAAAATGCAATTTTATTCTTAATGGAAGTAATGGGAATTTTCTCTTTTTTCTTTTTTTTTCTTTTCTTCTTTTCTTTTCTTTTCTTTTCCTCTCCTCTCCTCTCCTCTCCTCTCCTCTCCTCTCCTCTCCTCTCCTCTCCTCTCCTCTCCTCTCCTCTCCTCTCCTCTCCTCTCCTCTCCTCTCCTCTCCTCTCCTCTCTTCTCTCTTTTCTTTTCTTTTCTCTTCTTTTCTTTTCTGTCCTTTTTTTCATAAAACATGTTTAAGGACTAGTTTTGTAAATAGTAATATGTTTATTTTGACAATTTGATGTTAAATGTGATATTCATTTTTAATCCTGAAAGCATTTATATACTGCTGTCCTATTATAGTCATTTGTTATTGATATAATAAAAAGTTTAACAATTAAAGCAATATATAGATTCAATGCAATCTCTATTAAAATACCAGTGTCATTCTTCTCTGAATTAGAACAATTAATCCTAAAATTTACATGAAACCACAAAAGACCTGAAATAGCCAATGAAAGTTTCACAAAGAACAAAGTGTGAGGTGTCACTGTTCCTGATATCAAGCTGTATTATAAAGCTACAATAATCAAACAGATTATTGGCATAAAAGAGAGATATATAGAAATCAATGGAATAGAATACGGAGCCTAGAAATAAATTCTCACTTATATGGTGAATTAATTTACAACAAAGGCTGCAAGGATACACAATAACTGGTACTGGGAAACTGGACAGATATATGCAAAAAAATAATTTTTTACATTATATACAAAAACAGACTCAAAATGGATTAAAGCCTTAAATGTAAAATCCGAAACCATAAAACTTCTAGAAGAAAACATAGGCAGTAAACTTTATGACATCATGTTTAGCACTATCTTTTCAGATGGGTCTCTTCAGGTAAGGGAACAAAAGAAAAAAATTAACAAGTGGGACTACATAAAATTATAAAAATTTTGCAAATCCAAGGAAACTATCAACAAAATGAAAAAGAAGCCTACTGAATAGGAGGAGCAATTTCCAAATGACATACCCAGTAAGGCATTAATATCCAAAATACATAAGGAACCCAAACACCTTAACACCAAAAAAAACACAGTCCCATTGAAAAATGAGCAGAGGACCCGCATAAACATTTCTCCAAAGAGAACATATGAAGTGAACAAAACTTGTGAGGTGAGCAAAAGTATGTTTACAGTCATTTGTATAAAAAATAATATAATTAACATTGATAATACAAAAATAAACTCTGTGTTTCACATACTCAAAACTGTAAACATACTTTTGCCAACCCAGGTATGAAAAGATACTCAATATCACTAATCATCAAGAAAATGCAAATTAAAACCACAATGAGATACCAACTCACACCTGTCAGAATGATGATTATCAATAAATCAACAAACAAGTGTTGGTGAGGATGTGGAGAAAAGTGAACCCTCATTCACTGTTGGTGGTAAATTAGTGCAGCCACTTGGGAAACAGCTTGGAGATTCATCAAAAAATTAAAACCAGAGCTGCCATATGATACAGCAATTCCACTTTTGGGTATTTATCCAAAGAAACAAAAAGGCTGATTCGAAAGATATATGCACCCCTGCATTCACTGCAGCATTATTTACAATAGCCAAGATATAGAAGCAACTACATATCCATCAATATACGAAGGAGTAAAATGGAATATTATTCAGCAATAAAAAAGAATGAAATCTTGTCATTTGTGACAACATGGATGAACCTATAGTGAATTATACTAGGGTCTAGACTGATTATGAAGTTAGTCAGTTAGGGAAAGACAAATAAATACTGTATGATTTCACTTATATGTGGAATTAAATTTTAAAAAATGAACAAAATAAAACAGAAACAGACACACAGACATAGAAAACAAGCTTTTGGCTACCAAAGGGGTTATAGATGGGAGTGATGGGAATAAAAGAAAAATGGTAGAGAGAAAAAAAACTCAACAGAAAAAGTAAAAATAAAATTTAATTTCTATTTATTTTATACACACAAAAAACTAAAACAATAAGAGGAAAATCCCTCATTTTTACCTTAAAATATGAATATTATATAAACATATTTTATATAGAATATTATATAAATTTATCATGCATTATAGAAAATGAATTAAAATGATTTCTTGCTTTATATTTATGAAGAACTTAAACAACTGCTCACTGTCCTTATTTTCATTAAAAAAAAATTATTCTGTTAACATTCCTAGGCAATTGAAATAAATACATGGAAGTTGAATTATCTAGATAACTGGTCTTATGCTTGTTCTAATAATAATATGATCCTCATCTTTCACTTAAACTTTAGATAAGGTTTTTTTCAGTTATGCATTACACATGCTTAGGTCTCTTCATTTTAAATAGTAATTCAGTAGGCCCACCCTCTCCCTGACCACTCCTGAAGAACTTCTACCAAATCCTAGGGGCTCCTTGGAAAGTAGCCTGTAAACAGGTATAATCATTTATTTTTACAGTAGAGTATATTGAGGCCTGGAAGGTTCATGTGATTTCCTAAGGTAACACATGGAAGGATAGTACTGGGACAATGACAATTACTTTTTGACTATAAATTCAGCTTTTCTAATATTCCACACTGACAAAAATCACTTTTCCAAAGAAGAATGGCAGTTTTATATTACAGATGCACCCTATTTCCAGAAGATGACATTCCCACGTTCCTACCACACATTGCTCAGACATTCTGATTTTCCTTTGATCTCATATTTTATGAGGTGGTCTGTTTTCAACATTGCAGCTCATTTTGCTATTTCCTGACCAACACATCACCTCATTAGCTAATATAACATTAGACTCTCCATCCATGTTTACAATTCTCAGTTTCATATTTTCAACAGATTTTATTAAAGTTTTACTTAATCCTTTTGTTGAATTATTAATAAAGATTACAAACAAACCTAGAAATGACCTAAGTACCTTTCACTTACTATTGACTTTTTCCAGCTGTCACTTCTATCTCCAAATCAATATAAATCAAAGTAATTTCATCTGTTTTATGAGTGGAAAGATAATGTGCTCTTTGTAGAATAAGAATTACGTATTTCTTTTCTTCACTTTTCTTTTAAATAATTCAAAAGAAAGCGATTTTAGATGTGGTTAAACTTTACTATTGCTCTTGAAGATAATTCTTCAAATTTTGTGATACTTTTAGTGGGGTTTGTTTTAAAACATTTGTTTGTGGTCTTTTAAAAATGTTTTTAAATCAAGATGTATCAGACTAAGTCAGTGATTTTCAATCAGTGTGCCGCAAGATTTTTAAAACATACAAATACTAACCTCTTTTCCCTGAGATTGTCAAATTACAAAACTGACAACAGCCAACACAACAAGAGCCATCCAATGTGAGTGAATTAAAATTAAACCTATTTTTTTGTCAGATTGGCAAAAAATATATTCTTTGGTGTGTCACAGAATTTTAGTAATTAGTTTGTGTGTGCCATGAGATGAAAAAGGTTGAAAATTGTTGGACTAAGGGACAGATTGTAAGTAGTTTTACTCCAAGCAATTTAATAGAAAGTAGAGAAAAGGAAAGATACAAATGAAGGAATAAAAAAAATTGAGAGGCTTAAAAATATCATGGTTGATATTATCAAGACAGAGTAACATATTAGACTTTCTTCACTGTCTTTATCCCCAGTTTATACAGTGATTCCTAACATTACAGTTTAGTATTGAAGATGGGGTTGGGAAAAGAATACACATTTAAAAAATCTGAATATTAGGAGAAACATTATTCCAAAATCATAAAATTGAAGAACAGTGCTCTAGTATGATTCCAAGTAAGTATAAAATAAGTTTATTACTTCCAAACAATAGCAGTAATACATTTCTGTAGATGCCGGTATTAGAAATTCAATCAATTGGCTTCGAGATGAATTAAACTGAATTTATTTTGCTATGCAACCCACTAAATAGACTAAACCATAAATAGCAAAACAAATCAACCACGGGTTTCTGAAATATACCAGTGTTTCTCAAATTTACTAATTATTAAAAAAAAGGAGTAGCCTAGGTTCTTGTTTAACATAAGGAGTCCTAGGCTATCTCTGGAAAGAATAAGCTGATAGTCTTGAGTAGTACAAAGGTAATATTATTTTTAATCAAGTCCCCAAATCAGACAAGTATGAGAAACACTGAGCCAATGGGCCGGTTACCGGCAGGGGACATGTTCTTGGGATACATTATTTGTTTCTAAATCTGAATTTGAATGTTACTATGTTTTGAAGTAAAAATAAGTGTTTTAAATTGCAAAAGTAAGTGTAGACTTTTCTTGAATGTATCATTCAAAAAATGAATCCTTTTGTGTGTCTTCCTGTCTGCGTTAAGTTACTTGAGTGCAGAAACTAGACTGTCCTTGTTCAGTGCTCAACAACCAACAACAAAAAGCCTAGAACCTGGTGCATTAATCTTGATCAAAAAAACTTTGTGCTAAATAAACACATTAATTCCTATGTATAAGAAATGCCTATGTGACGGAATATTTTAATGCATTCAGAGATAAAAGTTAAGGAATTAATGATTCAAATATACTAAATACAGAGTTTATATTAAATAATTTTCCCAGATAATGGCTGCCAACTATTTCACAGAAAAAGAAAAAAAAAAAAGAAAAAGCTCTTCTGATTTTTAGTTTCAGGGAATTCTAATAATTACATGCCACTGCTAAATAACTATTATCTCTTCTAGGTGCAGTCCCCAAAAATTAGTTGGCTTCCAATCAGGTACATCATTTGTTTTCTTCCCATGATTGATTGCCTTTTTTTTTTTTTTTTTTAATATATCTTTATTGATTTCAGAGAGAGGAAGGGAGAGAGATAGAACATCAATGACGAGAGAGTCGTCATTGATCGGAGGCCTCCTGCAGGTTCCGGACTGGGATTCGAACCGCGATCTCCTGGATCCTAGGTCATTGCTCAACTTCTGAGCCAAGCCCAGTCAGGCTGGTTGCTTTTTAAACATAACATATTATTCTCATTCAAATCGCTGGTCAAGAGGTGACATTTCTGTACAGCAGTTCACATGTTAGTTAAACTCCCTCTAGGACTATATGAAATGGAATGAATAGAAATGTCCTAAAAATTTCCTTTCCTGAGAGTATAGAGATTAAAATAAGTTGTATGTTTCACTGAATCCAATTCCATATGCTTAATAAAAATAATTTAAAAATACATATTAAATGCCCAGTCTGGTTCAGACTGTATTCTAAATTTTTCAATATATACATTATTAAATGTTTAACCCTCACAACAATCCAATAAGATATTTTATTATTTCCATGTAAAAGTAAGGTATTTCCTTTTCTTGGAATACCTGTATAGAAATTGATAAGATTGCAATGTTATTAATATTAAGGTTAGAAATTCTCAAAGCTCAAAACAAACATACATACATATCCTTGAAGTTTAAAGCAATATTAGTGATCACAGTAGAGCAAAGTCTATAGGGAATTCTGGAGTTTTACACATAGTTTTTTTGTTGTTGTTGTTTTTTTTTTTAACAAAATGTCTGCTTTCTCAGCAGATACCAAAGATTTCCAAATTGCATGCTAACTACTGAGGCGGTTAATTTACATTAATCAGCTGGATATAAAAAGAGAAAAAATTACAGTAACTTGAGTTAATTTTGTGTTTTATAGTCATTGTCTTCCTGGGTTGCTAAATGCTCCATCCATAGCAAAGTTTTGAGATATCACAACTGCCCTTGTCAACACTAGGCAACACATTTGTAAACTTTTAAAATTATCTGGAAATTCTTTCATTCACTTGTTCTAAAAGAGAACTTAGACCTTCTAAACTGGAAAGGAATGAAAAAAGGAAGGCCCTTCCAAATCTCCCCAACTGACTCTCGTTCTAGAGACTTTCTCTACATTTTATTTAGAGGTCTCTATGCATAATCTTTTGAAAACAATTGTTAGGCATTCTAGGAGTTTTCAATTAAAAATAAGATGGCAGAAACATTCTCTTTATAGAGATAGAAGAGGGCAACTACACACTGACACTTGGGAGATGATTATATTCTTTCCCCAAAGGACTGAATCAAGTATGCTATTTTCATGAACATATGTAGTCTATCATAGTCTCAAGATTACATCAAAGTACTTTAATTACAAAGGAAAAATACATTGCCCTCAAGAATTCTAAAGAAAGAAATCAAGCGGTAATAAATGCATTCCCTGTTAAGATTTTAAAGACCAAAAAAACCTATGAGATCTTTCTTTTTTTCCCAATTCCATTCAGGATGGCCATTTACTGTCTACTGTGTATACAGAACTGTGCTCGCAGAGCCGGGGTACTGAGATAGATAAGGTATCATGCTGGAGTGAGTGGGTCTTTGATAATACTTTCAATAAGCAAATGAATATCAGACTAAAGATCTATAATAATCATAACTGTGTTCCAGCAAATGATCACCAAAAATACTTTTCATAATTTAGAGGGGGGCCAGCATTGCTTATTTAAAAGAAAAGGCAGAAAGGAAATACCCAATTTTTTACAATTATGCTGCAACACTGGTACCTTTCATTTATTACTGCTCTTCGTAGAATAACAGTAGTTCTGGAAGAAAGACAGGCATTTAACAATATGGCCACCAATGAATTCCATAATTGAAATTATCCATTTTTCAAAGAGAGTAATGCATGGATTAAAGCAGTTTGCTTTACACCAAATACTGTTTTTTTGTAATGTAATCCAACCCTTAGTGATAGATTTTGATTTATTTTTTTTCTCTTGAGAATCTAATGGAAAGGGCTTTGAAGTTGTGACTTTTACTAAAATTTGATGGACATACATTATCCATAGTTATGTTGTGCTGGGTTTTCTCATCTTCAAAATGGGTATCATATTTAAGTTGGAGCATATGAAATTGGCAATATTTGACCATTTTAAACAAAAGATAATATTTCAATCCAGTATTCCCTATCTCAGATACCAGACAGCATGACTGTATGAAATGGAAAATCTTTGTAAGCTTTAAATGGCTATCTGATATAAATAAGGTAATAAGATAACACTTTGACACAAATAGTCAAAATTGTCTGAAAAGTTTCTGGTGCTTTCACTTTTCACTCTAAAGTTTTATGATTTTATGATTCTCCAGAGGGCTCATTGTTTTTCTCTTGGCTCTGAAATAAAGAAAGCATGAAAGCAAGGCAACTCTTTTTTCGGACAGACAATGACTGTTTGTTTTGTCTTATGTTACTCATTGTGTTTAATTATTCTAGACTGAGTCATGAGGAACCTGACAGGACTTCAGAAAATGTGGTTATAGTCTGGAAACATCACATATTGATTCAGAGGCTCCTCAATGCCACTTCATGTTGCAGAATCCACCATGAACTGTAGGTTGAAATTCTGCCCTAATAGCTTTTAAGAATGATGAAAGCATAGTATTAATTACTTTATTGGGAGTTTTTAAGGTTTAACTTCTGGATTAAGGAATTTATATGTTTTAACCAGCACAGGGCCTTAAAAGAGACAGAGTTTGAGTTCTGAAAAGTTTGAAAACCGAGGGCTCCACAGCTGACAGCTGGGCCTCAGGGTCTTGCCCTCAGCGAAAGCCACGGGGCATCTTCGACTTCCCAGGCGGATTCAAAAACCGAAGCATTTACCCTGGGTTTACAGTGTTCGTAACCCGAAATGTTCCTCAACAGAGATGTTCGAAAACCGAGGTACCACTCTAATGCCATTTACCAGCTATGAGGTATTGGCAAGGTGTTAAATCTTTGTAAATCTTCATTTTCTCTGTGTAAAATGGAAAATTGGAGAGTAAAACTTCCCAGTTATAGTCATATTTAAATGCAATAATCCATGGGAGTGTTGAATGATGCCTTGTTAGAAGTATGTGTAAATCCTATTATTAACCCGATATTTCAGACATAGCATAGTAGACCATTCCTTAGGGAGTCATAATATCATCCCATCTAAACCTCTGCCTCAGGAAAGATTATATCTCTTAATGACTTATAATTAGAATGCAGTAAGAGAAAATGAATACCTTAAAATACAGTTCCTTGAAATGTTAAGTATGCATATATAATTGATAGTTTTCTTAACTATTTCAAATGCTTTATCATCTCTAAATCTGGTTTCTAGTTATGTTATTAATAAATATTCTAAATTTTCTTTTTAATATATATACCTTGAAAAGCCTATATTCTTTAAGAGTTTTTAACTACTATTCTCTCTAAATGAGTTCTCTGGGTTATAGAAATACAACATATAATGCTCAAACTTTAAATCAAATTTGTGTACTTCTTTCAAAATTCTATAGTTAACCCTTATATCCTTGTGAATGAAAAAAAGGAGCTACACACTAAACCTGATGAGCTTCGGGTGTGTGTTTGGGATGGTGGTGCTAGGCCTTACAAATTTGGTGACTTAAAGTAACCTACACAGGATGGTCTAAACATTACAATTCCTAACTAAGCACGTATTGATGGGTAGTCACATCCTGGGCCTGCATCTTTCTTGACAAAGGTCAATCTATACTTTAAAAAGCCCATGTACTGTCTTTCTCAGCTAAAAAACATACCTTTGAAGTGTCAGGGTATTTTCTTTTCTAGATCCTTCAAAATCACAACCACTGGCACCAGAAAAAAGACTTCAAAAGCATAAGACCACAGAAACCCCATGTTACCTTGTCTGCAGACGATCTCTATGTACTCCAGATGTTAAATATGAACTATCCTGTATCCACCAATACAAAAGAAGTTTGTGTTTCTCCATTTTGCTTTTTGTCCAATCCTAGGGATTTCCCTGCTTTGCTTTCTCTCACCCACTTAATCTATCACTACTGGATTTCATGTAACTTTCCTTATGTCTTCTTTGATTTTTTTTTTTTTTTTTTGCCTAGACATGGACAATGTTTCTTTCTCTCCCATATACACAAAATTCCCAAGCAATCACTCTAGGGGCAGCATGGTCATCCATGGCATTCGTGTCAAGACCAACACTGCTGTCTGGTTACTCCAACAGTACTTGGTTCAATGCTCAGCACATAATAGATTCACAGTAATGTCTCGATTGTCCTTTTCTGCATGTTTCTGGCACCTTTCAAGCCGCTGCTCCAGTGCTGGAGCTCAGAGCAAGTGAGTCTGACTGCCCTTTAGAAGAAACACCTGGGGCTCCAAGATACTTCCATATCCTTTGGCCTCAATCCCTGCTGATTTTTACAGCCAGCCATTATGTGAACTTCTCTTAATGGTACCAGAACCCCGGGCTTAGGGGTATAGTATGGGGCTGGGACCCCTTACTCATCAAGGGAGACCTCCAGAGCTGAATATCCTTCCAGATTTTTATCTGCCACACATGGGTTTGGGACCAACCCATTCAGTGTCTCTACCCTTCCTACCAGTCTCAGGGTGGTTTCTTCCTTATATCCTTAGTTGTAGGACTTCTGTTCAGCTAGATTTCAGGTGGTTCTCAATGGTTACTCTGTAGTTTAGTTGTAATTTTGATGTGGTTGTGGAAAGTTCAGAGTGCCGTGTTTACTTACCCCTCTATCTTTACCAGAACCCTCTTTTGGTTCTAATATATAAAATAAACTGCAAAACTGCCATTCTCTGGAGCATTTTCCCAATCCATTGAGATTTTGCTTCCAGGTATGGCCTCAAAATTTTGGCTAGGATAAACTTATGAGACTTTTCTATAGGCTGGATGTTATTTCATTGACATGCTTCACAAAAGAAAAAAATAGCTTCATTAGCCAATTGAAATATATTCCAAACCAGTAAATTACTTTCGTACTTAAAATTCTCATTTATTTTGGAGATAGGCAACTAACTACTCCTTCTTTGCAATTTTCTAACTTCGACTCAACTAAACTGTTTCTTGCTCTTTCCTAGTCCCTTCTTAAATGCTTTCCTATCTGAAATACTGAAAAAGAAAAGGTTCAAATAGGAAATAAATACATTTCCTAGAGATTTGGCAAGCTTGATGTGGCATGGTTCAGTTAAGAGTAGTTCTAAAAGAGATACAATTAATTCTAAGCTCTTTTCAGAAAAAAAAGCAAATATGTCTGATTTTTTTTAGGCTGGAAAGTAACTGGAAGAGTGGAAATTAGAGAGAGACAGAGAAAGAAAAGGAGAGAAAGAGAGGGAGAGAGGAGGGGAGTGGGAGGGAAAGGGAAAGAGAGGAAGAAAATAAAGCACAGTGTTTTTGTTTTATTTATTTATGTGCTTCTCTATTTAAAGTCTGATATTTTAGAAAATAAATTTTTTATAAAATATGAAATAAAAGCATAAATAAAAGTTGTGGCAAAGAAAGGGCCAAAACTGGTAACAAAATAAAATAGAGGTTGGTAATCTCACCAAATTTATAAACTTGTATGCAAAGGCCATTGTTATTTTTGCTTATTTCTTCTATCTTCCTTTCCCTTCCTTCTTTCTCTGTCTTCACTAGAATAAAATATAATAGCTGAATACTTCTCTTCCTCCTTTCCCTTCAAGTATATGACATCTGAGGACAATTTTAGAAAGTCTAACAGTTGACTGGGTAGCACCGTATTATCTCACTCAGCTTCTACTAAAATGAAGCATTGCCCACAAAAGCTGTAATAGAGTTCTTTTAAGAAATTCAGACAGATATAAGATAGAATATACTTCTGTCTATCATTTTAGATATATAGCTATGCCAATTTCTCTTTGTGGAGCTGTTCTGTGATATTCCACTTTCATTTTTATACCCAGTTTTATAGTTCCAAGATTCTCCTTTTTATTGCATTAAAACCTACTTTATCTTAATCACCTATTTCTGCTTCCTTTTAACTTATCTAAACTTTCTAGTTCATCTAGTAACCTTTATATTATTTAGACTGGTCTAAGAACTCAAATATACATCACTGAAGGGGTGGAGTGGAAAGTACAAAAAAAAAAGATTAGAAGAAATAGTGAAAGGAACCAACAAAAAAGCACAAAATGATCCCATTCAATCTTATAGTGAAACAGATTTTTTCATATAATGCAGAAAATTTAAAAAAAACTTTGCTAATTTAATAGCAAATAGGGAAAGTACCCAGGTTGTTTCTATTTTTGTTCTTATATATATCTTGAGAAGGGTGGGAGAGATGGACTGTATACATACATATAGTAAAATTACAAAATCTGCAATATCTGTTTTCTGGACCACTAATCTTTCACTTGTCCCTTTCTGGGTTGTCAGTCTAGTGATGCACAAAATCAAATTATATTTGTCATAGTCATCACCTGGGTGAGTTAAAAAATAACAAAATTAAGGATATGGAAAGAAAAAGAAGAAATAATTTTTTAATGAACTAAACAGAAGTGAAAGAATGAAGTTTAAATCAAAGTATCTAAAACGGGGGTGGGGGTGTCTGGCCCACAAAATCATTTGGTCTGGCCCTGCCAAGGCAACTGCAGGCGGGGACTCGAAATTCAATAAATCTAGGAGCTTTTTTTTCATAGCTAATTTTTAAACTGATAATTTTGCATGGCCCACAAATGATGTTATAAATATCTAAATGGCACTAAAAAAGTTTCCCGACTCCTGATCTAGAGAATGGGGAACCATGCAAAACATTTGAATACCTGGGACAACAATCTTCTTTAAAGAAATGACAAAAATATCTTAAATTTAAGAAAAAAGAATTCAATAAATGGATAAACAATCATAGAAAGACAGACAATGTTTTGTCATAAAGTGTGCATGTTTTACAAATTAATGCACATATTTAATGCAATTCCAATAAATATCCCCAAGTGAATTTGATTGGGAGTTGAACTTTTTAAAGTTCAGAATGATAAACAGATACAAAGAAATTATAAAGATCTTTTGAAAACTGAAAAACTTGTCCAGCCAGACATTAAGACTTTCTATGATATGCACTACACAAATATAAATTTAAATGAATTAAACACTTCAATGTATATGACCTAAAATCATAAAGCTCCTAGAAAAAGACATAGGTAAGTAAACTCTCTGACATTGTTTTCAGCAAGATCTTTATGGATATGTCTCCTTAGGCAAGAGCAACTAAAGAAAAAAAATAAACATATGGGACTGCATAAAACTAAAATCTTTTTTTCACAGCAAGGAACCAATCAACAAAATGAAAAGACAATTACTGAATGGAAGAAGATATTCCCAAATGATACATCCAATAAGGAGTTAATATCCAAAATATGTAAGGAATTCATACAAAGAAAACAAAAACACTAATTCAAAGAGATAATACACCCTTATGTTCATTGCAGCATTACTAGTAATAGCCAAGATATGAAATCTTTCCAATTGCAGCACCATGGATGGACCTAACTCTAAGTGAAATAAGTCAGACAGAGAAAACAAAGAGCACATGATTTCACTAATATGTGGAATCTAGAAAACAAAACAAATTAATGAACAAAACAGAAATGGACCCTTAGATATAGATAACAAGTTGATGGTTGCCAAAGGGGAGTGGGCTGGAAGGACGGGGGGCGGGGAACCTGACAAACTGGAGTATGCCTAGCTATGGGGCAGCCAAACTATGAACTAACCTAGAGAGGGTTTGGTGGAGAAAACAAACTAAACTAACCAAAACAGAACTCGAGGCTAGAGATGAACCAGGGAGCCAGTGCCCGTTAGGTGGTTATCGTGTCTTCCCAGCCTTAGGTGCCGGCATCTATTTCATTGAACAGAGCTTCCCTGTCCTCTTGCACAAACTCCTGGGAGGCTGCATAAGCAGTGTGAGGCTGGGTGTCAGGGTTAGGCACGCCTAGGTCTGGATCCCAGGTGCTGCATTTACTAGCTGGCTCATCTAAAAAGTCTCAGATTCCTTATCTGAAAAATGCTAGATAACAATAGCTGCTTTTTTTATGTCCTAAGTGGGAAGAGGCAGGGAACTGGTTGTTGAAGTGCAGGCGTTATATGTAGTTTATGTTCCTAAATTTTGTTTTTGGTAGTGGGATCATAGGTGCTTATCACATTATTAAAAATAAATAACTAAATGGGCCATAAATGAGAAAGGACTATGATTAATACAATTCTGTACACTAAAATCCTAATAATGATAATTATAATAGTAATAACAATAATAGTAATATTTATTTTTCAGGGTTATTCTATTTAAATAGCATGTGGAATGTTTAGCACATTGTTTGGCACCTTAAAAGAAGTAAGAAAGCAAGCTCTGAGTAGTCCTTAAAACTAGTTAATAGTACCCATTATGAGATGCCAAAGTTCAGAATTGTGGTTCACACACATCAGTGAGATAAAAATCACCAGGGAAGCGTGTGAAGACAGAGATTCCAGGTTCTACCCCGGGATGTGTGATTTTAAAAGTATATGCTGGGCCCATGAAGCTACTTATTTAATAACATCCTCCAAGGATTCTGATGCAAGTAGCCCCTGAACCACATCTTGGGAAAACACAAGTGAAAATACAACAAAACTTACTATGAGGATTCTACTCACAATTATAGAATGAAAGCATTCATATTAAGCTAAGATAAAAGATGTCTACAATCACTAATGTTATTTAACATTTTTCTGGGGGTAAAAGCACAAAGAGAACAAAATAATAGGCATACAAGTCTATATTAATCTATAAAATTAGAATTATTTTTAGTTTTATTTCATACTTAAAAAACTCAAGATGCTCAACTAAAAATGTTTTCTAAATAAAAATACAATTTAATAAAGTAGTTAGGCATAAAATTAATGCTCTAAAAGCAATATCCTTTCAATATACAAATAACAGAGTTAGAAATTTTACAATATAACAACAGGAAAATGATAAAATAAGTATTTTTAAGGGATAAAAGCATTCTAAAGTTCATGTAAAAATAAACTGTAATCAATAGAGAAATTTTATAAACATTTTGTAAAAGAAAATAGAACTATTATGCACTAGATATGTTAGTTTTTAATATTTATTTTAAAGCTATAATGATTAAAGACAATGGATACAGAACTTAATTGCACAAAACAAGCCATTAACTACTAGAAAAAATGAAATTAAAAAAATAAATTGGTATAGGAGTTTAATTTTTATTTTGAAACAAACCAGAGTAGCCGTAAGATGTTTTGATAAATTCAAGAATTTATAAAGACAAATCAACTAGGGAAAGAAAATTCCCAATTAACATAGTGAAACAATAAACTGGGAAACATTTACAACACATATAACAGATACCTACTTCCTTCAACACATTAATAGTACAACTTAAAAACAATACAATAGGAAATGCAAGTGGCTGTTAAACTTAGGAAAAGTTGCTGACTTTCATCCATAATAACAAAAATTAAAATTATATTTCAACACTATTCTCACTTAGCATATTAGTAAAGATTAAAATTGTTAACACTAGACAGTGTAGGTGAGTGATTTTCAACCTTTTTCATCTCATGGCACACATAAACTAATGACTTAAATTCTGCGGCACATCAAAAAATATATTTTTTCACGACTTGACAAAAAAAATAGGTATAATTTTGATTCATTCACACTGGACGGCTATTGTTGTATTGGCTATTGTCTCCCTCTCTCTTTTTTTAAGAGAAAGGGAGAGAGAGAGAGAGAGAAACATTGGTTTGTTGTTCCACCTATTTATGCATCCATTGGCTTATTCTTGTATGTGTCCCGACCACATATGGAACCTGCAACCTTGATGTATCAGGACGATGCTCTAACCCACTGAGTACCAGCCAGGGCATGTCATGTTTTTTTGTTTGTTTGTTTTCTTTTTAGTCAAGTATTGCATGTTTTAAAAATTCTTATGGCACAGCAGTGTGCCTGCCTCGGCACAAGGCTGGTGTAGGTAATGTGGCACTCCCATGCTATGTCTGTAAAGTGTCACCTGTTCCAACCTTTATAGAGGAGTATTTGGAAATATACATATATTTAATTGGTGTGTAAATTTTAAGTCACTATTGACATTTTTTGAAATTTATCAATTACAGTTGATTTGTGTGAAATGATGTAATATAAGGTACTGAAAACTAGTTATTGGACTAATAAGGTTATTGACATTCAGCGCTTGGTAATTCATTGTTCTACTTTGATAATGGATAAATTATTTGAAATATACAAATACACAAAATAAATCATTGTTTTATATTTTAAATTTTTCTGGAAAAATAAAAGACAGCCTTTTAAGATTTTAAATGTACTATTAAAACATAAGGTATTATTATTCTTGCACAATAAAAAATGAATCCATGTTGGATAACAAAAGTCACTCCATATATTCTGTGAGATGAAAAATACACCCTAATGTTATTTTTGCCACTAACAGTTTTTAACAGCATGCATTTATGACTCAAGATACTTGTTTTTGCTACTGTCATTTTTTTTGCATCAACTTTGACCCTGAATGAGAATGTCTAGCCAGAATGAAGTGATGCCTGAAGGTCACAGGCACCAGGGAAAGAATGAAAAAAAACCTCTTGAGATAGACATCCCATATTTCAAATTATTGTCTCCAGAATCCCTTGCATGTTATTTCCAAATTAAATGTATTTAATAATAGCAGTTTTTATGGTTACCTGTGATGTCTCTTTTCTCATGGTACAGCATGTCTTTTGATATATTGGCATTGCAATTTTAGTTTTCCCTCCAATACAAAAAATCTGTTGATGATATATTCTAATAAAAAGGTTCAAATAAGATGCAAAAGATGTTAAGATCTGAGATTTGTAACTTTTTATTTCTCAACTACCCTCTTCCCTGTTTTTCAAATCTTAAGCTCAGCTATCTCTTCTAAGATCCAGACCCAAATTCCTTATTCCCTGCTAGACAACTCCATCTAGATGTTTCTGGTATCTCAAGCTTAATCCTTTATAATAAAATATATATATCCTCCCCAAATGCAAATAAAACAACACACACACACACACACACATTTAAGAGAGACACTAAATCTTCTCTTACTCTGTGTCTATCTCAGTGACTGGCACCAGGATCCACTGAATCATCCAAGCAAGAAACTAGGAAGTCACCTCTGATCCCTTCCCCTATGCACCAGCCCGGATCCAGTCACCTTGCCCGTGAATTCTACTGCTTTCATACATTTCATATTACCTTCCTCTCCTCACCTACACTGACCTCCCTCATCTACCTCAGTCAGTATATGGCCATAGGTCTCGGCCAAGTCCTACTTCAGGTTTTTACTATTAAAGACCATTCTCCACATTCCATCAAAATCATCTTTTAAATGAAATCTTGTTATGTAATGATCCATCTAAAAGTCTTTGAAGACATGTTCCACAAAATTAAATCTATCTCCTTACCTGGCATAGAAGACCTTCCATTAGTTGGCCCCTGGCTTCCTGTCTAGTACGTTTTTCTTGCTGGTTTCCCTCTTGAGTGCTATGCTATGACCACACTAACTTCCTGAAGTTCTTTCTCTCCCTCGCTCCCTTCTCCCCTACACCTTTCTTCTTCTCTTTGTGTGTGTCTCCATTCCCCACCACTCTGTTCTTTCTGTGCATTTGCATCTGACATTCCCAGTCAGGAACATCCCTTTTCTAATCGACCTACTCCTGATTGACTCACAATAGTTCTTTGTGTTCAGATTAAATACTGCCTTCTCTTTGGAGCCTTACCTATCTTTTAGGGGGTTTATTAGGCCTGGCTTGAATTTATTAAGTGGAAGGGGAAAAATAAAGGTCTCTTAATAAAGTATATAATACACTTCAAACAGGAAGAAGTAAAGCAAGGATCGTTATTTACCTTTGGGACAAAAGAAGTCATCATATTGACAAACACCACCACCACCACCAACAGAAGCCAAGAGGGGGTAAAAACATTTTAAATCTATCATGGGCCAGGGTCTGTGGTACGTGCATTAGTATTTGTAGTCTATATTATTATATTTCATTTACTATAACGTCTTGGCTGTATTGGTTATTAACATACCTGTAAACTATAGTTAAAGAAACAGCACTTCATAAATCCAAGGTATATGTTTGTCCCTGGTCAACACACAGCACAGAAACATTTGCTGAGGATCAAAATTACATTTTATCTGCATAGTGTAGTTGTCCTAAGAATTTATTTCCTTCTAGTGTCCAAAATACAGTGAACAATGAGCACCAAGAGTGCTCCAGGTATTATTTTCTATGTCATAGCTTTAATAGGGTAAATTTTTAGCTACAACTCAAAAGAGTGAAGCCAAAAGAAGTAAACAAACAAAAAAGACATTATTATAGGAAGAAATAAGATATTTTTAGTTAACTATATATACACACACGTACAACACAGAGGGACTTGATAGAACTAACAATAAACTGAACTTTTATTTGCCCTTAAGTTTCCTTCGTTAAGCTATCTAGTTTAAGGAATCTCTTTTATAGAACTGGTATGGTGGGAACCATAACTGTGTTATATCAGAAATGTATGCATTTGATCACCAAGACTGAATAATACTCCAGACACTAGTAGAGTCCTTGGAATTTTTCCAGTTCATGTACCAGTGTTCAGTACCTGCATGTGTTTCAGCTGCAAAATTTTAAAACATTTTCCCAGAATACTTCAGGGCTGCAGTGTTTCCCCCACTGTCAGTCCATGTGTGCTCAGGGAATGCAAACTAATTACCCTAAGCAAAACATAATTAAGGAGGGAAATTTATTCCAAAAACATCGCATAATACTTCCCACATACAAATAGAAATGATTCCTGGATTATGTTTTGCATGATTTATTACTACTGTGTATAACTTGTGCAGGTAACAGAGAATGAGCTGTATTAATTACTACTGATAAATCGAGTTAAGATCTAACGGGACTATGGAGCCTTTCAACAAATTCATTCAGATCTATTAAGGTACTGTTTTAAAATATAAAAGAACATATAATATATATTTAAGTTTGTACAACATTCCATGAATATGGTTAGATATTTTATGAACTTACTGTGTGTGTCTGTATGTGGGCAGTATTGCTGAGATTCTGAGAGAGGATTGACTGGAAGGTAAAATAAAATAGATCATAGGTAAAAATTCATATCCTTAAGGAACTTGACCTGTCTGCATTGTACTGATTCTGAATCTTTACTGTTTACTTTTATTAATGGAACTGTTTCCAAGCTTGCCTATAAATGTGTCAGATTCCTAAACTGCACAGTGATCATGAATTTCAGTGAAGTAGAAACTAATCTATACAAAAGAAACTCTTTCCTATCTTCAGTTCTCTCAACTTTAAAGAGAATTTTATTTATTTAAAGGCAAGGGACTTTAAACTTTATTTTACTTCTCACTTTAATATCTACCCAATATCTTTCATTTACTCAAAACAATTGAATACATTACTAATATGCTGGACAATACACAAAGTGAAATGTTGGATATAAAATGATGGCAAAAGTATACCAAAAATGATGATAAATTAGTTAGAAAAATGTACCTGTTTGCAGATACAAACAATCACTATATAATTTGTTGTTAATACCCTTTGCCCTTAAACTGTCAGGGAAGGGAAAGATATACAGGTTGAGCCGTGAACTTGATTTAGAATTTCAGTGTAGCAGAACTTCTATCAAAGATAAATTAAAGGAAAAGTACGTGACATGATGATGAAAAAAATCATATAATCTGTGAATTCAAATAAAATGCAAAATGCATTTACATCTGCTATCCAATTCTATGGATACTATTTCTCTCCAGCCTGAAGTAGAGAATATTCAATTATAAAACATTACAAACTGCCCGAATAATAATGCTAACAAAATTTGCATTTCTTTATTATTTGAAAAAGTAATAATCTACTATGAATATCAAATTAGGCCAGCTTTAAACCATATGACATGAGAGGCAAAAAAGACTTATTGGATAACCTTGTCAGGTTCTCTATCATGAAATATCTTCCCCATCATTATAAGTGCCTGGTCAAATTCAGTTTCAAAGACTCAAGCAAAAGTTCTAAGGCACGTCAGCCTAACAGACTGAGCATTAGGAAATTAGGTTACATGTTAGTTACAGAGGGGAAGCGCCCGCCTCTCTGTGGGTTCTCAGAACTGCTGCCCTATATGGCATCGTTCCTGGAACACTGGCCAGGGACCGTGGCGCTTCCTGGACTTACAAGAACCAACCAGCTTACCAGAATTTCTGATCCCTTCATAAGATTTGAAGCTGCGCTGCTTTCCTGCAAGATATAAAGGCTTCCAGGAACTGCCTGCCTTAATATTCAAAGATTTATTGAAGTTAAAAAAAAAGGTCTAAATGCCTTGGTCTTCCAACATTTAAAAATACATGGTACACGGAATAACTATTCATGCAACAACAACTAATACGGAGCAGTGTTGGAATTTGAACCCAAGTTTCAAGTTCTGAATTTAGGCTTTTAACCACTACACCTGGAAAATATCCAAAGGGATATTTTATTAGGAGGATATTGTCATAATGTTGCTTTGCACATTACAGATGCTTTGCACTAAGTCGATTTTTACAAATTTATAAGATGTAGTACCTAGAAATGATTCTCAAAAGGTCACTAGTATATATATTTACGTAATGATGCATACAAATATACTATTTGCATATTAACCTACACAAACAAGGAACAGAGATTTTGTGTCCCAGGTAAGTGGTGCTAATAGATACTGGTAAGTTGGGTCTTGACTTACATATTAAAATTTTGGATGTCACTCTGAATCTGATGGCTGATAACAAATGCTCAGGTGTTGGAGGAGGTCATCAAGAAGGCTTGACAGGCATTGACTTGAGAGCTGGACCCTGGCAACTGGAGTCTTCTCACTCCCTCCCCTCTCCTTGGAATGTGCCTTCCTTTTGCCTTCCTTGTTCCCAGAAGCTGCTCCAAGAATACATCCTTGAGGTAGAAATGTGGTGTTGAGACTAACTGAACTGGGGATGTGGCAGAACCCAGTTAAGGGCTCCGGTGTATGTGACCGAATCCAGTTAGGGCCTCACTGTAAGAACTTATAAAATTTGGAGGAGGGAGTGGAAATCTACTGGTCTTGCAGTGTCCCAAGACAACCCTCACAGGAAACTGAGGTCATCTGGCTCTCTCTTTGTTCTCTCCCTGCCTGTCCTATAGAAGGGTCAGTTTCAGATTATACTTGGGATGTTCCTAAGGAGCCTAAAAAGCAACACCAGTTTATTTAAACTAAATCTTCCGTATCTGTGATATGTGATTTTAATGGTGTTTTCCATGTTTATTTTTTATTTTAAATTCTTCCAAGAAAAAGAAAAGAACTGCACTCTATCTGTGCACTTATTTGATTTTCTCATTTTTTTTTCTCACTGAGTAGTTTACGTAAAGAAAATGAAGCTTTCTCAAGTCTCATAAAATGCTTAGGCCTGCAGCTGGTCTGGAGGGCAGACAATAAAAACTCACTATTAATAAAACTAAACAGAATACATAACTCTCGGATTTAATTAAAAAAAAATTTGATGCTTGAGAAACATAAAAGTAAGAAAATATAGAATAAATACAAGAATACAGAAGAAATTGTGTCTTAAGTATTATGCTCATCAGAGATAATCTACTCCTGAAAGAGGGGCTTTCTGAAATTGAGGAGAGATGTAATTTGAGTGTATTAGTCAAAACTCAAGTTTCAAGTGCAGAATCCCAATTTAAACTGGTAAAATGAAATTATATGAGATGAAATAAAGAGAGAAAGGTTAGCTTTTTTTCCCTGGCACCTGGGAGGTGGGAGGCTGCTTCAGAATGAAGCTGCGCATTTCTTTCCCAGACACTGGCTGCCAGAAACTCATTAAAGTGGACAGTGAACGCAAACTTTGTACTTTTATGAGAAGCCTATGGCCACAGAAGTTGCTGCTGACACCCTGGGGGAAGCCCGGGAGGCTTATGTGGCTCGGAACAGTGGTGGGAAAGACAAACGAGGCTTCCCCGTGAAGCAGGTGTCCTGGCCCACGGCATGTCCCCCTGCTGCTAAGGCGCATCCTTGTTACTGACCAAGGAGGACTGGACGGAGCAGGTGCCATCTGCTCGGGGTTGCACTGCGGATGCCAGTCTCAGGGTCTCAACTTGACCATAGTAACAGAAGGGGAGAAAGACGATCCTGGTCTCGGGGATACTACTGGGCCTCGTCAGCTGGGGCCCCAGAGAGCCAGCAGGACCTGCTAACGCTTCAGTCTCTCTAAAGAAGATGCTGTTCGCCACTGTGCTGTGAGAAAGGCCCTGCGCGCAGAAGGTAAGAACCTCGGACCAAGCGCCCAGGATTCAGCCTCTTGTTACTCCACGTGTCCTGCAGCACACACGCGTGCTGCTCTGAAGAAACCACAGACTAAGAAAAGTAAAGAGGCTGCAGAATATGCTAAACTTTGGGCTAAGAGAATGAAGGAGGCCAGAGGGAAAAACGCCAGGGGCAGGTCATCAAGAGACGTAGGCTGTCCTCTCTGAGGGCTCCTACCTCCGAGTCCAGTAAAAAAATGAGATTTTCTAAGAGTAGGAAATAAATAAGAGCAAACATCAAAAAAGAAAAAAGAAAAAAGAAAAAAAAAATTATTGGCTCACTAACTAAAGTTTCAGAGTTAGATCTGATTACTTGTACAAATGAACAGAGAGGCTCATGTTGTCTTACTGGGGAGAACCTGGGGTCCGCTCCCCATCTCTCTACATCACTCTCTTGTGTTTTCCTCTGGTTTGACGTCATCTCAGCCTCTACATGGTGGCTCCTGGCAGCTCCAGGCTTTGATTTTCACATCTACATCCAGAGAGCAGAGAGCTAACTTCCTCTAATTGTTCCAGGATTACATAGGTTTTAAAGAGATTATCATATTTGTGAGTCAGATTTGACTGGGTCAGACATAAATTCTGACCTTTGGTATGAATTTAGCTTCAAAATCTCTAAAAGGCCTTAAGTTCATCGAATGCTTACAAGGAGACTCTGTGCTTCATAATTTCAATTTGTAAAATGGGAACAATTATAGCACCTATCTTATACATTTGTAATAAAGATTAATTAAAGGTTGTGTTTCATCTTTAGTTAGAAAATGCATTCCTTTTTCTTTTCAGTGCCTGTAGATCACTCAAATTTTCCTACACACTTTTATTTTTATTTACCAAATAGAATTAAATAGTAATATAACTTTTTTGCTCAGTTAAATTAAATATTTATTCAAGAAATTTAGCTTCCACTGCTAAATCTATGTATTGTATAATTGCACCTTTGAATATTTAATGATAGTTATAGCCAGGCTATACATTAATACACATGTTTATATTAATACACATGTTTTTATCTTTCTGTATATATGTTTTCTTAAAACTTATGGACACTGTAAGATTTTGCCCATTTCATGCGAGGCACAATAATAAAAGACATGGCTAAAGGAGTTCAGTACCACAAAACCAGTATTGCAAGAAATGCTAAAAGGACTGCTCTAAGAAAAAGAAGGAATAGGGAGAGAAAGGTACATCAGCATAAAGGGGAAAAAATGGCAGTAAATAAGTTCATATCAATAGTAACCTTAAATGTAAATGGAATAAGTGGTCCAATCAAAAAGCATAGAGTAGCTGAATGGATAAGAAAACAGGACTCAAATATATGCTGTCTACAAGAGACCCACCTGAGAGCAAAAGATTCATACAGGATAAAAGTGAAGGAATGGAAAAAAATATTCCATGCAAATGGAAAGGAAAAAAAAGCTGGAGTAGCAATTCTTATTTCTGACAAAACAGACTTCAAAATAAAAACCATAAGAAGAGACAAAGATGGTCACTACATAAAGGGATCAATCCAACAGGAGGAAATAACCCTTATAAACATTTATGCACCCAATACAGGAGCACCTAAATATATAAAAAAATTCTTGGTGGACTTTAAGGGGAAGATTGTTAGCAACACAATCATAGTGGGGGACTTTAACACCTCGCTGTCAGCATTGGACAGATCATCAAGACAAAAAATCAACAGGGAAACGCAGACCTTAAATGACTCACTAGATCTAATGGATTTAATTGACATTTACAGAACATTTCATCCCAAAGCAGCAGAATACACATTCTTCTCAAGTGCACATGGAACATTCTCCAAAATCGACCACATGTTAGGGCACAAGGCAAGTCTCTACAAATATAAGAAGATTGAAGTCATATTAAGCATCACCTTGGATCACAATGCCATGAAACTAGAAATCAACCACTATAAAAAAACTCAAAAATATTCAAACACATGGAGGCTAAATAGCATGTTATTAAACAATGAATGGGTTACAAATGAGATCAAGGAAGAAATCAAACACTTCTTGGAAAAAAATGAAAATAAACAGACAACAACCCAAAAATCTATGGGACATAGCAAAAGCAGTCCTGAGAGGAAAGTTTATAGCATTACAGGCCTATCTCAGGAAACAAGAAAAAGCTCTACTAAACCATCTAACACAACAACTAAGAACTAGAATGAGAACAGCAAGAAAAGCCCCGAGGAAGTATAAGGAAGGAAATAATACTTCAGTTTTTGAACACTCCTTGGAAGTCAAACATGCTACATGGCTTTCGCTGCGTGCAAGATCCTCAGGCCTAGCTGTTGGCTGTTGATCCCTTGGTTTTCGAATGTTTCAGAACTTGAATGGTCTTCCATATAATATCAACTCTTATTTATGCCCTTTCTCTTTTTTTCCACTTCCAAAATATCAACATTTTCAAAAGACTAGCATCTTAAGAAAATACTGTTCTGTTATATCACATTTTATTACAAAAGAATAAAAACTTCACCCATTGATCAAAAACAAAAAATAGCTAAAGGAGGTTAAGTTTAGAAGCCCTTCAGAAATAAACAACTAATTTTTGTTGTTGTGGAAAACTTCACCTCATAAGTCTTTTGCGCACAGCCTTGGGCTCCTATGGTGAGTTTCAAAGTTTGGTAGTATATCTCTTGGTTTCTCCTAATCTTTTTTGTAATTACTTATGGTTCACAGTCTTTAGGATTATTTCTGTTTTAGTAGCTATCTTGTCCTTTCCACAAATGTGCCCACCTTTACTCTGTGTTGTACGCCTTCAGGATTCTAGGAAATGACCGGTGAGTGAGCCACCCACCTCTTCAGAATAGTCCCTACCAAGTGTTGGTGAAAGTTGCCCAAGTCATACCATAGACAACTGGATTCGTTTTCTTTGGCCATGAGTTAAATTTCTAGTTGTTTTGTCTTTGTTTAATCTGTAGGGTTTTTGCTGTTTTTGACACTTAGGCTAGTTTTTCTCTGTCTGTAAGTCAGAAATGTCAGCTCCCTTTATTTTTATCAGTTTTATGGAGATATAATTGACATGTGACATTATATTAGTATAAGGTATATAACATAATAATTTGAAATATGTATATTTTGTGAAGTGATTACCTCAATAAGTTTAGCTCACATCCATCACCTCACAGTTAATTGTTTCTCTTGTGATGAGAACTACTCACTTAGCAACTTTCAAATATATGCCATATTATCAACTATTGTCACCATGCTTTATATTACATCTCATAACTGACTTATTTATAATTGACAGTTTATAACTTTGGACCGCCTTCACCCATTTCTCCTGTCCTCAACTCCCTCCACCCCTTTCCCCATGCCCACTTTCAGTAACCACAGGTCTATTCTCTGATTCTATGCGTTCAGTTTTTTAGACTCCAAATATAAATGAGATCATACAACAGATTTCACTTAACATAATTCCTTCAAGGTCCATCCTTGTATCTATGTTGTTGGAAATGATAGGATTTCCTCCTTTTTTATGGAGGAAAAATATTTATGTATGAGTGTGTAATTAGATACACAATTTCTTTTTTTTATGTTTTAACTTATCTTTATTGTTGAAAGTATTACAAATGTCCCCCTTTCCCCTCTATTGATACCTTCCACCTTGCACCACCCCAGGCTTTCACTACGCTATTGTCTGTGTTCATGTGTTATGCATATATGCATATAAGTTCTTAGGATAATCTCTCCCCACTCACCCTTGCCTTCCCTCTAAGATTAGTCAGTCTGTTCCATGCTTCTATGTCTCTGTATCTATTTTGTTCATTAGATTCCACATATGCATAAGGTTATGTGATACTTGTCTTTCTCTGACTGGTTTATTTCACTTAGCATAATACTCTCCAGGTCCCACTATGCTGCCTAAAAGGGTAAGGGATCCTTTTCACAGTTGCATAGTATTCCATGGTGTAAATGTCAGAGAAGATGCTTGATATAATTTCAATCTTCTTGAACTTGTAGACTTGTATTGTGTCCTAACACATGGTCTATCATTGAGAATGTTCCATGTCCACTTGAGGAGACTGTATATGCGGGAGCTTTGGGGTGAAATGTTCTGTAAATATCAATTAAATCCATCTGATCTAGTATGTCATTTAGAGTTACTGTCTCCTTATTGATTTTTTGTCTGAAAGAAAGTTCTATCCAGTAAAGTCAGTGGGGTGTTAAAGTCCCCTACTATGACTGTATTACTGCCAATCTCTCCCTTAAAGTACTCCAGAAAGAAATTTTGTTTTGTTTAGTTTTGTTTTCAGCCTGTGTGAGTCCTTTGTTTTGAGATGGGTATATATAAAAGTAAAATGCATGATAATATCAAATCTGAGAGGGAAGTACACTATCGTACACTTACACTACACTATTGTGTACTTATGGTACACATGAAGTGGTATAGTATAAGTTGAAGATACACTTGCAATAAGTTAAAAGGAATGTATGAATACTAAATTACCTACTAAATTAACAAAATAATTGTTACTAATAAGTCAATATCAGTTCATCATGAGAACATAATACTACTAATCATTTATGCACCTAGTAGCAGAGCTTTAAAATACATGAAGCAAAAACTAATAAAACTGCAAGGAGAAACAGATAAATTCACAATTTTAGTCATGAGTTTTAGTGCCACTCCTCTCAATAATTGACATACCAAGTAGACAGAAAATCAAGAATACAGCAATCTTGAGCAAAACAATCAACCTGCTTGACCTTTTTGATGCTTATGGGTCATCAAACCAGCAACATTCTTCTTCTCAAAGGTAAGATAGACTCTTAGCATATGGACATTTACTAAGACAGACTATATACTGGATTATAAAAGAAGATAAAATGTACATTTACAAGGAATCAAGTAATATAAGTATCTTCTCTGACCAAATGAAATTAAGTTAGAAAACAATAACGGAAATAAAATCTCTAGAAAAGTTCCCTAGTATTTGGAAACTGAATAATACACTTTATATCACCCATAGATCAAAAAGAAATTAAAAGTGAATATAAAAAGTATTTAGCCCTAGCCGGGTTTCTCAGTGGTTAGAGCACTGGCCCATGGACTGAAGGGTCTCAGGTTTGATTCTGGCGGGTGCAGGGGTCGAGTGCCTAGGTTTCCAGTTTGATTCCCAGCCCAGGTCAGGGGATGTGCGGGAGGCAACCGGTTGATGTGTCTCTCTCACATCAGTGTTTCTCTCTTTCTCTCTCTCTTTTTCTCCCTTCCACTCTCTCTTAAAAGCAATGGAAAAAATATATTCAGGTGAGCATGGAAAAAAAAAACTTAAACATAATAAAAATAAACCATAGTAAAACCTACTCCAAAATGGAACCCCACTAATTTTAAGGAAAACTTTAGCACTGAACACCTGTAATAGGAAGGAAGGTCTAAAACCAATGAGCTTAGCGTCCACCTTTAAAACTTGCAAAATAAATAAATAAATACAAAATTGTGAAAAGGAAATAATACAGATAGAAGTAAAAATCAATAAAATAGAATACAGAAAAACAATAGAGAATACCAATAAAACAAAAAAAAAGATTCTTTGAAAAAATAATTAAATTGACAAACTCTTCCCTAGACTGAGCAAAAAGAAAAGATACAAATTTCTAATATTATGAATAGGTAAAGGGCCATCACTACACATTCTACAGATAGTAAAAGGCTAAGAGGAGGATATTATGAAGAGCTTTATGTCAAGAAGTTTGACAACTTAGTTGAAAAAGTACAACTTCCTTGAAAAATACAAATAACCAAAGCTTATTCTAGAAAACATAAGTAATTAAGCAGTCCTATACTATGAAAAAATTATAACTTTAATTAAAAATATTTCCATAAATATCTTTAGGGATGCTGAGGTCAGCACTGCCTTACTTGAAACCAGACAAAGATGTTACAAAAAAATGAAAAGTATATATCTCTCATAAACATAAATGCAAAAATTGTAACCAAAATTTAACAAATTGAATCCAAAGATATATTTCCTAATGTTTGGTAACCTACCCCCCCCTTTTTTTTTGTATTTTGAAAAACATAATTTAATTTAATTTTTCCATCACCACTTATCCTCTGTATGCTCTCTTCCACCTCCACCCATCCCCCTCCACACACACACCTGCAATCACAACACTGCTGTCCACGAGTTTTCTCTCTTTTATTTTTCTTTTTTGCTCAATCCTTTCACCAACCCCCATCACCCATCACCCCCACTCAGCTGTCTGCCTGCTCTCTATGAGTCTGCTTCTATTTTGCTTGGTAGTTCAGTTTGTTCATTAAATTCCATATATGAGTGAAATCATGTTACTTGTCTTTCTCTGAGTGGCTTATTTCGCTTAGCACAATGCTCTCCAGATCCATTTATGCTGTTGCAAAGGGTAAAATTTTCTTCCTTTTTACAGCAGAGTAGATTCCATTTTGTAAATGTACCATGGTTTTTTTAATCCACTGATCTACTGATGGAATCCAACAATATATTAAAAGTATAATAAGTCATGACCAAGTTGGTAGTGTTTATTCAAAAATGCAGTTAGTTTAATATTTGAATGTCAATCAATATAATTATTCATATTAACAAAGTAAATCATCTCAATGGGGGGAAATAATTTGACAAAAATGTAGCATCCATTACTGATAAAAACTCTCAGCAAACTGGGAAAAGAAAGGAGATTTTTCAACTTGATAACAGTCATCTATGAAAAAAACCTACAGGTAACATACTTGACAACGAATGACTGAATGTCTGCACTAAGAGCAGGAACAAGACAAGACTGGGATCTGCTCTCATTACTTTTATTCAACACAGTACCTGAAACTCTGGTAATTGCCTTTAGACAAGAAAAAGAATTAGAAGACAACTGAATTGAGAGGAAGAAGTGACATGCCAATGACTGGTTATCTATGTGGAAAATTCAAAGGAACTCTCAAAAAAGATACTAAAATTAAAGTTTACCAAGGTCAAAGGACACAATTATCAATATGCAAATGACATTTGTATGTCTATATACTAGCAACAAATAATTGGAAATTTAAATTTAAAAACAGTGCCATTAATATCTGCATAAAATATGAATTGACTGTGTGAAATATGTGAAAACATGTACATGATAACAATAATCATTATAAAGAGGCATTAAAGAATAAATGAGAGATATATCTTGTTTATGTGTTAAAAGGCATAATATTGTCAAGATGTCAGTTCTCCCTAAACTAATCAATTTAATACAGTGCCAGCATACTTTCTGTAGAAACTGGAAAGCTGATTTTAAAATTCACATGGATATTTGAAAAACCTAGCATAGTCAAAACAATTTAGAAAGAAGAAAAAAATTAAAGGGCTAATTTTAAAATTAGTATAAAACTAAAATAATCAATATAATAAGGTGTCGGTAAATAGATTAGTGGAATAGAATAAAAACTTAAGAAATAAACTCACACCTATATAAAACACTGATTTTTGACATAACTATAAAGGCAAGAATAGCTTTCTCAACAAATGATGCTAAAAAAATCATATATCCACATGTGAAAAAAAAATTTTTGAATCCATACTGAATTTTGGGAATGAGTATTTTTCACTCACTAGGAAATAAAGGTGTGGCGAGTGGAAGTACAAATTTTGATAAATACACAAATATGCAAATCTACTCTATAAAACGCATTTATTGTTTTTTATTTTATTTTTGAACATGTCTACTAATAAAATTATCAAAAAAATTTCTCCTGTTTTCTTTCCAGAATGATTACATATTTGTAGCTTTTTGGCAAATAGAAATACTGTAAAACAATTGTATACAAACTCAATTTAAATAATAAACTTGGCATTTGGATCATTTTTTATAAAGGAAATGTGTTAGTAAACATTATAGTATGCATAAAGAATTTTAAAATAAATGTATTTGTCAGGCTGTCTCAAAAACAAATTGACCCTTTATAACATCTTTAATTTTAGGCAGAATTTTAGGAAATTCATTTAGTCTTTTTATTTAATGAGCAGAAGATAATGGCAACCTGCATATAAAAATAAGGTAATTTAAATCCCTTTCTCTTTCATAAAAAAATAATTTACTGTTTATTGAATTGGATAGATGGTGGTTTTAGTGTATATAGAAACATACGAACAAACAGGCTTATAAATATTATAGTGTGTAATACAAAGCTAAAGGATAGTTGTTTTCTAAAATGCAGTATTAATTTTCCTAAAAGGCATTGGTTATAAAGTATCAATAATCTGGTATATTATAACAAAAATCTACTTTTTAAAATATATTAATTATCTTCCAAATTCCTTCAACTGCTCTGTCCTGATTTCCACATTTGAGAGGAAAAAGAATCTTGACATTTTCTTACTAGATGCTGTCTCATTACAGGGGTGTGAATGTTGAGAAGTTGCCATGTTGACAGCTGTTCTGGACTTTTAGGCAAATTATTAATGATTGAACTGATTCTAGCAATTCTCCTACTTTTTTTGCAAACATTTGCTTCAGCTTTATACTTGAGCTCCTTCAGTTACTTGCACAGAGTTTAGCTTCCTGGTTGGCTACCAATATGATAGAGTTTTTTTTCCTCTCTAAGCTTTGGCATAAAATAATTTACGAATTAAAAGCATTACCTTTAATAACAACTGCAGCTTAGATTTTATAGTGCTAATAGTCTAAAAAGTTTTCTTTACAAATATTATCAAGATGTTGCCTGGGAGCTTTCCTGTTGTTTAAGAATTGCAGCTAAGTCCCAAAGTAGAAAACAATGGAGCTCTAAATAAGTTCTGTGCTTTGAATATTTAACTAGACTTGATTAAGTTTTAATAACTGAAAGAGACCAGAAAAAGTATGGTGCCTGTCTCTCATTAAGAGACAAGAAAAGTAGACATCAAAACGGCATGCTTGAAAGCAATGATTAGAAAAATAAAATTCTTTCATATTAATATCCCACTGAGTTGCTTTAATGAATTGGTTACTTATCTATTATCTCATTTGTTCTTTAAAGCTACCCCATGAAATAGGCAAGACAGGGATTAATAGTAGTATCTCAGAGGTGAAAAGTGAAAATAATCTCTCAAAATATTCTTGTTCCCTCTGCTACACTTGACCTATAAAGAAACTGATGAGCAGAGGTCATTTAGTAACTGATAAAGCCAAAGAGCAGGATCTAACCAAAATTTTGTCAGTGTTACACCTTAAGGCTCCACAAATTTGACTGAGAGAAGTGGTAACAGCTAGTCTCATTCCTTAACCTCTAGCCATGAATTGGGCCTCTCTTTTACCTCTGCATAGCTGAACTCCGCCTGCTTTACAGGGTTGACAAAAGTAGGTTGACAGTTGTGAGTACCTGAAACGGAGTTTATCCCTGTATCCTTATTTATTTATTGACTTATTTTTAATTGAATTTATTGGGGTGACATTCGTTAATAAAATTATACAGGTTTCAGGTATACAGTACCTCACTGTAGTATTTATTTGTATTATCTGTCTTATTATTATTGTTATTATTTCATATCCTTGCTTACAAATAATCTTTAGGTAATGGTGGCTGGTAATTTAACCTGCTTTTGCCCATCCCTGTATAAAGGAGACACTGCTGTGTGTGACTTCAGAGAAACCTTCCTGGATCACCGAGTCACCTCCTCCCCATAGTCATGACCTTATCATTCCCTCACCCTATTTGATGTTCTTCCCTTTGAAATTATCTTGTTTATTTATGTGATTATTTGTTGATTTGTTTCCCTAATGCTCCATGAACACAGAGGACTTATTGGACTTGTACACTGACAAGTTCTTAGTATCTTGAACAATATGGGGAACATACTATTTGTGAAACAAATGGTTTCTAAGAAAGTGCCCTCAGGCTCGATGCCATCTCACTCTCTCATTGACCAGAGCTGCCTTTTCCCACTTGACACACAGGGTCGCCTAAACCGCTGCGGCGGAAAACTCTACTCTCAACCTTCGGAGCTGTATCTCTTCCAGCCTTCCTACATTTTCTTCTTTTTACCCACGACAAAGGTGACATCAAAATTTATCTATCAGTGCCAGGTTTCCTAACTTATTTTTTCAAAAGCAGCATATTAAAACTCAGAGAAGTTAAATGACTTGGTTTGGGGTTGAATAGTTAGTAATTACAGGAGCCTTAACTAGAACAAGGTCTTTTGCCTTTTTATTTAATGCTCTGAAGGATAAATATTCCTAATCAGTATCGGGGTAGGAAAGATTCCTCTAGAGAAGAGATAGAGGATTTTATATTACTCCCTATTGCACAGGTCTCTGTTATTCTGGAATTCCAAAGTAAGAAAAAAAAACACCTGAATTCTACTAAAAAAACATTTTGATTTTTCTGGTATCACTTTCGTGGAGAAGAAATGAAAGAATCAAATTCCATCCTGCCTTAAAGTTAATAAACAGTGGCTCAGACTTGTCCATAAATATTTAGATGAAAGATTTAATCTCAGTTTTGCAGAAAACTAAGTCAAGCCTCAAACTATTTAAGTTATTAACTTACCTGAAGTCACACAGGTAATAAGAACCAGAATTTGAACCCAATTATTGTTGAAGCATGAAAAATATAGACTCATAGATGTGAAAGGACATTGAAATATCACCCACAAAATAAGAGTAAACTTGGATTTCATACAAATTAACATATTTTATCCTCAGAATGATAGGAAAAGATTCTATAGCATGTCTCACCATTTTTCTCATTACATATCTTTTATTACCAGAAAGTTCTACTCCACTTGACTAAGTTAAACCTCTCTGGTTACAGTTAAAATCTACTTCTTATTGGAATGAGTAACAGCTGGTCACTTCATAACCATACACTTCATGACCCTTCGTGTGCTGGAAGATCGTCATTAACTCACCATTCAGCCTTCTATGATGCGACAGGCTCTATAAAAGTACCATCAGGTACAAAAATATTTAGAAGCACCACAAGGAACCATCATTAAATTCGCCATCTGGCGTAACTGGAAATGTCAGCAAATAGTGCATATTGATGAGCTTACTACTTCTTATGTCTTGTAACAGGTCAGCAATGCTAATTATCATTTCATCTTCACTGTAGGATTTTACAGCTTAAATGGACAAATGAACATATTCTCGGTTAAGTAACTACAGACTAAATGGAAAATGGTCTTGGGCTAACGTTTCCAAAAGCTATTAGTGCTTTTTTTGTTGACTAATAATCTTCAAAATCACTGAGCGCTGAGCAAACAGACAAATTGGCTGCCTCCAGAGAGAATCTAAGATCTTTTCTAACTTACACGATACAAGTGATTTCTTTATTTAACTGTCAAAAAAGTTAGGAAAATAACTTTCCCTTTTGCTTTTGGAGTTTCACTGTGGCTATTATTTTCAGGTAGACAACATTAGATTTATATAAAGTAATGATGTCAATAATGCCCTCCAGCCTCTATCAGTTTATTCCAGAAAGTTTTTGCTAATAGAATTATAAACAGTAAGCTTGAAAATAATATAATGTTTTATGTCAATTAAACCTCAATAAAAAATAAATAAAACTATAAGCACATGCCCAGGTTGCTGGCTCAATCCCCAGTACAGGGCATGCAGGAGGCAGTCGATCAATGACTCTCATCATTGATGTTTCTGTCTCTCTCTCTCCCTTCCTCTCTCTGAAGTCAATAAAGACATATTTAAAAATATTGAAAATAACTAACTAACTAACTAAATAAATAAATAAATAAAAACTTTGAAAATAGATTATTCTTTTATTTAGCATACCTCCAGCTCTGAGTTCCACATGTGCAGAGAAGTGAAACTATACTATGCAAAAGGTCTTTATCACCAAAAAGTTTCTTATCAAAGAAATGCCACACCTACACCCCTCAGATACTTAAATTATAGTGTATATGCTATTATTGTAATAAACTATTATTTTGGATGTTTAAAGCTCTATGGGTTATATATAGCAGGGTTGGTTTGCTAATATACCTAGTGTAAAATATTCTTTTACTTTAAAAAATTTTTTATTTATTTGATTTTTTGCCTTTACTTTGGCATTGGAATTTGGATTCCAGGATGTGCAAATTATGTGCTCTTTGAGGTCTTACTGTTATTTCATCTCACTAGTTTATTCTACCACCTGTTACCCTTTCTGTTCCTTTATATATCCTCAGGCAAAAGTAAGTTTATAGTTGTGAGTACGCAAAACACACTTTATTCTTGTACTGTTATTTGTTGATTAATGTAATTATTTATTTGTATTACAACTGTAAACCTACTTTTTTCCACCTCTGTGTTTGGCCTTGACGGACTCATTCTCTTCCTCAATGGCCTTCATAAGATTTTCTTTACATTGTCATTATTTCCCATTTCTTTCATTGCTATGCTTGGGGAAAACCTGTTTGCTTTAAATACAATGAAAGCACATTAACTTGGAATAACTGAATATGCAGATTTTAGTGCAAACCATTGTTACAGGTTCTGATGCCATTGTAGTTAACTAGTTATTAATAATAGGAAAGGAGCCAAGGGGCGGCCAGACATTATGGCATGTTCCCTGCAAAACACTGGGGGGGGGGAGGGGACCCAACAAAGATGAGATGACGTAGGGAAGATACTGCCTGTCAATCACACCTGGGGACAGAAACAGTTGGCCAGAATGCGTGTGGTCACTGCAAGTGCATGAAAATTTGGGATATATAATCCCTTAGATGAAGAAGTTCACTTTCTTATGCTCTTGGATCCTCTTGGCACACTCGGCTCATGGCTCACGCTTAGCATCCTGGCATTCTCCCGTGTGGCCCACGGCCATGTGGACCCCCACACACAATGGACTAATGAACTGCAGCTAGCCTGGTGCTGGACTGGACTTTGTTCAAATGTGGAACAGAAACTCTGCACTCTGGTTCTGATTTTAGCCCTCCTGCAACCCAGCTACACTTCTATAACTGGACTAAGGCAAATAGGACTTTGGAAACCCAGGGGTGTAATTCCAGGAAAATAAACCTTTCTACCATATGGCATCCTCCCGTGTGACTCTCAGAATATTCCTTTTCTCAGGATATCGCAAGGACTCCACTCCCAGCAACAACCAGGGGAAACAAGGCACAATTTTCTCCGATAACAGTTCCACTATTTATAAAAGTCAAATGGCATTTTTTTCACAAAAGTTTTAAGATACAGCAATAAGTGAAATTAGTCAAAAACCTATTTCAGAGAATACTGTATAGAGGCTGTTTCTTACTTCACAGATGTCTAGAGAAGGTGGATTAGGCACATGGGAAATTAATCTTGTCTTGTTAAATGATAAACGATAACTAGAGATAACAAGAGGAGACAGGCACATGGACATATGATTGTGTGTAGATAGAACCATTGAGTGTGTATGTTTGTGACTTATCTATTGTCTTCTGTTCTCCTGGCAGCAATATGATAGTGAGAGCATAGAAGATCCTTTCCTCACAAACAGTGTTTCAGCTATCCTCCAATTTCCTGCCTGTTCTCCTTCTAAAGGTACTGGGACTCTCCCATTTGCTTGAATTATAAAAACAAAAATAGAAGTAAAAATAAGAGCTGTGCTCTTTTCTCCATTTGCAGGCCTCCACTCCCTCTATCTTTTTAGGCTCTGCCCTTTGCCTGAGGAGGCTCATCCCTGTGGGCCGCAGACCTGAGGCCCCTCCTAGCCAGCTTCTGATTGAATTCAGCGAATGAGTCACTGGTGGGGGACCCGAGGACAGAAAGAGAGATTTGAGCTTTACCTTCCTCGGTCCCTTTCTGCTTGGCTGCGTTTTCTGGTAGAGGCTGCATTCCCCGGGGTTATAGCTGCTTTCAGGCAGCTCCCCCCACCTGGCTCCACAGCAGGCTCTTATAGACCTGCTTCTTCCTCTCGCCCTTCAGGCTTAGGGGTGATAATGGCTTCCCGCTGTCTCTCACATCTTAAGTGCCTTAACATCCTTTATTGGCTCCTTTAATTTTTTTTTCAAGCTTTTGAAAGCAGTTTCTTTATTAAATTCTTGAACCACTTGAAGTTTCCGTCAGGTGGGGACCCTGACTGATACACGATTCCAATGTAGAAGAATAACAATAGTTGTTGTGTTCTGTTTTGTTTTGTTTTATTTGGACAGTAGAAGCAAAAAGAACACTTCCTCTAAATATTTTGTTTACTTTCAAAATTTCCTATACAAAGACTTATTTAAAAGTAAAATGTGTATTAATGAACAGATAATGTGCTTTGTTAGAAATAAGACATCCCTGGAACTTAATGTTAAGCACTCTTGCTAATTTCAGCATGATATCAGAGATTTCTACCTCAGTGTTTTCCATTCACTTTGAAAAATCTATTGTCATGTCTGTTTACATTTGCAAGTACATTTTACTGAGATTCTGATTTGAGGCATACTTTTTTAGCCTACCTTTAGAAGATGTATTTGCCTTTCTATGACAAATAATGTCAAATGGTCCTAGGAGTTATTATGAAATACTTGCTTTCCTGGTAGCATCTACTCACACATCAACTCAGTTCTAGTAACGGTTGTGAATTGGATCTTGTGGCTTCATAGATATACTCAAAGTCAGTAACTGCCTATGTACCAGGACTATAACCTGATGTCCAATGGGGTCTCTCTAACTCAGATACATACTGATCTTTATGTCTGAGATTCCTAAGCTTGATGTTTTTAGTAATCATAAATAATTTGAGAAAATCCAAAGTAGCCATGTGGATAAATATGTAGAAATGTAATGGTCAACTCTGCAGATGTATCTCAAGAAGAGTCCCAGGGAAGGTATCTAATAGGAGTAAAGAGCATCTAGTTGGTGAAAGTCAGCCCCGCCCTCAGGAGAAACCACTTGCAGAGAAGGTATCTTATTTCCTCTGTTGTGGTCTTCAGATATTAAACTGAAAGGCAGACAGAGGCGATCCTTCTCCTGGACAAAAGAATGCATCATCTTTGGAAAGTCTAGTCTTGTATTTAGGGCTCTAAAAATGTAGTTATAATACCAATTATGGGAAAAGTATTCCTATTAATAAGATACATTTATCTTAGATTCCATTGGTAATTCTCAGTGGAACAATTACAAATGACCTTAAATGACTATTAAAGGGTATTAAACAGCCCTGGCTGGTGTGGCTCAGTTGGTTGGGCACTGTCCCGTGCACCGGGAGGTTGCCAGTTTGATTTCCCATCAGGGCACATGCCTGGGTTGCAGGCTTGATCCTGGTAGGAGGGGTGCAGAAGGCAACCAATTAATGTTTTGTTTTCACATTGATGTTTCTCTCTCTCTCCCTCTCTCTCACTCTCCCTTCCTCTGTCTCTAAAAAAGCAATCATTTTTTTGAAAGATACTAAACAGAGAAGGAAATTAGATTTTCTCTCATAGAAAAACTGTAAAGGTTGAAGGGCAGGCAGAATATTTAATGGCTGAGGTAAAGAGTTCATGAGAGATCGAAAGAATTTTCAATAGAACCATAATTTGCTTGGAATATAGTATTTTTATACATAGGTCTCATAGTAACAAGTGTTTTGCTATTAGTGTTAAACTATGATATTCACCCTAATAGTTTTTCTTCCTCTGAATGATATGGCTTGAGAAACCCCTATTACCTATGAAATCTAAAATTTTCTAGACTGTCAGTTAACACTAAGATTATGTAAATAGTCATAATTAACATTTTGCTAGCCTGCTAGTCTTTGTATCCACCTACATAAAGCAGGATTTCAGTCCAATCAATAGCTTTCTTTTATTTCAGATGGAAGGTGTCAATATAATGTAAAGAGCAACTTACAGCATGAACAGCTTTCTCTTAAGCTTCTGTTCTACAGCTCTTCACAGACACAGCCTTGAGCCACTTAAGGCTACATATGTCCTCCTTGAGAATAATAAATCCCTGCCCAAGGTACTGTCCCTGGTGTTCCCCAAACTACAAGTGAAATAGGAGATCCAAAAGTGTTTTATTATCGGCAGTCTTTACTACCCCCTCAAAAGTCAGAATTTATTACAAGAAAGATGAGAATTCTGCACTTGAGGAAAGAAATGGTTAGCAGCATGCCTGCAATCCATTCTCTCTCTTTAGAGAAGGGGTGAGGGAGGAACCCCAAGAAATAAAGGAGGAAAGTGACTTTCTAATAGAAAAGAAGAGTTAGAATTAAAAAGCAGAAAATCAAGCAACCTGTTCTGTGCATGTGCAGTATTCCCCCAAACAGAATTCCTCCTGCAAATCCTTTTCCAGAAGCCAATTAAAGTAAATTGGTGGGTTAGTGCATCTATTTAGAGAGGTTTATTTGAATAGTTGGAAAAATGCTTGCAAGGGAAAGTATGAACACTAGGAACTTGAGGTTAGAAAGGCTGGGGGTGGTGATGGTGATGAAGCGGGAGAGCTTGGTGTCGTTTTGTCCAGTTCCATCGATGAAACATTAAGCTGAAGTTTAATAATCCATTGAACTATTTTCTAAGGGAATTAGTAAGTGATGGGGCATGGAAAATTATATTAATGGATAATCAGATAAAAAAATGGGATGGTCAAATTACACCCACAATTGTCAGAGCTCTTGACCAGTATCAAGGTTTGCTAATTTTAAGGATACATGTAATTGTGAGGTGTAGGTAAAGCTGGGAGAAATCTGCCAAAGTCACTCCCCATTTCTTCTCATATTCTTTCTTGCATTATTAGAACAGTGGCTGGCCTGGATTCACCAGATGGGGTCTCTAAAAAAATGTATACAGTCAATTATTTTAGAAGAGATCTGTTTTGGTCATGAACCATCTCCATTTTATAACTTGATAATTATATGGCTTAGAAAATAATTTCTCAAAAGCCATGTCCTAAAAATTCATAAATTCCGGATCTATTTACCTTAATCAGTCATAGACAGACCAGGTAAATCCTGCTCAAAACCTTGTGTAGTTAAGGAGAAGCCATTTAGCGAAGTCACAGAGCTCTCGAGTACCTCAGGGATCCTACAACCTCCTTCATGACTTCAAGGTGGAACCCTTTTTGTCTGCCAAGGTGATCTTTGGTGCCATGAGTATATTGCTCAACAGTTCTTTGCTGAATTGAACAATTAATGTTTTCAGTGATATTAGTCTCACACAGAACCATCGTATTGCAGACATCACTGTCTGATCTGCTCCTTTTGTTTTTGTTGAGGGCTTAGCTCTACTTTAGGAGGAAGAAAAACCTGAGCAGGGTTCTACTTTGTCTTCTCCAAAAACAAAACCCCTTTCCTTATATTTTGCTTTTTTGTTCACTTCTCTTCCTACTATTCCAAGTTGTTTTCTTCACTGTGTTCAGTCATTAGACAACTTTGCCCTTCTATATGTTTAAAAACTATCTGGAGTGTTTTGTAATATAATTTGAAATCAGGAAGTGTGATACCACCAGCTTTGTTCTTTTTTCTCAAGATCGGCTAGTAGGGGTCTTTGCGGTTACATACACAATTTTTAAAGTTTTTGTTTGTATTTCTGTGAGTAATGCTATTGGAACTTTGATAGGGATTGCATTAAATCTGTACATTGCTTTGGGTATTATGGACATTTTTACGATATTAATTCTTCCAGTCTTTGAACACGGGAGATCTTCCTATTTAATTTCTTTCATCAATGCCTTATAGTTTCCAGGGAACAGATTTTTTTTCTTGGTTAAATTTATTCCTAAGTAGTTTATTCTTTTTAATGCAACTATAAGTGGGATTTTTATCTCTTAATTATTTTCTAATAGTGTAAAGAACTGCAACAGATTTTTGTGTATTTATTTCGTAGTTTGAAACTTCAGTGAATTTGTTTCTTAGTTTTAATAGCCTTTTGATGAAGTATTTAGGATTTCTATATGTAACATCATGTTAAATTTTTCTTTTGTGTTCCACTTTAAATGACTTTTATTTTATTTTATTTTATTTTATTATTTTATATTTTATTTATTTTTTGCTTAATTGCTGTGGTTAGGATTTCCAATACTAAGTTGGATAAGAATGGTGAGAATGAGCATCATTGTCTTATATCTGATTTTGGAAGAAAAACTGTCAGCTTTTCACTGTTGAGTATGATGCTAGCTGTGGGCTTGTCCTTTATGACCTTTTATAAGTTGAGTTATGGTACCTCTGTAACTTCATTGTTGAGAATTATCATAAAATGAATATCAAATTTTTTCAAGTTCGTTTTTGTATCAATTAAGATGATCATATGATTTTTCCCCTTCATTTTATTAATGTAGTGTATAATATTTACTGATTTATGGATGTTGAACCATCCTTGCATCCCCGGAATAAATCCCATTTGATCATGGTGTATGATCTTTTCAATGTATTATTGAATTTGGTTTGCTAATACTTGAAGATTTCTGCATCTTTGTTCATCAAGGATATTGGCCTATGATATTTTTTTCTTGTGGCATCCTTGTGTGTTTTGGCTATATTAGGGTAATGCTGGCTTTGTAAAATGTGTTTTAAAAAAGCCTCCTTCTTCCATATTTTTTTTGTAAGAGTTTGAGAAGAATTGGTATTTTTCTTTAATATTTGGCAGAATTTACCGGTAAAGCTATCTGGTCCTAGACTTTTGGTTGTTGAGATGTTTTTGATTATTGATTCATTTTCCCTGCTAATAATCAGTGTGTTCAGATTTTTTATTTTATCATGATTCAGTTTTGGTAAGTTGTATGTTTCTAGTAATTAGAACAGTATGATCTTGGCATAAAAACAGACACATAGATCAATGGAACAAAACAGAGTGCCCAGAAACAAACCTATGCATATTTGATCAATTTATTTATAATAAAGAAGCCAAGAATATTCAATGGGGAAATGACAATCACTTCAATAAATGGTGTTGGGAAAACTGGGCAGCCACATGCAAACTAATAAAACATTAGCTCTATCTTACACCATGCATGTAAATTAACTCAAAATGGACGTGATAAATCCAATAAAGACTTGAACATAAGACGTGAAATCATAAAACTCCTAGAAAAACACATAGTCAGTAAGCTCTTTGGCACAGGTCCTGGTGATAGTTTTTTGAATCTGCTTTCAAGAGCAAAATCAATAAAAGTAAAAATATACAAGTGAGACTACATCAAATTTCTGCACAGCAAAGGAAACTATCCACAAAAGGAAAAAGTAACCTACTGAATGGGAAAAAAATAATTGCAAATCATATTTTATAAGTGGCTAGTATCAAAATTTATAAAGAACTATTAAAACTCAATAGCAAAAATAAAAATCTGATTAAAAATGGGCAGAGAATATGAATAAACAGTTTTTCAAAGAAGATACACAGTAGGCCAAGAAGTCCATGAAAAGATGCTCAACAATATTAATCATAAAATCACTTCACACCTGTTAGAATAGCTATCAAACAACAACAACAAAAACAACAACAAGAAATAAGCAGTGTTGGTGAGACTATTGAGAAAAGAGAACACCTATGCACTGTTAGTGTGAATGTAAACTGGTGCAGTCACTATGGAAAACAGTAAAATAAAAATCATTTGTGAGTATTTACCCAAAAAAACAAAAACCATAATTCCAAAAGACATGCACTCTGTGATCACTGCAGCATTGTTTACAATAGCCAAGATATTGAAACAATTTAAATCACCAACAAAGGATGAATGGATAAGAAGGTGTGCTGTACATATGCAATGGAATATTACTCAGCCATAAAAAAGAATAAAATCTTGTCATGTGCCACAATATGGATGGGCCTTGAGGGCATTATGCTAAACAAATAAATCAGACAGAGAAAGAGAAATAACATATCATTGCCCTCATATGTGTAATCTGAAACAAAACAAAACAATCCTGTTGGTACTGAGAACAGATTGGTGGTCGCAAGAGGTGGTGTGTAGGTGGTGGGGGAAATGGGTGAACCGACTTCTTCTTTTTTTAGTTTAAATAAACTGACTATAAATTGAAAAGAAATACATGACACTTTAATCAACTGTATAAAGTATGGTAAAACATCAGATGGTGTGTACCAGACTATTATTTCTGCTCATTTTATAAGTGAGGAGACTGAGGCAAAGAGACTAAGGAACCGTCCTGCGGTTATACAGCTGGCATATGGTAGAACTGGGATGTGAACCCACTCCGTCTGATTTTAGCATCTGTGTTCTTAACTAATAAGCTATGGTGACCTATCCAATGTGGCTACCTCAGTGTAGTCAGTTATTTCTTGGCAACTCAAGTATCCAGGAGTGAGTATTTCAATGAACAAGTTGGACACTACCTGGCCTTTTACAGTTTGGCCTTAGAAGTCATCTAGTGTAACTTCATCTGTAATCTCTTGGTTGAAGTAGTGATAAACTCACTCAAATCAAGGAATATGGGATGACTGTCAAAGTGCCAAATAATTGTCAGGCATGCTTTGACGCCATCAGAGTGAGCAGTGTACCAGTAGCAATAACCATATCATATGATACCTAGAATGGTATAGGTTGGCTTTTATTTGCTGGAAGATCTCATGGTTTCCTATATTTGGTTTTTATTTATCTGAAGTACGAAATGGAAAGAAATATAATTTTCAAAAAAATATTTATTGTTGAAAGTATTAGAGATGTCCCCCTTCCTCCCCCCATTAACTCCCTCCACCTTTCTCCTATGCACCCTCCCCCGCCCCCCGGGGCAATTATCTATTCTAACTGGTTTTCTCCTGCTGCTCCCTTTAGCTCTGACAACCTTCTAAATGGTATCCGACAAGTCTGAGAACTGAGTTTTTTTATTGATGTAGTGGCATCCAAATAGAAAATGTTCTGTTGTCTATATTCAAAACACAATGCTAAACCAATTTTTTTTAAAATGGAAATTTTTTTTTTAAATATATCTTTATTGATTTCAGAGAGAGGAAGGGAGAGGGAGAGAGAGATAGAAACATCAATGATGAGAGAGTCGTTGATCGGCTACAGCCCGCAACGCGGGCATGAGCCCTGACAGGGAATCGAACCCTGATCGCCTGGATCCTAGGTCAATGTTTAACCACTGAGCCACGCCTGGTCGGGCTAAACCAATTTTCTTTAAATTCTCCTGAATTTATTCCCCTGGGAGGATTATATGATGGCCAAGTTTAAATTTTAAACTTTCAGACACTTTTTGAGCAATACTCAGTGGAGAGAGAAAAAATATTTTGGTCAAGTGATGTTGGTGTGGGAGGGGAGTTTGTGGGGGGGCACCACATGTGTGTTTTCCTTGAAGAAAAATGCAGGTTTTCTATTTTAACAACTTAAAATTGCTAAGCTAACTTAGCTCAAATCTTTTGAATATGGGTTCAATTTAAGTCAAAAATATTGGGGGGCGGGAAACAATTCTCTAGTATTCTGTTTTTAATGAAAATCTGAGTTTGTAACCAATGTTTTTTTAAAAAATAATAACTCTGGAAAATGTCACAATTAGACTATTCAATGATATATCTTTATGTGTCTCAAGGAACAATTTGATTGGTACATGGAGAAAATTTTCAAAAGAGGAACATTTCTTTCTGTGCTTTTGTCTAAGAGAGAAATTCCACAGGCAGAGAGGCAAATATGGAACGATCAGGCTGGATCATCTATCACTCCTTCATTGCCAATGTTACTTCTAATTAAATGCTGGCTGCCAAATTTGTCCCTTCTTTCACCAAGGCAAAATAAAAAATAAACAACAACAACAACAACAACAAAAACCTGTCTGAATTGAAGAAAATACTCAGCAATTTATAAGTCCGTTTTTATGTAAAAGTTTCAAAGCTAAAATCACACAATACAACTAAATTTGTAATGCAGCATTTTCTATGTTAAAAAAATTAATCTTTTCACCTCAAAAATCCCTGCTGTTAGTCCTGTGACTGACAAGAGCCTCAAGTTATTTCACTAATGGACATCCCAAGGTTCTTCTTCCTGTTCCTTAGATCAATTAGTGTTAGCTTTTTCCTTCCACCAGTAAAATCCACTTACTTCTGGCCCATTAATTATGTAAATAACTTCTCCTCTTTTCCAGATGGCTTTTCTATTGTTGTATTTGCTACATTATTTTAGCCTGTACACTCAGAAAGGGCAACAAATATCTATTAAGCCATTCACTGACTCAATAAATATTTATGCCAGATTCTATTTTTGGTGGTGGAGATATAATCACAAATAAGGTATGATTCATACTATCAAGAAATTCACAATATGTATATCAGACACAATAGGCAAAGTTATGCTGCAGTAACTAAGAAATCGGTGCCTTAAAATAATGGTTTATTTCCAACTGATGATACATGAAGTCTCTGGGGGACCTGTTTATTGTAGTCACTTACAATCTTAGAGAGATGGATGCTCCATCTCAATGCACACTTCTATAATGACTATGGCAAATCACATACTGGCTCTAAAAGCCTCTGCCTCATTGGCCAAAGCAAGTCACACATGCATCTTTAACACCCTGAGGAAGCAGGACTCCCTCCCCGTCATAGGAATACAGGGTCGATTTCATGAATATTATACTATTTTCATCTCCCGTATATCATGCCATGGAATTGTCAGCTGGTATTATATTTATAATCTAGTACAGTATTCTATTTAAATGACTTGCTTATAAAATGCCTAATGAATATTGCTAAAAAAAATTGTGGTGGTTTTTTTTGTTTGTTTGTTTTATTGTTGTTGTTTTTTAATTTATCTTTATTGTTGAAAGCATTACAGATGTCCCCCTTTTCCTCCCCATTGATCCCCGCCACCCGGCATCCACCCGCAACCCCCATTCCAGGCTTTGTCCACATTATTATCTGTATCCATGGGTTATACACATATGTATGTAAGTTTTTTATTAATCTCTCCCTCTTCACTCCCTCACCCCTGGCTTCCCTCTGAGGTTCATACTAAGTGAAATAAGCCAGTCAGAGAAAGACAAGTATCACATAATCTCACTCATATGTGGAACCTAATGAACAAAATAAACTGATGAACAAAATAGATCCAGAGACAGAGAAGCACGGAACAGACTGAAGAATCTCAATGGGAAACAACTGTTTCCTTTCTTTACTTTTTAGAGTTATAATATCACCTAGGTCACACTTTTTCAGTCCTATGACTTAATAGTTGAAAACAAATAACTGATACTGCTGTGATATATGCTGGGTCTTCTCTAGTCTTGGAGCAGCACTAGTTCAATATCTTAATATCCTCTTCTAGTTATACATCTATCCCTGCTTGATGTCTAGATGCAGCACATTTTGTAGAACTTGGTCATTTCCATGTCTAACTTCTGCCATCAGAAAATATCCAGTTAGTGCCTTTGCTCAAACAAACATTAAAGCAAACCAAGCATGAATAAAAGTCTGTTTCTGACTGATCTTATTAAAGCTTAGACCTATGGCAAGAAGTCATTTTAATGTTAGCACAAATGTGTAAGAAAAATATTAATTGAATGGGTTGTTATTATTAGGCTTTTTCAGCATATAACTCTACTCCGAAAGATTAGAATGCATTTTGCTCTGTTCAAATGTGTGACACAGCAAGATAGGATTTAATTGGGTCATGATGTAGCTGTTTAGCTAACATCTTCAAATCATTTCTCATTATTTTATGAAGCAGTATAGGAGAAAAAACATGGGTTAGTTAATCAAGTAGACATACCACCTATTAACCGCACAAACTCTTTGAGCCTCAGGTATCCTTGTTTTTATAGTAAAAATAATAGTAGCTACCTCACAGAATTGCAGTGAGGATATTTGTAAATACTTAGCACAGTGTTTAGCACACAGTAAGTAGGTTTTCAAAATTACTGTTTTCTCACACTCTACGCTGAAGGAACTGTGGAGTTTTGAAAATGGCTAATAATTAATGTTTTAGGAAAAAGGAAAAACTCATTCAGGAATAAATCATTCTAAATGAACCACTTTACTTCCTTCCCCAACAAATGATGAATGTTCTGAGTGAGGAATATAAGCATCACCAGTAAACAGAAAATTGGAACAGAGTGAAAGACAAATTACCAGACTCACGATGACTGTCCATGCAGTGGAAACACCCTGGCTCACAGAGAGATAAACAGCAGGGACTTTGCAAACAAGCCAGGCTGAGGTTTTATGAGTTTCACCCTGAGGCCATATTATACGCTTCACTATTCCAGTCAGATTTTGCCCTGAACAGAAACTACTCTAACTGTTTTATTCTCAAATCTTTTACTGTCACAATATCTTTAATGAGTGAACAAGTGAAATTATTTACTATGTGTGGACAAGGTGCATGCTTGTGTGCATACACGCACAGACATGCGCTGACATATACACAGTTTCCAAAGGTTTATTAATAATTATTTTTTGCATTGTCCTTGTCATATTATAACTTAATATTTTCTTTCTAGAATCTAAGCCTCAGGGAAATAAGTAGGATTTGTCTACTATCACATAGGACTTTTCCAATTTTTACTCCAATATTTAAAAGCTTCTGTTCCAAAATAGACAATGATGATATGGCATCCTCCCATTCTTCAAAGACCAGCTTAAATATAATCACCAAACTATGATTTAAATAGTAACAAAAAAACCAACAACCCATCTTTAAATGTGTATATTTCTTCTTTTTATTTTATTTTACCAAATATTTCTGTCATTTGTTCGCATATTTTGTGTCTTCTACCAGAATATAAATTTTTAGAAAGCAGATATCTACAGGTTTATACATCTTTCTAGTCTTCATATAGCTATAGTTATTTACCATAAATTTTTGTTAATGAGTAAAACTGGATATATTTTGAACACATGGAAAAATCAGAAAATAGCTTCAAGATCCTATTTGGATAGTCTTGGTCCTAGGAGTTAAGTTTATTTGTGACTAAAGAAACTGGCTTCCTGATGAACTACATAGAAGTCGGATGAGAGGCAAAAGGAAGCAAAAAGAATTGGAAACATTTTCAAGAGGAAGAGTGTAGTCAAGGAATGGAGATATGTGTCTTTCATTTTATTGATTAACTACTGTTATTTACTAACCAGTCTTCCTCTAGGAGAAAACAAACAAGCAAAACAGAAATTGTAGAAATAAATACAATTATAGTATAGAGACAGGCAGGAATGGAAATGAGGGGGCAGGTTTGCCGTATCAGCCACGGTATGTCTGGGCACACAGACTCCTGGTGAGTTGTTTTCTCTCTTGTTCAGTTGTTCAGGTCAATTGATTATATACTAGTAAGACTAAGGAAACAATATTTACAAAACAATAAAATAAAACTGAATGTGTTCTCTGAAACCCTGTTACTGACACACCATAGACTTTCTCATGCAACCCAACCAGAAACAAACATTTTACCACTTTGCACCAGAAACTAGAAAACATTTTTTTTTTTAAGAGAAGGGCATAAAGAGAGAGAGGCATGGGTCATTGGTTGCCTCCTGCACACACCCCATGCCCCAACCAGGGATCAAACCTGGGTGTGTGCCCTGACAGGGAATTGAACCCACCACCCTTCAGTGTATGGGACGACCCTCCAACATCTGAGTCACACTGGCCAAGACTAACCAGAAATCATTTCTTGAAATTGTTTAAATGCTTAAGCATGACTGAACACTGGGACACGCATTTAATTTCTAAACACTACTTTTATTAATTATTTACATCCTATTCTACTTATCCAAGAGTCTAATGTCTCTTTGTTTACATTATTTTTTGTTTAGAGAAATTTAATTACCACAGTGTTCCTCCTTTTAATTGTTGACACTTTTCTAAAAATAAAGATGTAGTTCTTATACCTTCACTTAGATAAGAAATCAAGATGTTACCTAAGTTCAAATTTCCATCTTCCTATGAGTTCTTTATCCTTGGCTTTCTTTTTGTCTAAGCAATTAGTAATAAAAGACCTCGTGGACTACTCTTTATATATATATATATATATATATATATATATGTCTTTTATTGATTTCAGAGAGAGGAAGGGAAAGGGAGAGAGAGAGAAACACCAATGATGAAAGAGTCCATTGATCGACTGCCTCCTGCACCTCACCCTCCCCTCCATTGGGGATGGAGCCCACAACCTGGGCATGTGCCCTGACCGGGAATCGAACCCAGATCTCCTGGATCCCAGGTCGATGCTCAACCGCTGAGCCATGCCAGCCGGGCTTATAGACTACTCTTTAAGCAGAATAATGGCCAACCTGTTGCCACATAATTTCAAAAGCTTATTTTTATGAGCTCTTGTATTATTGAAGCTATTACTTCCATATTTACCTGTGATTCTAGAAGATTATATATTCCCTCAGAATATTTTCTAACTGCTTTGTTTTATTTTGCACTTATATCTCAACATTAAAGTTTATTAGTCCACAACTGAACTTAATGTCTTTCCCACCAAATATGTTCTGCTTGATTCCCTATCTCAGAAGGACATTACATTGGAAAAATCCAAGCCAGACTCACGCCTAATCTAAATTTCACTACTTCTTATCTCTTACAATGCCTCAGAGTCTCTAAAAATCAGTTTCAATAGTTTATGACCACTGCTATTGTTTTAGTTTAGGATTACATAGCATCTTCCTTGTGTTATTTCAGTTGCCTTCTAACTAATTTCCCTCTCTCTTTTTTTCTCTTCTAAACAATCAACGACAGTAGCAGTATAGCCTAAGGAAATATCTTTTCTAAGGCTCCCAGAGCTAAATGATATCCAATTACAATAAATGGTATGTACAATTCTCTGCCTATAGTAGTACAAATAAAACAGAAAAAAGTAGCTTGTAGAGTATTTCTAGAGAATATAACAATGAACAGAAAAGTAAAATGTATTGCCAATTTTTAAGATATATAGGGAGTAATATAATTGGACTACTTTCTAGAATAGAAAGACAGTTGTTTTTTGCCTATATAATTAAAGACAATTTTGGGGGGAGGAGAGAGAAAGAGAAGACCCTGAGAGGCAGATATTTACTTAATGATGGCCTTCTTTAGAAAACATCTATGTTTGAAATAAAGTAAACTTACTATTAAAAATGTTTTAATTTTTACATTTTTTTGTACTTATTTATATTTTCTTATTTGAGACTCAAAATAGCTATCTTGGAAATATATTATTTTGGTAAGAAGGTGCTGGACAAGGGGAGTATACTTCTTTACATTTTTAAAATATACATTCTTATTGCTTTTCAATTTTCATATACTAAGGAACTGCAACTTTTGAATTCCTAAGGACATATTGCATTTCTGCAGCTATAGGAACAATGGTGTTTCTGATTTTATACTTATATATTAAAATCATACAATGCATCCTGGCTGGTGCTGCTCAGTGGCTGAGCATCTACCTACGATCCAGGGGATCTTGGTTCAATTCCCTGTCAGGGCAACATGTACCGGGTGTGGCTGGATCCCCAGTGGAAGGGGGTGGTATGTATGTGCAGGAGGCAGCTGGTCAATGATTGTCTCCCATCACTGATGTTTCTGTCTCTCTCTCCCTCTCCCTTCCTCTCTCTGAAATCAGTAAAAATATATATATTTTAAAAATCATACAATACATTGCTGACAGAATTTTACTAAAGTAAATCCTGGAATTTTAATAAGTTAAAATTATTCATGTAATATAATTTTTAAAATTACATTTAGTAGCATTTCCCAACTAACAAATGACTCAATTTCTTTCACAATATTAGTTCAATATTCATATTATATGAAACTGAATATATTTTAAAAAAATAATTTGTGAAATGAACAGAAGTTGATGTTAGAGACTGATTTAAAATGGTGTCAGGATAGTGGTCCTTGACTCAACGCTCTCTACTTCCTTACATAGTTCTTATAGAAACATAAAATAGCTCCAATTGGATCACTATCAGATATTCAAACACTCAACTACGTTCTAGAATTCAGGAGAAATTTAAAATTATTATATAGCTTATAAAACTGGAATGAGAAACATAATTAATGACCAACTTACATATTTTGACCAAAACTAAAATAAAACCACTGACAAGAGAGAAAATGAAACACGTTTTGTCTCTGCTTCTCTGTCTGTCACCTGGCTCTGAAACCCATGGTTAAGGCCAACAGAACAGTAAGCGGTTGGCCTTTGAAGAACCCAGGGTGCCAGTCCTTCCCTCTTCCATCACTACATTTCCTTCCAAATCAATCACAAACTACAACTCTGAGCAAGAAGTAGGAGGAGACAAGCACCGTATTACCTGTGGAGAGGAAGGGTCCCCAAGGAGAAATGCTAAAGCAAGAGTTAGCATGGGAAACCTACCAATAGACATGCAATTTAATAACGTTGAGGATTCTTTTCTTTCTGTTTAAATAGTCAAAGTGTGAAAGCAAGATAGTTGAAGTAAATGTAAAATTTTAAAGCAGAGTCACAGTGAATAAATGTTTTCTAGAAGAAATCTAAGTATGACCATTTGGAGGTTGATAAAAGGTACAGAATGCTTAACTGGACACCATTTCTTCCTGCCCAGTGTAATCTGGTTCTCATTCCCAACTTCACCCCCCTCTACGCATGTCTAACAAATAGAAAGGCATTCATACAATTGCATTTCACTGAATCGAGTAAGATAATGTATTGTCATTAAAAACACAATGTTTATCATTTACTTTTACATTTACAAAAGCATATAGATATAAAAATATGCAACATGACATCAATTTTAATTTGTTCTTAAATTTGTAAAACATATAAAAGTTCATGAGATTTTATAAATAAATGGATATAAATGCATCTGTTAGAAATGCAATACATTAACAGTTTATTCTTGGTAATAAAACAATGTCTAATTATTACTTTTCTAAATGAAGTGTTGTTTCACACATTTTCTACAATATTTGCATATTATATATAGAAAAAAGTATGTTGAAGCTTAAAAGCACTTTGGAGAACTATGGTCTTGCCTTCTGTAGAGCTGAGAAAACTTGGTGACAGAGAGAACTGTCAAGCTAAGGTAGGGTGGATAATAGCCACAGAGTCAGAATCAGAACTTTGGCCTTTTAATCATTTTCCTATACTTTTTGTACAATATAAAAAGTTAAATATATATATACAAACATGTAGAAATAGGTTTTCCTACATTTCCACAGACATATAGTAATAGCCTGTCATGCTTGGATCCTTATCAACGAGGAACTGACAAATCTCACTTATGCATATTCCTTCCACTAATTACACAAAAAAGGACTGAAAAAAGTTTATTACTAAATAGGCTAGGTGTCATGTGTTTAATTTTATTTAAAAAAACCCAACAGGTAATAATTTATGTGAGGACTTTATTCTATAAACATAAGCATGAGCTAACAAAGATCATTAAACTCTTGTTATTGCCATTGGTTAAGAGGGATACACACATTAGTTTTTGAAGATTGAACAAAAAATATTGTTTTAATATGAGTATGTGTTTCACTTACTTGGATCTACAAATACATCAGTTCTCATAACTAGCCAATCACTTTGTTAACTACTAAAATATATTTTAGTGTGTTCTATTTTTTACTAGCTCTGTCAAATGTGTGAAATGTTGGATATGCTCATTTTTTCACTGAAAGTAGAAAGAACTAAAGTTTGGATATAATCATTCAATGACTGAAACCACATTAACCACATCAATACTTTTTTTTCCTATTTTAATATGTTAAATTAACTTATATTTTTCCTACATGTTTCTTTTTCCTGTTCATAATTCACAATGAAATCTTTTTTTCTCTCTGAAATAATTCTGGAAATTTCAGGGCAGCTTTGCGCACTACGACATCAAGGGTCCGCTGAACTCAAATCATGAAATAGAAAGGAAAATATATAAATTACACTAGGAAGCAGGTATTCAATACAGTTATAACCATATCAATGTCTCATTTTTAAGTACATCAAAAAGAATAATTCTGCCTTTTATAGACAGATTAGTGAAACACAGAGAAAGCTTGTAACAAAAGAAGCACTACTGAGACCAACCAGGTCTCCCTCGAGTCTGTGCTCACCTTGCTCTTTCAATTTTGTTCTCTTTGTGGTCCATCTTGAGAAACCAAGAAATCACTTATTATGAGCTTTTTTAAGTACATACAAAGGTAATTCAATGTCACAGCTTAAGTTATCTCCCTTTTTCTTTTTCTTAGATGTAGCTCTAAGTAGCTACAGCATACGTTCCCTTTCCCACTTTTGTCCCCAGCTGGAATCCTTCTGACTGCCAACTATAAGAATATTCCTCTGATTGCCAGTCTCAAAATATTAGAGGTAGAAGTGAATATAGAAAGTTCTGAGTTGACGTACTTCATTTATGGCTTTTTAAAAAATCCAATGTCTAAACTGGTGAAGTGTAGGTCACTTAGTAGCAACTTCTGGAGTCTTTACCTATTATCCAGAGTGGCTTGTGTTGTTTTTTAAGTTATCTTATAGCCAGTTTCACCCCACCTTCCCTGTAAGATTCTTGAGGGATAAAATGATCCTAAACATTGGTATTCTTCATAGTGCCTTGCAACCTAATTGGTGCTTAATCAATACTTGCAGAATGATTGAATAAATAAGGAAATAAATAAATGAGGAAATAAATGTATAAAGTCATCTCTTTTTGACAGACAGTATCTACCTACTTAAGTCCTTCTGGCCAATCTCCTATTACCTTAAAACAATGTGTTTCTTAAATTTTAACATAGTCTCACTTTAGTCAACTAACAGTAGTCTTGTTCTTTCCCTTTATTAAAATCTTCTAACATAATTTTAAAGCTTATCAAACAATATAAGAATAGGATTGGGAGGAAAGTAATTTGATCAAGCAGGTTAGACCATAAATTGCTGCTAATCCAATCTGTGGACAAAAAAAAAAAAAGGGGGGGGGGGCTGGTTACTAGAGAAATAACCTCACTGGGTGATCTGATCATAGATTCCTAATTCGACGGGTCATGGTGGGTAGTCATGCCCGGACAGATAACTTCTTTAGTGAAAAAGTTATTTTTACCTTAAGCAAGCTCTCTGTCTATTGTTTCTATGCATCTAGGTTGACACACTTTTAAAATAAACCAGTAACCCTCTTCAAGAGAGCACAAAATCTTTGTAACTATCCTGTAATCCAATCTCTGATTTGTTTCCCTCCCCACCTTCAAGTAATCTTCCTTATATTTCCTCCTGAATTTTAAATGCATAAAAGAAACTGCAAAACTCTCATTCCCCAGTGGAGCATTTGAGATCTTGCTCCGAGGTATCAGTTTGGATCATATAAACTCTTTTTTTTTAAATTAAATTTATTTGGGTCATATGAACTCTTATAAAAATTTTCTACAGGTTTGGAAGTTTCTTACCTCAACAAACCTAAATCAGGACAATATTTAGAGAGACACATAAGAAACCTTGGAATAACAAAACAAAGGTGATAAAATCAAAAGGCAACTATATGAAAAGTGTTAACCCAAAGTTTGAAAAGCATAAGTTTCTAATATAATAACAAAATTAAATACGGCCTCTACAATGACAAGAAGTTAATCAATAAGTTGGGCAAAAGCAGACCGATTGTTTAGAGTCACAAATTAACATTTTGCTAAAAAAAATTAAATTTAATTAAATTTTAAAAACAGCAATATAAACAAATGAAAGCTGTTCAACATCATTAGCCATTAGAGAAATGCAAATTAACGCCATGATAAGATTATACTATATGCCTATTAGAATTGCTAAAATAAAAATTACTGAAAATAGCAACTGCTGGAAAGAACGTTGTGCAAATGGATCTCATATTGTTCATAAAATTGTAAAGATTCCTCTCTGGAAGAGTTCGGCAATATATATATAAGTTACCATGTAATTTCCTCAGCAATCACAACTCTGCATATTTATCGTAGAAAAATAAAAACTGACCCTCACATGAAAACCTGTACACTTTTTGTAATAGCTCCAAACTAGAAACAACCAAAAGGCCCCTCTATGTGTGAATGGATAAGTGAAATGTGGTTTATCCTTACAATGGAATTCTGTTCAACAATAGAGAAAATGCACCACTGATATACCAGACAACGCAAAGGATCTCAAGGGAATCATGCTGAGGGAAGAAAAGCCAGTCTCAAAGATTATAATTATGGAATCTTTCATTTACTTAGCATTCGTAAAGTAACCAAATATGGTGATAATAACAGATCAGTGGCTGTCAGAGGTTAGGGCTTGGGTAGGGTGTGACTCTAGAAGGGAAAAAAATACGAAGGTTCCCTTTGGTGATGAACGTGTTCTACATACTGACTTGGTGATAGTTACATTAAATATGTACACATAAAATTTCAAAGAACTGTACACCAAAGGGTACATGTGAAACCCGAATAAGGTCTGCAGTTGAGTTAATAGTATTGCACCAATACAAATTTTGTGATTTTAATAATTTACTATGGTCATGTGATTACTAGGAGAGGCAAAATGAATGGTTCACAAGAACTCTCTGTATTAATAGTGAAACTTCCGGGGTCAAATTATTTCAAAATAAAAGTTTAAATACAATAAAACAAAAGATACTTTTTATTTTAGCATTTGCCTAAAATAGAGGGCAGTCACTATAAAATTCAACTTGGTTTTCTCCATTGCCTTTAATTTATTATCCAATTTGGCTGTTACTATTTGTACATAAAAAAATAAAATACTTTCAACACTGGTCATAATATATAAAAGTTCCATTTTCCCAGTTACTACAAAACTCAATATTCTTTCTGGGAAGAAACGGCATAAAATCACCAGAATGGTGAGCAAAAAGTAAATTTGCCAAATAGCATCTGATTTCTTGCACAATTAATACTTTATTTGCAGGTTCTCCTCAGGCTACAGTATTTTTAAAACGGCTCACAGGATGGGATGGATAGTAACAGAAATAAAGTCATTTCAGGTGCAAAGATTAGAATTCCACCACCAAAATAAAAGATATATATATATTGAGAGTAAATTCTCCATTGGGCCTTTTACATCCCAAGTCATTTTTTGGCCAAGTCATTGGCAGTTTCTGTTTTGTACTATCTTTTGAAGGATGTTTACAGAGCAAACAGCCTGAGAAGACAGAGATAGGTATTCCCTCTGGGGCAGAGGGCTGACTTTTGCCTGACCAGAATGATAAAAGTAATGCTTCCCACCAGGGCAAAGGCTGGGCAGGCTGCTAGCCGCTGTCGATGAAATTAGTGGCTTCCTCAACCCAGAGGCGCTTGGCTGTGACACACCCACTGCGCGCAGCTAGCCCCCGGGCCTGCTGGGGACCTGGGGGGGCAAGAGCTGAGGGTCGAGCTCCTGTGCATGCCTTGCTGTGATGGACAAAGAGTTTTGCCTGTGATGCAAGAGCCTATGAAACTCTAACAAGGCAACTTCTTGCTTTGTGAAGATAAAAGCTCAGCCGAGAGAACCGAGGAGCACAGGGAAGGATGCAGGCCTGAAGTTTAGGGTCCCCCCTGGCCATTCCTCCTCACCAGGCATCCTTCTTTTCTCTAAGGGCAGCCTCAGAGCAGCCTAAGAGGTATAGTCTCTGGATGGCAGTGTGCCCGGAATGAGAGTAGCCAATTGAAACTTAATTCTTGTCACAGTTTATAAATACGCTTTGTCCCTGTTTCACATGGCCCTTCGAGACAAAGTTCTGGATGGGGTAGGAGGAGACTGGGGGAGAGGGGAAAGGTGACTCTATAGCTGCTCTAGATGCGTGGGTGTGGAGGGAAAGCAAAATCTAGCACCTGGAGGAGAGATGGCTTCAGGCTGTGGGAGGTATGAACAAGGGAGGGACTTCGATGATCTTTCAGAACTGCCTCGGGAGCCTTCCTCCAGGGTATAAACATCCTGGTCCCCTTCTGTCTCTTTTAAATAATGTTTGAAAAGGAGGGGAACCAATTTGAGGATCCGGCTCTTGTTTTCTGCTGTCCTGTGAGTAATAAAGTACTTTGTCATTGACCCAAAAGCCTCATATCTTCTGCCAAGTTCTAGGAAACTCTGGCAGGCAAACTTGTTGGCATGCAAATAAGTTAAAATCTCAGATTATCTGCAGTTTTGACAAACACAAATACTAAGAGGGCCCATATTACTTACATTCTGGATTTACACATTTGAAAAAACAAATTGGAAATATAGGAATGAAAACAATAATACTGGGTTCTGGATGATTTAAACAGTGTTTTTACAAGCGGTTTACCACCAGGTGACAACGGCATATGAAAGTGTATCTGATATCACGCCATGCTTCCTCTTGGCTTCTGCCTGTGGAATCTGTGGTGGGCAGTTAAAAATTAGCTTTTATTTTCCACATATTGACCGTATCTCACCTTGAGCAAACTAAATCTTGTTCAATAGGCATATATGAGCTTGGAAAATTGACACACCAAGGGCAACTCTCAACTAGTAGAATGAAGGAGTTTGTCATGGTCAATCGTCAGGCAGATAGTTCTGGTAAGAATTCCACATCCTTCCCTGAAAATTCTAAGGAGAATGAAGCCCCAGTTCACTGCAGTTGCCTTAATAACAGTCTGTGTCGGTTTTTCCTCCTTCCTTTACCCATCATCTCTCACTCTTGCTTCCTAAAATAACCACCTAAATAATCTCCTAAACAGAAAAGCTGGTCTGAAGCTTTTCTTTTGAAAAATACCTAATTTTTTAGACAAAGGAAACAGCTCATTTCCCAACAGGTATGTTTAAGTTGCATATTTATAAGTGTTTCTCTGTTTAAATAAATTCACACATTTCCATGACATGAAATTAAAGTTTATATTACAAGGTATATTTTTAATTGAACTTTATAAAATAAATGAAAACTCCTCAAGCTTGTAATAATACTATTTTGCATTGTAAGGTGATTCTGCTGACCGATGACCATTTGGATATATGATAATTTGTGAATTTGCATTGGACTGCATTATAAGATGCCTAGGAAAAGTCAAGATTACAAACCCTGGTTTGGCACCAATTCAAAATGATTAGACTCTGCAGAAGAATAATATATCTTGGACCTGTTTAATATTAGGCATTGGGAGTATTCTAAAAAAGCATTCGAATTTTGATGCTACCTTGCTGTTTTTGTGGAAAATCTACATTATATCTGATAAGCAACAAAATTAGACCTAGAAGCATTAATCTATACTGTTTTCATAAACTATTGGATTCTATTCCAGTTCTCATTTGAATTGAGTGACATTTACAGAATTCAGAATATGAGTAAGAGAATCAGTAAATGATCTACAAGGAAGCAAAGGTGGAGATGAAAATTAGGGAAACAAATCTTACAGAGAAGTTAATGGTTCCATAATAACTTATTGCAGCACTGGAAGAACTAAGAGTTTTGTGAAGTTTTGCTTCTGTTTTGTTTTGCCTTTTGTTCATTAGTGTTGGGTGCGGAAATAAAACTCAAAAACTCAATGATTATTAAACTCTCTCTATGGTAATAAAAAGTGGACTAATAGTGGTAAAAAAAAATCCTCTAATCTGTGTCTGTATACATCAGTGGTCATACTAGATAGGCTAAAGGAATGAACAGTAAAAACTAGCTAACGTACACTTAACATTCTCTAGATAACAGAGCAATTTTATATGTTACCTTATTTAATTCTTATAGTTTCCTAATGAGGGTAAATACAACAGTTAAAATTGTTCACATTTTACAAATGATGCTTTTTTGAATGTCAGATAAGTGGTTTTTCACATAGCTTCATAAATATAAATAGCAGGATCCCAAACTAGAACTCAGCCCAAAGTATTCTAACCCAAGTCCCAGGTTTTTTCCCTGTAGTCATTATAATAATGCTTATTTGGAGGTCATATTTCTTCCTGTGATAGTAAAAAAGAGAACTTGCTGAAATCCAGGTTTGGGGAAGCAGCTTTAAATTCCCTATAGCCTCATTAGAGAGAAAATAAACGCTGGCATTTAGAGGACACAGTCACTCTAAGAAGGGGTAAGACAACTGGAAATATAGGAGCAGCTGGTCTAGAATTCCTTTGTTGATCACTTTTATAATGTTCTCTTGCTCAACTAACAAAACTAAATTTGTTGCTATTATTTTCTTATTTCTATTTGACCCACCATCTCAATGGCTCAGCTCTTTAGTCATTTCACTCCTGCTTCTAGTTTATCACATTTCATCTGAAGCTTCCATTCTCACCAAGCAATTGCCTCCCCAATAAACTCCAATAACAGTCATAGACAATAAAATATCACAATTCATTCTTTAAACCTGATTTTTAAAAAATGTCCTTGTGCAGCGAGAATGTGAAATGAACAAGACCACCTAGATAAAAGCAGCCGGAGAGCTATAATGTCTGGTACATTTCAGAAAAGTCACAGAATTTGGGAGCTGAAAGGAACCTTAGAAACCACCAGCCATGAACTAACCAAGGTTCCCAAATCCAGAACTGGAAGCCAATCTTTTGACTTAAACCAGGGCTCCTCCCAGTGTACTAGTTGTACCTCCACCTCACCAACTCTCTTGTTTTTGTTTTTTTTGTTTCCTCAGTTTTTGATTGTCTTTTTTCTATTAACTCTTCATTGGTGAAATATTAATAGTATTGATGAAATACTCGTATTTTATTATATGACCAAAAAGGTCACCAATCCCTATGGAATATCATGATTATAAGCAATATGAGTTAATAATTTTTCATCTATACATTTACCACTTAGAAGCTCATAATATCCAGAATTTAGAAATAAATTATTCACTTATTCTGTTCATTAAGGAAGTACATTATCAACCTCTACTAATATAAATAAAATTTTTATTAATCATTTTAAGTATAATTGAATCACTAAGAAAATAAGAGCAACAGCATTCTTTCAGTAGGTTATCTCCACTTAAATGAGCTTATAATGGAAAATAAGAAATTAAAAAACCCATATAATTTGTGATTATATAAATAATCATGATCATATTCTCACTCACTTAAAAATAAAATCATTTTTAATTAGAAGTCTTAGTTAATCCAATGCTCACTATAACAAGTGTCTAATATTCCCTTAAATGCTAAGCAAACAATTGTTCTTCATGTTTTGGTCATAGCTATTTCTAATAAAGTGAATCTCTTCTACACAAAATATGTTCACAAAGTTTTAAAAATACGTTTCTTCCATCTATGTACGTGTTGCCCTAGTCCAAGGAACCATTATCTATTTTAAACTATTGAAACAGGCTCATTACTAATCTTTCCATTCTCATTTTGCCCTCCTGCCCACCCTCCACCCCCCACACAAAGTATTTTATAATAACACAGTTTTCTTAGTTATAAATCTGGCCACTGACTCTTCAGTTTAAAATATGCCAGCCTGGCTTAGAAGCCTTGACATGATTCAGTTTCAGCCTCTCTTGCCACATTCATTTTAAGCCACTCTTCTCCTTGTACTTTTTAAAAATTTATTTTGTATTGTTGACAGTATTACAAATGCCCGCCTTTTTACCCCCCTTTTGTCTCCTTCCACTCAGCCCCCACCCCACCCCAGCCTTTAACCACACTGCCTTTCTTCCAGTTTCTCACACATGCCCCTCTCTCTCCTCAAGGCAATGGGTTTGCCCTCTTTTTACAAAGCTCCTCCTGCTCCCTAAATATAATCCCACTTTCCTTTCGATAATTTTCTTGTCTTATGCTTTGGGTAACGTTTCAATGTCACCTCCTCAGTGAATCACTGGCCAACTAACTTAAACAACATAATTTTTGTCTAGATTAGTACTTGCAAATCCAAAACTTATAATATAATATCCATAAAACATGAAACCTCTATACTTCAGAAGTACCTGCCAGGGTTCATCCAGATCTAGTTGAAACACATTAATTTAAAAGACTGGTTGCTACTTTATTTTTACTTTTAATTTTTCAAAATATTAATTTAAAAATTTTTAAATAACTTCAGGATTATAAAACATTGTAAATATAATAGAAAAGGCTCCCATAAACTTTTCACCCAGAATCCGCATTTAATATTTTACAACACTTGCTTTGTCATTACATAAGCAAACAACATAAAGTATATGTTTTAAAAAAATATATGGAATATATGAGATGCTCCACAAAGGTCATTCTTGTGCAGGAGTCAGAGTAATATTATTTTTATTGTTCCATTTTTAGCGTATGTACAACTGAAGTGAAAACTTAGCATTTTTAATTTTACCCAAATCTCACTCCCATTATATTTTCCAATTATCATGTTTACATGAATAAACCAAAAGAGGCCCTAGAAAGCACCCAGTTGCTACACATAATAAGTAGTAACAATGATTGTTCTTTTCTTCTTTCCATTAGTGGTGTTAAAATACTTATCAAACAATATAAAATAGGTACCAATTCACCAGAGCAGGCACTAGTCATATATGACCAATATGGACCTGTAAGTGTTAATTCAGCTCCATCACTTTTAAAAATCTGTTTTTGCCAGAGGCTTTCATCATCATTTATATGATGCCTCATATTAGAGAACTAAAATTACCTAAGATATAACTATTAAATAAAAAAAGTATAATGGCTTTAAAACACAAAACCCCCACAAAAACAGTTACTAAAAGGGAAGTGATTAGAAGTAGGGTGTGTAGTAAGAAGTCTAAAGCAGAAATCTAAAATGAAAAATGACAAAGAATATTTCAGCATATTTATCTATTGAGTCAAGCGATATGGCATATTGTCATCTGGGTGGGCTATTCTACGTGTCAACAATTGCCACTAAAAATAAATGTCTGAATCAGCATCCTGTTTTACCAGAAGTTATCCGACAGCTTGCATCTACTGAAAATGACATGCATTAAAATAGGATTGCTCTCCATCTGCTAGAAAGTGAACCAGTGGTTTCTAGTATATCCATGTTTAGGGAGAAAATGAGTCAGTTACTCAGAGTGTGAAGTGCACTCTGCAAGACAGGGAACTATTATACTCAATCGCTATTGAAATTTAAAACCGTGAACTGCAAAATTATAGACACGATTCTGCAGTTCAGACTGTCGAAAGAGGAAAGGTCACGAGAGAAAATAATTACAATAACAGTAATAATAGTAATGATAATATTTTGTTACAAAATAGCAACTTTTATGTGTATACTCTTTATTTAGTTAAATTACTCTGTCCAGAAGTTTATAACTAAACAGGAATCCTGCAGCAAACTTTTCTTGGTTCAAATTCTAACCTCATTACTTGGCAACTGGGCTTTATTTCTCCCCCACCTCGGTTTCCTGACCTATGTTATGGGTATAATAAATAGCAGATATTACATAAGCTTTTGTGAGGAATAAATGATTAATACAAGTAAGTGGATTATAAAGAGCATGGCAGATAGGGTACCTGCAAAATCCCCTGGTAGTAATCATAATAGACATGAGGTTCCATGGCATTTTGTCATAGACGCCCTAAGTGAGGCAAAGTTGGTTGGAAAATATGGACCATATGTAAGTAAAGAATGGGGGTAAAATATTTTGATTATTAAATAATCTTGACATTTTGTGCCCTACCCCCCCCCATTTAAAATCACTGGAGAGTTCAGAAAAATCCTCCTGTACAGTAGCATGGGGTAACAGAAATTACCAGGCCAGCAGCAACAGAATTATAGTGGCCGCGTAGCAAAGAAGAGAATCTGTTCTTCCTAAGGACAAAGGTTAGAGCTTTCATCACTTAATGTATCAAAATTAAAAACAGGAGGCAGCAAGTACATCAACCAGATTCATATGTGGAGTGGAGACAGGACGGCACAGAAAAAGATACCACTACACTCTCCACTGCCAAAAAAATCCAAATCCAGCCCTGGCTGTCATGGCTCAGTGATCAGAGCATCAGACCACACACGGAAGGGTCTCGGGTTCAATTCCCCGCAAGGACAAAGGGGCAGAGCAGGATGCTCCATAAAGTATTGTTATAACTGGTCTCAGCTGGCTTACATATGTTTCTACAACATGGACTCGAAGAATATTATGGCAAATATATAGTGTAATGTCCTTTCTAATTCAAACCTTCAATAGGACTACTCCCAGGAAATGCCACAGCTCAGAGATAAGTTTTAAAAAATACTATTAATTACAGGTGTTTAATGCAGGGACACAAATTCTTTAAATTTATTTATAATATAACTGGCTAAAATAAGTATTCCTATTTCATTTGAAAGCATTGGATTTGGGTTTTGATCATTACAACACAAAGTTGTTTTTGTGAGTTATTGATAGTCACTATTATTCATCTTAATATCATTTTAATAAAATATAGTTAACATTATTTCAATCGCTCAATATTAAGTTGTCTGATAAATGTAATCTATTATGTAAAGTAACTTTGAAAATTAATTAAAAAAAAAACAGGCTTGGCTTACAAAATATTTTCTGTACTAAGCAACCTCAAGCTTATGTATCATCAGTCTGCTCATCCTATTCTTGTCTTTGAATAATAGAAACATATGCAGATCTAAAGAGCAACGGGATCAATAGAAGGCAGAGTGTCCAGCAGCTAGGCCTACCTTTTAAATAGAAATTTTCTTATCTTCAATAATCTAAACATATGTCTGTCTGTCTGTCTTATTTATTAGGAAGTCACTGAGATCTTTATCTAGGGAATAAATTAGAAATTGATCTTTAAATTTAACGTGCTTCAAGATACAACAAAAACAAAAAAAACGAGACTGATCGCCACAGGGTTTCAATAACTGCCTTGCTGAGGCAAGCCTCACCTTCGCTGCTGTTACCGATGCAGTTTCAAGGTCCTGTTTCCCATCACCATTATATCATTACCGCCTCCAGTACCATTCTAACCTAGTGTTTGCACTACTTTGGTAAAGAACCTCAAAGTATCCATCAGGAAGAAAACGGTCTTGCTCTCAAGTAGTTCACATTCCACAGGAAACACTCCATGACATTGAATCCATACATCTCTCTTGCATTGTCACTAAAATTATGTTTTACTTTTTTCAATTTTTTTTCTTAGCAGAAGTTAGATTATCTTCAGAAAGCCATAATTCCCCTTCACCTACCACCGCCAAAGCCCATGTGACTTAGGGAGCTCGAACCCACTTCCAGATCTTGAGATGGGCTCTACCGAATACAAATCCAAACAGCAAGCGCATGGTTCTCTCCCAGAGACTGGTACTGCTCCAGGCGTGAGGACGCAACCGTATGTGGCCCATTCAGGCTGAAGTCATAGATTTAGGGTCCATATTTAGGTTTCCTTCTTTTCCCTGCTGCATGAGAAAAAGTAAGCAATTTCCCTCAGCTCCCACTTGCAGCACCTTATGGCCACGGGGAGAAAGGAATTAGGAGGTAGCAGGAGACGGCAAAGTGGAGACAGGGAAGGGATGCGGCCCCCTAAGGATGTCATCGTGGCACCACTTCAACCAAGCCCGGATTCAGCCAAGCTTGCTCTTCTCTGGCCTTCCTCTCACGTAAGAAAATAAATTATTGTTTAAGCCAGTTGGAGTTATGATCTTCGTTAATGTCAAGAGCATTCTGAAGCATACTATTATTGCACTATTTCAACCATCTTCTCTTTCTCTTCTACCTCTACTTTTACCCCCACAATCTGTTTTTTCCTCCATTCTCAGAATTTTTGAAAACATTGCATTTATTCAGAGTATGCTCCCAAACAAACAAACAAACAAACAAAAGATAAATAATAACCTAGCTTGCACCTAATAAAATCCAAGACCCTCAATCTGGAAAACATGACTTTCTGTAAGTAGTAGTAAAATCTTAAGAAGGCACAAATAGAAGAATAATTATAATTCTGATGTCTAAAAAGAGTTGAAAATAAAGTGTTCTCATGGTGTTTCTCACCCTTTCAAAGAAGAGGATATTTAAGTTCTAAGACTCTGGAACCAGTTATTTAAAGAAATTGCCCCAATGTGAAGATGCTTGTTATTTCAGCCATTGGTCAGGTTATAATCTACTTGTTTATCTGATTACATATTTTCAAGGGAAACTTTTAATAGATGATTTGGATTTGTAAAGCAAGAGGAAAAATGAATCTAAAAAAATGGCTCATTCAAGATAAAATGATAAACCTGATTCTGAGCTTTCTGGGAAGTGTAAAAAACTTTGGAAGAAGATGAACCCACCCAATTTAAAATACGATTTTTAAAACAAAGGCTTTGACATGCTAACTTGTTCTGCTTTTAATTTGTTAGTAACCAAAAGGCAAAATAATAATAATAGTAATAATAATAATAATGATAATAAAATCAGATAGTAGTTACAGTGGCAGAATCATCTGTTAACCAGAAACTCACACTCGCCCCTTTCCAAAATGTGGAGTGGTTGACAACTTTCCAGCTAGAAACCATATTTTCTAGGCCCCTTGACTCCAGATGTAACAGAGTGACTAGATGGCGCTACTGGAATGTGACCACAATGATGCAGGTCACGGCTGAGCTGAAGTTTTAATAAAGCAGATGTGCCTTTCTTCTCTCTGGTAAAAAAAATCAGAGGATTCTGAGGCCCTAGAGGATACAGAAACCACAAGAGCTTCCATCTTTGAATCACCACTTGGACAAAAGCTGCCTGATAACTAGGAACACATTCATTGGATTCTACCAACAACAAAAGGCAAACTTCTATTGTACTATCCACCAAAATTCACAGCAGCGAGTGTTAGTTACCCTAACAAATTCAGAAGGTGGTACCACAAGTGTATAACTGCCTTCGTGAAAACCTAAAATCCAGTGGCCCAATGCTAAGGGGGCAGCAGGGTAACTACTGTTCAGGACTGAAAATATTCAAGGTCAAAAATATTTGATAAAAAAATGTATTTCGCACCCTGGCCAGGTAGCTCAGTTGGTTAGAGCATCATCTCTATACATCGAGGTTGAGGGTCAGGGCACATACAAGAAGCAGCCAACGTCAGCATCAACAAGTGGAACAACAAATCTCTCTCTTTCTTCCTTCCTTTCTCTCTAAAATCAATAAATAACATTTTTTAAAATGTCATTTGCAGTATCTTGGGAAATACGTTGAAAGAAAAACTAGTACTTATTGAGCCTTTGGATTTAAGGGAAGACACTTAAAAGCATAATATTAGAAGCTGTGTGCTTACTTTGGCAAGATGTTACCAAAGAAAATAATGTAGGTTAGAACTGGCTGGCAGGTTGCAAAGTAAATGAAAGAGCATAGAACAAGTCCACAGCTGGGCTCCCCAGATTTGGAAAAGTCAACTGCTTTTAGGTCTTGAATAATAAGAAAAAATCCTGAAAATGGCTTTGAGCAACAAAAGCCAATTAAGACTCCTTGATTAAACAGGGGAATTCAGCCTTTAGACAAAAGGCGTTTGCTTCCCACTAAAGCATCGCTTTCGGACCTCAAAGTATACTAACAGGATGGAAGAGGAAACCGGAAGCGTGAGGGGGAAAGAAATAAATTGGGTCTGATCATTATTTCTAAAATATAACTTTGAGTGCGGTTATTGTAACACAGAAGTAATGGGAGAAAAAGAAATAAAAATTCTACTAATTTTCAAGGGAATTTATAACCACAAAAGCCATGAGCTTTGTCTCTTTAAACCTTAAAACAAAACCCTTTGTCTCTTTAAACCTTAAAAGGACATGAAAGGAACAAGAAATAGTCTGAAATGCCTAGAGCCCCCATGGGGAAGATACTCCCCGTTTTTAACTTCAGCTATCGCATGGAGCACAAGGGACTAGAAAAGCCCTCCCAGGGGAAGCAGACGAAAGGGGACAGTGGACAAGGGGAAGAAATACTGCAGGGAAAAGAAGCCACTAGACAGGTAACTTCCAAGCCACCCGGACAGAAAGTCTTCACTTTACTCGCCTGGCAGGATTTCATGATTGCTCTGTGCCATGACCGCTGTATGCCTCCAGTCTTTTGGTTCCAAATAGCAATTTTTTGTTGTTCAATCACTGGTCCATCCATTTATATAGAGTGTGGAGGGACAGTGGATACAGATATATTTTCTTTTGATTCATATTTGCTGTACAGCAAGAAACCACAAAAGGACATGATGGAGGGAATTTCACATCTGGAGTTCCTCTACTTTGACCTAAATGTAGTGTGTTCTATGTATAGTTAGAGTGCTACCTATGAGTATTTGACAGCCAGAATTGAAGACACAGGTAGAAATGGCAAGATAGTCATTAAAAATGCAAGCTCTTGCCCAGGCTGGTGTGGCTCACTTGGTTGAAGTGTTGTCCCCTACACTAAAAAGTTGAAGGTTTGATTCCAGGTCAGGGCACAAACACACATCACACACACACACACACACACACACACACACACACACACATACAAGCATGATGTCTCTTCCATAATATGGTGGTGTCGTGAGCAAGCAACTGTTTTTATATATCCTCAACATGTTTCTCTTTCTAACAGTTGAGAACAGAATATTCCAAGGCCCTAAGAGATTCTGGAGCCACAAAATGGAAGGAAATTTCATTCCAGAATCATCAGATGGAAGAAGCTGTCCACCAACCTATAACACCTTCATTGTATTCATATTTGAGTATAAAACATAATTTTATTTGTGTCTTGTTGTAATTTTAGCATTTATAAAAGCAACTATCATTAGTCTAATAAATGCAATTGTTATAAGAAGGATTCTATTGATATCATTTAAACTTCAGTGTGTATCCTATAAAAATTATATTTGTCTAATGCAGTCATTTTCACTGATAAATAATTAAATTGCATGTGTACAATTGAAATAACTTTACTGAATTAAATTCATAATACAATAAATAATATAAAAATAACACAGGATATTTTTAAAGCTTCCTTAAAAATGTGAATTAGAGATATTATCAATTTTGAGGCTTTTTGGTCATTGTAGAGTTCCAAACACTTTAGATAAGCCCCATATTTAATTTATGAGAGTAGGTATTGCTACAAATTAGTTAATTTCCCAATTCTGAGTTTCATTTTGCCACTTAGACTGAAGGCTTCCAGAAAGCAAAAGTATTTTACTTTTTATGTCACTTCTTAATTTCATTTTATGCCATGCTAAACCAGATTTGGAAAGATTTAGAGATTTACTAAATAGTTTGGTTGTTTATGATGTTACCATAACTATATTCAATCATTATGAAGAACAATAACAAATATTGTTATTGTTATTATTTTTATCAAAAAACATTAAATTATTTTATGATGTTGTTAGGGCACATTTTATCTGCAGTTAAATGTTTACCTAAGCACAAAATTTTTTCATTCCACATGTTTTTAGTTTCATTGAGAAATAGTTGACATGCATTCCTGTATAAGTTCAAGGCATACAACCTGATCATTTAAATGAAATATATCATTAAGCTGTTAGAACAATAGGTTTAGCTATCACCCACCTTCTCATACAAAAAAAAGAAAAGAAAGGAAAAACAAACAAAAAATCCCTCGGTGATGAGAACCTTTGGGATTAAATCTCGTAACAATGTTCCTGTGTATAACACAGCAGAGTTAGCTGTAGTCATCATGTTGTACGTTACATCCCTAGTAATTAGCAGTGGGTACCTTTTGGTCTTTTTTTACTTATTTATTATTAGAAGTTAATAACTTTCTACCATCTTCCTCCAATTCCCCCAGCAAAGAGGACAAATATACATATAGAATGTTTTGCATTATTTTGACTTAAGGAATGATATGAGTCTAGAACAAAGTAGAAGTTGAACAACTTAGGTTTAAGATTCCAGTAAATGTTGAACGGAACATAGGCCACTCCAAGGTGCTCTTCCATATTCCCAGGCTACTATCAATATAATAGAAAATTATTTGCAACTGAAGGAGTTTATAATTAAAGATAATGCAATATGTGAACCTCTACATGTGAAAAGATCGGGAGAGGAATTTGGAAAGAGGTTGAATCTAGACAAAGGTAATTAATGAGAAGACTTTGAGTCACATAGAAAGTAACTAATACAGATCTTTACTCTTAAGTCAGCCTTTGAACCACTAATTTGAATCAAAATAGTGCAGACCATGAAACACATGTGGGCATATCCATGCTGTCTGCCTCTTCACATCAGCAATTCCTAAAAGCAACTTTAGAATGAAAAGTAGCAGTTGGTGATGCTCCTGAGATACTTAGTAAATTGGCCTAAGATAGGTAGATGCCTAACGCTTAGATAAATCTCTAGCAGGAATGCTAGACTCACCAAGAGAAGGTAGTAGTAGTGTAAAATATGAAATAAGCATAAAGATATTTTGACAGATTATAGGCAAATAAAATCATAGAAATATAGTTAATGTTATATAATGATAGCCACTTGAATTTATTGCTATGGATATAAAAACACATTCATAACTTTCCTAAATAATTCATACAAATTTATAGGATTTGGAATGTCATTGTGCTGCATTAAAGAAGAATTGGGCAAATAGATCCCTTGGCACTCTCCTTCACAGAGGTGAATTCAGAGGTCAACCCACCTAAGTACCACTCCTATGTGTGGGACTGAGATTCTTTAAAAGATGCTGTAATAACACAAAATTACTTTTAGCAGTTCATTTTGTTTATCAGTTTTGTTTTGTTTTGTTTTTAAAGAAACTTTAAGTTCAAGATGTCCAAGAGAGAAATCACAGAAGGTCAATACAGAAACTCAGGGGAATGGTCATTGGAGCTATTGGAATGTCTCTATTTTCCTCTGTGTTTTCTTCTCATGGAGAGGAATAGGCAAGAAGATTCTGCGGGTGACTATGTTCACATCCACTATAAGAAGCAGATCTCTCCTTAAACAATGGAGAGATGTATCTGATTGTGGAAACCTGTCACCTGGCTATCTTGACATGGTGAAGGAGGATGGAAGATTAGCTAGCTAGCTCTCCAGCTATAGAAATACAGTTGTGTGTGTTTGTGTGTCTAGAGCAGCTCTTCCTTAAAAAGTCAAGACAATTTTCAACCTATCAAAATGTAAATGTGACTTTCAAAAGTTTAGGAGCAGTCACAAATTGCAGGTGAGCATGAGACCCTCTAAGACTGACACTTCTATGAGGAGACAAAGAGTACATAGAGGCACATCTTTACATGCTTACTCATGTTCAAATCCATAGAACCTTCAGTACCATCTATATCTTCAAATCAATCAGTAGTGGTTAATTGTAGTTTTAATTTGCCCACAGTGTAGTCAGAGGAGTTTAATAGCCAATGAACTGTGACGATCCTACTTATGTCGTATTGCAAGTGAATAATAAGCGTGGGCTCTAACTTGGAACCTGGGCTGCCTCCCGGAGCTCCCTAACAGAGTGAGCTACCTGGTGTTTATCCCAAGGATCTCCTTGTTACAAAACTCCTTTCACAGACACAGGCAAACTTGCTTCATTTCTAGTTTCCCACATTCACACAGTATCTCAGACTAGAATTTCATTAGTCAGTCCTGCTCCCTGATGGCTGTTAACTTTGATTCTATCTTTAATTCCTCAGCCATGATTGGTTTCACCAACAATGAGGATCCAACTGGGTGATGGGAAAGCGTTCATTAACTATTAAATACTGTCAATCACTCTTGTGTGAATTCAACTTTTGAGACTTGATCTTTACTCCTCTGCTTCCTGGTAGATGGCCTGATCTTACAGAGAACAAAAAAGACAACACACTTTCCCCTCAGAACTAACATGGGGTCATGGATTCACAAACAAATCCTAAGATCACTCTATCATTCACTGTCTAGAAGTCAAAAGTCCACCTTCCATAGAAAAAGGGGATACATTGTACTTGGAAAATATTCAATTTCTGTTGTTTCACATGACATAGGAGATTTCCCCTCTCCCTTAATTTAGGCATCCCATATAGCATTGATTTTGAGTTCTATATATGGTACCCTAAGTCCTCAAAAATATGTTTTTTCCAAATTTTCAATTCTAACCGGTATTATCATGAAAACATCTAATTTTACACTGTTTTTCTAATAATTATCATGGTTAGGATTGATTGATCTGTCTTTTTTTCAATATTGTTGTAACAATTTGACGTTCATGGTGAAATGAATTCTTGTCTCAAGTTTAGTGTGCTGATTTAATAGGAAGTTCAGGGCTACACCTTAGAAACAAAATTATAAACTAGCTCCACTCCTGTCCCCAGTTATAACCCTCATTGGACCCAAACACTACATGGTTTACTATTGAAATGATGTCATATTAAAATATACAGGTTAAATATCAAATAAAACTACGAAGGGATTTCATTCTTTTGAAAGACCTTGCAAGTAATCCAAATACACCTTTCACAAAATCAATTATTAAAATAATGTTCCCTCTGCTACTTTCTCTATACCAGAGTTACCTGTAGTTTTCTCCTACAACCTCCTTTATATATATACTTCATATTTATTCCCAGGCTATACCACTTTTTTCTCATATCTCCTCCTCTTTCTCAGTACTTTCTTATATAATAAATTTAGTCTATATCAAATAATCCATTTTACGAAGGTTTGTAGTAGACATAATGGTATCAGAAATCTTGAACACATTAGTAGTTATTTCTGAGGCAGCAGGAAGAAGACAGCTTCACATATTCTACAACTCAGAAGATGTTAGGGTAAGATTAACATTATTCACCATTTTTAAGGTGAGAAAACAGATACAAAGACGATCCAACATCACACAGCTAGTCCCTGGTGGAACTGGAATCTGATCTCAGGGGGAGTGACTCCAGCACCGAGCTCTTCATCACTGAACAAGCAGAGCCAAACAGCCACCACCAGAAGTGGTATTCTTTATATTGTTTGGACTCTGATCTCTATGCTACCTTCCAAATCTAATGACTCTATAAAAATTTTTTTTTGGAAATTTCTTTAAGGAATAATTGGAAATAAATATTGATAAATTTTGAAAGGTAAAAGAAAAATCTCAAGAAGCATGCCCAGAAAAACAGCCAGAATTAATGAGTCAATGTCAACATCTTAAAACGCAAGAGAATGAACAAACAAGGTTTATTAACAATCTCTTCCTGCAAGATTTGGATTGGAGCTTGGATCAAGTTGTATTTAGAGTCCAGAAAAAATGAATTATCTATATTCAATCAAGGAAGAACAATTTTTAAAAATGTCATAGAGATAATGGTAATAATACTGTTAGTGTCCTTCGATAAAAACGGAGCAAAGATACTTTGCTTTTAAGAATGGGGAAGGCTAAGAGGGGTAGAATGAGGGGAGAAATACAATAGTTTCACCATTTAACATTTTTGACACACAGAACTAAGACAAGAAGGTTGAGAAAGTGAAGTTAAAAGCATAGCCAAGTAAAATATATTTTTTTCAATGAAAATCTTCTTCTATTCTCACAGTTATTAAGGTCAAGCTCTTAGAGTCAGGTCAACTTTTAATGCATTCTGATGTTTCCCAACTGAAGTTATAACTGAAAAGGCCAAAGATACATCACCCCATACAATTAGGAAAAGGTAAGAGAAAAGGTAGGTGGTACCTTTCCCCTTTAGTGGGTCACACAGCCTGTCCTTGTCTCAACTATTCAAATTACTCTTGAGAAGACCCTAAATGAAAAGCTAAAGAAAAAAACCTACTGTTCCTTCCCTAGACAGCATCACATTAATTCCAGTCAAATTTCTGAGATTAAAAGAAAAGTAAAATATATTTGAAAGTGTTCTCTTACATATAGGCCTATATTTATAAAAGAGCAGAGCTTTTTCTTCTCTGATTTCTATGATTCACTACTGAAAAATTGTGCTAGAGGGATAGAGGAAACTCAAAAAATTTCGAAGAGCTTATTATGATAAATGATACATGACAAAGTTACATTTAAACAGTCACTAGGCCCAAAGGAATCCAGCATAGAACAAATGCAAGGGTTTTCTATTCCTAATTCCTTTGACAAAAAATGACAAAATATGGTTCTTTCATGTAATGACAGGGAGAAATAGGAAGCTTGGGAACATGGAATATGTTGCTGCACAGAAAGGGAAATGGTATTAATAGATATATATTTCAGATGGGCAGTTTTATTTGAAAAGGTTGTCTGGATCTTTGCTTTTAAGTATGGGGAAAGCTAAGAGGAGTAGAATGAGGGGAGAAATACCATAATCTCACCTTCTAACATTTCTGACAGACAAGACTGTCTAAGGGCTAATTTGAAATTCAGTTAACACATGCAGGGAAAACACGCAGGCAAATATATTTCTCAACAGAATGCCAAAAGAATGTTGTTAGCACATTTGTAAATTCCCAATTTTTTCTTACTACTCTTATCCAACAACTCAGACAAATCAGTTTAAATATAACTTCTTTTACTAGTGTCTCATGAAGCATCACTGCAGTCAGATTGAGTCAAGGAACCATCTGCTGCAAATACAAATAGCGCTACATTCAAGAATTATATTACACAGCCTTCCTAACAAAGTTCTTACAGGCAAGCTGTTCTTGTCAGAATCAGAACCGTTGTGATGATGCATCTTAATATTCAATCAGACTTTAAGTAAAGAGTGACAAAAGTCCACATATGGATGACAGCTGTTTCTTCAGTAAATATTTTCCATTTATTGAATGGAGGCTTATGGCAGTTTAGAATAGGTTCCATGAGACATTTCAGCCTGAACTGCCTGGGGATGATGAAAACAATAACGGGGGTACAATTCCAGTTTTCAAATCTTAGCTACAACTTACCTCTGAAAAAACAACAGACCCTCCAATTAAAGTTGTAGAGTATGTTGTTAATTTGACAGTATCCTTGACTAACACTGAGGATGACAGGCCTAAAACTGATAGGACTCTACATTTTTTACCCCTCCCCTCTAATAATAGCATTTGTAAAATTAAAGCAAAATCCGTGTATTTATTTTCTAATCATATGAACAAAGTAACAAATAATTTAAGCATTTATGACTAATTTTGATAATGAAATATTAGAAAATATTAATGAGCTTTTAGCTAAAAGAAGCTCAGAGAAGATCTCTTTTTAACCAATAAATTGACCTGTGAGATTGAAAAAAAAAGTAAAAAAGAAGCGAAGGTGGATTCTAATGAATTCAGTAACTCTATAATAATAGGATGTATACATATCAGTAGTTAGAGAAAAAAAATTAGTGTCAACTAACAATGTGACCTTAATGTTTTAGTAGTACCTTGAACAGAATTATACCCCTTTTATAAATACTAAGTGTTTTGTTGGACATAAGTCTGTTAATAGTATATCTTTCAAGTCACGTTTTTGAAGTTTGCTAACTTTCAGGTCCACTGCTAAGTAGAGTTAACGTCTCCTCTCTCTAACGGAAAACTATCTTAAGGCCCTTCTCTGGTGACTCCAAAGCAACCCTAGGGAGGTGGCAGGTTGTTTTTGTCTCAGGTTAGGCCTGTAATATTGATGTGTTAAGGAATTGGTGTTTCTCAGCACCTGCATGGTAAATCACACCCTTTTTCCTTCCTTTAATGCAGTTGTTAAAATCAACATTTAAAAAAAGTTTATTGAACCTATAGTCTTATGTTCCACAGCTGTTGTCAGACTCTGATTCTTTTTTTTTTTTAATGGAAGTTATTTCCCATCTAAAACTCAAAACAAGAATGTCTTACTTACCCTGCTATGGGGTCTACTGCTATTGCCTTAGGATTGTGAAGCTCCAGATCGATCAGGGTGACACACACAGACCCGTTGTGATTACAAACAAAGATCCGGTCACTGACATGGTCCACAAAGTAAACGTTTCTGGTGAGCCAGTCAATCGCCATGTGTTCCACATCTGAAAAACACACGCAAAGCCACTGAATCCCAGGTGCAGGTCTAGTGGCATAAGCCAAAGAGTACACGGGTCTCCCCAAACCATCACAGAGAGGACATTTAGAAAGTACAGCCAGTTTTATGATATAAAACTGCAAAGACAATTTCTTCCTATGCCAATAAAGTGATTTAAGTATTCTGTAAAAAACGATTGTTTCTTGATTACATTCTTCTAAGGACTGAGCATGACCTACATACAAATAGATGAACAGTTTATAAATCCTAAAATATAGGTATTTACAATAACATCGTACTAGTTTTTGCATTTGCCCAAAATAGTTCATTCAACCCAATTGTTTTAACTGGTTCCATGACACAGTTCAACTCTTTAGTACTAGGAGGATTCAACATTTTTTTGTGAACTTAAAGTAAATACTTATTTTCAGGTCCTTTTCTGTTACAAAAAGGAAGGGTGGGGAAGGTGGAAAGGGAGATCCATAAGACACTTTGTTTACAAAATGTATCCAAAACTTTGAAGTAAAGCAGAAGGAGGGGTGAAATGTTCTTTCAGTGACATATGTAGGCATTGCAAACAGGCTTGCTCAAAGATTAACTAATTCTCTAGAAGGGTAATGTTTAGCAATATTTTCTTTAATGGTAAAAATAATCTATATCTGTGCTATTCACTAAAGCACAGCCAAATGTGTCTAGTGAGCACTTAAAATGTGGCCAGTATAACTGGGAACCTGAATCTTTATTGTATTTCATTTTAATTAATTCAAATTTAAATTTAAAAAAATGTAGATAGCTAATGGTAGCTCTAGAAAAACACAAGTGTTCTACTTGAATATTTTCTCTTTGATCAAGCTGTGAAATTTTATGCTAATTAGATACTTTTCTGGTAGAAAAGATATTCCCAAAAGTTATGGTTTTATTACTCACACCATTAACTATTTTTTTAAAATCTAACCTACAAATCTTATTTAAACATTATGTTTCTTTAAAATACCTATAAATATTTAATTCCACTGTTGTGTTTAGAGCAGCAATATCAGACTGGTTCCCTCAATAATCCCATAAATAAATAAATTTCTGGTTTTTAATCATTCCTAAGTTTTATGAGTCATGTTTTTATGTATGGAAGTTATACTTTGATACCTCCTTGCTTGAACTCACTATGGATTGATGATTCATTGACTAAGAAGAGTTTCCTTCTGCCATCTGAACCTAAGCATTCTTCCAAACTCTACATTTCAAAAGAATTCCTTAGTAACATGTTGATTCAGTGAATGATATTTTCTCAACAGGAAGACTAATATAGATGCATGTGTCATCATTATCAGTCATAATGGTTGTCAAGTGGGCCAGATACACAAGCCCAGGTACAGAAACCCAGCAATGGAGATTCACCAGAGCAGGAAGCCTCGGATGCCTAGCAAGGGGCAAAACTGAGAAAACAAGAACCTTGGCCTCAGGGGAACGTTTCCTCCCCCAGCATATCGCTGGTCCTGTGCTTTAGACCTCCTCGGCATTTCTTCCCTAAAGATAACGTCTAGGCCTCAGTTGTATGAAAGCTCCAGGCCCAAAAAAGCAGCAAAACCAGACAAGTGGCACCTGTGGCTGTCTCAGGGCCAACTACATTGACTAATGACCCTGGGCCCTGGCACCCACCAACCAGTGGAGACCATGACCCTGAGAGAGCACCCCTGGAAAGCTGATGAATATTCTATCGAGACACCTCCCTGGGACCTCCGCTAAGACTGACCCAATGCACGCTCCCCACCAGGGGAGCAATCCAGGGCCATCTCCATCCCTCTTCTTCCCTCCCGAGGGGACCTCAGGAGACTTGCAACCAGGGGAGCAATGGGCAGTGGCAGCTCATCCAGGGCTTACCCCCTGAACCTGTCTCCAAGCCCCCCCCTCTCTCTGACTTCTCAGGGATCCAAAGCAGCCCAGCCTAGGCTCTCCTATTGCCTCATCTATGCTCCTTTTGGTTTCACTGTCCCAAGTATATTTTTGCTGCCATCCTGGACCCAACACCCTTTGACTCAGTGCTGTGTAGCCCTTTCCTTTGGATGTCCCCCATCCCCCCTGCCCTTTCCTTAAATAAATTCAATTTTTCTTTCTCCACCATCTGAGACAGCTATTTAGCCTGCCACCAACCACCGACCTTAACCTTTCAATGGAATATTGTCCAAGCAAAACAGAGAAAGCAGCAACTTTGTGGGAATGTCCTTACAAGGACAAGCAGAAAGTGGATACTGCATTCATTAGATACACATTTCAAACAATCCATTACAGTTTCATTCCCAAACTACACAGTCCTCATGGAAGCATAAGCATTTAAATGTTCCACACACCCCACATCAAACTTTTTTCTCAATCAGTCCAGCAACCAGAGTTTTTTAAAAATATGAACTATTTCTCTGCCTCTAGAAATCTGTAAATGTTTGCTTTGTTTTCTTTTTTATTATTTTTGTAATAGTATATCAGCTACAGCACAGAACCCACTGTTTCAATCGTCTTTATAAATACATTGGATTCAGATAATGTGCCAGAGTACATTCAATGACCCATCTCTCCTTCTAGGCATGCAGATGGTTTAGTCTATGCAATTGTAATTTCAGACAAAAGGTCTGTTTGACAGCATTCACACCTTCTTTCAACTCAGTATCATTGCAGAAAGAGTCTCTGCTACTGAAACAATAGGTATTGTTAACAACTCCCCATGTTTGAAGGAGCAAGGTTTCACTACATAACTTGATACTTAGCAAACACTTAGTAATTGTAGGAATTGGTTTGGTTTCTTTTCTTATAATTGATTTTAATGAAATTTTTATTGAGATTGGAGAATTAGGCAATTAGACATAATTCAAGTAAGTAAACTGATAGAAATAGAAAATTTGGCTAAAATGATCTGAAAGTTTTAGGAGAGAGGTGAATTTTTCTAGAAAACAGATTTAGTATTACATTTTCATTTTCTTATGTATAACAAAGTGCATCAGAAATTGCTGAAGATAGCTATAATCATTTTATGACATTACAAGAAATCTCTAAATTTTTAGTAGTAAGACCTTTGTTATATCACTGTTACTAGAACAGTTTTAAATATGTCCTTGTTATTATGTTCTCTAGTTAACTCTTATTCATTCTTCAACCAAAGTCACTCGGATTTCACCTTTACCGCTCTCTTGAAATGGCTCTTATTATAGTCACTTAGAATTTCTTAATTGCCAAAAGCAAAGGTTACTTTGTTGTTCGTATCTACCAAATAATCTAAGTATAAATATTGGTAAAATTTTAAATAATATAAAAACATTGAAAGTATTTTGAAAATGATAAAGTATTATATAAATATAAGTAACTATTAACTTCTAAAACAATATTTCTTAGGTTTAACAATTTAAAGTTGTACACAGTGGAAACAAATTTAAAATTAATGAGGAAAATAAAAACAAGAACAACAAAAGCTGACAAACACTTAGATAATCTATAATTGATAATCTATAACTGAATAAATTGAATAAAATGTTACATCAAATTTTTCATCATGCAAAAGCAACTAATTAATTGCCAGAGTTGGTGAATATAGAACTTAAATATTTCTTAATGCACTAAAATATATGTGTAGTTAGTGTTATGGACTCAATGGTTTTCCCCAAAATTCATATTTTGAAGTACTAACTCCTAGCTCAGAATATGATTCATTTGAAAATAAAATCTTTGAAGAGATAATTAAATCAGAATAAGGCCATTAAGGTAGGCCCTAATCCAATGCCACTGTTGTCCTTTTAAAAAGAGATTAAGAGATACAAGGAGACACCAGAGTAAAGGCCATCTGCAAACCCAGGAGAGACGCCTCAGAGAAGTCCAGTCCTGCTGGCACCTTGATCTTGGGCTTCCAGTCTTCAGAAATGTGAAAAAATGGATTTCTGTTGTTTGAGCACTCAGTTCGTGATATTTTGTTATGGCAGGTGTAGCAAAATAATATACTTACTCAAGTATTATCATTATTATTATTATTTTAATCCTGACCCAAGGATATATTTTTTCATTGCTTTTTCAGAGAGAGTAGGAGGGAGAGAGAGAGAGAAACATCCATGCGAGAGAGACACAGCAACTGCTTGCCTCCCGCACTCGCCCTGACCAAGTCTGCAACCGAGGAACGTGCTTTTGATGAGAATTGGACCAGGGCCCTTCAGTTGGTGGGCCGACACTCTAATTGCTGAGCCAAACTGGGTAGGGCACCTACTCATGTATTATTAAATAAAGTGGTCCATGCCATAAATTATTGAGAATAAAAGTCAAAATCTTGCTAAGAAAAAATATAAAGGAATTTTCCATATCCTTTTAATGTCATACTAGACCATTGTCTAACAGGTCCCTTCAAGGATTAGTTAATTCTCCTGGGGAATATACTTTTGTTTAACTTACAATTTAATAGTATTGATTAGGTCTCGGTCTCTATGAATTTAGATATTAATTTGAATATCAACAAATTGCAAGTAATTTTTGTCCAATAGAGATGAAAAGAATTTGCATCAGGTAGTAAAAATAACCCCAGCTTATTGTCCAGTGTGACCTTAGCTAGTTTTATATCTAACTTTACAATCTTAAACCAGCATATTTTTCTTTCACTGATTGTATTCACTTCAGTCTCTTCTGTACTCCTCTGATCCAAATGTACCATCCACTGCTTCTCTTATTAATGAGCTAAATGTCTCGTTAATACATTTTCACTACATATTTCTATGTCATGTTTTTAAACTCTTGAAAATTATACTTTAACAAATTTTAGTACTTGATTTCTTTTTTAATTACTGCTATGTGATTTCCAACCAGCCAGAGAAGAGGAAATTTAAATGACTACAAGGGTTAGAAAATAACATAAATAGGTAAAACTTGTGAGGAGGGACTGTGACAAACCTAGACTATGACCTTGAAGTTTACATGTGCCTAAAAAGGTAGGCTCAAACCCAGCTGATTGCTCTGATATTGAAACACTTCTTGTTTCAAGGACCTCCAAATACAGATTTCTAGATTTCATTTGAAGTCATCCATTGCTTAAATATGGTAAACGATTTATTTTTAATTATAAAGCATTTTGTGCATTAAAAAAAAAGCTGTAGTCACTAATGTGATTACACCAAAGCAAACTCTGTGTATCATTTAGCTCAGCCTAACCCTCTTGAGAAAGTTACTAATATCTATAAAAGTCGTTGTTCCTATAATAAATAAACATCATATCAATTTTACAAAGTGGGCAGAGGATTATATCAGACAACAAATTTTAAGATTCCAGTACAATGACATGAAGTGGATATTCTACAAATATTAATTTTCTCCCAGTTTCCGTGTCTGGTGAGGGCTGTCTTTCTGGTTCAGATAACTACCTTTTCCCTGTGTCCAGGGAACGTGGTAAAGAGAGAGTGAGAGCTCTGGATGCTTTGCTTCTTATAAGGACATAAATCCCATCATGGGGGTTCTACTCTCAAGAACTTACTTAAGCCTAATTACACTCAAATTTCCTTTCTCCAAATATCAACACACTGAGCAGGTAGGGCTTCAATGTACGAAATTTGGGAGGACACAACCATTCAGTTCATAACATTCAGGGTTATAGAAAGAAAACTCAAATCATGTTGAAGTCCACACATATGATAAGTAAAATAATGGCTCACAGTAAATTCTGAAATATTTCATATTTATAAGGATTTAAGGTGTGTATATAAGGCACCTACATTATATCAGTGATTTGCAACTGCTATGGTGCAAGAAATTTTAAAACATGCAATACCTAACTGTTTAGTCAGGGCCACTGACCTATTTTCCCTTGGACTGTCAAATAGAAAAATGACAACAGCCAACACAATAGCCATTAGGTGTAAATGAATCCAAATTATACCTTTTTGTGTGTCTGATCTGGAAAAATTATAATACAGATTTTGGTGTGTTGCAGAACTTTAGTAATTACTTTATGTGTGTCATGGGATGAATAAAGTTCAGAATCACTGCATTACATAACAGCTCAATTCCCATCTTAGGTCCAATTTTGGATTGAAAAATATCTATTTTTAAAACTTTTGTTTTCATATGCAAATACCACATGAACTCTGAGCAAGCCAAAATATCGTTTTTAATCTTAATGTTTCTTTTTAAAGTTCCAACAAAAAGCTCTAAGAAAATTAAATACTTGTATATTTGGCTAGAATCATCTTTCAATACTTTTTGACTTTATTTAATAATGCTTAGAAATAAATCAGATGTTACATTCAATATAAACTACAAAAATGAATTGATTATCTGTATAATTCAAGATGGAAAAGTTGAAACATGCAAATAACCAAGCTTGAGTTTATCAAAATAATTACCTTGCTTCCCCATCTAATTTTGTGTAAATATTATCCCATAGACATAGGATGGACAACATTAATAGAGAGTCTCAAAATAATAGCTCAGGGTAAACAGACAGATGATTACTTGCATAAGTCACACATTAGAAGTATTTTACCTCAATTATCTGTATTTTAAGAAAAAACATCTTTTTGCACAAATTATCTAAGTAACTGCTATAATTTCCAATGAAATTTTATGTAATTGAAATCATAACGCACTCTAAAGTTAAATCATTTGTGATGACACCCATAGCTAGTTCTACTTTACTTAGTTATAGTCTTCTAACATATCATATCCTCAAAGCTCTAAGACAGTAAAACATCTGATACAGAGGACAGGTTAAAGAAACACTTTATTTATATTTAAATATCTTTTGAAAAATTTAATGAAAGTGGTCTTGTTCAGAGACAACTAAATATCTCTCTTGGAGATAATAAATGCAAACAATAAAAAGATAATTTCCTTTCAAAACCCACCTTTGTATGTCAGTAGAATTCAGTGAAGCCAGACATGACCGTGAAGGAAGGTGTTCCTAAACTTGAAGTGCTCCTAAAATCACTTGTGAGGAGACAAACAATAGATTGGGCCTAATGGGGCACCTTCGAGAAAATATAGGAGTCTTTTCTTTAAGTAAATTGATGATTCCAAAGAAAGATACGAAGTTGTGGGAACCACATTGTGACCTACATACTCTGAATAAAAATAATGTGAGGAGGTGAAATATTCACACACACACACACACACACACACACACACACACACACACACACCCCCATGGAGCCACTTCAGCAGGAAAAGTATTTTTTTAAATTTCTAAAGAAAATCAAAACCTAGTAATAACTGGTTCTATACTGATTTTACTGCTTTCATAAGCAACTAGGGTTAAACAACAAGAATTTCTACTAAGAAAAAATATTAACTATTTCTAAATGCTGTCATTAAGATGATAAAGGCTTACAGAATATTTAATCCTGAGATTTGCAATTTCAGGAATTCTATTTCAGTTGTTCACCAAAAGATACCAGGCTTGGGGGAACAACCTCATGCTTACCAGACTCCCAGAAAAGTAATATATCAATTGGTTAATTTATGACTACTGATGGGATGCTCCAGTGACACAATTACTAACAGACACCGTCCTAACAAATTCCTTCTTAGAATTATGGTATCTGAGAAACCAAATCGGAAAGTTATTTGAAAAACACAAAAGCAAAGGAAATGCCATAGACCTGAGGGTTAGACCTGCCAAGCTTTATGATGTGCTCAGAAAGTTATCAGAGCTGCACTATAGAATTCCACCTTTTTGACAACTAGAATACCTGTAAATGTGTTCTCAACACAATATATATCTTTTTTAATTTAGACCTATATTTCACAAATGTCTGAAAATTCCTTCACTATCTATATCACCATCTCATCATTTGACATTTGTCTTTTATTGTCACCACACTCTCATCCAACTCATGGAAAAGATGTTGTTACAGTTAAATCAGAAATTACTTGATACAGGATACATTTCTAAGTTCTAGAATACTTTTTGCTACCATCCTCAATCACTAGTTTCAGCAATTAACATCATGGCTTTTAAAGATATTTCATGACTTATTTGTCATGAAAACAGCATCTTATCTTCCACATTTCAGATTGCTAAAGAGAACCTGCAGAATACAATGGAATATAGAACTGAGATGGAAGCAAGATAGTCCCACTTTACTGGTTAAAATCTATAAATGAAACAACCAGATGTGAATCTAGACCAAAAAATATCATGAAAATAATAATTTAAAAGTCTTATACAGCATCAAGAAAAACTTAGAGGGAAAAATGTTTGTGTCTAATGAATGTGTAAAGTATATTTTACCAATTTCACAGAAAAAAATAAATACAAACAATTGAAGTTTAGCACCGCTCTAATTTCTGCTTTGGTGAGTTTCAAGCATGTTGCCAAATGACAATAATATAGTAATTGAGTTCTCGGTAGCATGAACTGAACTAACAATAAAGGCAAATTTACAGAGGAACCGAGTGCTGGGAGGGTTTTTTTTCCTATCTTCTTTTTTTCTTTTTTTCTTTTAACTAGGAATTCAAAATAGCCTTTTATCAGAACAGCTTACTTACTTCAAAGTGCAAATCCATTTAATGTTAATGTAAAAAATAAAGAGTAATTTAATGCCAATGTCTACAACATTAGGCATTTGGAATCATGAAGGGAATTCTGCTAGTTCGCTAAGAATGTGTCCTCAGATCAACATCTTTGCTAGTTTTTACTCTTTTTGTTTGTTTTTTTGTTTGTTTTCAGCTCAGTGGATGGCCTGATCACTTTGCTAAAATTCCAGAGCACAGCAGAAATGCATTGTATTAACTATCTACACACACACAGAGCCAAATCTCAAAAAAAGGCCATTTTTATGTATCCATATAAATATGCTAAATAGAAGATGAGAAGCTTTTAAGAAGCATAGAGTTTAATAAAACATGTATTTCCTTATAAAACAGCAGTTAATTAAAAAGTGTATCTCTGGGAATAGTTGGAATGTCCTCCTGGGGGATGTGCATTGGCTTCTTCACAGATGTTTCTTAGGGAATAGTATAAAACCAGTTACCGCAATCAGCATTTTATGCAGTATTTAGATCTTCAAAAGACATACTGATCAACAGGTCTCAATTTAAAACAGCTAACACAAACAAAGAAAAAACAAAACAAAAAACCGCCGTTCGCCCTGGCCGGGTGGCTCGGTTTGGTTGGAGCACCGTCCTGTAGGCCAAAAAGTTGCAGTTTCTACCCCGGGCCGGGAAGCAACTGATTGATGTTTCTATCCTCTCCCTGTCTCTCTCTCTCAAATTAACAAAAGCATATCTTCAGGTGAGGATTAAAAGACACCACCACATTTTTGGGTGGGAGTGAGAAATCTAGATAATAATATATATGTTAAATCTCATTAATTTGTAAGACAAGAATGGTTGTATTTCTTTTACAGTTCTCGCCTAGGAGCTACCAACTCCTGAACTATTTCTTCAGGATACTAAAACTAGAACTGACCAATTGTTGAACAAACTTCATCTCTGCTGAGGAATCAAAAGCATAAATTCCTGTGTTCAAGGCAAGCCCTCCAGCAGAACCTCTCAGAGGTTGAGAGACACAAAGAATATCCTGACCCTGCTCTTTACTTCTTAACCCAAAAGGCATCTGGGGCCTCGATAATAACGAGGCATATAGGGCTGGAATGAGAAGCACATTCATTATTTTATGCCTCCAAGGACCTAAATATAAGATAGCAGCACTTCCTTCCTAATAAAAAGTCTAATCAGACCAATGGAAGGAGGAGAGTTAAAAAGTCTACTGTGTTGTTCTGTTTGATCTCTGTACTAAAAATTAATTGACCTTTATTATAAAAGCATTGGCTCCAATGCTGTTTAATTATAACTGAGAAAACTATAAAAGGTTAGGCCAAGTTCTTCCTATGGTCATTGAGTTTAGATTCCAAAATAAACCTACAGGCACACACCCCAGGGAAGTCAGAGACTGAGACCAAGCAAAAGCCAGTAGTTGCTGAACTCAGACACAGTAACTCAGAACCACCAAGATTAACCTGTGCGGCTGTGATCTAGACACGGATCAGATCTTGTTTAGCCATTACTCAGACTGCTTTTCTAAATGTCATGGGCTCTCCAGGAATTGGCTCTAACTTTGTTCCCTCTAATTCTTAATTTCTTACCCTTTACTTACACCTTAAACTTAAGGGTGCCGCCCTTTTGGGGGAAAAACTAACAAGTCAACAGAAAATTAAAATATACAATTCATGTGTGCTATGATGTCCTGGGTCACACAGAAAAAGCTACTGAACTCAACTGGAAAACTTTTGGAAATTACATGATACCTTATAAAATGAGCAAGAGATAATTGGTTGTAGGAAATGAGAACCTACTTTCCATGGTGAAGGAGCCGATTATACAAGCATAAATGAGAAAACAAAGTGCTGAAAGGAAGTGTAAGTACTACTTTTTATGTGAACTATGGGGCTTGAGTGGGAAGAGGCAGGGAAGGTCAGCTGCCTGCAGAAAACCCAGATGATGAAGTTTTACTTTATCCTGAGATAAATAAGAAGTTACTAAGGTCATACAGCATGCAAAACTTCCTAAACTAATTTGACCACAAAATCTTTTTTCCAAGAATGTCTTACATTTTGATTTTAAGTAATGAAGTATTATGATCCCTCTAGCAGAGTTGCAGAGATTGAAGTAGACATATAACTCCACATTGGAACATTGGAGTGTACAATTTCATTAGTAATCAAAAATGCAAATTAAAACAATGTGAATGTCTTTTCATTAATGAGGTGGAGAAATATAATTATAGAAGAAAATTCATAAAAATTCAATATTTAAGCATATGCCTTGTAAATAAATTATGCCAAGTTTCTACGATGATCTGTACATCATTATGACACTGCATAATCATAGGGTGTTGCTATAAAGTTCCATAATCATCTTCTACAGTGCAGGCTCACTATGAGTTGACTAATTTGGGACTGGTATTTGTATGTTATAGGTGGATTATTTTGTCCCAAGACTATCCTTGCATTTTCAATAGGGAAACAGCTGGATTATTCTTGTCCAGCTACACTTTGATAGAGGATGCTTGTGAAAAAAATGAGTGTTTTGAAATTTCTAGGCTGAACTGAGGGAAATAGTAATATTTTATAATCAAGAAAGTCAGAAACCATCCTCAAAATCCAAAGGGAACACATAGTATGAGAGAACATATTTGCCAATGATACATCTGATAAGGGATTAATTTCCAAAATATATAAAGAACTCATACAGCTCAACATAAGGAAGACACACAATCTAATTTTAAAATGGACAAAGGACCTGAGTAAACACTTCTCCAAAGAGGACATACAGATGGCCAATAGACACATGAAAAAAAGGTTCAATGTCACTAATCTTCAGACAGGCTCAAATTAAACCCCAATGAGGTATCACTTCACACCTGTAAGAATGGCACCATCAAAAAATCAACAAACATGTGCTGGTGAGGGTGTGAAGAAAGGGGAACCCTGGTACACTGCTGGTGGGAATGCAGACTGGTGCAACCACTACGGAAAACAGTATGGAGTTTCCTTAAAAAATTAAAAATGGAACTGTGTTTTGACCCAGTGATCCCACTTCTAAGAATATATCCTAAGAATCCTGAAACACTAATCAGAAAGAATATATGCACCCCTGTGTTCATAGCTGCACAATTTACAATAGCTAAGATCTGGAAACAGACCAAGTGCCCATCAGTAGATGAGTGGATAAAAAAGCTGTGGGACATTTACACCACGGAATACTATGCAGCTGTAAAAAAGAAGGATCTCGTACCCTTTGGGACAGCATGGAAGGACCTGAAGAATAGTATGCTAAGGGAAATAAGACAGTCAGAGAAAGATAAACACCACATGATCTCACTTATATGTGGAATCTAAGGAATAAAATAAATTGATGAACAAGATATGTCCACAGACATGGAAGCATGAAACAGATTGACAGATCTCAAAGAAAAGGCAGGAAGGAGGGCAGGAAGAGATTAACCAAAGAATTTATAAGTGTATACACATAATCCATGGACACAGACAATAGACAGGCGAAGGCCTGGGGTGGGGTGGGAGATAGGTGGAAGGGGCAAAGGAGGGAAAATGGGGGACATCTGTAATACTCTCAAGAATAAAATACATTAAAAAAATAAAGGTCATTGTTTACTATTTATTGAGACCAAGAGGTAAAGATTCTTATTAACTTAAAAAAATTCACTTTTTTAAACTCATTTTCTCATCTACAAACTGACAATTATAAACAGTATATGGATCATATAATTTCTGGGATGACAGTGAGGTATGTATGTAGAATTATCAATGCACTAAATAATATTCAGATAATGGTGTGTATTAATATCATGTGATTATTAGAAAGTTGTTAACTCAAGGGAAAGATGTAAGATTGATAAGAGACAAAGTGTCAGAATCCAAGAGTTATCCAATCAAGAATTTAGTTTAGTAGATTTAGGCAGAGTTTGGAATGAAAATTTGCTAAGGCTAAAACAGGCCAAATAAAGGAAAGATAAAAACCAGGGAATGGGACCAATTCAGAAGCAAAATCTATAGAGAATAAACAGTCTTTTTATTTAGGCCAGGCATTGTCTGCTGGACTGGAGCTGAGCAAATGAATGGATTAAGATAAGCTGGTCAACTCCATATTAGAATCTGAAAAGTGATAGCAAATTTTTCAGAATATTGAAGAATCACACAGAGAGAATGGAAGTGTCTACTGTCTACCTGAGAGAAACAATCTGGTTCTGAATCATCTTTCTTAGTAAGAGACAAACCCAGAAAATATTCTCATCTATCTCAATCATCTCTGTGCACTCTGTCCTCAGGAAATAGCTGGATATCGCTACTTCTGTGAATCCCATAATTTTTGTTGAATGTGTGTATCTGTGTTTCTACAAAAGTACTTGCCAAGAAAAAAGTTTGGGAAATATTTAGTTACTGTAAATGTGTTTCCTTTGAATACTTTATTAGAGCACCAATTTTGCTTACAAAACACTTACTTCCAAAAATTTTCTTCAAAATCTGCATCAGGCTAAAACGCTAGATAATAAATACAGGTATCTTTAAAAAGAAGAATAAAATTCAATGAGAAATATATCAATGTTTTCCCCAGTGTTTCTTGATTAATTAATATAATTTATTAAGCATATTATTATCACTCTTCAATTTCTCACAGTATCACTTAGGAGTAATTGTCAATGCTAACAGTAGGTCTCTAGAGGGCCATATCAGAATCATTTGGTAAGCTTTTTCAAACGACACAGTCTCCCACAACTCACCTTGTTCACCCCCTTTCCAAGATTCTTAGACCTCTTTCCCATTTACAGACTGTTTTTGTGAGCTGCTATTGGTAATGTTAGTGCATCTAATCGATTTGGCTTGCTAAAATGAAAATCAATAGTTGAGACCCGGTGAGTCACTGTGGTGTTTAGCAAAAGCCATAAGGCCTGACCCAACTCAAACCCATATCCAATAGTTGTGGTTTGCTGCTATCTAGTTTCCAAGTGTCCCAACTTTTCCTTCAGCCTAAAGGGAAAAATAATTTTTCCCTATTGCATACATTTACCACACATTCAATAAACTGTATTATTATTTTGGAAGATTTGGGAAGCTCTTTGAAGGGACCAGTATTTGCCTTTTTAATGTAGAAGAATGAACATAGGATTTAGGCAGATCTCTGCCTTCTTTTTAGGCATTCAGTATTGCCTAATATAATTGAGTTTTGTAATTAAGACGTTGTCTATAATAAAGCAAGAAGGACATATCTCTCCTGTTTACTCCACGGAGATGTGTTGGGTATCCATGAGATGAGATAAGCAATACAAAATTTAATAACACAACAGGTTTACTAATGTGTTATTATGCAAGTTTTAAATGCAAGTCAGTTAGACCTACGATGATTGAGTTTCTCCTCGTAGTTATCCTTGAAAACTGTAATTTTTATATGTTTTGGAAAAATTATGTTTTTTGTAAGTAAATTCAGAGAAAAGCATCTAAAAATAATGGGGAAGCTAAAGAGATAATCTCTGAAACAGTGGATAGTGACTCAGGCATATTCCCACCAGTTCACCGTTTTTGCTAATATGGTATAACAGAGGTTTTCATGTAATTATACATGCAAGGAATATTCATATTTCATTATCAACTCACAAACTGTCATGGTTAATGCAGAGGCCATCATATCCAAGGACAGTTGCTCTGTAACATGTTGATGAAATACATAATTTACAAGCAGTGATAGAGGGGCCCAGCCCTGCTCACACTTATGCTCCACTCTCAGCATTGAAATACTTCCACACACTTAATCCATTTTTTTCTAGTGACTGAAGTTAAATGGTTTAAATATTACTTCACCAAAAATTATATATTTTAATTAAAATATTTCCATTGCCTTTATTTTCTTATAGTTCAATATGAATGTCTTATTCATCATTTCGATGAATTGCCTAAAAAAACCTCTTTATTTTTCTAGATTTTCCAAGAATTGTTCTATATATCAAGTAAAATCTAAGTTACCAATTATTTTCTATAAACATTCTAATGTGCAATTGCTTGATCATCCCCAGATTTATTTTAAAAATTGTTATTTTATATGTTTATTGTTGCTTGTATGTCTATAAGCATAACCCATGGACACAGACATTGGTATGAGGAAAGCATGGGGGCGGGATGGATGTGAGGTGGAGGGGATTAAAAATTTTAAAAAGATAAAAAAAAGAAAAATTGTTTTAAAAATACATATTAAGGAAAGGATTACTACAATTATTAGAACATATTATATAGGGAGGAGAAGTTGTTTCAGTGAGCTCAGAAAATAATTTCACCTGGCAATTTAGTAAACATTGTAGCTATCTGACTCCCAGTATTCCATTTCCTAGGGACAGGTACATTTGGATTAGTTGAGGTAATCACTGACCTGGCAGGGATGGGGGGTGGGGGGAGCTTTTGTTCAATTTCCAACTGCTAGCTAAGCCAATGTCTGAAATACTCAAATCACATAGCAATAGTCTGTGTGCAACTTCCACTTGTTATTTATTATGTATTATGAATTATCATTTCTCGAGAGAATCCTTGAACTAGCCAGTGTCAACTGCCTTCACTAGGCACTTTGCTCCACTGTCAGAATAAATAGCTTTATCAATTGTTTATTTAATAGAATCTTCAAAGTATTACATTCTGTCTGTTAAAGATTAATTTTGGTTCACTTAAGTATAGATGATCATTTCTACAATTTTTGATATGGGTTTATTTATTCTAATCATAGTTATCTAACATTGCATCATACTGTTTTCTTATGTTTAATAAGGATCAATAACCAATCCCTTTAATTATATACCAAAAACATTCATAACATGTGATTATTAAATTTAAATAATCATTCTACATCTGAAAATTACATTTATTCTATTACAGAACTTTTTCCCCTCTTAACTTAATTGTACATTTTTCTTCATTTCTCTTCCAATTTTTATGTTAGCAGCACCTATAAGAATAAGTTCTTTCTCTAAATCATAAAAATAAATGAATGTGCAGTCTGTGTGTGTGCGTGTGTAACAATGTGATTTCAGTTTATGTTAATGCTCAGGAAGAAAAGAACATTACTAGTTTTTGAATTTCTGGCATGAGAAATCAAAATGAATTACAAATCATAAATCAGTCTTTTGGAAGGAGAGTGTATAAAAACTGATTTGCTAGGGGAAAATGTCAGCAAACACGGGTAATAGTTTCCACTTAGCATAAACCTAATAGTTTCCAAGGTATTTTAAGAAACTCTACAGTTGATAAGCTTATAAGTATCACTTCTGTTTCTTGCTTTAAAAAAAAAAAAATCCCACCTTCACTCTCACATTGTGAACTACCATTCAGTGAAAAAGATCACAATTCTCATTGAGGTGATACTGAAATAAGCATTAAAAAAGAATTAAAACTACTTATGCAATGCACTACTTATGTAAACAGTGAAACTATATGTATATGTGTAAGTATATGCAAAACACATCATGAATATATCTATTTAAGTGCATTCATACTTGCATATATAGCTCTCCATAGCCACAAGGTATGTTAGAAAATCTAAGAATCCTGTCCACTGGTCTGTAAAAAAATATTCTAAAAGGGTGGCATATAATGTGAATTGAAACACTCACTGTGGAAGGAATGAAGAATATTGATTGTCCATTCATCTGTTAATCTTCCTGTTCTTGTTATCTGAATACATTTGAGCTGATTTGAAGATTCTCTCGATTCAATCCAACAAATCATATCTTCATTGTAAATAAAATCCAGAGTATGAATTTCATTTCCATTGACTGAGGTCAGGGTGGCCATTTTACTTCCATTAAGATAGAAAACCTCAATGGTTTCAGAATTTGCAACTAACAGCATAGGTGGCCTGTCTGTAGGTTCTGGAAGAAAAGAGAACAGGAAAAGTGAGTTCGGTAAAAAACAGCCCCTCCTTTTTATTTCTTTTTTTTTTTTTTTTTTTTTTACAATTTTGCATTATTTATTAAGAGGTATTCTGTATTTTAATGCATCTTTAAAATAAAAATACTTATGAAAAGTATTTATTAATAGTCTTATGAATGCTTCACTAAGTACATATTTCAGCTCACTTCTCTAAGGAAAACAGCCCACTGAGCATTGTATTCTTTACTTCCCTAGTCATATGTGTTATCTAAATATGAGAACAATGCTATTTACTTTTGTTTTGGTAAATAAAGGGAGTGCTGTGAGTTTGTTTTCCTAGCAATGACGATGGATCTGGACAGACCTCTGCATACAGTGCTACAGGCTTCCCTTGTGAGCCAGGGCATGCTTTTTTGAGGTGGATGCATGAGGTCAGAAATAGATTCTCTGGAGCGGAGCAGAGCATGCAAAGCTCGAAGGCTTATGCAAAGAGCCCCTGTGACCTCAGCCTCATCGGTTCCCTGCCCGGCCCCAGGAGTCAAATAATCACACATTCCCTTAGCGACTAGATTATGATTGCTGAGCTACTTCCTTTCATTTCTTCCCTGTAGCCAGGAAAATAAGATTCTAAAGGTAAAAGAAATGTGTTCAATACAACTTATTGAACAATGTATTTTTTGCTTGTGTTAGGATGGGGTGGGTGTTTGATGAATATATACTCATTGACCAGAAGTTCAATACCTTTTAATATTTGAAGATAACAGTAAAATCTCATATAAAATTAGTGTTGAAAGTTTCTAGCTAGCCCTGGCTGGTGTGGTTGGAGTGTTGACCCACACAAGGAAATGGCAGCCTGGGCTCGACTCCCGGTCAGGGCACATACCTAGGTGGGGGATTTGGTCTGGGTTTGGGTGTGTACAAGAGGCAACCAATCGATCTCTCTCTCTCCCTCTCTCCCTTTCTCTCTCCCCTCCCACCCTTCCTCTCCCTAAAAACATCAACAACCATATCCTTAGGGGAGAATTAAAAAAAAAAAGACAAAAGAAAACCCATTTTTTAAAAAAGTGTTTAGCTATACAATTATATTCAGAGTAGCTTTTGTGCTAATTAGAAAATAGAACAACTTTTGAAAATCTTCAACTCCTCTTCTTTTCCCCCCTACATCTATGTGTCGTTAAAATCTCTTTGACTCTTATGTTAAACTTATCGGAATCCCACCATTTCTCAGTGACTGATAACACTAACCTGCCCCAAGCTGCCATCAACTCTTAACTAGATCATTCCAGTACCTTTCTAACTGGTTCCTCTGCTTCCATCTATGACTCCCTCCTCCCCTTTAGTCTATCTCAATATGATAGTTGAAGTTATATCTTTAAAATGTTAACACAGATCAAGTATTCCAATCAGAGTACAAATCAAAAACCCGTGTACTGGCACCCCTTTCTTACTTTATTTTCCACTTATCATCAACAAACATATATATTGAGTTGGATCTAAATACTGAAGTGAGTCTTGGGTTCAATAGAGAGGTCAGGGTGGTGATGACGACCTGGGAGTCCCAAGCTCCAGATGCTCTATAAAACCATGGAAGAGGGCGTGTTTTTCCAGTCGTGATACAGGATAAAAGCACTTAGGAAATCAATAAAGTAAGAGGTGTTGAAAGGACTGAACGCTGAATCATGCCAATAAATACCAGCAAAATGAAGATATTGTAGCAAAATGAACGGAGGACACATGTCTTGTAAAGTAGGAGGAACACTCAAGAACATGCTGCTTTAAAAGGAAAAGTACTCAGGAGGAGGCCAGGGGGAGGTGCTGCTACGACTGATAATTCAGCAATTTGGCAACTGGGGGTCACTGGTAACCTTGACAATAAAATTAAGTGGGTGATAATGTAAGATCCACTGAAGTGCATGCAAGAGGGATGGGGTGGAAATGGTAAGGAGACAACGCGTTCTGTTGGTTTTTATATAAAGGGAGAGAGGAATGGAGTGGTAGTGGAGAGACACGTAGATTTAAAGAAAGTTGTTTGGTATCATCTTTACAACATGCTCATATGCTGATAAGAATGATACGGGAGAAAAGAAAATAGTGATGAGTCAAGAAGTAAAGAAGACAGTTGCATAGTCTTCTTCTTGAACAGATGGAAGAAGAGATCGATGCACAGTTGCAGGATTGGACTTCGGAGCAAACTCAGTTTGTTCTTTGATTCAAATAAGGGGAAGCCGGAATGATTTGTTTTAGATTCAAATAGGTTGGTAGATTTGATTTTGTGGTGAGAAAGTTCTCTTTTGTTTGTTTCTACTTCCCCAGGAAAATATAAAACTAGATCCTTATCTTAGAATAAATAAGATATAAGAAAATAGATAGATGAAAATTAGTTATCTAGACATGGGAAAGGCATAGGTCATTTAATCTATTTCATTGTTTTTAATCTATTTCATCATTTTCTGACAGGATGTACGTACTCAATGGGGATTATATACCAAATTTATAGCTACTTTCCCAGATATACTCTTTGCAATTTTGACAGTTAAGTTGTTCTAAACTTCTGAAGACTATTGAGATATAATTCATGTAATAATTTGGCAAATTTTTCCTTGCGTGGGAAGCACAGATGAAGGCTTTGTGAGTCCTCATGCTAAAGAGAAATCCTCAAACACATTGAAAAATGCAATCAATACAACACATTTTCTCTTCTCCGGGCTAAAAAAACTCTACACACCTTGACAAGGGAGAATATTAGTCATCAAAGTCAAGGGCAAGGTGGACTCTAGAGGGAGGAGTGCCAAGGGTAATTCACTAACTGCTGGCATTACCTTGTTGATTGAAATTGATACAGGGGATGCCTTGAAGGCTCTCTGGAAACATTTTTTTTTTTCTTATTAGAATGAACAAAATCTTTTTCTCAGGTTTTAAGTTCCACAACCAGCCCTGAGGAGGATTTTAATAGCTATATCCTTGTACTTTTCCCAAACAAAGCAATAGAAAAGTCATATACATTTCCAAATGAGTGAAGAGCTGGAGAAGACGCAGGGTAGGAGTACTCCAAACAACAGAGAAATACGCTGTTCAGTGGCCAGGCCAGGTTTTAAAGGCAGGTTGCAAAGCTCTGGTATTCCTACAGGATAGTTCCTTAGGCAACACGGTCCGACTGCAGGAGGGGTGGCCCGTTCTCAGCTTTCCTCGCACAGCAAGCACACTGGCATTGTGTGTTTATCTGAGGGGGGCCTTGGTGAAATGGGCACACACTTATGGAGGTTATGCAGAACTCCCCAAGCCACCCTTATGATGTCAATACTATAACAAAGGAAGCATGAGCCCTGAATAAATTGGATAAAGCTGGCAAAGCACCTCACTGTCCTTTGAATGCATTCCAGCAATCTGACTCTTCCTTTGTTGATGATCCTCCTCTCCATACCCTTATTCTGCTTCCTGAATGCTTAGGAAGGAAATTGCTTGAAGCACCCAGCAAATGTTGACCAAGCATGCACTCCTTCCAGGCGCTGAGCTCTGCCTCTGCAACTTGCCACTAAGCACAGTGCACATAATTTCCGCCACGCGCATGGGACTGAGGAAGGAACAACTCGGGATTACTCTGCTGAGCTCAGAGATTCTCATATACCATCCTGTTATCAAGTACCATTGACAGAGACGCCTCAATGAAATGACAAATTGTGCAACAACTAGACCTTTGCACTACCTAAAAATAATAAAAACTCTGACTAGTAAATCTTCATGTACCCAGCCATGACCACATCCGTTCTGCAGGACACCCTCCTTAGAGGTGCACTGACAGGTCTCATCCACTAGTTTCACAGTTATCACGGGCACCAAGACTTAACGCTACCCTTCCTAAGAACACTTAACTTTTAATGTAGGTGCTTCCTTAGAAAAAGGGAAAAAAAGCAAGGAAATTGTATTTTAATTACTGAATCCCAAGCATCATAGTGGCTGAGACTCTGACACCCAGAGCAGGGAACTATTCACTCTCCATAGACACACCTTCCTATTCTCCCCACAAGCAGAACCAGCCCTGGCAGAAAAACATGGATGGTTCCTTGACATTCCAAAAGAAAAATTTAATAGATATTAAATATATTAATAGATAATATTAACAGAGTTGGAAGTTAGAGGTAGAAGCCATAGAAAGTTATATTTTGTATTACTTCTCAGTTTTCTTTTAAAGAGTTGTAAAGAAAACAGCAAGCGGCATAAAAACATTTCCTAACACTGGCTAGAAATATGCTTCTGTGGATTATATCGAAATTACTATTTGTATTTATTACAACAAAGAAGCTGGTTGATGAAATAGTCTGACACTCCTCCCTCCCTCCCCAATCAGCAAACAGTGAAGTATAAGCTGTAAAAGAATCTCAGTGTCATTTAACAGGCTCTCTTTATCCCTGCTGTTTGTCCCGTGGCAAACAGGTGCTCTCTCGCTCCTGGTGCTGTTTAATGCAGCGCCTCCGCTGGTAGCATACGATCTTTAGGCTCTTTACTCTGCTACTGCTATAGTACAGTCAGCAGAGCCGTATTGGCTACAGAGAGCTGTATGCTAGGGTGAGTGCCTCACTTCAAAAGTGGTTGGGACACTGAAAAGTACAGTCCAATGAGCCTGAATTTCTCAGCAATAAAAATGCAAACAGTCATAAATTAAACACCCTTGGCTATTACTTTCACTCTTGCAGATTCTACGTGAACCAACTTTCAGCCCTGGGTGCTCACATTCAACACATATTGCTACATCTAAATAAGTTTAAAAGAAAGTAAGTTAAGTTAAAAAACACAAGACAAAACAAAACAAAAAACCCCACAACTTTTTGTTTTCATATTAGACAGGTTACCAGAACGCTAATCTCAAAAAATGTAAAACTATACAGGAAATTTTACTAGATACCTATAAATGTTTTGACAGTTAATTTTAAAACATTTTTTTCAAATGACAAATCCTAATGTTCAATAAAAAATTACTAGCTTTTATTGTGTCCAATTCAAATTAATAAACATTCCATCATGGTATTTATATACTTGTATGTCTCCTCTTACATTGTTCTGTCCAGTATGCTTTTTGTTTATTTGTTTGTTTGTTTTTCCCATTAGCATTTCATGCATTTTTACATTTGAAACAATGCTATACATAATCTAATAATCTATTTTTAAATCCCAAGACTGAAGCCTTTAGAGCAGGGAGATTCCTCTGTGAGAAGGGCAAATTTAGATAAGTTGAAATTATTCTAATCTTTTGTTTTTTTGTTATTGTTGTTTTGTTTTTATTAATTTAATTAAATTTTTCATTACTATTTAGCCCCTCGATGCCCTCTCCCACCTCCACTCACTCCCCTCTCCCCCTGCAGTCACCACACTGTTGTCCATGGTCATGAGTTTTCTCTTTTTTTATCTTTTTTCTCAATCCCTCCACTCCCTCCACTCCACTCCCCTGCCCAGAGCCATCAGCCTGTTCTCTATGAGTCTGTCTCTGTTTTGCTTGTTAGTTCATTAGATTCCATCCACATGAGTGAAATCATTTGGTACTTGTGTTTCTCTGACTGGCTTATTTCACTCGGCATAATGTTCTCCAGGTCCATGCACACCGTGACAAAGGGTAACATTTTCTTCTTTTTTACAGCAGAGTATCATTCTACCGTATAAATGTACCACAGCATATTTAGTCATTCATCTACTGATGGGCACTTGGGAAGCTCCCAAATCTCAGTTATTGTAAATAATGCTGCAGTGAACACAGGGGTGTATATATTCTTTTAAATTCGAGTTTTGGGATTCTTTGGATAAATTCCCAGGAGTGGGATCTCTGGGTCATAAGGCAGTTCTATTGTTAATTTTTTGAGGTAGCTCCATTACTGCTTCCAAAGGAGCTGCACCAGTCTGCATCCCCACCAATAGCACAAGGGCGCCCTTTTCTCTACACCCTCAGCAACACTTGTTAACCCATTCATTGTTCAGGAACATGTTATTTAGCCTCTATGTTACTGTGTGATTTTCAGTTTTCTTCTTGTGATTGACTTCAAGTTTCATAGCATTATGGTCAGAGAAGATGCTTGATATGATTTCAGTCTTCTCAAATTTATGGAGACTTGTTTTGTGTCCTAACATGTGGCCTATCCTAGAAAACGTTCCATGTGCACTTGAAAAGAATGTGTATTCTGCTGCTTTGGGGTTGAATGCTGTGATGATATCAATGAAATCCATTTGACCTAGTGTATCATTTGAGGCTGCTGTCTCCTTGTTGATTTACTGTCTGGAAAATCTATCCATTGATGTCAATGGGGTGTTAAAATCCCCTACTGTAATTGTATTACTGTTAATCTTCCCTTTATATCCATCACAATTTGCTTTACATATTTAGGTGCTCCTACGCTGGGTGCATAAATGTTTACAAGGGTTATATCCTCTCGATGGATTGATCCCTTTATCATTATGTAGTGTCCTTCTTTATCTCTTATTACAGGCTTGGTTTTAAAGTCTATTTTGTCAGATATAAGTATTGCTACCCCAGCTTCCCCCCCCCATTTGCATGAAATATCTTTTCCATCCATTTACTTTTAGTCTGTGTGTATCTTTCCTTCTGAGGCGGGTCTCTTGCAGGCAGCATGTATATGGGTGTTGTTTTCTTAGCCATTCGGCCACCTTATGTCTGATTGGACCATTTAGGCCATTTACATGTAAAGTGATTACTGATAGGTACCTATTTAGTGTCATCTTATTTTTTTAACTATTTTCCTTTTTTTTTTCTTCCACTTTTTAAAGCAAGCCCTTTAACATTCCTTGTAATACTGGTCTGGTTAGCTTTTCTTGTCTGGGAGGCTCTTTATTTCTCCTTAAATTTCAAATGATAGACTTGCTGGGTAAAGTAGTCTTGGTTATAGGTCCTTGTTTATCATGACTTTGAATATTTTGTGCCAATGGCTTTTGGCCTAAAATGTTTGTGTGTGTGTGTGTGTGTGTTTTGCATTTGTTTGTTTGTTAGTTTTGTGATTTTTTAATTAATTTTTAAAGAGAAGGGAAGAGAGAGGGGCAGAGAGGATCATCCATGATGTGAGCAACATGGATGGGCTGCCTTTTGTATGTCACCTACTGGGGACCAAGCCCTCAGCCAGGGCACATGCCCTGACCAGGAATCAATCCAACAACCCTTCAGTGCAGAGAATGATGCCCAACCAACTGAGCCACACTGGCCAGGGTGGCCTGAAATAGTTCTGTTGAGAAATCAGCTGAAAGCCTATGGAAGCTCCCTTCTAGGTAACTGACTGCCTTTCTCACGCAGCTTTTAAAATTCTCTCTTTGCCTGGCTGGGTGTGGCTTGGTAGTTGAGAGTCAGCTTAGGATCCAGGAGATCGCAGTTTGAGTCCCAGTCAGGGCACAAGCCCAGGTTGCGGGCTCCATCCCCAGTCGGGGGCGTGCAGGAGACAGCTTTAAGCTCTGCTTTGAACACACCAGGAATTTGCCTTCTTTCTCTCCTTCAAAAAAAAAGAAATTCTGTCTTTGACTTTTGGCATTTTCATCATGATGTGTCTTGCTGTGGGCCTCTTTGGGTCCATCTTGCTCAGGACTCTCTGTGCTTCCTGGACTTGTAAGTCTTTTCCTCCCCCAGGTTAGGGAAGTTTTCAGTCACTATTTCTTCAAATATTTTCTCGATCCCTTGCTCTCTCCTCCTTCTGGTTCCCCTATAATGCAGATGTTGTTACACTCCATGTTGTCCCAAAGGTCCCTTAAACTATCCTCATGCATTTTAAGTCTTTTTTTTCTTTTTACTTCTCTGGCTGGGTTTTTTTTCGACCTTATCTTCCAAATCACTGATTCGATTCTTTGATTAATGGAGCCTGCTATGTATTCCTTCCAGTGTACTCTTTATTTCAGATACGGCATTCTTCATTTCTGACTGGTCCTTTTTTATGGTTTCTACCCCCCTTTTCATGCCGTTGAGCAGCCTTAAAACCGTTACTCTGAATTCTACATCCTATAAATTGCTTACGTGCTCTTCACTTAGCTCTTCTGGAGAATTCTCTTATTCCTTCATTTGGGGCCCGCTTCTTTGTCTCCTCATTTTGGCTCTTTGCTTGTATTTATTTCTATGCATTAGGTAGGCCTGCTATGACCCCCAGTCTTGGTAGAGTAGTCTTATGTAGTAGGTGACCTGTGGGACCCAGGGGCACAATCTCCCTGATTGCCAGAACTGGCTGCTCTAAGAATGTCTCTTGTCCATGTTGTTGCAATTGAGTCTTGATTGCTATCGCCCTGTTTGTGCATGAGCTGGACCCTCAGGCTGGCTGACAGTGAGGCTTAACCCCCAACACAGCATGCAGGCTGCTGCAGCTGCTGATCGCATGGAGTGGAATTTGCCTCCTCAGGGTTTTGTGCCTGCCATTGTCTCCCTGTGGATATGCTACTTGTGAAGCTAATTGAATCCTGCTCTGTTGTTGTCTGAAGCTGGCCACTGGGCATATTGGCTCTGGACCTCTTCAGATGGACTCTGGTGCAGGCCAATGCCAGATGTTGTCTGCAACTGGCCCTAAGCAGCCTGCTTGGAGCTATCAGTGATCCACCACTTGTGTCTTGCTCTGCTGGGTCTGGGTGCATTTGGAAAGGACCAAGCTGCACACTAAGGTTTGCTTTTACTCAAGTATGCATATTTAAATTAAAGTTATTTTATAATGTACATTGTAAACTTTCTTCCATTTGGAAATTACTTATTTCGATACCAAATGGAGAGTTGGACTAAATTACCTTTGGAGTTTTCCCGAACTCTGAAATGATTGGTTCTATATTGCAGTAGTCAGGCCAATATTACTAAGTGTAGAAAATAAAAGAATTTGTCTGCATTGCATGAATTAACAGAAATCAAAAGTCCTGCCGGCCCGGCATGGCTCAGCGGTTGAGCATTGACCTAGGACCCAGGAGATCAAGGTTCTCTCTGCCTTCACATGCAAGGAACTTTTATTTCCCAGTCATCCAGTAAAGCCTTTGCAGTCCCCTCCTCTCTGGTCTGCTTCTAGCTTCCTATTGTACCCTTTGGGATTGACATTTTTATACTGTTCTTTTTATCTAAAGCCTAGAGATTTTTCCTCCACATCTGCTGTCTTGAGTCAGCCCATTCTAACCTTCTCTAGTTTCCCACACTCGCAGTTTCTGAGAGCCCTGGAACTCTGGCTTGGAAGAAAGTCAGGTTCCAGAGTCCAACAGGGTAGAATTAGGGAGATAAACGAGGGGCCAATGTAAGCAGTGAAGTAATGGAAAGGAGGAATAACAAAGCCTTACGACAAAGGTGGTTTAATTTATAATTTTTTCCTAGCACCTGTCAGTCACAGAAACACTACAGTGTGGTGAAATTGTCAAAAAAATTTAAAGCTGATGAAAGAAATGGAATTTTACGCATAACCAAGCCAAAAGTACATTCTGGTTCACTTGTTATCAGTATGAGAAATCTAAAGCCAAACTGATAGTTTTCCTTTTGAATTGTACAAATACACTGGCTCAAATATCCACGTGAACTTTAGGAGTGGTCAGTATATGTTACAGATTTGTGCCCATTTACTTTATTACTCATAACTCATTTTCATAAAACTACAAACCACAGAAACTTTCCCAGGGAAACTGTGTATTTTTCAAACTCTGTGGGCCAATACTGTCATCAAACCAACCACCTAGAAGTGAAGGCATTTATATACTCTGTTATCAATTCTACAGTCACCAAATCTTCCTTGAAGCTGCATTCCATTATCATGTACCAACCCTCTCTGATTACACTCTGTTATTGTCAGAAACCCCCTCTGTGCAGAAGAGAGGAAGTGCCTCTTCGTATAGAGTTTATTACATTACACTTTCCCTGTGTATCCACAGCAATATTGTGTGGATCAATAGAAACAGCAAAGAACAGGCCTGCTACTTCCTTACTCCATCAATATTTAAAATCAGAACTCTCCATGGTGGGCAAAGAGGAACACATAACCTGACCTAATTTTTCTCAAGGATTGACCCTGAAAAATAAATAGGGTTTCATAAACCAAGTCAGTAATTCAAAGAAATAAACTAAGAAGTAAAAGAGTTTCTTCCTTGGCAAGTTTGTATACAAATATGTTTTGTAAATAATTAAACACACCGTCTCAGGGAAATCATTGAAATTATATATGAGGTTATGTTGTAAAGGGAGACAGAAGCTGCAGCTTGCTGAGCAAATCCAATGCTTTGTTCAATCTTGCTTTGAAAAAAGGAATCCCATTCCACCCTTAATCTTCCAATTGTTAATAAATGGGGTAGGAGGACATTCATTAATTTATCAAAACGTCATAATTTGCAAATACTTGAAATGAAACCAGATTTAGGTGAAGTTAGAAGAAGCCAGATGGAATATAATGTGTGATTTCTTCGTATATTATTCCCGAGCTAACTCAGCCCACAAAAAGTTAACATTAACCTATTGTTACTATCACATCTGAAGGCTGCTTCATTAGCAAATCAACAGTGCTGAGTGTTTACTGTAGGCTGAACACTATGTAGAAACTATAGGCTTTATTTCAGGTAAGAGGGAAAAGCAAGGCAGTTTTGAACCATGAAAGTCAAACACTTAAGAGTGGAGCACTCATTTTAGTAATTTTAATTAGAAAGAAAAGTTCATTTCCTTCCTTCTCTCCCCCTTTCTCTCCCTTCCTCCTTCCTCCCATTCACAAATATTGAGTACCTGTATGTTCCAGGCAATGATCAAAACTCAGTAAATAACAGCAAACAAAACAAAATTCTATAGTCTAATGCTTACATTATTCTGGGCAAATCAGATATAAAATTAATATATAAATTAGTTCATTTCAAGTGGTGGTGCTATAGAGAAAATAAAACTAGAAAATTACACAGTGATAAAGTAGGTATGCATAATTAAATAAAACTGAGAAATAAGATAAGGATGGAGAGGGTATAGGCCACTAAATGGAATGGTCAGAGAAGGGCATTCTGAATGTTGACATTTTAGCTAAAACGTGAATGATAGGAATGTGACTGCCACAGAGAAAAGCATGGCAGGCAGATAAAAGAGCAAGTGGAAAGATGTCAAACAGGAGCAATGTGGTTGAAGGATCAGGAATCCAGAATGATCGGTGCGTGATGAAAGGAGATCAGCAGGAGGTATATTGGAAAGGTACATGGTACCAGACCATTAGGCCCTTGTAAGTCCTGTGAGACATTTGAATTGAATTCTCCAGAGGAGTGAAAGTCATTGGGAGGTTTTTAAACAAAAGAGTGATGTGATCTCGTTTATATTTTAGCAGATCACTTGAACTGCTATGTGGAGTATACATTTTAAAATGGAAACAGAAATGAGTTAGGAACCTGTTGCCTAGTCCAGGAGAGAGCTGGGTAATTCAAATCAATCAATCCACTTCTTTTGAACAGAATTTTTGCTAATTAGAAAGTTGCTGTAATGGGAAGCGATATATAATGATCAGTGACAACTACAAGAACTTCTCTGGATTTCTAAGTTTGGATCAATGAATTAAAGCGAAAATCTCTGTCTTCAATGTCCATATTGCTCTACTACCTTTCTAAGGAAAAGAAACTGCAAAAAGAAAACAAATTTGGAAGGACAAAAGAGATGATAACTTACCATTTTTGGCTTTGCACGACCTGTTGTCTGCCTGCATTAGGTAGCCCTCCACACAACTGCAGGCATAGGATCCGTACGTGTTTACGCATGTCTGGCTGCATGTACCGTAAATGGCACATTCATCTTGGTCTAAAAAGAAAATTGGCATCATTTCTAAGTTGATTTATTGTTCAGCATTTTATTTTCCGTAAGAAAAACTTTTTTCCCCATATTTTGGAAATAAACTATTGTTTTAAAAGGAAAGGGCCAACCCCAATAAGCCTTTTCAAAACCACACTAACTGAAATAGTAATAAATAAATAAAATTTAAAAATTAGCTAATTCGTTGTTGCTTTAATAGTTGTAGAGATACAAGATCAAACTCAGTATCACATCTTTTATTTTAAAGCAGAATTTATTTACATTTTAGATGGGCTGGCTGGAATTCCTTGGATAGTTTTCCAAAGGTATAAAGTGTACTCCAATGACTATTTGTTGAATAGCCATAGAGTTTAGGACACTGAATTTTTCACTATTTTAACAAAGAATTAGTATAATAACATAACTCATTTTTCAATAAACATTAAATAAAAGTTCTGAGCCAAGCTATGCCAACTACCCTCACTAAATAAATAACACAAACAAACACAAACAAACACACACACACACAAACAAAGAACTATTAAGCACTTGTTAAAATGAAAAATATCATCTTAAGTTTATTTTAATATGTATGGTCCTCCTTCTATTCCTTCCCTCCTCTCTATACTTTCTTCCTGCTGCAACTTGTTCAAATCTCTATAAACAGCATGTATTTAATGATCCTTTACCAACCAACCAAGCAAAAAAAAAAATCCGTCAGTTAATAATTTAGACTAATATGTTCATTTAGTTGGTTCTGTATATCAAGCACTATACTAATCCCACAGAAACCCAAATTGATAAAACATGTTTCCTACCCTTCAGTGAAACAAGCCTAGTGAGATATAATTCTGATTCTATGGATTTCCTTACAATAGAGGCATGCTCTCTTTGTGATAGGGACCCAGAGAAGTAAATGGAACTGCTTGAAGTTGGAGGGACAATGCTAAGGAAAGGCTGCATATTGAGCTGAGTTTAAAGAATCAGTTGGATTTCCTCAAGCTGAATAAAAAGGGATGAGATGGAATGGAGCATCCCAGTTTAACAAGATAGCATGTGCAAAGGCACTGGGATGACACAGTGGGGATTTCAAAGTGGAAAGAGTCAAGCGGAGGAAGGGTATGTAAGGGAAGTGGTAAGAGATGATGCGGGACAAGTAGTTTTAAGGCCAGATAACGAAGCTGTCTGTATGCTACACTAAAAGGCTGTACATTATATCTAGGCATTGGGAAGCATTAATTAGATAAGCTACATGATCAACGTATTTTAAAACTAAAATGCAAAAAATAAATTGGCGAATGTAGGGAAGAGATTCCTGAAAATTGGTTACATACTAAATTTCACACAAGAAATTGTGTTTTGAAGTCATTATATTTTTAAACTAACTCAGTGGCAATAGAAAGGAAAAAAAAATGAACTCAAATGTTTAAGAAATAGAATAAATAACGTGTGAAGACTAATTAGATATGATGGAATTGAATGGTGGTCCAATTTTATATGAAGTATAGATTTGAGTGGAGATATCATGGAAGGAAATAGTGAGTTTGGTTTGGATGTGTTATATTTGAGGAGTTGGTAGGGAATTCTTGAGTAAATGACTAACAAGTAGTTGGAAATAGGAGACTGGCAAGACGGGTGAGATCTGTCTTGGAATATTTGGGAGTCAATAGCATATGGATAACAGAATAAAAATAAAACAAACCAAAAAACAAATAGCAGAGGTTTAGATCCCCCCTGACCCGCACCAGGAAAAAAACAAAAAGGAAGGGAAAGTGAGAAAAGCTTGCCTAGAACAAAATCCTGCAGGACACCAATACTTCAGAGGGCAGGGAAGAAAGAGAAGTCCAGGAGCCTCCTCTGAAGGAGACATAGTGAGAAGTGTAAAGAGTTAGGGAAGGTGGGTGCTTCAAGGATATCGTTGTGTTATGCTCAATGAAGAAATCCAGTTATGTAGATATTGAAATTGTCACTAGGTTTTGGTAGTTAAGACACTGTGTAGTGCAGTGGCCTTGGTGTAGTGAAAAGGGGACACTGCCTAAGTGGCTGGTAGATCTTCTTAACTGGAATGTGCTTCTGTTTTATCGAGTCCCCAAACAGGATAGAATATACAGACTTTGGCCTATTAACCACATCTCCTCACTGGAGCTTGGAAATACTGATTTTGAAGAGAAGTTGGGACTCCTGGAAACAATTTTGGAGGAAAGGGGTGAGGAAAAGACGCAGAGAAAGAAAGAGGAGAGAGAAGCTGACAGGATGGCCGATGAGGTTGAGGTGTGAAGCGGATTAAACTGCTGGGGTATTGCTATAACACAGTGAAAGCCAGGAAAGTCTCAGGACAAGCAGAACAGTGAAACTGAGACCGACTGTTAAACAGCAGTTTGCACCCACCTAGTAAATCCTATCTTCATAAACCAAGGACATTTGAGAGTAAATGGTTTGTCTTGGATTGGCCAGGTACAGAAACTGGGATACAGAAACTCACCAAGGCAGGAAGCCCCAGGTGCCTAGCAAGGGGCAAAACTGGGAAAACAAGAACCTTGACCCCAGGAAACCTTTCCTCCCCCAGCAGATCGTTGGCCATGCAGCTTAGACTCCCTGAGCATCCCTCCCCAAAGATAACATCTAGGTTTTAGTTGTGCTTCAACTCCAGGCCCAGAAAAGCAGCAAAACTAGACAAGTGACAGTGTGACTGCTTCAGGACCTCCTGCCTTGGCACCAACCAATCAGTGGAGACCAGGACCCTGAGAGAGCGCCCCTGGAAAGCTGGTGGATATTCTATTGAGACCCTCCCTGGGACCTCCCTTAAGATTCTCACCTGCAAGGAAGAGATAAATGAGCTCAGGACAAAGGACCCAGTGTGTGTGCCAGGGGCCTACACCAGCGCCATCTCCATCCCTCTTCTTCCCTCCGAGGGGACCCCAGGAGACTTGCAATGAGGGGAGCAATGGGCAGCAGCAGCTTGTCCAGGGCTTACCCCCTGAACCTGTCTCCAAGGCCCCATTTTCTCTGACTCCCCAGTGAGCCAGAGCAGCCCAGCCCAGGCTCTCCTGTTACCTCTTCTATGAGCTTCCCTGTTTCTCTGTCCTAAGTATATTTTTGCTGCGGCCAATAAATTCTTGCTTGCTTTTCTACATGTTGTCTCTTGATTGAAATCTTTCCCTCAAGAAGACAAGAACTGAGGTCTCCTCATCGTTTCCCCAGTAACAGGATAATAAAATATAAGTTTGGTTTTTGTCTTCAGTTCCTCAAACCCTTGTTGTTTTCTGAGCAATAAGAGTGCCCTTTGCTACTTAAAATGAGGCCCTTTGGAATACACAGGACTGTATGCAAGTGACCTCACTTAGGGTGGAACTAGTAGATAATGTCAGGATGGGGGCTCGTCACCACGAAGACCACACAGGTGGCAAAGGGTGGGAACTCTCGCCCTTACCTTTTCACCCACCAAAGCTAAGACAGGCATTTAAGGAAAAGTAAAAAGTTGACTGAGAAGCTAAGGGACCATTTTAATTAGAAAACTATGCATTTGCGTGGCTTTCATTTGCACTTTTCTCCGATTTCTTTATCTTTGTGTACTAACTAGCCTGCATTCACGGATGGCTTGTTTGAAGTAAGCAGCTTTGGGGATAGAAAGAGTAGTGTTTGAAGCTAAGTCTACAGCGACAATGAAAGAAATTAAATCTTATATTTGGTAAAGTCCAGTCCATAGTGGCAAAAATGATTCTTATCTCTTTTCACAGATGCTTCAGCTTTAATATTATTAGTTCTTATTTTCATTTTTTTGATATCCTTATGTTGCCCGGGAGAGCAATATGATTAATGATTTCTTTTGTTCTTCCTCCTTAGCTGGAATGCGCTGCTGTGACATTGATGTAACTCCGCAGAATTGGCCACAAAGGAGTAAGCATGCCATTGCTTGTGACGCTGACTTCTTTCTCCCTTTAAGGTCAGAAAATACCCCAGAAATACGGCTCTGGAAAGTGAAAGTGACATTAGACCTGACCATTCAGGAGTGCAGAGAAAGAAAAAAGAGCCCCTCTTCCACTGGTGACTTTCTATAATGATCGCTGTATAATTTCTTATTTATGTTCAACAGAGGAAATTGACCAAGGTTATCTTTATGCATGCAATTAAGAGAGTCAGGAGAAGGGATCTATGCAAAAGGAGATGAAAATCCTATTCCTAGAGGAGTCAGGTGTAGCAAAGAATACATTTACAATATAGATTTATTAGCCTACCCTGTATGAATGACAACTGCTGTGTTAAACTAAAAATTATATGTATGTCTAGAGGTACTATTCTCAATTTGCTTATTTCAGTGACTATATGGGGTCTAGTTTTGCCAGATCTGATTTTTTTCAAAGTCTGACTGTGTGCAATAGTCTGATTTTTAAGTACTGGCTTAAAAACAATGTGAGTCAAATACAAATATCAGTTTGGTCCCCTTAGAGTCAGATTATGGAGCTGCTTAATAATTAATGTTTCTAGGAGTTGTATAAAGCAGAAAACAAACAACAAACTACAAATTCAAGGCCCACATGGTCATTAAAAAGCAATGAACCTCCTCAGATTAAGAATTAACCGGCTCTGAGACCTTAGCTTTAGTCCACTTTTGTGATTGAGAAGATGTGAGGGTTTATGGAAGTCACTTAATCTCTCAGGGTAAAACTTTGCTCACTTTTGTCATTAGCATTTTGAATAATGTTCTGTCTGAGGGCTCTTGGAACTTTAAGATTCTGTTTTAAGGTAAAAGTGATAACATTAAACCAAAGGTTTAAAGTAGTCTTTAAAGCACCAATATCTTTGGAAAATACTCTGTTTATTAGCACCTCTGGCAATGCAGATATTCCATAATTTTGTATATAAATTCTATATTTTATGTTTTTTGCCTATAGACTCTAAATATTGTATAAAATAAAGTTTACATTGTGGATATTTTATATATATGGAGAAGTAACCTAGAATTATTTAGTATGGCAAAGTGGAGTCGTTTCAGAGAATAAACATTTGTTCTAGAGTAATCACAAAAACAAGAATTAAGACATTAAAAAATATAAATATTTTAATGTTCATCATTATTGCTAGCGGTAAAATGCCAATTATCAGAATCACCAATGCCAAAATTGTAAAGAATATTACATGATTATTATTAACCTAACTTAGTAATAACAAAGGTATACCACCTTGCAGTTATATAATAGGCACAATACAATTAGAATGTTAAAGTAATTAAATTCAATGTTTTAATGGTTAATCAAAACACTTCCCATTGTTCATATTTCCCATGTTTGACATTATTGCTACATGAATTGAAAAATGGTTGGTATAAATTCATACTTGTGATATTTATGTCTGTGGTTTTGGGGAAAGTGTCAACTTTTAAATCTCAGGGAAAAATTAATATAAACACTGTGTGAGGCACATGGCAGGTACTCAAAGATACTTCATTAAAGTTCTATTCATTAAACCTCTGTAAAAAAAAAAAAAAAGTCACCTGTCATACTTACCTTTACAACTTCTTCCATCTTCTTTTACTTCAAATCCATCCTCACAGTAACATCTTGTACTATTTCTGACCACTGCACATTTATACTGACAATTCAACTGCTGGCAACTGGGTAACAGTTCTGCAGAGGAAAAACAAAATATTACTTCTATATGCCTGTGAACACATATATAGTGTTTAAATTTAAATGTTGTTAATATGTATTCATTGTGTCCTCCAAAGTTTCTGTGATTGGTCGCTAGAACAAACAGTATCTATTCCCTCTAAAATACCTTGCTTTGCATTTGTTTGAAGTCTCGTCAATAATATTTTACGTCTATCTGTTCAGACTTCCACTTTTTAGCTTATTCTGTATGTTCAACGTCACAAAATCCTTTCAAATTCTGTTAAATTAATTATTTCAAGAGGAAAAATGTCAACTCAGTGGTTGATTTCACCATTTACGCAATGCTGCTCCTATCTGACCCATCAATTGATTTTCTATCTTGTGAGGGCTTGTCTTGATTTACCAATCTATGTGTAACCTTCATAGCAATCAATGTGAATTATTCAATTTTAATAATTTTTCTCTCACTAGTTGCAATACATTAGACAAATACTGGATATAACATGTTTTGTTATATCTGAATTCTTTCAGAGCAAACATATCATTAAAGCAAAAATTAGCAAATCCTCAGAGCAAATTAAGATTCAATATGACAAATGCATGAAACAGCTGAAGTGACAGGAGCATGTTCGCTGTACAAATAATTTCTAAAAGCACGAAGATCTGCTAAACTAGAAAAATATACGCATAGGATGTATAACTGATTTTTCTATTTGAAAATAGGGTTATTAATAGACTGTGACAACTTTCCTGTCCTTGGCCCTGTCCCACTCCAGGAAGAAAAAACAAGGGCTTTGAAGATCAAACTTAAATGATTCAAAATATGTTGATATTTGTCACAAGTTTTGCTGCTACTTCAGACAAAATATATATATATATATGTATATAAAAGTTTTATAAAAAGTCAAATATGGAAAAGAACAGCAAGGGTATTTCAAACTAAAAATTTGGCATTTTACTAGAAATGTCATTGTCTATAGTATTGTTTTAGCCCAATTACTTTTCAAGTCTTTTATGTAACTGTTTCATGCATCTTCTCTGCTTAAAACTCCACATCTGCCTCCTAATGGTCACTCACATGGGGTCATTTTGCTTCCTACTTCCCTGAGAAAACCGAAGCATTCAAAAGAGATTTCCTCAGGTTCATGTTTCACATTCACCCACCTCTACACATTGTCCTTCTTGTTTTCTAACCTTACGTGAATTCCTACAGCCCCAACCCCAGCTCCCGTGCACAAGTCCCGAGCTCTCTCCCCAGTCAAGGATGTAACTTCAGCTATTCTCTACTTCCTCTTATAACCATCCCCCCCTCCAAATATATATTAGAACAAACTAGAGCCCTGAGTCTTCATTAATGAGCTTTTTCCAGAACACAGTCATGCTCTTTGTTTAAATATTGCCTTTGGCTGCTTTTACTTTACAAACACACAGCTGACTAGTTGCTTCAAAGACCTATGGCACACAAGGCCTAAAATATTTAGTACAACCTATTACCGAAAGTTTTCTGACCGCTGCACTAGTTCAGTCTCAGCATTTAACATGCTCTTCTTTTCCCTCAACTTAAAAACCAAGAACCATTGGGGAGAAAAAGGGACATCTGTAATACTTTAAACAAAAATAAAAATTACACATATTAATAAAAAACAAACAAACAAACAAACAAAAATCAAGAACTTTGACTCACTTCCCCTACTAGTCACCATTGCCAATTCCTTTTTGTAACAAAACTTTAAAAATTACCCATACCCACTGTTTCTCTCTACCCTTCTGTCTCTATCTTAAACCCACTTCATCAAACTTTTACATCCCTTGCTCCACGGAAATGCTTATGTAATTATCTCCAGTGACCTTGATGTTGAGAAGTACAATGGCCTTCCTCAGTTCTCATCTTTCTTGACCTATCAGCAGCATTAGATTCATTACTTTGCTTCCAGGGCTTCACACATTTGGTTTCCTATTTCACAGCCTCCTTTGCAGGATTTGTCCTCTTGTCAACCTGCTAAGGTTGGGGTGCCCTAGGGCAGAAACTGTGATCTTTTTCTTTTATCTATCAATATGCTGCAAGTGAACTCAAGTGTCATAGGTTCCCTTCTGATGGGGACATCACTGTAGTATCATAACTTGAAAGCTATTTGTGTCCGCTTCAATTTCTAATTTTCATTGCTCTGATTATGATCAGTACTTTACATTAAAGTTCTTTCTCTTTGAAAACTTGGAACAATTTCTGTTTCTTTGATATAAATTCAACCAACGTACAAATCAACTATATCTGATTTATAGATTTGGATTTGGAATCAAAGCTAATTTTATGCTAATATAAAGGTTAATGTTTATATAATGTACAAAAGAGTAGTAATTTGGTTTATAAAAATGTATTATTAATAAAATATATGGAATAAATGGTTCTTGTGGAAATTATGGCATTTTTTGCTTTGCATTATGACAGTTATCTTCATTTTGGTTTCCCCCACCAGTATTTATAGCTACTAATTATAAATTTAATATACATCAAGTTCTTTATGCAATCTTTTTGAAACCCCACAACAGTTAAATATGTAGTTATTATTTAACTTGCTTTTTACAGGCGAGGAAACTGATGTCTGATAGCCCAAGATTATATAGAAAATATACGACAGAGCTAGCATTCAAAGCAAAGTCATTCTAAATACAAAGCGTATGTTCTGATACCCCATGTTCTGATACTAATGTAATGATACCTCTAATTTCTCCGGTACAATCTGGTGATGGCTGGAATCATGGTGTGTCTTTATGTTTGTATGTATGTCATTCTAAGCTTAGTAATTTGCTATGGATAACAGAAAGTTTTTCATAATTTTTATAGGATAAATGACTCAATAAACCAAATAATTTAAGTCTAGGATGAAGATTAACACTCTTAAGTGTCATTTCTATTCCATTAAATTAAATTAGGTCCTAAAGATAGTTCATTTACATATTCAAGGTAAGTAATTGGATTGTTAAATCTTGTTTGATTACAGTGGAATCACTGCAAAACTGTCATGCATATAGGTGCTACTTTAGTCCAACATTAATTGAGCACCTAGTAGATGTTAAGCACTCTGCTGGGGTTCCACAGATACAAAATTGCTTTACACGAATTAAGTGATTATACCTTGAGTGGGGAAATAGGTGGGGTTAGAGGGGAAGAACACTGTTAAACAGCTATAATTCAATGCAGAAAAACATATATGATAAATAAAAATACAAATGCATGAGCTAGAAAAAGAAGGGTTCATCCAGAGACTGAAAATGAGGGTAGGTATCTGAAACACAGTTGTAAAATAAATTTAACTGAAGATGAAATTTGAAACATCAGAAGAGTTCAGTAGACAAACTATATGAGAGTGCATCCCAGATAGAACAGAAAATATGATGACATAAATAAAAAACATGAAAGCATACAAGAAGTACAGACAATGACAAATAGCTCAATGTGGCTAAACCATAGTGTTGGATGTGGTAGGAAATGGGACTGAAATTATTTGGGACCAGGGCAAAGTGGATTAATTCTTAGATTAAGTAGAATATCCTCTCCTGATAATGAGAATTGTTGCTAGTTATTGAGTTTGAAAGTACCTAATAGCAAGGAGAAAGATGAGTGGAAAGTAATGAGGGAAGGAAAGGCATCTAAAAGGCTAGAAATGGCAAAGGCGTAAATTAGAACTATGAGTGTTTAGATGAATGGATGACCCATTGGTGACAGCGTAAGGACATGGAGTTAATAGTACCAGTAAAATGAATTAAGAATAACAGGAGAACTGGAAGTTTGGGGAAAATAATACACTTGTCTTTGACTGTTTAGCTTAAAATATTGATGAGATAATAGCCAGCAGAAAGTTGAGAATCTGAGTCTATTTCAAAAGAGAAGCCTGGACTGGAGATGTAAATCTGGATGTCACAAACGTAAAGTTGGTAACTGAAGCCCGAAAGAATCTTCCCTTATAAAGAATATTTATTACACAATTAAAATCCAGATAACTTTCATATATGAAAGGCAAGGAGAAGTGTTAACAACAACAACAAAAAACCCTGCTACATAACCAAATATATAGATGAAGAACCTAGAAAGCTTCACAAAACCTGGGAAAGAAGAACAATTCGTCAAAGCAGAGCCGTGAATGTTAAATCCTTAGAGAGATACACTTGGATGGGTTCTAAAAACGGCACTGGGTTTCCTAATAGGATCAAGGACCTTTACACAGGGTTTCAGTGGAGCAGAGAGGACAGAGATAAATGTGATAAGGGGCTGGGGCAGAAAGAGGAAATAGGAAAGGTTCTCAGAGAAAAGACTTAAACATGCCACGGATAAAGAGAGGGAAGCTATGGGGGTGACCTAATTTCTTTAGTCTGTACCTTACGCAGGCACATTAACTCAGGGCTTTAAATGTACTATTTTTCCACTTCACCCCTGTAGCCCAACTGTCTTTCTCCCCCGTCTCAATCTGAAGTAGGCAATCCACAGACTATCGGTTCCCTGTTCTGCTCTCTCTAATCCAATCCAATGTACGCTGATAAAAGTTAACAACATAAGGGTAGAGATGGGAATTGAGGAGAAATAAGAGAAAATGGGGGAAAACGAATATGAAAGTCCAGACCTCACACATAGTTTTGAGTATTAGGTGTAGGTCTGGTGGTCGAAAACAGCAAAAGAGACAAGGGCAACTCAGCTTTTTGGTTTACAGAATTTATCTTGTATGAGAATTTGTGTATGTGCGATAGGGAGATGGTTAAACAGTTTATGACACCAGGTAAAATGGTAAATACCGATTCTTCTAATGGGTCATGAAGAACTATGAAGAACTGACAACATGAAAAACTAAAATTTGAAATTTGGCTTGACTGTGCGAAAGCAATGCTAATTATTATAATGCTATCTATTAGAACTGCTTACCGTTTATGCTTAATTATGTGCAACACTATAATGATTATGTATGTAATTAAAAATACATCAGATTAATTTTGCTAGAAAGCCTATTAGAGTAGAACAGAAATGTTGTACTTTAATCAGTCTTCATAGAGTGCTTTTTATGAAGCACGGTCATTGTTTCTTGTAACATTATGATGGGTTTGGATCTTAGACTGAAGTAGGAAGACCAGTAGTGTCTGAGGGGATGAAATATGCCAGTCAGAAAACAGATATGTAAACATGAAAACTGATCTGTGTTCTGCAGCATTATCATAAAAGGAAAGTGTTCTTTTTAATTAGAGGAGAGTAGCTATTATTTCAGAAATCAAATATAATTCAATTGATGAAGACTCACCCAACACAGACCCACTCCATTGTGTTATTTTTAAGAAATATTTTATGTTTTTTTTCAAAGTTGTATAGGAGAATATTGTAAGAATGTGAGCAAACTTTTCTTTTAAACGTAAGTTAACAGTTTACGAGTATTGTGTGGCTTTGAGGTATCTAAGTTTCTACGCTGTGTTTTAACTTAGAAATAGATTCAAGAAATAAATATCTGAATTTGCATTGTTAATAAGTAGTAAGAAGAATTCTAGATGGGTAGAAAATTAATTCATACTAAATCTCATATCTCTTTCATCACCTTTTTCTTTTCCTTGAGCACTGGTGGAGTTTTATGGTGAAGGTCTGGGCCTATGGGGCCAGAGTGCCTAAGTTCTAACCCTGGTTTTACTAATGTCAAGCTATGTGAGTGCATCAAAGAACAGCTAATGTCCACCAACCCTGTTTCCTTTTCCTGGGAAAATAAAAGAATGACATTTCCCAGTTGACTTTCCATTAGGTGAAAGCTGCCAATGTGGCTTCTAGACAATGCTATATAGGCAAAATTAGTGTGTGCCCCTTCCTGAACTGGCCCCGCAGGAATCAATCGTCAACTCTCTCCTCTCGGCCTGTCAGCCCTCTGGATACAAGGCCCCTAGCAGAAGACGCGTAGGACCTTGGGATGGAAGCAGCCCCAAATCGAGGGAGGCTGAATCAGAAATGGGAGGCAGCCACGGGACCTAACTGGACTGAAATACGGGTGGAAATGTGGGGTTATGTTGCATTAAACCCCCCAGGTACCAGGGTTGTTTGTTCCGTAGCACCATGGTGATGGGTGAATGACTTAAGCTCTCTCTATACCTGTTTTTCCTAATCTCTAAAATGGGCATCATAATAGAAACTACCTCATTGAGTTGTCATGAGGTTTAAATGAGGTAAGTCATGCCAAGTTCTTAAAATATTGCCTTTTAAATGGTAACTCTTTTTATTATCACTGTACCATTTAAGGTTAATCACCCATTCATTATAACTGAATATCCATTGTCAATATTCTTATGATTTATGCAATCACCAGGCAATTTGGAGCTATGTTTATTTTTACAACAGAAGGGCTTTCTCTTTTGCTCTTTTACTTTTGTTTGTTACGTGACATAGTTCTAACTTTGCTCCCAAATCACATGTGCATTTTTGATATTTTTCAGAGACGATAATTTTAGGTAACTTCTCCTGAAGTGGTTTACCTGATTGTAAAGTCCCCAACAGATATGAAAACACTAATCACAGAAAACAAAGATTTTTCTATCCTGGCTAACTTGTTTCTGTAAAACATGAGTATTAGTCTCTGAAGCAAATCAGTGTACATCCACATTTAATTTGCTATAGAGACATGAACCAATTAACAATTCAGATAAGCGATTTTCACCAAATAACTATGGTAGTCTGCACAGTCTCTAGGGATTGTTATGTTTTTTAACCACATTGGATTTTAGAACACATTTCCACAAATGTATGCAGGTTTATGGTTTAGGAAACATACAAATAACTTGCTAACCTACATCAGAATAAAAACAGGACAGTAGAGAACGGTGATTAGAAGCTGATAACTTGGTTCCAACAATTACAAGATTCCAACAATTACAGTAATTACAAGTTATTCTTGTAAGGAGGATTCTTTCCACATTATTTTTGTTTATATCAATATCCCTAAGCCAGAGAACCACTGTTTGCAATCTCGTATGTGTATCTCAGTTCATCCATGGTGCAGTCAATAGCAATATGCTGGCAGCCTTTGTCACCTAAAATCGAACAGTTCGCATTGATTGCATATTGGATTTGGTGGCATAGTGAGAACACAGCTGTGCTATTGTATTCATGTGCTTCTAGGTTATGTTTCTCCCTGAGAGGAAATTAGAATGTTTATAAACTCTGGAAATACAAAAAGATAGAGGTACCTTTTCACATGCGTAAGTTATCTGAGACATTATTTTACAAGATGGAATAATGTTTCATTATCAGTTTTAGTAATCAAATTGCTTCTTGAATTTGCCCTATACAAAAAAATGCCTTTTAACCAACAACTGTAATCTTAGGAATGAGAAAAAAAAAATATTCTTTTTATGTAGCACTTTGAAAAAATAAATACTTCATTCACTTCTTATACTTGGAAATTGAGAAGCTGATACAGCTTCTTACCATGCCAGACAGTCCCTCTTGTCAGCAGGACCTATGCTTGTCATATTTAGAATGGTGATAGTTCGTGCCACATCATTCATCCTCTCACCCCTGGTTCCTTGGCCTAGTAAAATGCTGTATGAGCTGGTTTGCAGAGATTAGGCTCCTGCTTGTGGCTGCTAATGTGAATTTCTTCAGAATTATTTGCTTATTGCTAAACTACAGTCCTGGCCTCACATTTTCAGTGTATGCTCAACATAAAGGAAATTCTTCTTAATTATTTTTGTTCCGTTTTTGTTATTGTATAACTTACATACAGTACAATTCTTTTTTAATTTTTTTAAAATTTTTTTAGTGTACAGTTCTGTGAGTTTGGGCAAATGCATATAGCTGTGTAACCAATACGTTCATCAAGATATAGAACAAGACCATTATCCCCAAATACTTTCCAGGGCCCTTCTATAGTCATCTCCTTTCTCTTCTGCCAGCTTTTAGTAATCATGGATCTGTTTGCTGTCTCAATAGTTTTGCCTTTTCCAGCATGTAATATAAATAGAATCATTAGCCTGAGGCATCTTTACTTAGTATAATGTATTTGAGATTCATCCATGTTTGAGATTCATTCATCATTCAGTAGTATTGCTGAATAGTATTCCATTGTATGAATGTGCCTCAGTTTGTTTATCCGCTTCACAAGTGATGGACATTGGAGTTATTTCTAGATTTGGTTTATTGTGAATGAAGTTGCTATATACATTTATATATAAGTTTTATATAAATATAGGTTATTGCCCTACAGGGAGTGGCTCAACAGTTGAGTGTCGACCTAGGATCCAGGCGATCAAGGTTCGATTCCCGGTCAGGGCACATGCCCGGGTTGTGGGCTCGATCAATGACTCTCTCATCATTGATGCTTCTATCTCTCTCTCTCCCTCTCCCTTCCTCTCTCTGAAATCAATAAAGATATATTTAAAATAAATAAATAAATAAATAAAGGTTATCATTTCATTTGAGTAAATATAGGAATGTTTGTTTATATGGCAAAATGATGTTTTACTTTATAAGAAACTATCAAACTGTTAATTTTCATTTAGAATATAAGTATGAATTTTTTTTTTTTACATTAAATGTTGAACTTTTCCAGCAACATTCATTGAGACGACTAACCTTTCTCCATTGAATTACATTTGCATCTTTGTTAAAAATCAGTTCACTACATATTTGTGGGCGTGTTTCTGATTAATCTACATGTTTACCCTTTCTCCAACATCACATTGTTTTTGATAGAGTAAATCTTGAAATCTGGTAGCATGAATTCTTATTCTATGTTTTTGTTTTCCAAGATTGCTTTAGATATTTAGTTCTTTTATATTTCTGTCAACATTTTAGAATCAGCTTGTCAGTTTCTATGAAATCTTGCTCGGATTTTAATTGGAATTTTGTTGAGTCTGTAGATTTGGGAAGATTGATATCCTAACACTATCGAGTCTCCTAATTTACAAATATGATGTATACATACATTTATTTTGAGCTTTGGGTTTTTTTCCCCATGGGTTTCCAGAACGTATTAAACAAATATGTTCAATTTATACCTAAGTATTTCATAGTTTTGGTGCTGCTATAACTGGTGTTGTTTATTTCAATTTCCAATTGTACATTGCTAGCACTGAGAAACACAACTGATTTTTACAAATTAATCTTGTATCAAATCACCTTGCTAATCTCACAAAAAGACACAAATTACAAACATCAGCAAGGAAAGAGAGGCTGTCACTACAGGCTCTATAGCTTTAAAAACTAATAAGATAAAACTATCAACAACTTTATGCCCTTAAATTTGACAACATAGATGAAATAGACAAGTTCCTTGAAAGACACAAACTGTCAAAGCTCATTCAAGAAGAAATAGGTAATCTGAATATTTCTATATTTATTAAATAAGTTGAATTTTAATTAAAACCTTCCCACAAAGAAAACACTATGTCCAGATGACTTCCCTGGAGATCTTACCAAAATTTGGAGAAGAAATTGTGCTAATTCCATGCAAACATTTCTAGAAATCAGATGGAAAGAAATCATTTTCTAACTAATTTTATGAGTTTAGAGTTACCCTAATATGAAAATCGTATCAATACATTCAAACAAAAAGAACTATGAAAGAACACCCCTTTTAAACATAGATGTAAAATTCCTAACAAACCCAATCCTAGCAGCATATAAAATAATAACATAATATGACTAAGTGAGGTTTATCATATAATACAAGGCTGGTGTAGCATTTGAAAATCAACTGATGTGGGTCACCATATCAGTAGACTAAAAGAGCACAAACTTATGATCATTTCAGTAGCTGTCAAAGAAGCATTTAACAAAAAGCAATACTCATTTACCTGACAATTATTTGCCATTATATCAGGGACAAGTCATAACAGGAGCAAGATAACTGCTCTCACCCCTCATGGGCAGGAATGTACTAGAGGCCCTAACCGGTGCATTAAGGTGAGAAAGAGAAAAAAAAAAAGCAAAAACAAACAAAAAACACTTTAAGGTATACAAATCAGAAAGAATAAAATAAGTAAAACAATCTCTACATATAATTTAAAATCCTATTAATAAATGAACATGAGTAAGCTATCACTTCATAATTTTCATTTTGCACAGTGACATCCTTATGGATTTACTACTCTTTCAAAATAAAAAGCAGAACATTTTATAATTTAGATATATTATTAAGAGGTGGAAGTTGCAGGGCAAGTATGTGGTTTAAGAAAATAGTCTGTGGTCCGGTCGGGTGTGGCTCAGCGCTTGAGCATCGATCTAGGATCCAGGAGATTCCGGTCAGGGCACATGCCCGGGTTGCGGGCTCGATCCCCAGTCGAGGACGTGCAGGAAGCAGCCGATCAATGACTCTCTCATCATTGATGCTTCTCTCTCTCTCTCTCCCTCTCTCTTCCTCTCTCTGAAATCAATGAAGATATATTAAAAAAAATAAAAATGTTAAGTTTAAAAAAAAAAGAATATTCTGTGGACTGATTGTAAGGTTTATAACAGATGCATACGTTTTATTTTATTTTTATTTTTACGTTTTATTTTATTTAAAAACAATGTGTGTGTATATACTCAACAAATACAGATCTCCCCATCCTTTTTGATAGTTGTATATTATTCCATTTTATGGATAATTAGCAATTTAATAAACCAATTACCTGCTGGAAAACTTTTTTTTGGTATGGTAAACACAACTAACTGTTTAAATACAGTTTTACTTTTCCTTCCGAAACAATGAAGAGTTGTTTCTAAGAAGGGGTCACCCAGGCAGAGATCCTGGGCCCTGCTCTCCTTACACCCGGTTAGGGCCTCATACCTGGCTCTGCCCCTGGGAGGTGCGTGGAAACGGTAGGTCCCTCTCCCTCGTCAGGCGATTGAGAGCCTACACGTCTATTCCACTCCCGTATCCTCTCATTTTACTACCATGCTTTTTACGCTGTTTTCTCATGTATTTCTCTGTCTATACCAGGAATACAACTCTGACGTGTACTGCCACAGATAATTTGAAATGTATAAACTAAAGAAAAGCTAAACCAAAGTGACACCAACAAAAATCCTGAGAGTGTACAACACCAATGCTGAGAGCGTCTCCCCTTTTATGTTATATCTGCAAGTCAAGGATTTACTGAAAGACAGGGTTCTAACCACCACAGCCCACTGGCTAACACTGCATGGAAACGGCTTACTCTGGACCCCAAATCAGATAATTTCTAGTAATTTGCACACTTTAGGTTTTGATGTCTTAAGGAACTTTTTATTTTAATGGCATTCAAAGTTCTAAAATTTAAATATACAAAACTTTTAAAGTTTTTATTACAGAGAAAATGAAAATGAAAATCAGGTTACCAAGGCACAATCAAATGAGAAGAGGTTAATTTATTTTATGTTACAATAAGACAGAGTTGGCTTCAATATCCACTGGCAAAATTTACTAAATAACATACCTATAATCTGCAGGTGTAAGTCATTAGTGGGAATATTGTGCAAGAAAAATATTTACTTCAGTTTTATCTATGAGAGGAAAGTATAAGATAAAACAACACACACTTGTTGTGAGGTTTTCTCAGGTTAAATTATTTGAGGATAATGATATCACTTATGTCATAGGGATGGTGTGAGGTTTAAACTGTAATTCAGTAGAAGCATTTATAGTAGTGTCGGAACATTTTTAAACACCATTTTAGGTTGGCAGTTATAGATTATAATTATAATCATCAACAACATCTCCACCAAAGGGATACAGAAGTTTTCTCTTCCATCTTTTGTTTATATAAAATAACAGACCAGGCACACATGCTTTCCTGAAATGTGTTCTAGTTCTTAAGGTAGAATTCATAGACCTACTTGTGATATCTCGTACCAGACATTTGACTGTGGACTAGTTTCTTAAATGCTCTGAGGCTTAGATTCCAACTGAGCAAATGTTTTGATGAGTTTTTAGACATATTAAAATTATAATGAGAGCAAACATGATCTATAACTTGAGAGTATTGTGTAACTGCTGAGATATAAACTGGTAGAGAGAGAGATAAGGGAGAGAAAGCTGAGAATGCTACTTGCATTGGACTGAAAAAGCCAAGGTATTCTACGGTATTATATAACTTGTTTTACTGTTTTATATTTGATTTTGCAGTAAGGATTATGGGCTAGATTTATTAATAATAAGGTAACCATTGTAAGTCTTTGCCTGGTTCAATATATTTAGTTGCAGCCTTAGTGAAACTATGCTTGAGGGGAAAAAAAAATTAACCAAATATACCACAAAGACCTGAGAAAAATACAATTACCTAGTAGAAATTGCATACATCTAGTAAAAGAATTTTTCATGCCCACAGGTAGAAGGGTAAGAAAATGAATATATAGTTGAAGAAGGATTATATGCATATAAATTACATAAGTGTATTACAAAGCTTATTTGGGATAAACATAATAGGTTGGAGGCAGTAGTAGCAATTGGGTTAGAGGAGGTGAGGCAGCATGAATAAAAAAACTCCTTTGTAAAGGGAGTCATAACTTCTAGCAATTTCTGCATGTTTAGAAGGTTACAGGTACTTGTGATTAAATCTATTTGCAAAGTGAAGATGAATGTCATTTTTCTTTCCTTTCAAAGGACAAAGAGTGTTTTCTTAAATCCTCATACTAGTCCCAGACCATAGGAGGCAACACCAACCTTGGGAAGGTATCTGTTAGGTTCAACACAATGAGAATGAACAAAGGTAAATGAGACGCAGTTCTTGACACATAGTAGGTCAAAAGGTGCTCACTAACTATGTCAAACACAGCAATAAACACACCTGTTCACTTCTGCACTTTGCCAAATCCTCAATAAAAGAAATAGCACAAAACCACAGAATAAAGAGAACGGAAAAGAAAAATTAAACAGAAAAAAAAAAAAAGATATAAAAACTTAAGAAAGAAAGAAGCAATAAATGAGTGTTGACTGACTTAGCCCTTTACAGTCCTAAGGAAATAAAGTCTAAGCCGAGGGTGGAAGAAGATGAGAGGCAGGACGATCAGGGATGCTGTATTCCAAACACACAGAGTGTGCACTCTGCAACTCCAGGGGACACTATTAAAATAAACTTTGACATGAGTGGCAATTAAGTTGTGTGATGTGGAAGCCCTTGGAGGACAGCCAAGAAGCAAGTATATACAATACAAAATCCTAGGGTGGCTCAGGAACTAGAGGCACTTAATAGCCCTGGATGGAGTAAGAGTGGGAGTAAAATGGGCTGGGGATGTAAACAGGAGAATTGATTGAAAGGAAAAGTTAGACATCTTACACTGCCTCTTCTAATCCTTGCAGCAGAACAGTGAAGGTTTATGCTCTGAAGAGATGGAAGTAGACTAATTTTTTATCTGGAGAACAGTAGACACAGAGAAAGGCAGGGGCATCACATTAAAAACAGGAGGAATATACTCATAGAGTGGAAGCTCTACCGCAGGAACAGAGCAAGAATACTGGGCTCCAACTGCTCTCATCACTCATGGGGCCAAGAGAGGCAAGCCGAGAAGACCAAAGGCAACCACGCCCACCTAGAAGGCCACTTGTAAAGCAGAAGGGTCGCTGTGAGAAAAGTAGAGCACTATTCCCATCTCTAGCTCCAGAGAAGGACAGAGATGCTGCCCAGGGGAAAGGCAGTCTTGAAGAACGGGGAGCTGGCACATTCTCTCCATGGGAACTGACTGTATTTTGAACAGAGCGTTGGGAAGTTCAAACCTAAAAGCACTGTCAAAAGCAATAGAGATTATGGTGGCAGTTAATGAAGATAATGATGGTAGCTCCATGGGAGCAACCAACTAAAGGTCAGCTAGAATCAGGGGAAAAGATCGCAAAAAAGAAGAATCTTCCTAGAGTTAGAACAAACTTCAGAAGTCTGCTTCTGAAAAGTGGCCAAAATTTTATTGAATAAGACTGTGGAGCAATTTATGCCAAAGTGCTTTTATAAAAATTGAATTTGTTGGGGTGACATTGGTTATATAGGTTTCAGGTGTACGATTCTATAATTTATCATCTGTATATTGTATTATCAGCTGACATTTAGTACATGCTAACTGCTGAGTGTGATAGCAATAGAGGCACACAACTTAAAATAAAATTAAAAAATCAGGTAAACATACAATCAAAGGGGGCTCTTCTAGAACACTGTCCTCGCAGGGTGACTGTGCACATGCCTAAGTCTATACCCTAAAAGTGGTGACACAGAGACTGCACACTGTGAGGAAATAGACTTTACAGAAATAGTTAAGTCCATGTAATAAAAAATTAAACATGCCAAACAATAAAATTAAAAAATAATAATAATAAAAATAAATAAAATAATAAAATAAAATAAATAAAATAAAATAATAAAATAAAATAAAATAAAATAAAATAAAATAAAATAAAATAAAATAAGTCACCACACCCTACAGTGAGGGGCAGGGAGGAATAGTGTCCAGAGTTGTTAAAAATATATTATTGAAAATTCTCAGTTTTCAGCCAAAAATTATGGAACATGCAAATAAATAGTAACTTGTTACCCACACACACACACACACACAAAAACCACAAGTAGCAATAAGAATTGCTTTTCATAGGGCCCAGATATAAGAATTAGCAAACAAAAGACACAAAGTAGCTGTTATAAATTTGTTCAAAAAACTGCAAGAAAAAAGCCTAAAGAAGTAAAGGGAGAATATGAAAACAATAGCACAGCTGGCAAAATAAAGACAAATTGGTCTTTGTCAAAAGTGAAATCTTTGCAAATCAAAGCACACTATCGGAGTGGAAGGGCAACCCAGGGAATGTGGGGGGAAAAAGACAAATATTTTTAAAATTATATATTTGGTGAATTAATATCCATAATTTAGAAAAACTTTTATAAACTCCATGAAGAAAGCATAGGAGTAAATCTTTGAATCTTTAGGTTCAGTAAGCCTTGCTAGATACAGTATCAAGGGCAAAAGTCACAAAGAAAAAATAGATAAAAATTGTTTTTCAAAGAACACCATCAGAAAAGTGAAAAGATGACCCATAGGATGGGAGAAAACATTTGCAAGTAAAATCTGGTAAGAGATTTGTATACAGATAGTTAACTCATAATTCTCATATTATAATTCTTATAAATAATTTTTGACTGAATTTACTGGGGGACATTGGTTAATAAAATGATACAGGTTTCAGTCATACAGTTCTACAGTACATCATCTGTATATTGTACTGGGAGTTTATCACCCCAAGCCAAGCCTCCTTCCATCACCACTTAGCTCCCCTTTCCCTTCTTCTAGCTCCCACACCCCTCTCCCCTCTGGCAATCACCATAGGGTGGTCTGTGTCCATGAGTCTGTTTTTCTTTTTTCTGTTTCTTTGTTTAATGGGAAAACAAAATGAGTATATTCATACAATGGAACATTATCCGGCAATGAAAATGATTGAAGTACTGACATAAGGATATAAGCGACATCAATGAACCTCTAAGACATTGAGCTAGTGAAAGAAGCCAGTCCTAGAAATTCCATTTATGTGAATTGTCCAGAGTGAGCACATCCACAGAATGGTGGTTGCCTAGTGCTGTGGGAATGAGGGGGGCCTGGGGAGTGATTGCTAGTAGCTTCAGGGTTATTTTTTTGTGTGGCATAATAAAAATAAGCTAAAATTAATTATGATGATGGTTACAAAACTGAGTGAATAAATTTAAAAACACTATATCTTAGAGCTTAATTATGTGAATTTTATGGCATATGAGCTATATTTCAATAAACATGTTATTTAAAAATCACATACAAAAGATTGGGTATCACAATGGTACTGGAACCTTCAGTAGTGGTATTGGAATTAGAAAACAGTGAAGTAATGCCTAAATTCTACTAAACAATGATTCCCACCCTCTACTATGCAAAAACTATCAATTTATAGACTAGAATAAAGATTTTTTTCAAACATGTCAGGTCACCAAAAGTGTATCACCCAAGCATCTTTTCTCAGGAAATTTATATGGAAGCATCAATCCAGGAAAATATTTGTCCTTCATCAAAAATAAGGAAGTAACTTAGAATGTAAACTTTGTATAAAGTAGGCAGAAAGAGTGCCTAGGAGCCTGGTGAAGGGGAATTCCAGGATAATATTTATGGGGTCAGTTTGAATTGGGAAAAGCACACAGAAGGAATTGGAAAGAACGTCAACAAGAAATTTATACATATAAATAGTATTCTACATGGCTTAGTTCTGAGGACTAGTATAAGATGATGAAGATGAAAGCTAAATATTGATTTAAACAAAAACTGTAATATAATTATATTGGAGAAATGTGTGGTTTCCTTGGGGAGCAGGGAGCAGAGATGAGAGGAATGAGACTGGTGACTACTCTTTCTCAGTTAAGCCATGTACATGTACGTGTATTACTTTGATTTCAAATGATTAATTAAAAACATAGAAACCAGATGGCACCTTTCTAGGGTTTTAATTCAATACAAGCATTTTTACACTTCTGGGTGCTTTCTGAGGTGCTTTCATTTTTAATTAATATCATATTGTTGGTGAAGATTATCTTAGTCACTTTTTTTACTCCTTGTCTTCCGCAGGTATTTTAATCGCATTATCTTTTACTTGCTGGCAGTGTAATTATGAATACAGTTGAGACAACACTTAGTGATATAGTTTCAAGTTGTAATTAGCTGGACAACAAAACTACAATGAAAATGTTAGCTTCTGTAGACTATACAGGAAATACAGACAATTAAGGAAAAGATTGGTATATTACCACAAGTGCTGTCCACAAGAGGAGGTTATATATATTTGCATATTGGAAGACAAACTAAATAAAACCCCAGAACAAAATATATTAACTTTATGTGACATTTCAAAGCCATGTAAGAAGAATAAAATTCATACTTCTTAATAATAGCAACCATTATTTTAAGTAAATATAAGAGCTCAAGCTTATCCTTTCAATGAAATTACTTTAGCAAGAAAATTTATTTTGATTCCTGAGCATGAGTCAAACTCCATAAAAATCCTAATTGTGCCCAATTTCATTTCTTAGGTCCATTAAATGCATTCTACAAAGGTAGAAATACAAATATAAATATGATAAAGTCTTCTGTAAGGAAGGTGTTAAATCTTTAGGAAAAACAGTTTGGGCTCAGAGCTATGAGTGAGAAGAGGCCAGAGGAACCTCTAGTAATGAAAGGAAGAGGCCTCCTGAGCCCCAAGAAAAGTCAGCTTGAAATATCCCAAAGTTTCTATTAATGTTCTAGGTAAAGCCCAGTGCTACTTGGGCTTCCTTGCCTCAGGGCTTGCAAAGATAGGCCTCTTGGTATAACTAGGTCAGCTACAGAGGAGGACTTTGGGTTTCATTTGGATTGTGTTACTTCAAAGGGCTGATTACTTTGGCTTGCTTTTAAAATTAATTAATCAAACAATTAACTAATGTATATATATTCTGCCATGTTGCTTAATCAAATCAATAAAGCAAGGTTTGAGCTACCTAAGGCTACAATTTTAGTGGCGAGACTGCCTAAAATGGTGAGGGGGTCTCATCCTTCAGCGTATCTTTCCTTACCGAGGGAATACTCTATATAGAAGGAAGACCAAGGGGACTCAGGAGACCTACTTTTTTCAATAAGAGTTTGATGATACACAAAGCCTAGAAAAAAGTAGGCCTTGTATCTCCATTCATTAAAGTTTAGGAGACCAACAGACCAACTTGCTGGACTTCTATGTATCTTCCTGGGACAAAGTAGTCAGGGGAGGCCAAGTTGATATCCTCTCCCCCTCTTCACGTCATGCCCTTTCCTACTCTCTCATCCAGTACCTAGATCTGTACTGAGTTTCATTAATGACTCTTAATTTTGCAGAGTCACACGCAGAACATTCACAACTTAAGAGTAAAGCTGAAAAAAATATATCAGGTTCGTTTTTTCTTCAGGGAGAGGGGCATTTTTAACTATCTGTGCAATAATTCTTTAAGTAGGTTCACAGATGAGGGACTCAAGGGTCCTGCTTAATTTATGTCAAGAATAATTCTTCTATCATACTTCATAACATCTTTAATTTTGTAAATAGATAAGATTTAAAATTAATAGCTTTTTGGTTGACAGGTATCTTGTAGAAAGTTTGTTTGCAGCAGTCAAGCAATTAAAGGTAAATTTACCATGAAAAGAAATTTATAATGTTCTACATAGGTGAGTATTAGGATAATCAAGGCACAGTCAAGGAAATGCATATTAGAAATTAGAAATCGATAATGCTGGCCACACAAGTACTCTAATGCTGTCTCAAGGTATGTTCTCTTTCTCCACACCGCCTTTGAAAAGTGCCAAATGATAGGCATTATAAAAGCAATTATGCAAAGAGTCAATTGCCTTCCAAGATAATTAAATCCTGTTCTTTGTGTAATAAAAAGTAGTTTGTTAGGCATATTATAAATTAGAAAACAACTGAATGAAAGCATCACAAGGACAGGTATTAGATCTATCTGATACTCTTAATGTCTTAGCAGAATGTCTGACACATGGAAGATGTTATTACATATATGCTGAATGACAAGTGCATTTCTAAAATGTTTCATTTCTTATTTTGGGAAATGGAAAAGTCAGTCTTCTCAACAGGGCTGTGGTTCACTCCTTTGCCTGTTAATATACGCAAGCTCTAAGTTATCATTTGTCTTTTCATGTGAAAATCCTGATATCTCTACTAGATTATAAACTCCTGAATCATAAAGATTATATGCTTATTATTGCAAACTACTTTTTATTACCTTAGTAACTCGATAAATTGTTGGTATTTATAATAAAAACAATGGTAATAATTAAACTTGTTAAACTGTAGGTCCTGAGTCAGAAAACCTGGGACATTGCTTGAAATTCTGCATTTCTAACAAGCCCACAGATGAGGCCCAGGATGATTATTCAGGTACCACACTTTGAGTAGCAGTGATTTTTTGGACAGGAGGGATAACTGATAATTGTTTCCATTAGCAATTCAACCTCAGTGGATATAAGCTTATAGACCCTGGCTCCCTATCTCTTTCATACTAGCAGATGTGTGGCCCTACAGAGTTTAGCAGCAAAACTTCAGGTAAGCATGTCTAAATCTTTTTATAAGAAGGAAAACTATGACTGATTAATTTTAGAATTAAAAAAAGAGAGAGGGACATTGAGAGTCTGTCACCTTTTAACACCTCATGTCACTTTTCCAGATTGTTAGTGAGTTCCAAGAACAAGACATGCATAGGCCCTGAACTGGGTGGCTTCCCCATAGCCCCAGGTGCCAGGCTGTGGTGAAATGAGAAGAAACCTCACAGCTTTCGTATGCCCTGTTATTTGATTTAATATAAATGTAGAAGACACAGCCTGTATGGGGTGAAAGCGAGTGCTCTCTCACACTTTGTGGTTTTCAGTGGATCTTTTTATGTCCTTAATATTTCTCTCTGCAATCCTAACCTAACACATATGTTAATAGGCTACGTTAAAAACCAAACAAATAAAAAGCTTCCAGAAATATTCAGCATATAAACAAATACATACTTTTTCATTTAATTTTATTTAGGATGGAGATGCTTAACACTGGCGTGTTTAAGTCCCAGGAATAAAAATATTAGAAATTATTCATTCTGAAAATAACATGTTGTACTTCGTAACAGTTAAAGCAAGTGAATTTACAGGGTGATATAGGTAGTTTCTAAAATCCATAATAAAAGTAGACTGAAAAGGAACAGCGATTTTATGGTAGGCATTATAAAGTTTGCCAAATAAAAATCCAGCCCTTATTTGTATGGAATCCTTAAAAGACAGTGCCACAACATTTTTGTTCTCTCACTGATTTATATTTTCATGAATTTACCTGATCTTATAACGTTTTCACTTCAATTTTATTACTCAATATTCACACTCAAGATATCAACGTCTAGACAGGCCTTATCAAATAGTGTTTGCTTTTCCTAGTTCATATTCTCCAAATTTAGAAGTATATTTCTTAGATAAGTTAAGCTTTTTACTTTAATTTACCCTAAGCCTTATTTTCATCCATACAGAACCTTCCAGTTCTCTTTTCTGACAGCAAAGGGTCCCTTAATTGATAGATTTAATTGCTGAGTTGAGATACTGCAGCTGGCATTTAGCTTACATTAGTATCTCTTTTTTATTATTTTTACCTATTATGTGAGAAATAATGTGACAAAAATGTAATGATCTTAGGCGTCCCACCTGGGCTCATAATGCTGTGTAGATTACAGAATATTTACTATGCAGGAAAGAATGAGAATTCTTAAGAAGAGTCATTCAAGAGAAAAAGGGGGGGGGACACAAAGAGAGCTATTTTTTCTTAGATTTATGAAACATGGAGATTTACATTTTTGTTTTGGGAACGATAATGTTAAAGAGAATTTTTACTATGTAGCAAATGACTAATTTCTGAGTCCACAAAATAATAAGCCCAATATTATCTCTGTGATGAGTGCATCTTCTAACAAACCCCAAGTGAAACAGAAAATCTCTAGAGAAAATTTATCTCCATTCACAAGGTATGTCATTTCTTCCTTGAAGACCACTCATCTCAAGAATAATGTCACCACTCTTATCTCTAGGGTTAAAAAAAAAAGTCTTCAAAGTGTAATGCCAAAATCAAAATACAAATGCAGACAATAAGAAATACTCCAAATGGATTTATACACAATTTTTAAAAAGTATGCTTTTATTGATTTAAGAGAGGAAGGGGGAGAGAGAGAGAGAAACATCAACGGTGAGAGAATCATTGATCGGCTGCCTCCTGCAGGCCCCTGACTGAGGATCGAGCCTGAAACCCAGGCATGTGCCCTGACCGGGAATCAAACCTCGATCTCCTGGATCCTAGGTTGATACTCAACAACTGAGCCATGATGGCGGGGCAGAATTATACACAATTTTTAAATGAGATATTCCTTGTTGCAGATAGCAATTAGAGGACATTTTCATTTCACAGGTAAAAAGCGTATTTCAGAGTTTATTTTATTAACGTTAAAATACTTTACTTTTTGAGAAGAAATCATGTTGAACAGAATTAATAGTAAGGTATTTTGCTTTTATAAATAGCCACCACAACCAAACTAGAAAAGAAATAAAAACAACCTAAATCAGAAAGGAAGAGGTAAAACTCATTATTCACAGATGACTTGATACTATATATAGAAAACTCTAAAGACCCTGCCAAAAATTATTAGAACTAATAAATTAATTGAGTAAAATTGCAAGATGCAAAATCAATATACAGAAATGTGTTTTTATATGCCAATAATGAATGATAATAATAAGAAATTAGAAAATGCATATTTAATACTTTCAACAATAAAGATAAATTAAAAATAAAATAAAAAGTGTAAAGTGCTCTTTGATATTATTCTTAGCAGTATCTTTTTGGGTATGGCTCCTTTGGCAAGGGCAATAAAGAAAAATAAACAAATGGGACTCCTTCACACTAAAAAGTTTTGCACTTCAAAAAAAAATAAATAAATAACCAACAAAGCAAAAAAGGCCACCTACTGAACAGAAGATATTTGCAAATGATACACCTGATAAGAGGGTTAATATCCAAAATTTAAAAGGAACACATGTACCTTCAGACCAAAAAAATATACAATCTAAGTAAAAAATGGCCAAAGCCGCTAATAATTCTATTAGTGTGACATCCACTTTCAAGAATCTTTGTTTAATGTTTCTATATTATGACATTTTGCTAATATCAAATTATATTTCTTTCTCAGGGTTCCAATTTATTTATTTATGTTTTACAGTTAATGTTTATTTTATAGAGGGTGGGGCAAAGAAAGTTTATAGTTGTTCATATGGAAAATAATACAATCATTAATAAGTAATAATACAAGAATAAACTGTTTCACGTGCTTACAACTGTAAACTTAGTTTTGCCCCACCCCATTTTTCTACAGGTGTATTTTGCCAAGCAACTTACTTTGGTTATGTTCCCTTAATTTTTATGAATTTAATTCCCATTCCATTTTATTTCAAGACAGTATGTCTCTGAGAATTTGAGCAATTTTAAAAATATCCTTTTTCCCCCCCAGAAGGGTTACATTGTTTTCTTGTTTCATTGGTTTACTTATGCCCTATTTCATCATTTTTTCATTTATTTATTTATTTATTTATTTTTATTTATTTATTTTTTAAAGTTTTTTTAAAAAATATGTCTTTATTGATTTCAGAGAGGATGGGAGAGGGAGAGAGAGAAATAGAAACATCAACGATGAGAGTCATTGATCAACTGCCTCCTGCACACCCCACACTGGGGATCGAGCCCACAACCCGGGCATGTGCCCTGACCGGGAATCGAACTGTGACCTCCTGATTCCTAGGTCGAACGATGCTCCACTGCTGAGCCACGCCCCACTGGGCAATCATTTTTTCTTTTAAATCCAAGCCCTCTTTAGATTACAGTGAATATCTACACTTTATCTTGGGTTTTAACTCATCTCACAATTTAGGAACTAGAAAAACTATCAATGGTCTGAACTAATTTTATTGAAATAAGTAGCAGTCACTAGGGCAATTGCTTACTGACTCCTTGACATCTCTTTAGTATTTGATTCCTCTGATCACTAACACTACCTTGATCTGTTGAAGTGAGGCATTAGGTTCCCTAGGACAGTAGTAAATTAGCTTTTACTTATCTTTATAGGAAAGCAATTTCTAAATGTCTTTTTTTCTTGAGCCATCTCATTTTAAGAAGGAAATTCCAAGCAACTACACACAACTTTTCTGTGAGGGAAGGAAAAAATAAAAACAATCAACCAACCAAACAAACAAACAAAAAAAACATTGGGCATTTGGCTCCTAGTTCCTTCCAGCTTAATTTTCTGACTTCACAAGACTTCTTCAAAGCACAGCTTCCTAGTAGCACCTTAATGGATTGTGTTGTTCTATGAGAATTCATTGGCTGAACCTGCATTCTTGGTTGACTTCCACCTTAGACAGAAATGTTAATCCTATTGTAAGAGACTTGGAACTCTGGCTAAAAACATAACTTTAAGTTTTCAATAAACATAAAAATAAGTATAAGGTAGTCATTATTTTGTACTAAGTTCTCTTCAAACTTAACTACAAAGGATCTTGACCTTTCCTTTAGGAGCTCACCTAAGGTCATGTAAAGTCAGAATATTTTAAAGATGTGAAATTAAATGTAGACTTAAAAAAACAACAAAAAACTTTACTGATAAGCTATCCTAACCCCTCATTTTAAAATGAAGACACAGAGGCCAAGAATGTGAAATACATCATAGTAATTTTATAAGTTAGGCTAGACCAGACTGCAGTCAATATTTAAATAATATTGAGCTGACTTATCCAGTAGTTTTTCTGACAAATCATACTTCCTCTCTAAAAAGTAGTAATGTCAACATGTATTGAGACCTTTCTATGTGCAAGTTAAACTGCTTTTTAAGTAGTAAAATTTTAGTCTTCACAATAACTGGAAGATATACAAATTTTCATTATGCACATGTTATATATGAAGAACTTTAGGCACAGAGTAATTGACTTATTTAAGTAACAGATGCTTTATGGTAGATGTGGTGTTAAAAAGGCAGACTAATCCAGGATCTAACATTCTAAGATATTGTTCTATAACTACCTGCAGAGTTTAAGCTCAGTTATTTAAATCACTAAAATGTTAGCTGCTTGAGGCAGAGGTTTTGTTCTATTTTGTTCACTGCTGGTTGTCTACTTAAAGCCTAGAAGAGTGATTATGATAGCTGCTCAATAAATGATTGTTTATTGAACTGTCAGGGCTATATATAAAATAACATTAAGTAGGAGCTTTTGAAGTGCTTTATAATTCTTGCTTTTAGAGGACTACTGGGAAGAACAATTATTTATTTAAGAAAAATATAAAAGTCAACTATCTATTAAGTACAATCTGAAAATAGTCAATGGCCAACATTACTGAATGTGATTTTAATTTAGCTAATGGAGGCTATTAAAATCAGTTCACAAGCGCTTTTATCAGCAAGGCTTTCCTTGAGTCATAAAATACAGTAATTCTTTCATGTATTTTATCAATGGTTTAATTATATGGTGATGCATGTGATTATATTTTAATATTTACTCCCTCACAAATTTTATAAGAATAGGGAACAAGTCTCTTTTCTTCACTAGTTTTCAGCACATAGAAAACTGTCTGTCATAGAGTAGTTACTAAATTAATAGGTCTTAGATAAATGAATGGCCAGAAATAAGTAACTATATGAAGCATTTTGAGGTATGTAGTAAAGAATTTGGCCTTGTTCAAAGAAAGGTTTCACATTTGCCCTTGTCTTCCAGGAGGAAATCTATGTTATAATTGATAAGAGGATGTATTTAGGTCAAGGCTGGCCAACCACTCCAGAAAAAACTAATTTGTGATTTAGGGTGGAATTTGGGTCTTGTGGTATCAGTTGACCTGGAGATTGATTTCAACCACATGGACAATCAATCAATCAAGACTATGTAATAACAACCCAACAAAAATTCTGGACACTGAAGGTCAAGTGAGCTTTCAATGGTTCCCTGTCACACACTGATACTGGGAGTGTCAACTTTACAGGGAAGGTCAACAGAAGCTTCACATTTGGAATCCTCCAAGACTCTGCTTTATGAGTCTCTTCCTTTCCCTGATTTTCTTCTAAAGCCTTTCCATATAATATATTGTAACTGTGAATATAATAGCTTTTAGAGAGTTACGTGAGTCCTCATTGTGAATTATTGAAATGGAGAGCGGTTTTGATAAGCCCCCAAACTTTCAGTTAGTGTCTGACTGAGGGTGGTCTTATCGAGGTTGTGCTCTCAACCTTCACAGCTTGGATAACTCTGGAAGCAAAATGATTCTTGCAATGAAATGGTTAGAGCAGATAGACATCCCTATGGTAGACATGGCCTGCCTAAAAATGTGTGTTTTAACTCTGAGACAGTTGTTTAACCTCTTGGGTTTCAATTTCACTATCTGTAAGTTTAAAATAAGACTAGGGTGCCTCATAAGGTTATTTTGAAGAATATATATTAAGGAATGATTAATTGCCTTAATTACAGAATATCTAGGTATCATATAATAAGAAATACAGTAATACTATTTATTTCTAATGTGTGACCCTCTCTAAGAACTGGTACTTTAAATTTAATGATAATAATAACTTTTATATAGCTTTATAATTTAGATAGTCCCTTCTTTGGTGAGAGTAAAATTTCTAGTTAGTTATTAATTTAATCCATTTTAACAGTTGCAGAATCATAGGTCATTGAAATGTCATCCATCTTCCTCATTGCTGGCAATGATTATATGTAGAATATCTTCCAAAGAGAGTGAATCCCATTTTTAAATATTTCCCAACATATACAATTCTAAAACTTACCTGAAAAATACTCATTCTAAAAGTAATCAACATTTAATATTCCTGTGCCTATTAGCTAATTAGTTTAAAAAAAGTAATAATAATACCTATATCATATGGTTTAATCAGAATGTTTACTTGGTGGGCCCAAGATTTCAATATTTTTAAAGGCATTTAAGTGAGCAGCATAGCTTTGGAGTATGCTCCACATGCCAATAGATGTCCAAAGTCTCAGAGAATCTCTAGGTCATTTGAGCAAATTCATACAAATTTTAACATTTATTTCCCTTGCCTTTTAGTCAATTGAGGTTACATTTTGGGCTGGGGGCCAGATCTGAATATAGAAAAACACGTCTCTGGAACTTATTGTATGAAATGTGATTATAACTGAGTAAGCTGAAGCTAATCAATAGCATTATATGATGCTTGAAAAAAGATTATTCTACTGGAAGGAACTCAATAAAAATGAGTGAGAGAGTAAGGATTTTTCAATGTTTATTATTCTCCAAGTGAAAAAAGAGTCTAGGAATCATTGGCATAAATGGGAGATAGATGTTGTTGTAGAGGAAGGGGTATTATATTGCTTGGAAGAATTATTCCTCAATTTTTTTCATCTACTTACTTATTTTCTAATCTACTGGGGTAACTTTGTTATCACTTATTTAACATCACTGAGACTTTAACAGTAGTCAAGGTATGCCAGGGATACATGAGTATTCTGAACACTAAAAATATGTATTTTATATAAATGATGAACTGGCCTTTGGTTTTATATGTTGATCTCTTAAAAGGTAATGCTTACAATAACAGTATCAAATTTATGTTATAAACCTGAGGATTACACCCAGAGCCATGCTGATGTCGAGGTGCTATGATGTCACTTATGTCCCTCTGAAGTCCAGTGTGGGAAACCAATCCTACCTTCCAAATTATCTCCAAATAATATCTCAATAAAGGCAAACTGGTAGAAATTTAATTATGTTTTAGAGTCTATAGTGTATTTCCAAGTATGTATAATATCTCTATGAGGCATACTTTATTTTTATTTTTCAAATAAAAAAACTGAGACCTACAGGAAATGAAGGACTTGCCACCAAGAGAAAAGAAGTGGCCAGTTTTGGTCTGTAACAGCTCACTTCTTGAGCAGTGCTGTTGCCCAGGAGCATGTCAAGGTTATTCGTTCCATACATACATTGAAATGGATGCTTGATTGTTGCAACATACTTCACACTTGCAGATATGTGAGTGGCCTGCAGCATTTTTACAGTGATCCCATACTACTCAGTGGCTTAATCATTAGGACTCTGGTGAAGTAATAAATTGGTAGCCTAAGAGAAAAGACCATTTCTGGAAAATAATTATTAAAATTCTTACCTGCTTAAAGTTTGATATATTTGGGGGGGGGGGGGGGGAGATTAGTCCCTTAGCTTGTGCTTACTTGCTTGGCTGAATATAAAGAGGGAAAAAAACAGACAAAAAACTCAGCTACACTAATTATAAAACCAAACCAAAAAATCACACACATAAACAAAACAAAAATAAGAGTGCATTTCTGGGGGGAAAAAATCAAAACAGCCTGAAAATTAAGTTGTCAGCGACTCCTAGGAAAATTTAAGTCAAGCATTCTCTCATAAATAGGAGAAAAAATATTGTGTCAATTAAGCTTTGTCTTCCTTTTAAATATTTGTTATTTGAAATATAATTAATACATAGAAATGATAGCAATGAGAAAGATTAGACGTGTTAACTAAAAACATTTATTCGTAACTAGAAACACAATGAGAACTTTTGTTGCAGTGTACAAAGTCAGTAGGTTACCCAAAATATTTTATTTCCTCACTATATCCCCCAAATTATCCCTGTTCTGCTAAGTATATAATTAACTCTCCCATAGTTATAAGTGTTTTTTTCCCTAACTGTTCATTGTGGTCATAGAATGTATAGGTATATTGAAAATATAGGAGAGTTCTCTTGTTATCAGGAAAGCCTTTTTCCTTTTTAAAAGTACATGCTGACTTATGGCATTTGCTTCATTTTCTACCTACTCTCCTTCAAAGCCTTTATAACTAAACAAGAATTTGTAAAGTTAAAGAACTGTACCATCCATCAATGTCAAATCTATTTGGATTGACTGTATTACATGATTTAAGGACTTCAGATAAAATGGCTTAGGCCTACCTAAAAACTGCCAGTTTATTAATTAAGAAAAAAAATAAAATCCAATAATTCAATTTTCACCACACACTTTCAATTGAAGGAGTCCGTACATATAATGGATGTTAAGAATTAAGTGAATTGTCTCTATTTCTCTAGTAATCAAAATACCACAGAGATGTTTGCTAAGGAAAAACAAACCTAAATCTGTTCCATATTCCCCTCAATAGCTGTATGATAATTATAGATCTATATTTTTAGAAGTGAATGGTAGAAGGTGGAATTACATGTTTTTTATAATAGATATTGTTGCTTTTGGGGAACAAATGTGCTAGTACTCATGGCATTTTTGGCTACCTAGAATATATTCCCCATTATTTTGATAACCTTTCTATCTGATGAGGCCCTTCCTTTGGGAATACGTGCTTTTTGTTTGACTCCTCAATGAGTCCAGGGTAAAAAAATGTGACCTGGGTCTAAAATAATTAACCCATGACATTCCACTAGTCACAGTGATTGACTCAGGGATGCAAATGTGAACCACTGCAAAGAGGGGTTGAACCTGAGAAGCCTGGAACTTTGTGCTGCTGGGGACCGAGAACAGAGCCAAAGCAGTAGAAAAATTTAGAGATTAGTTGGCCCTTGGGGACAACTTTTGAGTCCAAATATACCTCTGGATTTCTGATAACACTTGTCAAAAAATTCCCTTTCATGCTTAAAACTGTTTGAGTTGACTTTTCTTGCAAGCAAGTTATTTCTGATAGCCAGAGTTATCAGTAAAACCATATGTGTATCTTGGTTCTTTAGCTCCACAAACCATATTAAGCCTTTATTTGTGCCAAGATCTATCATAATTTTTAAATTTTCAATAACAAAAACATAATGAAGTCAGTGATTTGTATTTGTTAATTTGTTCAGATCATATAAGACTGCTTATTACCAACATCAAAACATATTTGATTGAGCCCAAAAACCACTTAATTGGGTTACATGTGCTGTTAATATTACATAAATTGAAAAATAATTGATTTGGACAAAAAGTGGCCACATTTTAGATTTATAGAGTATCCTTCCATAATTCCACACAGTTTGCAGCACATTGAACATAAACTATGCCAAATTGTTTGTTGCTTTTTAAAAATTTCCACATCTCAGCATATCTTTCCCTCAGATGGATCTGTATAGCAACTTTTTACCAAATAATCTTGCTCTCTCCCATAAAATTAAGACAATAATTTTTATTGTTCACATATGTTCTGGGAACTTCCACATACTATATAATTTAACCTTCTCAAATATCTTCCCTAACGGCAACATGAGACACTATAAACCCTACTATCATTTCAAGATATCAACCGACACAGAATCTGAATAGACCGTTTCCTAAAGAAGATATACAGATGATCTGCAGGTGCTCAATATTACTAATCGCCAGGGAAATGCCAATCAAAACCACAATGAGACTTCACCTCACACCTGTTAGAATGGCTATTATTTAAAAAAAATAAAGACAGGAGATAATAAGTGTTGGTGAGAATGGGGAAAATAGAAAACCTTAGGGCACTGTTGGTGTGAAAGTTTATTGATTTGAAAGTATATCTACGTAGCTATCATGGAAATGCAGTATGGAGGTTCCTCAAAACATTAGAAATAAGACTGCCACATGCTTCAGCAACTCCACTTCTGGATAGATATCTGAAGGAAATGAAAACACTACCTCTAAACGATATCTGCACCCCTCCAGGTTTATTGCCGCATACTTAAAATAGGCAAGACATAGAAACAACATTGTCACCAATGAATAAATAGATGAACAATAAAATATCATACATACTCACACTCACACTCACACACACACACACACACACACACACACACACACACACATAGAGAATATTATTCAGCCAAAAAGAAACACCCAGAAACCCTGCCATCTGTGATAACATGGAGGGCATTTTGCTAAGTGAAGTAAGTCAGACAGAAAAAAACAAATATTATGTAATCTCACTTATATGTAGGATCTAAAATGTAAGTGTGAAAAATAAAAAGTAAACTCGTCGATTGGTGGCTGCCAGAGGCAAAAGTTGGGGGAAAGGAAAAAAAATGGGTGAATGTGATTGAAAGACCCAGACTTCCAGTTATAAAATAACTAAGCCTTACGGATGTAATGTCTAGGACGGTGACTATATTAATAAAATGGTATTGTATGTTTGAAAATTGCTGAGAGAGTACACCTTAAACGTTCTCATAAAAAATTCTATGTATGTGTGGTGATGAAGTGTCTAGACTTATTGTAGTAATCATTTTGCAATATAAATGTATTTGAAATCATTACAATGTATTCCTGAAACTAATATAACATTATACGTCAATTATATCTCAAAAAATCAGTAATTTATTTTGTCTGGTTGTTTGTGATGAATCAAGAGAGAAGTATTTCCATTTTCCTAGAACAGGAATAATAGATGAATCCCTTACTGGGTGACTTTTTTTCTCTCCCTTGGTTAGATAATTGCTTTGAATATAAAATATTAGACATGATAAGAGTTTTGTCACATGAATGGTCCCTAGAAATTTTTAGTTACTTAGTATTTTATAAAAAGAATAGACACTATAAAAAAAAGTAATTCAAAATGTATTAGTAGCATTGAAAGTTTTCAGAGGCAGGGGAGTAAAAAATAAAATGGAGACATTTTCAGAATCAGCAAAGAATCGTTTTCTGTTTTGCTTCCTTTCGAATAGGCTGTGTACGCTTGGCTGAGGGAATTTAGGTCAAAACCCAGGAGCCAAGAAACACTTTATTCTTGTCCCTCTTTTACTCTTCTCTGGATTCTGAATATTTTTGAAATGAGAAAATATCAGAACTCAATTAACTGGCAGCTTATGTTTCCGAAGGTGGCACTTGAAGGAAAACTCACTCTCAGTAAAAGCACTTAGTGGTCACCGGTTATGTTGGAAGCAGAAACGTGCACAAAAATAACTCGGAGAACTGAGCTCTTGGTGACAATATTTGTGCAATTTCTTCGCTGCATTCCCTTTACTTTTACTTCTAAGACTAAGCGGCCTCAGTGTCTTTCTTATTTTTTAGGTTTCACTCTTGTTTTCCTTCAAATATATGCATTCTTTTTTGCCACATTCCCCCCCCCCCCCTTAATCTCTCAGCAAGTCTTCAAGCATCAGTTTCAAATTAATTCTGTTTTTAACTCTGTTAGGACACTTCTCTATTCATTAGATTTCTCATTATATTTTCACTTGTTGCCTCCAGGTTTAACATTAAGAAAATAAAATTGTGACATTTTCTCAATATTTTTATGTTTTCACTTCTGCTTTAGATGAAAACTAACGCTGCTTGGACAATGACTATAACCATGCCTGTATCTGTACCATGAATCCTAAGTGGAAACATACTCTTCAGGATACTGGGGCTTCAAGCTCTTTCAAAGGATACTTGATATATCCGCGTGTTGAAATGAGAGTTTTTCTAAGACTCATGTCTTTTGACTATGATCAGACATTCTTTTTGAAGCCTTTTATTTTTCATACATGTAACTACACACATTCATGGTCACCAGCTCTTTCATGTATTGCAGATCAAACACATTTTACTTAGGATGCGCAATTTAAAAATATGTATGAACCCCCTGGTAGGTGTATAGTTAAAAGAAAATCAGGAGACTTTTTTTTTTTTTCTTGCAAAGCAATTTTTTTTTTTTTTTTTTTTTTTTTTTTTTATAACAGGGATTTAATGAAGATGTCACAAGACATCTTCAGGAAAATGTGCCCTCTCCCCAGCATCTTAAGGCTTAAGCATTACATATTTTGAAAAAAAAAAAAAATACACTCAATTAACCAATAAATAAATAAAGAGTAGGAAGAGAAGAAGACAGGAAATGAGAAGAGGAAAAATGACAGAAGGGGGAAAAAGGGTGAGAAATATCATACTCCTGATGATCTCCAAATAAACACCGAGAAGCTGCCCTGGTAACCGCACAGGGGCTCGGGACTTAGAATCAAATGAATCCAGGTTCAGTCTTATTTAACTCTGACACTTATTTGATGAGAGCACAAATGGGAAAAAATGAACATAATAGAGATTACCATTCCGAACTGATGTGAAAAGAACTACTGTATATCACAAATGTATCTTACACAGAAACTGATCCCTAGAAGCCTTTTTCTGCAGACAGCCTTTCAGATTTTTATTTTATTTTAATTGTCCCTGGTATTACCTGGTCTTGCAAAACTCAGCAGATACCTCTGTAAAATGCAGAAACCCCTCCAGCTTCTGTCCCTGCCTCCCTTAGACATGTCTACGTTTATATCCACAAGGCTCTCTGGCTATTGTATTTTTCCATTTGTCACCAAGTTCTCATATATAAAAAAATGACCTTCTACCATAGGGCTCAGAGGTACAAACTTTTAACTTCATTGTATCACTGATGTTCCTTCTCAGGGAGTTTGGGCAGGGATCAGATTCTGACAGGAGAATTATCTACCAGTAATTTTATTCTATTTGAACTTAGTGAGAACCAAGGATTCTGACAAGAAGAATCTCCCGTCTTGGGTAGCCTGGTAAGACCCTTTTCCTTTTAAAGTCAGGCTCTTTTGATTATAGGTGTGATGTCTCCCACAATACTAGTTATGTTTGTCTTTTCAAATGAAAAGTGAAGTGTGCGTGCTTGATTGCCTTGTCATTTAACTGCGGTATTACCATGATAAACTGGTTTTCTCCCACCCGGCAGTCTGAAATGGACAGCGATAAATATTTTAGCTCTGAACTCTCAAAATTATTTTCATTTTCATCATTTCAGTTTTTAAAAAATATTCATTTTTTCACCATTAATTATGAAGTTAGCTGTGAGGGTTTTTTTTATTGTTTGTTTTAAATATGTTTTTATTGATTTCAGAGCCAGGTAGGGAGAGGGAGAGAGTAGAAACATCAGTGATGAGTCGTTGATCGGCTGCCGGCTGCATGTCCCCTAGTGGGGACCCAGCCAGCAAGCGGGGCATGTGGCCTGACCAGGAACTGAACCGTGACCTCCTGGTTCCTAGGTCGATGCTCAAACACTCAGCCACGTCCAGCCAGGCTCCTCATTTCACTCTGAAAGAGACCAGCAACTTTGAAGAAATATTGTGTAAATAAAATCAGTTAAAAATGCAGCACCCAGAAAAATAGCAAGCCCAGGGCAAAAAGGAAGAAGACAGCTATCTCTGAGAAACAAGGATTGAGAAATCTTTTGTGTTATGCAAATATCTTTCCAATCCCCCAGAGTTGAAGGAAAAAAAAAGGGCCACATATACTTCAAAAGCTGTTCCCAGAACAGAGGTAAATAGAAGAAAAGAGGAAAACGAGCAACTGGGAAAGATAAAACATCCTCAGAGTAAGCAGAATCTGCCATGCTATCCATTTGCAATCCATCACATTCCTAAGGAAAGAGTTCACACTAAGTCCTGGGCTGTTCAACTTTAGGAATGGACAGTGTTTGTATTTAGCAAAGTGCAATAATGCCAAGTTTTATTAAACTGAGATCTAGAAAGGTGGTTCCACTGAAGGGACTTGTAGGGATTGTGAAGAGAAGCCAAATCTGGAGCCTCAGAAGCCTTGCTGCCTGCACCAGGCAGTGACTTGGCAGGGACATAGTAAGTGCTCAATAAATACTTCCTATCTGGCTATGACTGCAGGAGGCTGCCGCACAAAACGCTGAGACATTCATTGTATCTCTAGATCATTTCCCAGTCTCTAGACCTATGTTTTTTTCTCAACTGTGTAGATTTTGATTTTTAACGGTGTCCCTGTATTATTAGTGTGCTAGGGTTGCCATCACAAAACACCGCAGACTGGGTGGTTAAACAACGGAAATCTATTTCCTCGCAGCTCTGGAGGCTGGAATGTGAAGATTAAGGTGCCAGCGGGGTTCGCTTCTCTTAGGGCTGCTCCGTGGGCGTGCATTGGGCTCTTTTCTCGCTGTGCTCTCCTAGGTTCTTTTCTCTGCGCATGAACATCTCTGGTTTCTTTTCCTTTGCTAACAAGGACACCAGTCGTACCCAATTAGGGACTCACCGTTAGGTCCTCATTTAACCTTAGGTACCTCTTTAAAGGCCTCTCTCCAAACACAATCACTTTGGGGCTTAGGGTTTCAACAAATGAATTGAGAAGGTCCACAATTCAGCCCGTAACTATTTATCCACGATCTCTTCCACCTCTACCCACACTCCCACCCCCGTAATCACCGCCCTGTTGTCTACGTCCAAGAATTCTCTCTCTTTTCCTTCTTTTTGGTTCAATCCCTCCACCCGCCACCCCCTACCCACCCCACCAGAGCTGTCTACCTGCTCTCCTATCTATGAGTCTGTCTCTGTTTTGTTTGTTGAGATTAGGTGACTTATTACACAAATACTCCATTTAAAAATCTGCTGATAAAAGCCACCATAGTCAGAGTTTTTAAACTGGAACTGGAAAAGGTACCTAGTTTTTATTTATTTTAAAACTGTATCACTATGATAAACTTGTATTCATTAAGTCCCAGAGGGAGAACAGCTTTACAATATTACTGTAGCTTTCTTATAATGCAAAACAGTTCTACAAAACTGCTGTTTCTGTTTTCCTTCTCCTTAACCTGACAAGATTTTCTATCAAAAGAGATCAAAAGTTGCTTTAGGTCTTTCCCTAGATCAAATAATATTGACAAATACTATTTCAAGAGTACATTTTTAATTCTAACATCTAAGGGCCATATTGTATACTTGAACAAAGCAAACTGACATAATTTTATAATACAATAAAAATATGGTTATTCTCAAGGCTAAAAGCCTATTTTTCATTGTTTTTCATGAATGTGTCTTAAAATATATTTATTTTTAACCATTGACATTGTCAAAGCAGATATATTATATAATTTCTAATAGGTAGTTTTGCTTTCTACTCTGTAAAAGTACCCTCAGGACATTTTTAACTACCACCTGTAATTTTAAATTATTTCAGGTCAAATCTGAACAAATTGAAATTTTGAGAAGATTTCTTTTTTTGAGTGTCTTCATATAGTGTATTAGATGCACTGAAGTTAAGGGAAGGTTTATACATTTAGGCGAGAAAATGCAGGCACAGCTATAATGTCAAACTGGGATTCCTTATGGAAGCTGCTCAGTAAGCAAAAGAAAATTCTTACAAATTAATTTGACCTTGAATAGGAAGCATATTTTTATCAATCAACTGTAACGAACATTGACTTTGGAATTTAGCCAAGCTGTTGCATGCACATTCAGATATATGAAATAGTTGTCAAATGTAGTCTTCTTGATCTCTGTCACTGCAGATCAAATTGGAACCTGCAGTGTTTTTCTTGTTTCAACTTTATATAGCAACATGTAATACAGGAGTCAAATCTGTCTTGCTGGAAAGAAGACAGAATGCAAAGGCTCAGTTAAAATTCAGTGGTGGGAAAAAGTAGGTTTACAATTGTGAGTACATGAAACACATAGTATATGTTTATATTATTATTTATTAATTATTGTATTATTTATTTGTATTAAAACTATAAACCTGTTTTTGCTCACCCCTGTATAAATTAGAAAACTTAAATCCTAAACAACTAAATGTTTAACTTTAATATGCAATAATACCTCCTAAACCTACGATATTCTGATCTGGAGCAGTGCTTCTCAGACTTTAATGAGCAAACAATTTACCTGGGGATCCTGTGGGGGGGGGAAAATACACATAACAATTTTGATTCAGAAGGTCTGAGAAGGGGCCTGGAATTCTGCTCTATCAATAAGTTCTCAGATGAGGCTAATGCTCTAAATTATGGACCACACCTTGAATGGCCAGTTTCTTCAGCACAATTTTCTACAATTCTCATGAGACTTCATAGCCATCTACATTGCAAAGGAAGTATGGCAACCCCATATAGCCATTTTAGGACCTGCTGATTCATCCTAATTAGATTTGGTAATAATTATACAAATATTTGACTGTATTGTGATTAGTCTTACAATTGAATTTTCTCTTAGAATCACTTTTCTGTGTAATTATATAGAAAAGAAATTTTAAAAAATCAAAGTATAAGATTACCAATTCTTGCAGATGACACAAAATATTTGAAAAGTGTTTAGGATTAAAGCTTTAAATTCCCCATTCTCAGTTCGTGGGGTACTGGATAAAAATAAAAGTGTGACTTAAAAGCAGTGGCATAAAAACATTGTGTGACACGGGTCAGGATTTCAGGATAAAGGACATATAAAGCAGTTACCAACATCACAGACCTCACTCTTAGCTGAAGCCGCTATGGAGTCCGTTCTCATCTAGTTACCCAATCATTTCAGCAACCCTAAGTTCCATCAATTAGTACTGAACAAATAAAAAAGAAATTCATTGGCTCATAAAATTAAAAAGCCAAGAAGTCAGGCACAGCTTTAATCAGAGGGTGAAACCATGTCATCAGACTCAGCTTTTCTCCATTCCGTAGCTCTGACTCTGGCTGGACCGCGTTAATAGTTACACACTATGAAGGATTTCTCAACAGCTAAAAGTTCAGATTGTCTCAAAAGATAATATAAGCTCCACTTCCAACAATACCAACAACAGTTTATCGTTTCTCATTGATTATAAGCAGCTCATATGCCCATCTCTGAACCAATAGCTCTGGCCATTGGGAATGCATTGCTTTGACTGGTCAGACCTGATCCATGAGTTCACCCTGGAAGCAGACGTGATGGAAAATCCACCAGAAGTAGGTGAACTGAGAGTTGCGACAGTCATTACTGGACCAGCCTACCTCTCAGTGGGGGACGCATGTTGACTGACCACCCCAGACACTAGCTCCCTTGGATCTGCTCTGACCCCAAACTGCTGCGGAACACAAAGGGGGAGCAGGAAGCTGGTGCAGCCCCCCTCTAGGAGACAGGGGACTCCTTCGGTGGGTGACACTGGCTCAAGCATCCCCCACTGGTTTAGCTAAACCTTTTTTGGAACAATGCTGTAGCCTGAGACTCTCCTGTCCTGTTCTCCTTCAGTCTCTCACCACAAGTGTCAGAATCGATGGCAGTCTGACAGTTCTCCTCGCTTTTTCTTGCACCCTCCTTCAAGAAATCTCTTGCATGTTTAATATCATTGAAGAATCACTTTCTTAAAGGACACAAAATAATGTAAGAATGTATGAAGAACTGATTTCCCAAAGAAAAAGGTGGGTTCTTTTAGCAAGAAAATGACGAATAGAACCTCAGAGTAAAAATAACAGATATGAACCAGAGGGTATCTATGAAATGACCTCTTGTAGTTTAAATAACCATTTATTTTCTACAACATATGTTCATATAGTTTCCCTCTATACATCAAACCATTTTTGCTTGCATTGTGTCTCTCTGAGATTAAAAATTCCTTTAGAGAAAGAGCTGTACGCCTTTGTTTTCCTGTAAACCTTTTTGCAACAAGAGCAAAGATAAGGTACTATATATGCTCGTGGAAAAGGCTTTCATATATCTGGAAGACACTGGATTAATAAATCATGAACTAACCCTTATTTTATCAAAATACCTATGATGAAGCACCCTTTCCAGGTTGTAAGGTTACCTCAGCAAATATTTTATTTAGGTCTTTCTTACTACTCACACAGGGATTTATCTGTTGAATTTGAATTACCATAAAATGTGTCACACACACACACAAAAAAAAGATTCCTGGAACATAAAAGTAAAAACATTCCCGATCCTTCAATTCTTTTATAGATCTGAAGGATGTCGATGAATGAAGGGTAACTTTTTTTCCATTGGCCTTTTAGGTCTTAAAGAACATGAAAGTGAATGCTAAAATCTTATATTATTTTAAAATTTGTAGTTTACAAATCTCACCTCCATTATCTGTACATATAGTAGGAAGAGCAGCTATTTTAGCATATTTTATAAGAAAAAATATAAATAGAAGTTAAGTGGTTTGTTCAAAGCCACACAACTAGTACTAGCAGTATGTTCTTCTAATTTTTAGTCTTGTTAATTATTGCCTCACCTCCTCTCAATATGGTAGCATTCCATGGGCCTACCAGAGGCAATACCCCCTTCTGCACTGATCCCTTGTCAATCCTGGCATTGATTATTAATTTTTGGAAATTTTTGAAATTAATATTAGTGTTGGAAAATATTAAGCCAGTGCATCTTTAACCTTATATCCTAGAAGATTTCTACTTTTGAGCTTTAGTCCTGAATTTTATCTATCAGACATGTTTAAGCAGACACTGGTGTTATCAATGGGCAAGACAAACAATTTGTCTAATACAGCATTTTTCTAACACAGCGTAATACAGTAAATGCTAAGCCAGAGGCGTGCTTCCATGTGCCATAAATGTTGAATAAAGAAAAACAAAAGAAAATCTTTACCTGCTACAGGGATATTTTGGGGAGGAGAAAAGAGAGATTGAAGTCGGAGCCTGAGCTCCAGGTTTCTTCAGCCCCTGGCCAGGTATATATACATATTGGTAAATGGAAAACCTGAGGGGGAGAGGCCATTGCCTCACCCTCTATTTGAAATCTGGGAAGAGGCAGCTGGAAAAGGTGATTCTTGACCCAACACAGATGACCCTTTACACAACTAAGAATATCCTTCTGTGGTATGAGACTGTGTTGAAAGATGGCATGTTCCCCAACACCCTAAATATCATCTTGTAGACAAGACTCGGAGGAGAGGTAGAAATGAGGTATTTTCATAGAAGGAGTGAATAAATTTGCAATCTCACCTCCATACCACAATTATACATCTATCCCTTCTTATATCATTATTCCTAGAGCCACAAATATAGGTTTGAAGGCGTCTTGAATTTAATACTAGAAATTCAAAAGCTATGGCACCGCCCCCTTCCAAGTTACTGAATTTGCAAAATAGTGTATCTGGTAAAACCAAAATTTAAGGATCTTAATATTCTACATTAAAATTCCAGCTCTGTTATGTTATTTTGGCTTGAGATTGTTTAATGTCTGTTCCCTACTTTTAACAACAACAACAACAAAATCAAAACACAATAATATCTTCCTCGGCAAGTTATAAAGATTAAATAACACATATAAAATCCTTAGTGCCGCGTGTGATATCCTGCTGTTACTACTGCTGCTTCTCCTCTTACTGCTGTTGCTACCAGCAGTATGTTCTGATTTCTCCACCACCGCCTCCGGCTTAGCCATTTCTTCCTAAGACAGACAGACTAGCTAAGACAAAACACGAATCTTTGATACAGACGACAACTCTGAGGTGTTCTCTTGCCTATGTTTTTTTCCACCTTAAAGCTCAACACCCTACTTATGTAATTCCAAAATGCCTGCTATCGCACCCCTCAAAGAAAAATACTAGTAACAGAAACTCCAGGACAAATCTCCCAGCATAGTTCTCATAGTCCAAAAGCCAAGTAAAAGATAAATCTTTGTTTTTAAAGACCCAATGAAATACTTTCAGACACAATAAACATGCTATTAATCAAATAACTTATATGCATAGATGCATAACCCACGGGCACAGACGATAGTGTGTGGAAGGCCGGTGGCGGGGCAGGTGCAGGGTGGAGGGGGTCAATGGGAAGAAGAAGGGGGGACATCTGTAATATTTTCAGCAATAAAGATAAATTAAAAAGAAAGAAGAAAGAAAAAAAGAAAAAAAGAAAAAAGCAAAACTTTCAAACATCCTTACATTATACCCAAATTCTTGTGATATAAGAGGTTTTTGGTTGTTTTTTTCATTGTCTTTCATTTTTATGTTCCCTAAACTCTTGTATTCTAACCTAAGCCATAATCGCTCTCCTCAAAGTGTCCCGTTCTCTCTGAAAACCTTGTCAAAATGCATTGAATCACAAAATTCATAGGTCATTTATGTGGACTCAGGAGGCTCCTGCCAGTTTCAATAAACATCTAGACTTCTGGATGTTAACCCCAACGTGGCTGAACCTGTAGACCTCTTGGAGTTTCACTCGTCACTAATTTTCTGGTCCAGTGGAGCATTACATAACTTTTCCCCAACCTTTCTACAAACCCAAAGCCCAGATGAAAAGAAAAAAATAAATATTATGGTACTGTAAAAGAAAAACAAAAACAAGAGCAAAATCTCCCCCAAACAATAACAGGAGCAAAAAGCAACTGAGCAATCCTAATCATAACATAAATATGTAAAATAAATGTTCCTGCCTTTGTATATACTGAATTACAGAGAAAAGAAAACCCGAAAGAACCTTTTGCAATGTATTCTCAATGTGTCCGGGCAAACTCTTCCTGGATTTCTTCACGGTTTTGTTGTGGTTATAAGAAATACTTTTTGTTTCTGTTGTGTTATTTCAGGTTCTTGACTCCTCTAAATACTAACCATCTGTCTCCTCTCTATTTCCCTTGATATCTCAATTATTAAAATAAATTTTATCAAGGATATCTGAAAATGAAAACACATTTACTTCAGATTAAAAGAATATGGGGAAAATAGATTTCCTTTTGGGTATTATTTGTGCTTCTAATTTAATCTTCACAAAGGCTCTGTGCATTTGATATTGTTCTATCTTTCTACTAAATTACTGATTCAAGACAAAAGCGTAAAGACTGATTCTGAGGACACTTTTCTTTTCCTACACTTAAAAGCCTAAATAACAAAGACAGATTATGGTAATAAGCAAGAACATAGGTGCTGGTTTCCTTATAGAGAAAAAATTATTAAAGTACTTATTGATAATCCAAAAGCCATTGAAAATACAAAATAGCACAGTACGTTTTCTTTCATTTAAATATTTCATATGTACAGTTCCAGAGAAAAATATTTTATTCAAGATGGTGTGTTTTCCCTCCCCAGTGAGCAATCTATTGTAAAGACAGAAACTTTCATTCAACATACTGAATAGAAAACTGAGTTATAAAGAATCTTTCTTACGAATAGAATATTTGTAACCTCACAGCTCCATAGAAAATCTTTTTTTTTTTTTTTTTTTTTTTAATAAACACCAACCATGCCTTTGAATTCACAGATAGAATAGTAATGATCTCTTCTGCAAATCAGGTAATAGAAGCAATACCATTGTTATAGTTTTGGGGCTAATACCACAATCTGATGAAATAGGTTTTCAAATTCTATACAACAAGAAGACCTATAGACACAGGCAGATACCATTTGGAAAACATCCTAAATTAATAAAGGGCTGTAGAAAAGAAAGATCATTTCTGTTTATTAAATGCCCTTTCAAAGGTTAATCTGAATTGGAACCATTTTTGCTGGAAATCATCTACCATGCATCATGTTTTTCCATGATTACTCAAATAGTACAATTATGCAAAGTTTATCTCTTGAGAAATAAAGTCATTGCAAATGGTCACAGACTTTACTAGATAGCATAGTTCTAGGTTTGATGTTTGGGTGTTTTTTTCTTACCTGTATTTTCAGGTTGATTGTCTCTAATAAGTCTTTGTCTTCCTTACAGTATTTTCCCTCTAATTTAGATAGAAGGGAAAATGAATTAAACTTGCTTAGACTCTTGTGTTTAAAGGCCAAATAGGCATAGTTTTCTTATGATAGAGAAAAAAATGAGCTAGAGTGTTAGGAGAAGTCTTCATGGAGGAATTGGCATAGAGTTGGCCTCTGTGGGTTGAAAAAAATGTATATAGGTGTGACCCCATTGTAATAACCTGGTGATTATTCAACAAGAAAGGAGTAAAGGGGAGACCAAATAATATAGACATGCCATTTATACATCTTTGCTAATTTAACACTCTCCAAGCCTATTTCCCGCTGATCGAATGGGAAGGGACTGGACAAAGGCAGTTTAGATGCATGCCCAGGAAGGTCTGAGTGATGTGGGAAGGTGACTACCTGCCTGCCAGTCAGTCACACCTGGGAACAAAGTAGTGGCCGGGATGGGCGTGGCCACTGCCAGACCCTGAAACCTGAATATTTAACCTTCTAGACAAAGGAGCAGGCTCTCTTCTCCTGTCTGCTTGCCTGCACTCCCGATTCCTGTTGCAGGGGGTACACTCCCATGCGTCCAAGCAGCTCAGGGCCATGTGGGACCCGCACAATGAACTAACGACTTTAGCCCCAATGCTGAACTGGGCCCGGCTGAAGCCGGGAATGGAAGCTCTGGACACTGGCCTTGCTTTTGGCTCTACTGGAACCCCAGCTGCAGCTCTTTCAGGACAGGCTTAAAAGGCATACGGCACTGGACTCTGAGGAATGTAACTCCATACTAATAAAGCCTTTCTCCCATGTGAGTCTTAGAAAATTTATTTTCTAAAGATATCGCAAGAACCTCACTCCCAGGAGCCACAGGGAAGTTTGATTCTCTGGTGACAGGTAGAGAGGTCAGAAGGCTACACAGGAGAGAGAGAATGGGAAAGGCTGAAGTTGGAAGACAGCAAGGTTGAGAAATGGCTATGCGAAGACCAGTCACACTGGTTTCATCGTGTATGTGGCTGAAAGGGGAGCTACAAGTCTATAGCGCCTTATCCAAAATTTCAAAATCCGAAAAACTCAGACAAAACATGTTTTAGCTTCGTATAAATAATCCTGTTAGAAAGTTTGGGAAATGCGTAAAAAGGCAATTAGCATCGACCCAGTGACTATCATGTGCAAGATTCTAAACACCATGCTTACACAGTGATTTCCTTTACTCTTCTGAGGTGAATATTCACTCATAAAGACGAGCACCTCTCGAGGCTCACGCCTGTGGCAAGGCATTGAGAACGCAAGCCAAGTAAGACCTGCTCTTTGTCAAGAATACACAGTATGAGAGAGATGAATGAAATTTTTTTTTTAAATATAATGCAGCTTAAGTACTTTGATAAAGGTATTTTCAAAATTCATCTAGATCAACAAGAGGAAAGATTTACAAACATAAACCACCGACCGAGCTGAGTTTTTAAGTTGGCAAATATGAGTCAACTAGATCAAGGAAAGGACATTCTGAGCTAAAATATCATTTTGAGCAGATTCATAGAAAAGCTTGGGGGTGTGGAAAAGCAGGACACCGTAAGGTGGAACTAACTGGGATGACTGGAATGAAGGGCTGGTGTTGGGGAACGGTATAAACTATTGTGTTTTTGCAGAAAAGTAGAAATGCAGTAGCCAGATTAAGTACACCAGAGGTTCTCAACCAGTGAACATTCAGTCCTCAAGAAACATTTGGCAGTGCTAAAACGCATTTTTAGGTTGTTATAATGGGCAGGGGGTACCACTGGCATCTAATGGATAAAAGGCAGAGATGCTGCTAGACTTCTTACAATGCACAAAACAGTTTCCCCTCCCCAAAAGTTCCCCAAAAGAATTATCTGGCCCAAAATGTCAGTAGTGTCAAAGTTGAGAAACTTTGACATGTGCCAGCCCAAAGGCTGAAGCTTTATCTCGAAAGCTCTGATAAATCACTGAAGGGTTTTAGTCCTTGCGATAAGAAGATTTTCATTCATAAGCATCATTTTGGCAGCGGAGTTAGAGCTGGATCAAAGAAGTGAAGGGAAATATCAGGGTAAGAGGGCCTGTATTTAACCTATGGCATCAATACAGGAGAAAAATGACAGTGGCAACAAAGGAGGGAAAAAGAAACTAACAATGAAAGATGACTCTGTGTGGCTAAGAAATAAAAGAATGTAGAATGACTCTCAGGTTTCTGAGTTGAGTAATTAGAATAAAAGTAATGTTATTCAAACAGGTAATAAAGAAAAACAAAAAACAGTGTTGGGGAGAGAAAGATGATGAATTTGATTTTAAGCATCTTAAATTGCGAAACCTAAAGGACATATGGGGCTTACTAGCAAATAATTGGATACATAAACATGAGGACAGTAAATGCAGGGAACTGCTAAATGCAGTCAAAAAATTTCAAGAACAGTTTCAGTGTACTAGTTAGTGGTGAAAGTTATAGTAGTGGATGGGCTGAAGTTGGGAAAATGGTACATCATTGAGGGTAAAGTGGAAATTGCCTGTTTAAAGAGCACTTTGTGTACGTAAGCAAACTGAAGTTCAACAAACCTTAATGCATTTGCTTAGTTCACAGGACTAGATTCAAACCCACATCTACATTCCCCAGAAAAGAAATTTTCTTTCCAAGATACAGTGGTATCCCGGCTCCATCAAGCTATTTATATACTCCTTCGCTGGTTTCTTTTTAAGAAAGAATATGAGATGCTTAATCAGAGTTAAAGACATTGATTTTGACCTTGTTTACTAGTGGACGTGGTCAATAAATATTTTAAATATGATGTCTTTTCCTCCTTTCCTCAATATAGCCAGATGGATAAATTTCTTATGCTATACCTTGGAAGCATGTTAATTATCCAATTTATTTCCAATTATGTTCCAATCCCCCTCCCTACCTCCCTCTGTCTCTAAGTATATCGATATTTATATATTTGTATATATGTATATTATATCTATATACACACACCTGTACACCTGCACACACACATACATTCATGTACGTAGACAGGCAATTGCATGCAGTTGTTAAGAACACTGGACCTGTGATCTTAACTTTCACAGCTGTGTGACTTAATCTCTACCTCACACTTGTCATATGTAATCTACAAAATAATAGCATTTACCTTAATGAGTGTTGTAATTATCAAATGAGACTATGTCTATAAAACACTTAGGCCTATGACATCATCTACTAAACTATAAAAGTACTACTAACCACTTTGTGTTCTTTTTCACTTCCCCCCTCTCCTCCTGCAATACTCCATCCCTCCAGAGGCTCACATAAGTATATTTTTGTTTTCAGGTTCCTATAATATGCACCATACCTGATATTTTATACCAGGGACAGTGGTATGTCCCACTTGGGAGTAAGGATTTAGATGCTCTTTTTTTCTTTTTTTTTTTCTTTTTTTTTTTTTGTAAGAGAGCCCTACATCAAGGTGTCCTTCTTTGGTAAAGCTAATATTGAAGTTGTCTTCCTATCTCACCTGCTACTGTTCTGTGAGTTACTCTCCTTGGGGGCCTGATAGTATACAGAGAGTGAACAGAAGGGTAAGGTGTTGCTAATCCTTTGTCTATGGCCATTATATTCTGTACACTGGGCTCAGGCCAATACTTTTATTTCAAGGAGAGATTTTAGCAGGAACAGCCTGACTTGAGAAGGTGGGAGGTGATCATGGATTTTTTTCACTATCTTTTTTACCGATGACCTGGTCACTGTGTCTGAATGACTACCTCTTTTGAGTCCTAGCTTCCTTATTAGCAATAGAAAAAGGCCATGTTAATAATCTCTTTCAACTCTTAATAATTACACCATAAGAGTAGAAACTTTACTATTGGTGGTTTTGTGACAGTTATAACACTTCTGTTTAGACTCATTTTGAGGCTTAAATCTGGATTTAGAATAATCAACTATATTGATATATGGCAATTCTGAGAATTCTTGCCCATTTAGGGTACAGTTTATTATATTAAAAAGGAGAGATCCCACTGAGTCAGTTAATATAATGACAAAATGCATTGTACAGAAAAATATAGGAGGTTCCTTCTAAATGTGTGTGTGTCCTCTACATGCTCCATGAATTTATTCCCTGATACAGTGCCGCACCTGAACTACATCGAATATTTCCCCCCAGATTGACAAATGCAAATAAGAAATTTAAGTTAAATGTAGAAGTACTAACTTGTAAGTAGTGCGAAAAGTGAGTAATTATGAACTTCTAAACGCATGGTTTTTGTATTATACTGTTATCAACACATCCATAGAATAAAGATGAAATAACGATTTGCACCAAAATTGCACAAACAACGTTATCCATAACCAGTATACCTTCAAACTGATGTGATAAAATAAAACATGTCTACAAGGCTATGTGTCCCAATTACATTTTTTAAGGATAAATTGGATACAGAGTTTATACATCTTTCAGTTTGGCACAGAAATCAGTCACCTTAAGAACAAAATAAAACGAAACACAATAAAAGCCTGACAATCATGACCTCACATTACAACAACTCTTATTCACCAAAACTAGATTGTCAATATATTTTATATGTTTCATATAAAAATTTATACCTTCTTGAAGACAATTTAAAACAATCAAAGAATTCAACATCAAGTTTCAGAACAGGCACATTATGTGGTAAAATTCCTATACTGTAGAATTGATTTATTAGTACATAATAAAACCAGAGCAATAGCTTGTTCTTTTCCTAACTCCAGGGAGTGTATTTTTAAAAGCTCTCCAAGTCCTTGCTCAATTTTTTTGTAAAGTAGTGTTACTGGAAAATTCAAGTTTATTTTAAAAAGATATGAGAATATTAGCCCTTTCCAGGCAAATCCGAGTAGTTATATAGATTACTTAAACATAAAAATAATATGAAATTCTACTTTTTGCTAATAACCCATGGACACAGACAGACAATAACGTGGTAAAGGCCTGGGGTGGGGAAGGGGCTGGGTGGAGGGGAGATTATGGGGGGGCGTGGACAGGGGACATCTGTACTACAGTCAACAATAAACAAAGAAACAAAGCAAAGAATATAAATAAGTACAAGCATTTATCCTTGAAGAGACATGAACATATGTATATACACAAATGCTTTTAAGCCCAGTATTCTTGTACCAGTGCCATCTAGCTGGAGAGATGTGGTAGCTATTCAGCGGGGCATAAACTCCATAGCACCAAGGTAGCAACATTTCATCCTTTTATTTTGCGGTTTAGGATATTTCTAACCCGTTGGTAGAATCATTTACTTCATATAGGCAAATGGAGATTATGATTCCACAATTTACCATATATCTTCTATTTTCTTCTTGAGTTGAAAGAACAGGGACACTTCTATTGGTAGCTAATAGGTACAACTCCCATTAAGTCCTTAACAGAGTCCTTAAATGTTTACAAAACAAAATTATAAACAAGCAAACTGTACTGTCTAAGTTCTAATAACAATAAAAATACTATCTCATATTAGTACAATTTCCTACAATTTGCAAACTGTATTTGTCCTCTCATTTAGGATCCCCAGGAACTATCACTGTCTCTATGCGAAAGGTTTCAAAACTGAGGTTAAAAAGGTCGGGTGGGTTGTAAGGTTTCTGCAGCTAGAATACGTTAGGACCAGCGCATCAATCCACGTTTCCTGATTCCGACTCTGGTAATGATTCTGCCAGCTGCTTTTCTGTAGGTGATTCGTCTACTGTTTTATTTTCATCATCTGGCAGAATAATTTTCCATGTACCTTCCTCATGTAGGCAAATGGCAGCACCATGCTGTGTGTTTGTGGGGGCAAAATGAACACAGTCCTGATCTCCCGCCCCCCTTAGGTTCCATCAGAACAATTTGGTTATTATTTTCTTCAAAAACTAAGGTGCTCCCCTAGCCCGTTTGGCTCAGTGGTTAGAGCGCTGGCCCCTGGACTGAGGGTCTTGGGTTCGATTCCAGCCAAGGGCACGTACCTCAGTTGCAGGCTCCATCCCCGGCCCCTGTGGGGCGCCTGCAGGAGGCAACCAATCGGTGTGTCTGTCTCACCTCGATGTTCCTCTCTCTCTCTCTCTCTCTCTCTCCCTTCCGCTCTCTCTGAAAAGCAATGGAACAAATATCCTCATGAGGATTAAAAACAAAACAAACTAAAAAAACAAACAAACTAGGGTCCTGAAGAATGTTTAATGAGGAAAAGGAAGTTTGCTGCTAAAAGAAAATTGGAAAAGCCCCAATTAAATAACTTAATACATTTCTGTTTGTCCCGGGTTCCGTTTTTGGCACCCTACCAAAGAAATTAATAGGCACGATTATTCAGTTTCCTAGAAATAGTGATATTCATACACACCCGTTTTTTAGAGTAGGAAGAAATCAAGTTTACTAAGATTATTTGTTAATGGGACTGGATTGGATTCACATCTTCATCTTCAGGAAGGACTTCAAACTTTTCTCTCACAAACTTTTCTCTTGTTCTGACTTCCATCACCTTATTTTTGACTAAGACATTGAATAAGACACTTTGCTAGGCCTTAAATGAAAATCATTAATTAATTTTTTTATTCAAAGCTATTTATTCTGTACCCGTTTTTGCATGTCAGTAAGATAGGTCTTACAGATTCAGAGTTGAGTTAACAATCGGTTTCTACTATCAAAGAATTCACAACCTGGTGGAGAAGACACACAAAATAAAACCATACTCAGTGGTTGTACCAAGATGAGGCAGAAGCCAGAAGAAGTGATACTTTTATCTGGGAAAAGAAAGTCTGTGTAATTTTGAACAGAAGTTCGCAAGGAAAGAAACAAACATTCTAGACTTAGGCAACAAGAAGAAAAATAAGAGACGCAAAAAAATCAGAATATTTTTAAGGAGAAAAAAACCCTACTAATCTTGCATGGTTGTTGCTTATCATGACCCGTGAGGAAAGCTGAAATCCGGGCGGGTTAAGAATCGGTGGTTTTAGGAATGAGACTACGGAAGACCTCGTCTTCAGGAAAAGGTATTAGAAATATATCGTTCAAGCCCTAGAGAGTGACTGAAGACTTTTAAGGGAGGTTAGATTAAGCATAGTCTGTTATAAGACATCAACATAATCTCTATGTTCAGGATCTTAAAATCCACTTAGTGAGAGAGTTTATAAACACATAAAAACAAATTGATATTGAACATTAGATTTTGAATGTTTTTGGATAACTTGCATAGACAGGAGGTTTTACACAACTTCAGAGGGAAAGGAAGCCAACATGGCCAAGAGAACAGAGTGGAATTTCTGTGCCACATTCCAGGAGGAGAGGCACAGGGAGAGATGGAGAAAGGAAAGAGGTACACACACGGGGGGGGGGGGGGGGGTGTTCGTGTGTCTGTGCTCGCGGGTGATGCAGGTCTGTGTGTATCAAATAAAATATGGACATAAAGTTGTTGGTTCAATTGCTATTGGTTGACTTTATTAGAATGATACAAAGCATAAGAAACAAAGCATATTTTTACTTGTTCACGTGGCTTTCTTAGTCTGCGACTGTGGTCCAGACACAACAACATCCTCAGATATTTCGAATTCATCATGTAAATGATGAGAAGGCTCAAAAGTGCGTTAAGTAAAGGAGTGCCATCATCAGGCCTCCCAGAGCTGCTAGGACGAGCTGAACTAGCCTGGGCTTGTGAGAAAGTGGAAACGTCAGAATGATCCTGAAGGCACGTCCCTGGCTACTTGCTTCTTTCTGCTTCTTAAATGGGGACACTCCCCAGGACTCTATGCTTATTACTTTTCTTGGGCTACAACTTACCTTGCTCTTTTATAATTTTTAATATTTTTTATAATTTATAATTTAACAATTTTTATAATGTCCTATGGACACCTAGAGTTCCATACACTCAAAACTGAATTGTTTTCCCTGAATCACCTGTTCTTTTTTTATTATGAGTAATTACTTTCTGCTCAATTACCTTAGTCAGAAACATGGAAATCATCCCAAATCTCTTCTTTTCCCTTATTCTCTTACTTTGTAAATCCTATAACCATATCTTGTCAATGTTTGCCTAAGGGATATTCTGACATTATCCAACTTTCAGGGATTGCTGTCAAAGAGTCACTGAAACTGATCATTTGTGGTATATTTTTTTCTTTTTTTGTGCATTCAATTTTTATTCCTAGAATATTTTTTCTTAGATATTAGCTCTAGAGGATGAGTGCTTAGGTGTTCTTAAAATAGTTGCCGTCTACTTCAAAAGATGCTCATGGGAGAATAAAAAGGAAATCATTTTATAATTAAAAGCCTGTGGCTTGCTGGAAAGGGGACACAGAAGACCTAAAAGAAAAGTGGAAAATTTAAGTATCAATCCAGCTGTTAAGACAAAAACCTTTTGTGTAAAGGATACAAAATAAATGAGGCAAATATATAGTTTTTAACTTTTAAATTAAGTCACTTAGGCAATAAAACTTTTTTCTTTCATCATTTGTTGCAAACACAAAGAATTAAAATGTGAGGGACTGAAATATTATTATAATTTACATATATACATGTATATGTGTGTGTGTGTGTGTGTGTGTGTATGAATGTCTATTAGATATACATATTAAACCAAACTATTAGCTATGCTTCTGCATACTAGTTTTCTCCATGAAGCAGCTGAGGTCCAGGACAGACATTCACAGGTCCTGACATTCACAGAGCTAATCAATGGCAAAGTCAGGAGCTGAAGAGGTCAGTCTGATTCCCAAACCCATGAAATTCCCTATTATTCCACACTGCTTACATAAAGTTTTTAATACCTTTAAGTACCATTTCCTGTTGATTTATTTTATTTTTCTTGGTGCTACACTAAAATTGGGTATAGAATGGAGGAACTGGGAGCTAGGATGAGAATATTATTAATAGATTGGACTCGGTAAAAACATTATGCCACATGAGTCAGATAAAATGAGACAGGTATGTGCCATGAGTATTTTAGGCAACCAGAAGCAGAGGACAGGGTAGATTATGTAGCAGGAATCCTAAATCTGTCCTAGGAAACTTGAAACATTAAGAGTCAAGAGACCAAGAAAGCTTAGATGAAGTGGAGTTTCTATGGGCGTGTGATTCAAAGTTGGGAGCAGTAGCATTAGCAGCCCCTGGGAATTTGTTATAAATGCATAATTCAGGCTACCACCAGATCAACAGAATCTGAATCTGCATTTTAACAAGACCCCCAGATGTTCTGCACGTAGTAAAGTATGAGAATCCCTAATTATGAGTCTAGGCAACAAATTTCAAAGAGACATAAAAGTCTTAGTAATAAGCAGTAGGTCTCTGCAGAAATAAGCAGAGAGCAACAGGAATGGGCAGTGATTCCAGGCAGCACTTCCTGTGCTTGCTCTAATACTGACAGAACCCGGCTCAGGTTCAAACTGACACACTTTCAATTTAAAATCAAACAAATTACAGATTTTACTCTGAAATAATTTTTCTCTGGAGAGTCACAGTTTAAGAGCAAGAAGTGCTGCAATACAAAGCTTCTCAAACCTCTAGCCCTATCTTCCTGTTTGATCACTCTATTCCACTCACAGCTTTGTGGGAAACTAACTTCTGTGACTTCTATGCAGATTTGGGTAAAGAATAATCCCCTTCAGCTTTTGAACAGTTTGGTATAATGTCTGTTAGAGTGGAAAGAGTAAGCGACTCTATTTTTTTTCCTGATTATTTGCAATTTAGTTACTAACTTTATTACAAACCCAACATGAGCAGCACCAGGCAGCCCTGTTTGCTGACTACATTAATTCTTTCTCAAATTGTTCAACACATTTCAAAGACTTAGCATATAAATCCCTTGTTTTTACTTTTTTTTTTGTACGAGGATGAGAAAGGGGTACATACATCTTTAGAAAATGAGGCTCTTGAAAACAGCCAGAATAACGCTATTGTCAATAAGCCTAAAAGCTGCTTTTACGCTTCTATAAAATTTCTATAAAAGCAAAAGTGCCTTTAATAAATAAAACAACCCTGATATAAAAACAAGATTGATATATACATACTTTGGCAAATGTTCTAAGAGATTTTATGTAGTATTTCACTAATTCAACTGATCTCCAGCTATTTCATTATCATAATAGTATTGCTGATCCATCAAAGAAAAGAAGGAAATGTAATGTTAGGATTATCTTAGCTCTCTACTAGTCATCAAGGAAGGGAATTCAAAACAGTGCCACCTGCAGGGCTGGCCTTTCAGCAATATTCCTTTCAAAATAGCTTCACCTTTGATCAGATCCAGGTGCCATTTTGAACAGGGTGGGTAGGGGTTGGAGGGGTTGGATTAAACACTTGTGAAGTGTTTACCCATATATATGAAAATAAGTAAGCCTCATAATTCAGTTTTGCTGCTCAGATAAAACCAACTCCAGGGGGCAAAATGATACCGTGATTAGAATGATCTAGATTTTCATTTCTAAATTCTCAAGCCATGACAAATATAAGAACCATGTAGCATGTACATATAAATTACATATATTTACACATAACACTCCCCATGAGATTGGTACTACTGTACCTCTATCACACAGTGGAGGAAACTGAAGCACAGTCAGAATTGGCAGCTGCAGTGATGTTTAGGATATACCCAGAGAGAAATGAACAATTTTAAACAAAGTCTGATTTGGGCCATTCTGGGCCTCCGAATATCGAAGAATGATGTTGTGAATTTTCACTCTAGTTACCTCTAAGAATTTTCATTCTAGTTACCTCTAAAATTCCTACAGGATTTTTAAAATCCTGAACTATATAGAAAACACCATTTAGAATACCTTAACCCACATTCCGTAATGAGAATTTTACATGCACTCACAGGCACACAACAACACAACAACAGCAAAAACACAGTTAAGCCAGTGGGTCCTAGAGCTATTCCTCTTGGTTGCTAAGAGTGGCACCTTAGGAAGCCCAGCGAGGACAATGCTGTGTAGAAACTAGTTGTGAGTAACTGGAAGGGGCGGGGGGGGGCACAGAGAGCAGGGGGGCCATGAGCCGGCCTCGCCCGGGAGCCGCCGGCCTATTCCCCGCAGATCCCGGGGGAAGGGACTGAGCCCGCTGGTGGAGAACAGATCCGTGGCCGGCAAAGCCCGGGTGAAGCAGGGAAGGTGCTTGTCTGTCAGTCACCGCTGGGGCCAGGCCACCGGCCGGAGCAGGTGTGGCCACTGGGAGCCTCTGCCGTGGAGTTTCCGATTTTCACCTGGTGCTCTAGTTCTCCAAGTCCTCTGTCATCTCTGGTGTTTCAGGGCTGCTGGCGACGAATTCGCTCAGCTGTTGATGTCTGAAAATCTCTTTGTCTTTTTCTCTTAAAGACATTTTCACTGCATAAAGGATTCTACAGATTTTTGTTTTTCCTAGTTCTGTAAAGATGTTGGTCCACTGTGTTCGTTCCAGGTTGTTTTATTTCTGATGAGCAATCGGCTTTTAGCCTGTGCTCACGTCTATAGAACTTGTCACGTTTAAAATCTGGTTACTTTTAATATTTTTATCTTTGCTTTTTTTTTTTTTTTTTGGAAACTATAAATTGCCTCATAGTTTTCTTGTTCTTGGGTTCTACTAAATTTCTAAGACCTGTGGTTTTATAGTTTTCCCCAAAGTTGGAAAAATTTTGGCCAACATTTTTTCAAACACCCTTTTTTCTGTCCCCTCCTCTCTTGTGTCTCCTTCAGGAAACATTCAGTTGCATGTGTTCTCCCTTGACTCAGTGATGCTTTGTTTATATTTCCCAATTCTTTCTCCCTCTGAGTTTGGATTTCTACTACTGTGTCCTCAAGTTTACTAATCTTTTATTGTGCAATGTCTAAGCTTTCATAATTCCCATGCACTGTAATTTTTTTAACCTCAGCATTATAATGTCTAGCACTAGAAGTTCCATTAAGGCCTTTTTATAACTTCTATATATCTACTTATATTCAGTCTTTCCTCCAGCTTCTTGAACTTATGGAATACAGTTATAATAACTATTTTATTGGCCAAGTCCACTAATTATTTCATCACTGTTATTACCTGGATTAGTTTCAACTGATTTTTATCCTCAGAATAGGCATTTTCCTGTTTTTTTGAATAGCTGTCAACATTCGATGGGATGTCAGGCATTGTGATTTTACACTGTTATAAGCTAGATATTTTATATGCTTATACATATTCTTGAGTTTTGTTTTGTCTTATAGAGCAGTTATTGGGAAATAGTTGGATTCTTCCCGATCTTTATTTTGAATTTTGTTTTTGTTTTGTTTTTCAGAGGTTTGGGGTGGAGCAGAACAGTATCTAGTCTAAGACAAAGGTTTCTGAACTACTAATGCAAAATACTTCTGATAAGACTATGTGATAACCCATGAATTATCAAGTTTTCTACCTTGGCGGATAGGAGCAGGCACTATCCTCTGTCTTATACGAGCTCTATAGTTTTTCCCCTCTAGTTTTTATAAGTAGTTCTTCACCTGGTCTTGTGCAGTTTCCGGATAGCAAGTGCTCATTAATGTTCCCATCTGAATAGCAGATGGATCTACTCTGTGGGTCCCCGAATTTCTTCGTGCAGCTCCGTTCTCCCGAGCACTCTTTCCTGTGAACCCTGGCTGCCTTCTCCTCCCGGGACTCCCAGCTCCCTCTCTTTAACTCAGCGAGACAGCCAGAGTCTGCTTTGCGGGGAAACTCCCTATATGACAGCTGGACAATCAAAGGACAAACCTCATTTGCTTCATGGCTATCAAGGGAACGTTTTCCTTTGTTACTTGATGCCGAATATCTTGAAAATTATTTTTTCACATATTTTGTCAATTTTGTTGTTATTTTAGGTGAAAGGGTAGCACCCCTGTCACTTCCTCATGGCTAGAAGTGGAATTTCTTATTAAAATTTAAATGAGATGATGTGACAGCTTTGCTTAAAAATCCTTCACTTCCCATTTCACTAAGTAACAGCCAAAGTCCTAAGGCATGTCTACAAGGCCCTATATTAACTGGGGCCCTGCTATAATTCTGAAGTCATTTTCTACTGCTCTCCAGTCACAATCTGTGCCAGCTACAACGAGCCCATTGCCTGTTGGTAAATGAGTTAGGCATGCCCCTCTCTCCTCTCAGGCGCTTTGCCTTTGATGTTTTCTCTGTCCGGACTGTTCCTTCCCCAGATAATTACATGGCTGGCTCTTCAAATATTTCATTCTCATCAAGGAATGCTGTGGTCATCCTATTAAGTTTACAACCTAAATTGTATACTCTGTTCCCCTTCCTTTAGTTTTTTTCCTTAACACTTACATCTAAATATTATAATTTAACTTTTCTAAACGTGTTATATCAGATCCATCTCCAGCTTGCCTTTACTCATGTTACATTTTCAGTGAGTTATAGAATTTTTCCATTTTATTTGTATTCTGATAATGTAGTGAGAATTTAAGTGGTAATTACAATGACTAAAATAGTCAACAGAAATTCAACTTTGACACAAAGCATTCTTAAATCTTTTAAAAAACAGAACAGGTAATTCATCCAGTAAGTTAAAGAATTTTGATTATTTTATCCATTGGGACTTGTAGCTATGTGTAAAATTAACTATATTGTAACTTCTTAACAGTCTCTGAATAAAATAACAACAGGAAATTGCGTGGAAAATAATTTAACACTTAATATAAGAGCCATTCAGTTGTACAAAAATCGATTCCTTTGTTCACATAAAGACTTGCTTTCAGATGTCCATGTAAATCAGATGTAATTTAAGGTACTTTTAAGTTTTAAGGAAATCAACTCAGTTTAGGAAACTACTGAGACATTCAATTTACTTTTCAGATAGAGCAGAGAAAGTAGAAGTACACTCAAATACTATACAATGGTTTGTTTCTGATGGAGAGGAATCATTCAGCTACTAATATTTCATCTACTCTAGTTTATTTGCACTTTTGGTTGTGATTAGGATCTAGCAATATTTTTGGCAGTATAACAAACTAAGAATAAGGCATTAAAACCTAATGTCATGAGCTGAAAGAGTGCAAGTTTTTACCCTGAAACCTTAACCATCCAAAAGTTGAATGAAAATTAGTACTTTAAATAACATGTGTAAAATATTCCTGGAGATAATGACACAGCATTTCCAAAAACAGAATGGGCCTGTCAAATGAGATCAAGTACTGAACACCAATCTAGCTAAATTTAGTGTATGATACCCACATCGGACTGGGTTATAGGAACCTAGAATGGTCAAACACATCTCAGAGTGCTCTGCATAGTCACAGGGTTTTTCAAGGCAAAGAGTTTCCAGTCTAAAATTTTCAACTAACTGCCACGTTTATTCATCTGCTTTTCCCACTGTCCAGGTAAAAGTGACAAATATGTGCCAATAAAAATGGAAGACACAAGAAATCTTAAGTAAGGTGGAAAGGGAGTGGAGAAAGAGAAATTTAGGAGATAATGCAAATAAATGTTGAAATGTGTATTGGAAACCGATATTAATTATGTTTAGTATTAAAATATACTATTTTCTAACCACAGAATTATTCTTTCATTTAGTAAATTTGACTTCAAAGCAAAGGGGTAGCAGATAATATCATGGTCATATATTAATAGTCTAAAATTTGTAACTAAAAACATTGTTACATATAGAAAAAAATATTTTAAATCTCCCCCCAAAAATGGCAGTTTAATATCTTTTTGGTACTGATGATTTTGATGATTCGTCAGTGTCTCATTTGTTTTGTTTTGTTTTGAACAGTATTAGTTGTAGAGCATAATTATGTGCAACAGGTCTACTTTAGAGGTCATCTGAGAAATTTGCTATTCAATGTGTCAAACAACGTTGTTATGAGGAAATCAAACTATAGGATACTCTCAAAGGTCCAGACCCTCTTGTTAGAAACTTTCAAGTGTCAGAAATACCCTCACCAATAGTGATTGTAAGCAACTAATAAATACAAACAGCCACACAATCTCCCACCCCTTTTATAGTGTAATATCCATTTGCATACATGAACACACATGCATACACACATGCATGGGAACACCAGAGCCCACTGTGGCACTATCTCCAGGGCTCTACTTAAAAATCAGCTTTGTCAGTTATAGGATCTGAGATTTTTGAAGTAGATGGATTAAAAAACAACAACACCACAATATGAAAAACCAACTTTGAAGAGTGATTTTTAAACAAAGAGGAGAGGGCTCTTAATCTCGGGGAAGTGAGGAAAGTGAACCACAAACCTCTGTAGTTTACTAGAACCCTACAGATAATTTTCATAGAAACCCCATCCCTATATTCTACCTAAAAGGAAATTACTCTATAGGCAAATTCCCATGCAGGTTAAGCCTGTGTATATGGTGGCCCTGGTACGCAACATGTCATCTCTAACACTGTATGTCTCCTTCTATAACAAAACCAGTTAGCGATTACTGTAGGTTTAAAATATGACTTTTTGGGGTGGCAGATACTGTAGAGGACGGGGTTATGGTATCATTAAACTATGCTTTGAGTCTTCTCCTCAATTTCTACTTAGTAGCTATCAAAGAGTGTAGTAGAGAAGATATAGGAAATATGATGGTTGTGTAAAGAAAGTAAAGTCATTTGGATTAGTACAAACATTGCAAAGAGGTAATTACAGGGGTATTGAAGATCAAGGTGGGGTTACCAATACAGAGGATATGGTGTTTCGTTTGTTATGAGAGTAGTAGATGTAAGGGGAGAGTCAGGAAAAGTTGCTAGGAAAAAGAAAGTTTTCAAAGCAAACGTTTGAAAGAAAATATGGCCTGTACCAAAAACTTCCCCACCTTCACCTTTGTTTGGGCTGGATTGACTTTTTTTTTCCAATTCTGGATGGTCACTTACAGATATTAAGACTTCTGAGCCATGCTGCTCTGTTCGACTAACAGAATCAGAAATTAGAGACGAATTTTGGTAAGAGTCTCTAAAGCTCTGATTTTAACATAAAATTTGGACTGAATTGGAGCCATCATATTATTCATACTTTGCAAGGAACTTGGGGCTTTCATTATTTCTTCAAAGTTTTGTCAGGTTGAAAATCTTTCATAATACAAAGCAAGTAACCCTGGAAAAATTGAGTCCCAGTTTAACATATTTCATACTTGCCTGATCGAGTCATTTTAAAGTAGTTTCCTTTCTCAAAATATTCATGAGATGAGGCATAAACTGAGCCTGTGCCAGCTTCTTATAATAGAGCGAACACTGGATTAAAAATCAAGAAAATCTAGAGAATCAAGATCAACCATTTTTGTTTTATTCTACCACTAACTTTGCATATGTCTTTAAAAAGTCACTGAATATTTCTGAATCAAATTTTTCTTATATATAATTTATACTTTTTAAGGTTTCTTCCAACTGAAAAATGTATTATTTTATTAAATTTATATTTATCCTTTCTATTATATCCCCAAATCATGTTATTTGTACTTTTCTTCTTGTTTCTTAACTTCTCAAGTACTGATTGAGCATGATTATTTGTTTCAGAGCTTATGATCAAGATGTCCTAGAAACAGAGTCTACAAATCATATATTCTCTAAGCCTTAATTTAGCAGAATGCTTACTTCTTTCAGAAAATGTTTCCTTATGATTAAATCCACTGCACAACCTGCATTGTTTTGTTCATTTATTTAGTTATCAATTTGCATAAAGCCTACTATGTAGCATGCACTGTGCTACCTACTGGGAGTACAGGACTGCAGGCCCCATCCACATAAAGTTCCCAGTCTAGTGGGGAAATCAAATACATAATCAATCCTGGCTTTAATACCATGACAATATATGCTTGAAAGAGACTGCAGAAGAACATCTAATCTCATGTTGAAAGAGTTCAAAAGAGTTTAGGGTTGATTAGAAAATGTGATGTGGAACACTCAAGTCCAAATGACTTATAAGAACTGGCAAAAAAAGAAGATGAATATGAAGCAGTGAACAGGCTACATAGTGGAAATGGGGAGAAAAGCATCACAGCACCACAGATGGAGGGTGAATCATAGGCATCCCAGAGGCAAGAGGGAGGATGAGAGAGGCGGATAAGGGAAAGTGTTCACTGTCACAGAGAAGGGTGTTTAAGACAAAAGTGTAGAGATGATGGCTGAAGAGGTCAACAGGAAGTTTATGAAGGATATAATAATTTTGCACTTTAGAAAGATCATTTTGGCTGCTGATCTGTTCTGTGTACCTATTTCAGATAATTTGTTATTCCCTTCAGTCGATGGCTTTTATTTCCTCATCATGAGTTGGAACTTACGTTTGGTTAATTGACTCAAAACTAATAAAACGTTTAAACAGTTGCTTACAAAAAAGTGATACAAATACATATTATACTGAGTCAGAAGATTATCTTATAAAATAATGGTTGTCAAATTTTATACTAAGGCAATATCAACAGATATTTATGAAAATAGGTGTATTACAGTTTCAGTCATAACACAAAATATATTCTATAAATGCTAGTAAATCCTGGTCTATAATTTTTACTAGAAAATTTGGTTTCCCAATAACCAAATACCTGATGCAGAGTCTCAAAAGCAGAATGAAAAGGCAAAGCAGAATGGCATCAGACTTAGGAAAATAAAAAAGCAATGTTAGATTTGTATTAAATGTGAATAAACTTTTATAAAGAATTCAATAATTTTATCTTCCTCTAAACATCACAGGTAGTGCCATGTGTTCTAAGTCAATCTAAGTTCAATTTACTATATAAGCAAAGAGACTCATTATAGCTCATATGGAGATAATTCTGTTTGTTTTTTAATACCACTTATTAGCTCTATGTGGTAGACAAAATACAGCTTCAGCTTCTTTTTTGGGGGGCACATAGGAAGACCATATTTCCAAACATCACTTGTAATTAAGTAGAGGCCTCATGACTGGGTTCTGGCCAAATAAATGTGGGCAGAAGTGATATACACGACTTCCAGAGATGGCCACTAAACTGCTGCATTATTAATACTACTCTTGCCATTCCATTATGACATAAAAGATCAAGTCTTGATAATGGAAAGTTCCTGGATAATTTCTGAGTAAGGACTAGGAGAGGAACCACCGGCCACCCAACCTGTACAGGACTGTGAAATGAGAATTAAATTGTTTTATGAACCCTGAAATTCTTGGGGGTCCTTAGTACATTCTCATAACCTAATATTTTATGTTTCATTAAGACAAAAATTTTAGTTACTAGATATTTTTTTAAAATTTGTTGTTAACATTAGTTTAGATCACCATTCAATTTGACAAACATGTTCTGATCATCTATTATTCTGAGCACAAGGAACTATTAGATGAATTAACCATGTTCATAAGCAAGCTCACAGATTAGAAGTATATGCCTCAATATTATGAAATGATATAAAAGAAAAAGCCCTTGGATATTAAAACTTTTAGTTTAATTCTCAGAAATTCTTTCCTTTCTTTTATTCATTATTATCTTCGTCCGTTGATTGACTATCTTAAACATTCAAGATCCTAAATCTGAACACTAACAAAATCTCAGTATAGCTACTTTCATATCACTGACTCCCAATAAATCTTATTTTACTCTCTCTCACTGATTTCTGAAGAGACCTAATTAAAAAGGGAAAAATAAATGCATTTCAGTAAGTAATAGAAGGAATTAGATTAAAAGTATTATTTTGCCATCTCTTTCCTAATTAGGTCACATCAAATTAGTTTTAGTTTTTGGAAAATGTGCCCAGGAGACCACCAGAGATGGCATTATATAAGGTCAAAGATGTAGCTATCTTGGAAAGGTTAGGCGGAACCCATCACTCAGAGGGTCACTGGGACAATACATAAATAAATGCACTGACCAAACCAACACTCGTTACATAAAACATAAATTCTTACTAAGTATTTACACAAAGAACATTATTTATGCAAAGCTTGAGCAGCAAAAGAATCTTCTTAGGGTTATTTAAAGAGAACCATTAATGAAAATTGATACATTAGAATACAGATATTCTTACGGAACTAGCATTATTTATTAATAATGATTGGAAGGATAATATCTGACAATATGAAAACATGGAGAAGTGTAAATAGATACTTAAGACATGAGGAAATACTGTTGAGCATACTGGCAATATTCACTACCTCAGTAGAAACAGCTTCCAGTCAATGTCCAACCAACAGTGCTACTTTGTATAAAAATATTTTTTAAAAATTAAGTGAATAGCTGAAAATATACAGCAATAATCTAAAAAGTATCTAGATAGCTTAAACATTAGTTCTATAGCATAAATCTTTAATAAGATCACTAGAAACTGAATTAGCAGAATGGAACCAAATTATAGATTTAGTTAGTCACTGTTAGCAAAATAGAAGAATTGAGATTTTTATCATTCATTTTCCTCTTATTATTGGAATGTCTTCTGGGGGTAGTATATACCTTTCACAAATCCCAATGGAAACTTATTTATTGGTAAGGAAAATTAATTATGTGCATTAAAAATTTTTATTTCATATTTGTCGAGTTCGTATATTAGACAAAAGTACCACCATGTCCTAAATTAATCGAACAGTTAATAACTAAAACAGTCCTTGTAACCATCTGTCTACCAATCTGTTATCTCTAAAAATTATTGCTTTATCTTTCATATCATCTTATTATTTTCCAAATGTTAACATTCTTAAGAACTGACATTTTAAAAATTATGTTTAATGGATGGATGGCAGAATAAAAATAATAATGCAACTAATTATGATTGGTTTATAGCCTTAATTTGTGCATATAAAATACATTTTCTAAAAAAAATTAAAAGCCCAAACATCAGGCCAGACTTTAAATTAATAAGCAAAAATATATATATTTCCTAGTAGCTAGTGTTATAAAATGTATTTTGCCTCCTAGAGTTTTACCTGAATTGGGAATTCATATGCATTTTGGAGAGACTGCCCTACTATTATTGATCTTGAATACCACTACTCTTTTTTGGACACTCTGCATGTCTTTCATTCAGATTGTTTTCTCAGTCTCATTGTAATAGATATTTGTCATACATTTTGACTTTCTCCATTCTGAATCATGTTCCTGTGTTCAGGTAACCCCCGTATTATCTGGAAGAACACTCCTCATATGCAGCCTGAAAATCCCAAGGATGCAGGGCCCCGCCTCCTGGAGCAGAGCAGCAGCCGCCCACACTCTGGATCGGAGGTTGGCTTTGTGAAGAAGCAGGAAGAGCATGGCCTCTGTTCGCTGAGGATGCCGTGATTAGAGGCAGGCGCCTCTGGCTTCCAAAGGTAACAAGGGTCGCAGTCTGAAAGGCAGAAAGCAGTGCCTGATTTTGGTGATCGAAGCTGCCTGTCTGTCCCGGTGGCAACAGCGACAAGTCTTCGCAGGGACCAGCTCTGTGGTTTGATCTGAGGACTGTTGTAGGCTGGGGGAGCTCTAACTCTAATTCTCAGGTACTCTTAGAGATACTTGGAGGTAGTATGGACACTTTTAATGAATCATTTTTTCTGCTAAAATTACCCAAAATGGTTTTAGCTGGCTTTCAAATAAAATTTTTGACTGATTTTAAAGCTGAATGTAGTGATGTATGAGACTTCTGGTTTATCTCAGTCTGCGAAGACGAGAATGTCTTGTGTAAATATGAACAGTTTGTTATGGATGTACAGGAAAAAAAAACTGCCTAGGGCCAAAGGGGTGGGCTCTTGATTATGAACCAAACAGCTGTTTCCCTGTTTTACACTCTACCCAACCTTCTTTCTTATTAGCACAACCCATCTCCAAATACAGCGGTAAAAACAACAAATACTTGCTTCACCAGTTTCCTTTCAGTTCTGACATGATCAGAAGTGATCATTTGAGCCAATCCAGAAGAATTAGGCATGATGCAAAATGTGTTTACCTTCTGCTAAAGTTTTTTTCCTTTTAGTAAAAAGAGACTTTTGAGAAGCGATATTTATTTTATTTGGCAGTTTTTTTTGTGTGTTTGTTTAAAATGCAACTCCACTCTAAACATCATCTAACGATGGCCACCACCCAGGGGATAAGCATTAAATTAAGGAAGTTCAGAAGCCATGAGTGAGATCCTGGAACTACGCTGCCCTCAGAATAACGATATTGAAAAGTGACAAATACCTTACTATTTAACAGATTTAATTATGCATCCTGTATCTTACTACTGGAAAGAGTGTTACGTGGAACTCTCAGGTAATGAATAATTAACTAAGCAACAGAGGCTAACTAAATGGGGATTTATAGAATATTTGTGTCATTTAAATATAATTAGCACATAAAGAGCCCATGAACGTGTAAATATATATGTATATTTAGTATTACAAATGAAATCATTGGGTAGAAAATATATTTCCAACTAAACAAGGAAATAAAGAACTTCCTCTAATAGTATACATATAACAAGTCTGGGCCCAAATATAAATCTCAATGAAGTCCCAAGTCATTCTTTGCTAATTATAAAACGTTTGTCTGCTGAAGAGAACAATCCTCTCCCAGAAACCTTCTTTGAAACGACAGTTATACAGAGAGTACTCAGTGGCTTGTCCTTTCAGAATGTACTGTTTTATACTTCTAAATGGGATATCTACTCATTTTTAGAAAGCAAACTTATGTCCCTTAAAATGAAGATAAAGAGCTGGCAATAAATGTATCTCATATTCCACGTATTCAGAGTTAGACTCTTGAGTGTTTACTTACATAGAGAATTAATTTCAAAGTTATTACACAAACTGAAAGTACAAACAGGAAATGTAAAGCAACCCCAAGACTTGTAACTCAGGAAAGCACCATCGCCCTGAACTTTGGAGGGATAAATCGAGAAAGCAATATTAATGGAGGCTAGGAGCTGAGGCCTTCTGGCAAAAGTCAGAGCCTTGATGGCATCTCTGATCAGGCTGGAACCACAGAGAAAATGCAGCCACAGCGGGAGTGGCCACCTGACTAAAGTGAGAAGCAGAAATACCCTGGCTTCTCTCCTCCTCCTGACCTCCAGCCTTCCCTCTGCCCTCTCCTCCACCTCCCTCCTGGCCAACTCTGACCCGAAAGCAGTTGGCAAGTTCGTTTCTTTGTCTGCTTGTGCACTAGATTATTAGCTTTATAGAAGTAGTTTTGCTCACTACTTTGCTCTTTAGAATTAAGACAATGACTGACAAATAGTACAGAATATTTTTTTTATTTCTTTCTGGTCTAAACATTTTAAACAACATTAACATTTAAAGTAGGTACAAATTCTATTCATACAAATTATCACTTTCAGGAGTGATTTTCTTAGTGAAAAAATATTGTAAATAAGCTGCTTTAAAACATTTGAAGAACCATAAAAATTATAAATACTTAAAAGTAAAACATCTAAATGGGTCACAGTATTGAAAATCATCTTTTTCTTTAGCATATGTATCATTTTTTTAACTATTTCCAGGCTCGAGGTACTTGCTGGTCGTAGGTAGGGAGTTATTCCCCTTTCAGACCTCCGAGATACCTTTTAATACCTTACAAAATAAACAATGTGGGGTTATATGAAGAAGAATGCCCTAAGTCTATAGAACTATCTCTCTGGGCAAGGTCTTTATAGACCCCTTGTAGGAGATAATTACTTAAAATAAAAGTCTATCCTTCATGTCATTGCATTCCACTACACTCCATTGTCACTTTTACTTCACTGAGAGGGAATCCAGACACAAGCACATATCCTTTCACTTATCGCCCCCACAAGTACCTGACCCAGGAGGGGAAGTTTTCAGATGCATTTAACAGGGATATATTAAGGGAGGAAGATTTAATAGCTGCAATAAGCCAAATCAACCCCTACAACTTGTGCAGAGTGCTGGGAGTGCCTGCTTAGAATATAAGAACAAAGAAGGGTGACCTTTTCAATGTAACATGCAACTTCTTTGTCTTTTTATGCATTCTGCCTTGAACATTAGTTATATTCAACCAACCCCTTCTTTAATAGAACTGTTTGTATGACCTACTTGATCAATATTTTACTTTGCTTTGGCCCTATTAATAAGGTAAAATATGTATTTCATTTACATTTTGGCTGGTAATGATGAGGTGCATTACATTTTTGAAGAACAGTCTTAACAGGTGCATGGGGCCATAGGAGGGCATCTGCAAGTGGTCAACAGATGGGCACGGCAGTAAGAGAGGAGCACCAGGTAACCAGCACATGGACACAGCAAGCGAAAGGCAATTCCACTGAGCAGAGTGTGACTAGACCAGCAGTAAAACTTTGCCATTTTGGCATACAGTAGGATGCTCATTGCAGTAGCTGGAATTTGTACTATGACATTTTTGGCCGAGTCAGGAAGAGAGAGTTCTAAAATCTCCATATGATATTTGGTTCAAAATTTAGCAATATTTTCACAGACAATTTTGCTCATTCTACTTTAACAAGTTCTGCTACTCTTTTTTTGGGTTTCCAAAAGACTTGGGCTCTTCATACTCACAGATCAATTTTGAAACTGGGGTCAATATCCATCCAATTCACCAATACACACAAAACCGAAGTGAATTTTTTAAAGCATTCACCATATTTACAGGAAAAGAATTACAAACCTTAAAGTGATAATGTGTTTCATTGTGGCATGTATCTAATGGAAGAATTGATTCATCTATTCATTATAAAGGCTTGGTGAAATGTTAGTACTTTATTATATACAGCACGAGAGGCTAAATCTTCCTATAAATACAGCTCCGATAATTTTAGTTCTTAGCTTAAAAATCTTTTCTTCTTAATTGCTCATATCAAAAAGTTCAAATTATGGTCCCAAATTTAAGGTTCTCCTTAATCTTGTGCCAAAGCTTCTTAGGGTAATATGTCCTGTAAATGCTTTGTACAATCTCTATACTTGTTGCTCTTACCCAAATATGGCATACATGTTCTCTCTTCAGCCAGCGCTGACTCACCACCCATTTCTATCCAATCTTAACTAGTCTTCAAAACCCAGTTCAAATATTTTAAATAAATATATTTTTATTCTCCCAATTCCCATTGCAGGGCTTTAAATTTTCTTAATAAAACATACTCTGTTATTGCACTTAAAAAATGTATCTTATTTGTTTCTAAATTGAATTCCTATAGGAATTTTGAATGCAGGCTTAGCACAGTGTGTTAAGTATAGTTGAAGTTCAATGTATATTTGATAAATAAATTTCAGAGTATATCCTGAGTATAAATTCAAAGTAACTGAGATGTTCTTGAAAATACCACTTAATAGTTTTATGCTAATAAGTTGATCAAATTAATCTAAAACAGTACTAGTAGAAATATTTTAGCTAGTTCATTAAGATTTTTCCTTTACATGTACTTTTTTGTAGGTAACACTTACAAAATGTTGGGGAGAACTTAAAATATCTTTTTACTTAAATGTTGAAACAAATTCCCCCAGTAATAATTTATTTAAATGTATACTCTATAAATATGTGGTTTCTAAACAAAGGTAAGTTCAACACAAATTCTTTTCAAATTATGATAAACCCTTAGTAAGTAGGTTAGGGTTTTGGGGCTCAGTTTGACTTGCCTTTCCATACCATGCTTTTACTTCATCCAGCATTCAGTTCTTATTTTGACACAAACTCAAGGGAGAGTACTTTTCTGTACATAATGATCAGCATGTCTGTAAAGATCTTTTATAATTTGATAAATTACACATGGAAATAAATTATATGTGAAAAAAAACACGCATAATCCCCAGCAGTTTTAAAATACAATAGCCGCCTCTCTTATTTTACTTAACAAATTCAAATAATTATTATTTTGAGTTGGGTAAGCATAAAGTTATTGATTTTCCTAATTTTTATTTTTATTTTTAATTCTATGTTCAGTAGATTTTAAATATGATTTTTATTTATTTTAGAGAGAGAGGAAAGGAGAGGGAGAGAAATATCAACTGGCTTCCTCCTGCACACTTTCTACTGGGGATCGAGCCCGAAACCTGGGAATTGAACTGGAAACATTCTGGTTCATGTGAAGACACTCATCCAACTGACCCACACTGCCAGGGCCCAAATTTTTATTTTTTGTGTTTTTCACACTATTGCAACAAATCTATTTTACAAATATATCACAAACTTAGAGATTATTTAGTCATTTGATGGTTCTAGTTTCTCCAATACATGTAAATATAAGGAAATAATTTCCCTAAATTAAAAGTGCAAGGAGTTACTTCTATCAATATTTGGATATTCCCTTTCAGACAACTAAAGAGAGATACACAAGTCACATAATAGCACAAGTTATGCCTGTGATCTGAAATTTCACATTTATCATAAATTATACAGTTGTAATAAACACAAGCACCAAAGCTTTCATATATAAAGATTAGTTAATTTCTTCTGGAGTATCTTTCAATTTAATGGGTTATATAAATCTAAATCTATTTTATTTTACATATTTCTCAGGACATTTTTATATGTTCAGTTGGTCTCAATGACAGTAGCTAATTGGAAACTAGCCATTAATTTCAAATGGAGAGTTTCAAATTTGCATTTTCATTAACTATTATATTGGGGGGGGGGAAAGAGACCAGAACACTACCATTTAACCCAGCCTTGGTTCTTAGTCTTTTTTATATATAATATAAAACATGCATTTAAATTTGACCAATTCCTAAAAGATAAAAATTGGTATTTTTAGGAGTGTGGTATCATTTTTTTTAACTTTATTTTTATTGTTGACACTATTACAGATGTCTCCATTTTCCCACCTCTGCCCGCCTCCACCCAGTCCCCACCCCTCTTCCCTCTGGCTCTCACCACACTGTGGTCTGTGTCTATGGGTTGTGCATATATGTTCTTTGGATAATCCCTTTGCTAGGGGGAAAGGCACATAATAAGAATAGAGCCACAGTTGTTTAATAATTATTCACCTTACTAACTATATATAAAATATTTTCTTACAGACCCTGGGAGACTGGAAGATGTGTTGCAAGAAGAAAAACACACACAAAAAAACCGGGCTATAAAAAGAAATATATTTTAAAAGCAGACCAAAGGCAGGGCACACTGATTTGGTTGCTGTGCCCAGACCCTGACCCCCTCCTGGAGTTTGCCTCAGGAATGCTGACCATTCTCTGGCCTCAGGAACAGACTGAGCTGTTGGTAACATCACAGCAGATTAGCCACCTTGGTATTCGGCTTGGAGCTCCGGAAGGCCACCCTGCAGAACTGCAGACCCTGTCCCCTCTTGTCCCTGCTACGCTAGAAGCTTGCAGAGGCCTGTGGCTTTCTCTCTCACCCTGGGCAATCAGCCAACTGGCCAGGGGAGTGAGAACAGAATTTCCAGGGTGACAGACTGCTCTCCCCACACTGCCGGCATTATTGCAATAAATGCTTACACATGATTCAACCCAGTATCTGCTTATTTTGGCTCAAGTAGTGACAGGAGGCCTAGGACCCATTGTGTCTGGTATCACTCGCCCTCACCATCTTCCATTCGGTCCCTCCCCAGCCCGCCCCTCTGACAGCTGCCAGTCTCTTCCCTGCATCCATGCCACAGGGATGACATGCGTTTCTATTGGTTCTTGACCTTTTTTTATTTTTTATTTCAAAGTAAGTCAAGGTAGAGGTTCCTTCAGGAAACCATGACAGATTTGACCATTCTTAAGTAAATATCTCTTCCCTTAAGAAATATCTTCAAGATGAACAAAAACTCTCTGTGGTTTTAAAATTCTTTATTTTTATAGGAAAAAGGGAATTTTAACTATGATTGAAGGGGAAGACACAGTTTACTATGTGAAAATAGGTCATTTCTCTCAATATCTGTCAAACTTCAGTTAAAATCAGTCTTTGGTATCCCATTATAACACACATTTGGTTGATTCAGCTTTTAACTCAAATGAAAATACTGTATCATGAAGATGACAGGAGAGCACAAGAACTGATGAGTCGTAAAGCAACAGGAGAGTCCGTTGGCATGGGGTTACCTCAAACTTCATAAAATATCCAGCCACTAAAAATTATGGGTAATAGAACTACAATTGTTGCTGTCATTGATAAAACATCAATAATATTTTATCTCTTGGTCATTGATAAAACATAATGGAATGCTAAAATTGTAGAAAAATTTTGACTTTATTAGTCCAACTTATTTAAAGTTAGCATTAAATAAATTTCAAAAAATCACACAGCTTGTTAATAGCAAAAAATGAAAATAAATGCCATATAATTTATACATTTAATAAAAATTTGGATTTCAATGAGATATAGAAGCTTCTCATAATAAGAACCTACACTGAAATGGTTAAATTTCCCAGTTTTAACGAATAACAAAAATATTCTAATTTTTAAAGTATTTTGGCAATGTTTAGACATTTGAAATGAAGTTTCCTAACCATCAATGCCTATTCATAAATATCAGTTAATATAACTACAAAATGGTTGAAATGCAAGACCATATTTAAAAAAGAACAATATTTCTTGTCAAAATACATCATACAACAAGATAACAATGTAATGTTACTAACTTTAGAAATGTTTCATGCCAACACTGGTATAAAAGCTTCACTACAATGCAGATAATCTACATGTTCATACTTCACCATGTCATTAAATATATTCTTATCTCTTTATAGATTCTTTAGTTTGCTACTAAATAATTAGCATCTCAAATTCTTTAAAAAAATCAGGTTTTGCAGCTGGTTAAATGTAAGATTAAAATGATTACTCTAGGATATTTAATGTGATCTAAAATTAAGTGGAAAAGTCATCTAATCAAAGCACAATTATAGAAAGTCTCAAGCTACTCTTTAGGGCCCCTGGTTTATAGTGTGCATACCTGTGATTATTTTGTCAATGCCCAAGATGTGGGAATTTACACATAGTTGTGGAGATGAGGCCTGCCTAAAAATATGCTAAGCTACCTGAAGAAAGAAAAAAAGCAAAAGCAAAAAAAAAAAAAGCAAACTAATGAAAAATAAATTGCAGAAGAGGAAGGTGCAAAAAGAGGTTAAGCATTTATCAAGCATGCCATAATACAGAGGGAAACGTTACTTGGTGGTGGAGAAGTCCCTTGGCTTTCTTGTGCTACACATATATCACATCAAGTTAGAAAATATCACAGATAAACATTGCATCATATAATACAGTATTCTGAGCACAAATAAGGGAGAGATTTTAAATGTCAGTGCATAATGGACATCTCACATGCAGCTTTTATTCTAATTTGTTTTGCTGATTTTACTCTTGATAGTGATACCCAGGCTGTTAGTTACTGAGATGATGATACCTTACCACAGTTGTGAATTCTTATAAAATATTTAATTCAGACCTTCAGTTTCTAAACTAGAAAACCATGTACATAAATTTAGAAATTATGTAAGTATAGGTGTCTCTTATTGACAATGACTTCAATTCTACAACACTTAATTGTTTAAAGTACAGTTGTCACGATATTAAAAATAATGCCATGTAGAGGCTGTGGAGAAAAGGGAACCCGCATGCACTCTTATTAAGGTTGTAAATTGGTGTAACCGTTAGTGACAACAGGATGGAGGTTCCTCAAAAAATTTAAAAAAGAACTATAATCTGATCCAGCAATCCTCACTTCTGGGTATATATCTAAAGATATCAAAAGCACTAAATCAAAACATATGCACTAAGTCAAAATCCAAAGCATTAAATCAAAAACAATGAACATACTCACCCCTATGTTCACTGCAGCATTATTAACAATAACCAAGTGATGGATAAAGAAGTGGCAATTATACAGAGGAATATTAATCAGCCACAAAAAGAAATAAAATCTCTCCATTTATTCTAAATGAAATAAGTCAGAGAGAAAGAAAAATATGCTATGATTTCACTTATATGTGAAATCTATAAATAAATAAATCAATAAATAAATACTAAACAAACAAAATAGAAAAAACACACTCATAGATACAGAGAACAAACTAGTGGTTGACAGATGGAAAGGGGTTTGGGGGATGGGTAAATAAGATGGAAGGGATTAAAAAGCACAAATTGCCAGTTATAAAATGAGTCATGGGGATCTAAAGTACAGCATAGGAAATATAGTCAATAATACTGTAATAGCCATGTATGGGTACTAGACTTATTGCGGTGATCACTTCATAAGTTATATAAAAGTCTAATTACTGTGCTGTATATCTAAAACTAATATAATATTGTATGTCAACTGTAATTGAAAAATTTAAAAAACAATTAAATATTCCTATGTAGTGTTTTTTTTCTGTATGCCTTAGCAAAATTATGTATTTCAGCTACAATTAATTGATATTCTCTGCTAGAAATAATATTTTTCACATAATATAGAGAAATATGCTGATATTAAAAAAGACTGTATACAAAGTTAGTTGGGGAGAGTTTTAGTCAAGATGGCAATGTAGGTAAATGCTGTGCTTGCCTCCACCTATGACTGCATGAAAATTACAACTAAATCATAGAACAACAACCCTTGAGAGTTACATGATGCCTAGTTGAGCATATTTCCTATAATTAAGGATCTAAAGAAGAAGCTACATCAAGACTGGTAAGAGAGGCAGAGAAGCAAAACAGGCTGGTCCTAAAACCACCTGTGGCTGTTAAGAATGCCCGCCTCTGCCCCGTCTAGCTTTGCAGGCCACCCCTCAGGGCCAGTGGGGTGACGTGGGCTGCCAGGTAAGCCAGACCCTCTCCTGGTGGGGCCTGGCTTCCTGAACTGGCTTATTGCTTACACTCAATTTGGAAAGAAAGGTGGCTGATGTAAGCCTGGTGCTGAGGGTGGGCTTAGGTTAGGTCCCACCCTTAGGTATCTATTTATTTTGCTTTAGGAAGAGGCCCCCACACTCTGATTTCCTGCTGGAAGGTCACCATCTTGGGCCCCAGAGGGGACTGCCTAGTGGCAGCGGGCTGAGTTCCACATTATGTATTATATAGATTATTATATATTATACACATATATATATATATATCCGAAAATTCTTCACAAACAAGTGAACATCAGCTGATTTCTCAATTTCATAAGACTCTCTGCAATTCCTCTCAGCAGATTCAGATGAAAGGCTTTGGAGGCACCAAGAGCTTTGGATTCTGGTTATGACTCAAAATCTCCTAGCATAGTACTTGGCAAGGCTTCCGTATAGCCTCAATTTTGAAAGAAAAGTCAACCCTAAAAGTCAACCCTAAAATTATATTGGGCAAAAGCTGTGAGGTCAATACCCAAAATAATTTCTTGACCACTGGCAAACAATTGTCATTTAAAATACAAAACCCTTAAAATGAGCATATAGATGAAGTTTCTATATTAAATTCCAAAACCGCCAAAAGTCACACACACACATCTTTCTGGAAAGAGACGATTAGAAAGAAACAGGGTTAAGGAAGAGCTTATAGACCTCTAACAACACTGAAATCTGAGTTGATTATATCACCACAAGCCACAAGAGAGTATGTCCTATGTCAGTCCTGCCTCGTTCTCCATTATCAGATAAATACTTTCTTTTAGTTTCCCCTGCCTAAACTTACTTATTCTCAGGCATTTCCCAGGCTGAATTAACATTTTTGCCCAGTAAAAATGTCCCATACACGATGATTCCTGACTGTGAATTACACAAAATCAACACTGTATCTCTATTTCTCATCTTTAAAAAAATAATTATTTCTTCACCAAGCACTCATCCTCCTGCCTTTCCTGCTGTGAGTATATTTATTCATTTGATTGAAATAAAATAAGGACCGTTACAAAAATTCATGGAGCTCAGGATTGGCTTCAGTGAGCTGAGGAAAAAAAAAAAAAATAATGGTATAAATGATTCTCTAGTTTGGAAAACAAGATGTGAAGAGTGAAGCTACAGAGGAGCAAATGTTATGTGACAGCAATTAAAATGTCCACTGAATATACAGTTAGTACAAAATAAAGAAAACAAGTTTTTCATGTGTGAAGTAATATATATATTCTTTTCTGGCAAATATTCCATAGTTTTATGGTGTTCATTTTGCATACATTATCTAGTAGTTTTAGCTCCTTTAATGTAGCTTTAGTTCCTTTAAACTAGTAGTTTAGCTCCTTAATCCATATCTGTGAGCCTCATCTTTTGTCTTAGTTATTAGATTTGGAAAATAATTTTATATACATTTTTAGTGCGGGCGTACTATGTCCCTGACTTGACTTCTAAGTTAAGATTACCACCTTTAAATATTGAACAATAATTAAAATACAAATCTCAACTTATTGGGTAGGATTCTTTACTTTTTAATTGCATAATGACAGGAAAGCAGGTCATGTAAAACCTAAATTTTGCTTTAAAACCGCATCCACTGATGCTCCTGAAAAAAATACACGTTTAAATAACTATGTCAACTTTCAGGACTTTTCAAGTTAAATCAGACACTCTTAGTTTTAAGTGATCATGAAAATAGATTAGCCTTTCTTTTAAATAAATTTGCTTTGCCACTGGCCAGCAATTGTAATTTAAAGCTACTCGCATAGCAAACACTATAAATCAGGTTCATAATAGAAATTCTGACAGCCTTTTATCACAGTACTTGGTAAAAATGTGTAAAAAAACCACAAATTATGAATGTCTCTTGATTGACTATATAAACCAGGACATCTGTTTCCATATAGCAAGGCCCTGAGCGGTGGAATCTCCCCAGGCTTTTAGAGTGTCTAAACTGCAATAGTTATGGTTATTACAATGTCTATGATTCAAATACTAAATGATGTATCAATGTTGGCACATGTTATAGGGAATTTGGGAGCTGGATAATTGGTCCTAAAGGTACAAATTTACCTTATTTTTCAGTTGTAAAGTTTGATCTTTACACTTAGACAACTGAAAATGAATACAGATTCTTCCTGATGTTCTAGGATAACAGTATTTACATGCTAGGTGTCAATCTTTGAAATTGGTCACCTAACTCCAAAACTCTTTTTATGAGAAAGTGAATTAACTCAAGATAAGACACCATCTCTGCAGTCAAGGAACTTACATTACAGGCCGCCTAGGGACGTGGGTGTTAAACTGTTAGTTGCAATGTATTTAAATAAGTACTCATAATTACACACATAAAAATTTCTAAGATACCACGAGGCCACAAAAAGAGAGCCTTTAATTGTATAGTCTGGGTTGAGGAAAAATGCCTCCATGGAGGAAAATACTTTTGAGTAGATTCTTAAAAGACAGCTACAAAATTTCTAGGATTATAAAGTAAGAGGAGGAAAGAAAACTTGGAGTTTCAAGACAGCATGAGAAACAAAGTCAAAATTACAGATATTGCACTAGGGAGGACAATTATTTCCCAATGCTAAGGCATAAATAAGCATGAAAGAAGTGGAGGGGGCCTGTGTAATACAGAAACAGAGAAACAGAGAAATAAAACAGGTCATTTCTGAAGCATTTAAAACAATTTTAAACTCATTTATTTGTACTGATAAAATATTTTCACTTGCTTACCAGATAGTGTTTTATATTCTTTTATTTTTCCCACAGTGATAGTGTGTTAACAGAGGCTAGGGCTGAAGGATGCAGTTCCTAGGTAAAGGCGCCTGTGTCCTTAGGCAAAGTCACATAGCTGCTGCACCCTTCGGTTTCCTCTTTTAATTGGGAAAATAATCCAGACAACCCCTGTGGTATTCATTAGCGGTACAATTATTCTAGAGGCTGAAAACCTTAAGGCCACTATCTTTATCATTATTTTGGTGAACTTTATAGATTAAAAAATGAATGTCTATTTCTGAATGCATTTTTAGATCCCAAATGATGAAATAATAGCAAAATATAATTCAATATAAAAAGCTAGTGTCAATGAAAACCAACAAATACAGAAGGGTAACATGATTTCTACCGTTGATTTTAAAGCTGATGCTGCTCTTCCTTTCAGCCATGCAAGAAAGGACACATTGTGTATTATTTAATTCTCAGTTATCAAAAATAGAAAGGACACAAGGACTTAAGTAAAGTTTTCTTTAGAACTGAATCTTATTAAATTTCTCGCACTGTTAAAGGAGTTACTAAGTAATGCAGTGGGCTACATTTTGAAGCAAACGTTATAACTAATGAAACATTATTTGTAGTGGCTATAGACGAAGCCAGTGATGAGACTTTTAATCACAGTAATGTGATGGCATTTCATTGAAGGATTAAGCTAAAATTGATTACCATTGTTACTCTCTGATGCTCTGATATTATTCACAAATGAAATCTGTAGATGTATGTTGGCTCTTTTATAAATATTATTTGCTCAACTGGCATTTTTATAAATACTAGATTGGGAGAAAAACAGGTATGTCATATTCACATTAAAATTAACACAAATAAATATTGTCTTACTGGGCACATTTATAGTACACAGAAAATGTCTCTAGAAAAAAACACAGATGTGCAGACCGGACACACACAAAAAGACATACCACTCTACTCTGTAGAAACTAACTTGTGTAGAAAAGAGAACTTGGAAATATAACTTTGTGTTTAGTTTTAATGTCACATAGATATGATTTCAATAAATTTCCAGAGTAGATATAACAGAGAAAATTGAATTTTTCTTCCTTCTTTTTTAGGTATTTCCCTTAGCTAAAATTACTGACAGTATATCACTGTGCATACTCTATTATTATCTATGTATCCATTTCATTTGGCTCCAATTTACTAACATATCTATTTTGTCCCTCACTATCACAAATTACAAATGCAACTCCCGGTATCTCCAGTAAAATATGGGACCAACTTTTAAATTGGAGGAAAAAAATTGACAATGTTGGAAAAATGCATTAAAGGAAACTAACTCAGTGGGCAAATAGGGATAAAAAGAAAACTTGTACTAGCTCAAAAGACATTTTGGATTTTTTATTACTGTATTGTAAAATGATGCTAATAAGTGAATTTCCACATATAAGCTTTCTTCTATAATATGACTCATTTGCACAAGCTATTCATAAAATGATAGTTCAAACATTAATGGCTACAATGTCCCTGACATTGTGCTTCAGTCTGGTGGATATATATATATATATATATATATATATATATATATATACATATATATACACACACATACACACATATATGACATATTTACATGTCATAGGGCTTAAAGTCTAGTTGGGAAGGTATAAACACAGACCAATACTTTCGCTTCAAAATTTAACTGAACACCCATTGAAGAATGGGAACATGTCTAATTTTTTCTGCGTTATATCTCCTCTCCTTATGTGGAACCTAGATTAATATATGTTAATATAGGCTACTAGATTAATATATGTTAAAGAAATAAACAAATGAAGGTATGGACCCAGAGACAGCACTGAGAAGGAGCACTGAATTAAAAGTAGAGATTCAGAATGACTTCTTTTAGGGATAAAGAGAACACAAGTAACCTGAGTGAATAATATTCATCCACTTAAAAGTTTAAATGTCCTAATGTCAACTATTATAAAACTGTCACGTGTTTTTAAAAATTGGCTTACAGTGTTGCTCACCATGAATAAGACAAAATGAAATTTAAAGTACGGTCAAAAAGGGCCAAAAGCACTAGTGCTGCTATAACCCCCGAACATATAGAAACACCTCTCCTGTACCAGGAAGAGTGGTCTAAAGCCATGTTAGTAAGAGCTGTACAAAGTGCTTTAAGGACATTTTTCGTATTTAATCCTCAGCTCAGGCATTATTATTGTCCTCATTTCCAGACAAAGAAATGGATGCTTAGAAGTTAACTGGCTTAGTTATAAGTACACCACTAGCAGGTTGCACAGCCGGGAAATGATCCCAGGCCTGTCTGCCTTCAGAACCCACAATGCTGTAGTTAATGCAGGCGATCTACCAAGAATGAGGGTAACTGCTGCACAGTTGCAGCAATAATACAGTAATAATAATAAAAAGCTACCATTTACCAATTGCCTGCTATCTTTGAGAGACTGGTAGGCATTTTACCTATATTATCTTCTGTTAATCCTCACTTCAATTTAGGATTTAAGCACTATTTTCACGAATTAAATGGCAAGAAAGCCGAGCTTCAGAATTAAGCTGTATAACTTGCTTAAGATTTTAAAGTTAGTAAATGACAGAGCTTAGATTCAAGTGTGGACAGTTTTGAAATCCAAATTCTGTTCTCAGGTTGCTGAGCTACCAAAGGAAACAAAGTAGTAGCAATAGAAATTGAGAGAAATTTGCCCATATTAGTGATTTTTTTTAAACAAAGACATTACTCTAGACACACATAACCCCTGAGCCAAGTATTGGCTCTAAATACTGCAGTGGATCTTTACAGCGGCACCAAGTCCCAGATATTTTGCTTTCTCTAGGAAAAGCTGAATTCCTTAATATGATCTTTTTATCTAAAATAAAAATCACTATCACTTTTTATTTGGGTATAATGGTTTTAATACCGCTGTGAAATTTCTCACTAGGCATATCAAAATATTTAACTGCATCTCTTCTTTGCATATAAATATTGCAGTGGTTCCCTTCAGCTTCCTGGCATCAAGGCCAAATTCCATGGCCTAGCATCTATGACTTCCATAATATAGTCAATGTTTCATCATCAGGTCTTACACGCTAATATCCCAATACAAATGCTCTGCTCCAGTCTGAATTGCATCCTTTTACACACCCTTCACTTCCTGCCCAGCTGGGCGTGGCTCAGCGGTTGAGCGTTGACCTGGGATCCTAGGCGACTGGGGTTCGATTCCCGGTCAGGGCACATGCCCGGGTTGCGGGCTTGATCAATGACTCTCTCCTCATTGATGTTTCTATCTCTCTCTCTCCCTCTCCCTTCCTCTCTCTGAAATCAATAAAGATACATTTAAAAATAAATAAATAAACACCCTTCACTTCCTCTTGTCACTCTATTTTTGCTTATCCCACTTCAATTTGGAGAAAATGCTTTACCTCAATCACTTTTTGAAAATGAGCAATTAGATTTACAAATGCACAATGTTTTGCAGCATCTTGTGACCTATCCGGCAAACCCCAAAAGGTGACAAAATATCCCTTACTAATATTAAAGCACTGATTTATGATCACATTTTAATTTATACTGAGATGTTTTTAGATATTTCTGAGAGTAGTTTCAATTATCTGCTTACAACTTCTATATAACTAGCTATTCTATAACACACTTGGAGGAAAAAAAACTATCACCAATACTGATATTACTATCAATGCCACTCATTGATACTGTTATTATTAGCTCACAAATATGGTTACATAATAAAACAAAACTATACAGAATATTAGAGTAGGTAGTGTTAAAACATCTAGACTTTTTGTTATTATTTTTATTGATAAAAACATGGCCTGCATTACTGAGTTTGTCAGAATACTGCAAACGTCATGTCTGTCCACCCCAAGACGGGACGATCTTCTGGAGGCCTGTGCTGAGCAGATGGGCAACGTCTGCCGCCAAATGCCTGTCAGGGTTACGCTGCATTTGCTTCTGCCAGCAACGCAAGCATCACCTGTTCATACTTCACATCTCAGACGGGGACTCATTCTCACGTTGTCATTATTATTATAGTCTATAATCTGACGGGAGAGACAACCATGGATTTCTAAAATATGTATGTGCTCAGTTAAGTATCAACTTGGCAACACTCTTACTTTGGAGATATTTTTGTAACATAATGAATTTCTTTGTCATATGTTCAGACAATGGAGAAAACTACCTGCTACTAGCATATGTTACAAGGATGCTAGGCTCATTTTTTTCAAGTCCTCTCTGCTTTGTTAGAGAACTTGAAGTTGTATTAGTTATTTAAATTTTAAGTATGAAATGGGGAGAAAAGGGGCAAATTATTAGCTGCTTCTTAGAATGAAGACATTGAATACAAGATAAGTGCCTTCATCTCCAAATATTTCAGGCAACAATAGTATGAACGAACTCATTTCTGAGCCCTATAGAATTAAATACAAAAGAAGATGTATTGAGGCCCACGGTTAAGAAACTGTCTTAAAACACAAAAAATAAGCTTCTGTGTAGTTGGGAAACAGATTTATCCATTAAACTAATGTGATCCTGATAGTGTTTAATTCTTATATGTTTTAGTAGACTTAGTTGCTTAAAATATTTTAGGGTGAATTATATCAGTTTTTATTTTGTATTTTTAAATAGAAGCATCTAAAAATTGAAACACTAAATTCAAAACAATGCAATTTATTGTCCTCCCTGTTTAATTCAGCCATTTGAGCTTTACTAAAAGCTCCCTTAGTAAGGGTATATAATCTTTAATTTATGAATGTGAAATTCTGGTTATTTCATCTATATGAGGCTAAATTTTACGAGGGCTAAAATCAGCTTCCATCTTTCTCATCTTTGTATTAATACATAAAAAGAGTTTGAGGTTTTAACTAAGGTTGAAAACAATTGTTTAGTGATTTATGAAACACTGGAATGAACTGATATTTACTTAAATGAGACAATAACTTAGTTATATTTTGACCTTAAAAATTTCAGAAACTGATAATCTATTATGATACTAATTTCAGATTCTTCCAAAATCCCTAATACCACTATTTGCTGTAAAAATCTGTTTTAAATTTGGAATGCAGAAGTAAAGGGTTTTTATGATATGGCTAATTCAGGACTCTCAAAGATTATTTCTGAGTATGGCTTGTTTCATTTCACACTTCTGTACACATGGACTATAAATATCTCTGTCCATTGCACCACTGGGATAATCACAGTTACATTGCCCTACTTCTGATTCTGTTCTAAGGATTACTCCCATAATTTGGGAATACAGTCCATTTAATAATCCTTCCAAGGAATGAGAAGACATTCTTCCTCTTTTGTATTCCTGGATCTCTAATTCCTTAAGGTAACCTATACAGTGTGAATATTGTTGTAAAAAAGAAACTCAGAAAGATTCCAGATGTGTCTAAATCATTGTCATAAGAAGTAAATTACTTGTCAATACAATTACCTCATCTCATTTTATCTCAAACATATAGGTGATTAATTGTTCAAGTCAATAGCATGCAACATTGTAGGCCTGATGCTAGTTTTCAAAATAAAGAACCTGGTTAGAAATTTAACACTTTTTTATAAGCTTCTTTGGTGGAATGTGGATGGTAGCAATTACTTTAAATAGAATCAGTGTTTTGTTTTTTTTTTCTTGCTTTTCAATTGCCATGTGTACTTCAAGGTATTTTACAAAAGTTACAGTTAATTCTCAAAATAATATTCCTAAAAAGAAACTAGACAGGGTGAGAAATAGAATATGTGGGAGAAAAGAAAAGCTAATAACAAGTTCATAGAATGTAATACATGCATTTGTTATGCATTTTAGCTTTGGAGTGGTGTTTTGTGTGACAGAGCTGAATTTACTTTTTCTGAAAATGTAGTTTTGAGAATATAGATGTGACAAGTTAATACTAATATTCTAGTTGAAAAAATATAGAGAGTTAAATGTACTCTAAGTTATCATTAAATTGAAATAATGCTGAATGCACAATAGTACAGCTTGAAACAGAAATGAATAAATTATCAGCTGCTATAGTTATACTGGTATTGCTTACAACAGGCTTATTAGAATGGCACTCAGGAATTTTCTTTAGGATTGGCATAGCTGAGTGCTTCCAAGAAGAGTAGAATGCAAGTAATTAGGTTAAAATAAAACCAAAAACAACTATTTGTCATCTTCAAAATAAATTTTGTCATTGGTATTTTTGTTGACTATTAAAAATCTGAAGAAAGAAAAGACTCTATTTTGCATATGTCAAGTGTTAAAAAAAATTAGGCCATACTGATCACAGTAGAATTACTCAGTAGATTCCCTTGTTTGGATCCCCCAAAACAATAGTTCCTCAGCACTTTGGAAAATACTTTATTTTAGAGCAGTTAGAATGCTCTAGGGAATATCATTTGGCTAACAAAACATAAAAACTAAACTATTATTGATTGGGATGATTGACATCATTATAGAATGGTATTAACTTCGAATTACATGATTTATAAGATTTTGGGTATAAGAGTAATACAAAGGTAAAAGTTATTTAAATGGTTGCTACAATACCTTTAACAGTCAATTAGATACATATATGAATTTTGTAGTCTGTGTACAAACAAAAGAGGATATTTGTTTTAAGGAGAAGTCAAAATTATCAAGAAAACATGACTTCCCTTGGTCATCCAAATAAGAAAAGAAACTACAGATATTATAATAATTTCTTTAATATAGAAATCAATTTCTTTATTATTTTGCCGTACAATATGCTACAATGAGTAGTAGAATTTAATGTCTAAAAGTCCAGATCAAAATAAAAATTTTGTTTTATTTTTGTAATAAAAATATGAAATTTTAGATAAACCAGTATTTAATTTCCCTATTGCAAATTGATATAATGTTAGTAAAACATGGCCATTTCAAAAGTATCAGTGATGGTTAATTTTGACATTTTTGCCATTCTTCACATCATTTTCAGCACAGCTTTTCCCATTGCACAGTACAATTTTTAAGTATGTATTTATTGTAAAACATGGCCATTTAAAACTTATGGCAATATCTTATATGGGTAGCAGAATGAATACAGAAAAATGGGCTTAATTCTCTCTATAAGCCTTCTTCTAAGTAGATGCTTTTAACAACTAATTTGATCCCTGTAACAAAACAATGAGGTAGGTATTATTATTCCCATTTTACAAGCGAGAAAACTGAGGCATAAAGCCTTTACTCCTAATCACTAAGTAGAAGATCTTTCCTCAAAATAAATCACTTGCCTTTTTTATTTGACTACGAGAGAAGTTATTTTCATAAATTTTAAGTATGAAGATATATAAAAATGGTGATCTGGGGGTATCAATAGGATAATCATATAAATTATTTTCTAAACCAAAATATTTCTGGAGAATGAAATAAATCTTTTAAAACCACATTGAGACAATAGGAAAACTGTACTTCACCCAGGCAAATAGAAATATAGATCAACATAGGTATAATGAAGTAGGTATGATTAGATCTTGGAGGAAGAATGTGAGAATTTTTGTATTTCCATGTAAGAAATTATACAGTAGTTAATTTAATGAAAGTTAATTTATGCAATCCTAAATACTGATATATATGTACACATATATACACACAGACACACGTTATATAACATATTAGAGATACTTGTTAAAATACTAGTGCATAGGTTTCTTTGTATTTTAAGTAACAGTTTTTTTTAATCCTCACTGATGATATGTTTATAATAAGAGAGAGAGGAAGGGAGAGGGAGAGAAGGCGAAGCATCATTGCTAGAGAGGAAAATCTACCCAGACTGGGGATGGATGTTCCCTGGGTATGTGCCCTGATTAGGAGTCATACATGTGACCCTTTGGTGCATGGGAGGACTCTCCAACCACGGAGCAACATTGGCCAGGGCACTAGTGCATAGTTTATAGTAGCAGAAAATAGTTTTCAAAAATGCCATATTAAATTATTTGCTTGAAATCAGCTCAATAGTCCACAATGGGTAGGCTTAATGATCATGTCTATATGATGTCTTAGGTGTAGCTTATAGGTGACCTTTGTAAATGGATTCAATGACTTGTACTAAATATTTTTCCCCATACTTAAATTTCCTATAAGCTTACTTGATGATGGATCTTCTTGGAGAAAGATATTATACAATAATCTTGCATTTGAAATCTTTTTTAATAATTATCTATAGTCATAATTAGAGAAGTCATTTTAAGAATATTTTTTTAGAGAAGCCTTCTTCAAAGGGAACCACATCTCCAATTCTTCTTTCCCAGAAAGTCCAACAAAATTGACTTTCCAGGGATAATTTGAAATGAGATGTTTTGCTTTAGATTCTTTCGTGGGAAGCATATTCCTTTTACACTGTTACTAAACAGAAACTTTCATTTTGTTTGAGCTATAGCTTTGGTTCTAACTAAATTTTATATATTTTGAAGACAAAAAACATCTCATTAACTTTAATAATTTCATCATTTTCAATAAAATAAGAGAAATATTCAGATGTATTTAATCCAGCTCAGCGAAGTACCTCCAAAATGTGTTTATCTTGACTTTTCCATCTATGATCCCAGCGTTAACCAAACAACAATCATAAAACAAAAAGCAAAATCAAACACTAATTTTGATCCCAGTTAATTTGTAGAGAAACTTCATATTGTAAGTCAGGAAGCCACCTTATTACAGAAACCACATCCTAAGAGCATTTCCAGGATAAGTCCAGGGTAGTACAGAAGACAGCTTCCACCAGCTAGTCACACATTCTGACCTCCAGATATAGAATGAGCCTTGGATTGTGGCAAGATCTTCACAGCCGGTTTCACTTCCTAACATCTGTGTAATATTAAGCAGTTTCTTTCAAACTATCTGGGCTGTATTTGTAATCTTAAATGCAAGCAGTTGGGATCAATAAATTTTAGAATGTTTTAGATATCTGCGGCTTCAGGACTCTTCCTGGAAAGCAGCCGTGAGGGAAGTCAGCTAGGTCCATCTCCATTATCACAGCCAGGAAAAACTCTCTGGAAACAGGCAGTGAGGAAACAATTTCTTTATTCTTAAAAATATAGAAGACTTTACAATAAAAGGAAGGAACAGCGAAATAGCCTAATAATTTTCAGGCTAAAAGGGATTATCACTGCTAATAAGTCAGTCCCTTATTAGGCCTTGAAATAAGCTGTGCTGGAGCTTGGTTAAAGTGAGCCTTTTTTTTTTTTTTTTTTTTACTCTAACTAGAAGATTAAATAAAAGACTTGAAAATAAATAGCAACAATACAGGCATTTTTGATTCTGCTGAGGAGTAATTCTGAGTAGCCGATGTCTTTACCTGGTGGCAGGAATGGGCGCTCAGAAAGAGCCTGAGATCTCTGCTCGAAGGCATCCCTGCACCCTAACTGCGGGAAGGGTGGCTCGGTGCATTGTAACTATATGCTGCTAAGAGCTACGTAGGAGGAAAAGCTCACAAGTAAACCAAAACCTAAAAGCTGAGCATGTTCAGGGGTAATCAGTTGTGAAAGTTTGGAATGAGTCTGTTTATTAACAACACAGTCCTCAAAATAAAATGTCATTTGGTTCTATGCATTCCTAATGGCTTACTCTATTACAAATGGGCTTATTCCACTTTGAATGTTATTTACTATGTCCTCATGTTTCCTGGTTTCTTTCTTTTTCTTTCACTTTGTCATTTACATGTAAATAACATATCAAAATTTATTTATTCTTCCCCAGGAACCTTATCCATTAAAATTCTTTATATTTCCATGAGATTTAAATTTGCATTAAACAAGGTATTTGATCAAATATATTGACTTTCTCTTAAGTATATATAGCAATATAGATGAAGCAAGATTGCAGCAGTGCTATTACAACCAATTTCTCTACATGGCATCCAGTGCAATGCAGAGTTTAAGGTCAGGCTGATATAAGTAAGACTTTCAATGACTAGCCTCACGGTCTTGAAAGAGTTACTAATCTCTCAAATATTTTGTCCTCTCAATACAAATATCGTATAGTGATATCTGTCATTCAAGTGATTCCAAGTACGAAATTAAATGGAATAAAATATGCAATAGTCCAGACACATAATAAATTATGTTAACACATCTCCAACAAAATTGGTTAACTAGTTAATTAGGTGACTGCATGTATAGTGGAAAGGGTGGAGGCTTTCCATAAAAGCATAGTTGGGTTTGAATCTTGGCTCTATTACTTATCAGTGCTGACCATGGGTAATTTACATAACATTTTCCCTTCACCCATTGGTTCATTAGAAAAATGGGGAAAATAAAACTATCAGAGGATTATTATGAGGTCAGCACGAGACAAGTTTTGTAAAGATCTAGCACATAAAAGATGTTCAATAAGGGTCAATTCACTTCCTCCCTCTTCCTATAGTGTATAAAACTTGGCCCATAGCACACTCCTGCAAGTTATTAATTCATTCAAGAAATATTATAGCACAACTATGTGCAAAATATGGAGATGTATATCCAAATCTGTGAAAATAGTAGTGCAAAAGAGACAATAGTCTTATTCTTATGAAATATATTCTACAAATCAAGACAACAATGTAAACAAATAAATGAATAAAATTATTTCAGAGAGTAATAAAGAATATAAAGTAAATGAGGGTGATATGGTAAAAAATGATAATGTGAGAGGGGAATGTAGTTTCTAATTTGGGTAGTCAGGGATGGTATTTCTGAAGAGGTAATATTTTAGCAGACTTAAGGTTTCAGCCACACAACAGATTGGAAAGAGATAGTTTGGTAGGAAGGAGAAAAGTGGACATAGTTGGACATCATAATTAGAGGTTATATAGCTGTACTGAGTTGGCTGTATGGGAATTTTTGTTATACAGAAAAGCAAAAGGCAGAAAGGCTGGAGAAAAAAAATTAAGATCCTAACAGTTAAATGTATATTTTTGAAAGAACAAAATTATAAGCAAGACTTATAGATTATTTAAAACCAATCTATTTTAATACAGACACTGCATTTTAGATTCAAAATAAAGTTACACGGCTTCCAAATTCCAAGAAAATTCCTTAAATAATTTAATCTGAATTGCAATGGGAAAGCTAAGTTGTGTTTTTAGTTCTATATGTGTTTTTACTGCTATCTACATTTTAGGACATAATCTTATAAAAAACATTGGGTGAAAGGAAAATAATATATTTAAAAGAATATTCATTGTAACATTTATAAGAGAAAATATTAAAACTAAATATTCAGAAGTAGAGAATATGTTGAATAAATTATGATTTTCTCATACAAGTGAATATTATGTAGTTATTTAAAAAGATGATGCAGGTCTATATTAACATGAAAATATAAAAAAATTGAATAAAGCATTAGGTTATGTAACAACATAAGCAGTTTAATATAATTTGTATAACATTATATATCTCTCTTTAGACACCACAGTGTATTGTGTGAGTATGTGAAATCATAGCTATACACGTATATCTATCTATTCCTACACCTCGAAGAATATTCAGTAGCATGTTATGATCATTATGGGTAACTTCAAGTAATGGCATTTATTACTGAATTCTTATTTTAAAAATTATGCCCTATGTTGTGATTTTGTTTACACTAAGATTACATATGGACAAAACAGAATATTGTTCCTGACTTTTAAATAAAAGACCCTAATAATAAGCATTTTGGCTCTTGTTTCTCTAATAAAATAATCATGATTTAGCAATACTTTTCAAAATTTCATCTCCTATGACAACTTTCCATTACTTTAAGGTATATTACAGTGATAATGTATTTAAATTAGGGTATCATTCTACAAGAACCAAAAATACCCATTCATTGTACATTATTAAAACTATCTTAGCTACGCACATTTTCCCTCTTAAAAATATTTAAATGTTAACAATTTGCTGATTTTTTTTTTTTTTTTTACTTTACTTGGATTGTATAGTTCTGTAGTTTTAGCTTCAATTTCTAAGAGGACAGAATTATTTTAATACTCATAAATCACGGAGTCTCAGATAAGGAAATAGAAGATAAAATATTCTATAGACACCAAGAATATAATACTGAATCCTAATAGTTCAAATGAATCATTAGCCATTTGGACTAAGGATTAGGTCTTAGTATCTCTAGCCTATGATATTACCGAGAAATAATGAAACCACAGAAAACCTAAAGTAGTAAAATTAAAAGTAGTAAATGTAACATCTGTTCCAACTTTGGGAACAGATCCATGTCAGGTATAAGTATCCCTAATACTTGTTCTTTATATTTTATATGAATTTGGGGAGGGTGGGGAGATACCTCTCAGGGAGAAAAAAAATAAAACAAAAACTGAAAATGCCAAGGTCCTCCAAAGAACTGAAAATAGCTATTTACCAATCCATCCCTTTGTAACAGTTATGACATTGAGTCATAATATATGAGAATTACTGTGAAAACAGGATTTAAATGGATACATGTGCCGGCATCAGACTTGCTTGAATGTATAGTAAATGAAATGTCAGCTACTTTTGAACACTCGCGGCTGTTGGGGTAGTGCATGTCATGGGGATATGTGGATGTGTCAGTGTGGATGTGTCTTCTGTGCCACTACACTAATGCAGTTGATCCAACAAATTCCCTTGGCTTTCACCTGCCACCCTCAGACTCCCTGTGTCAAGCACTGATTATTATCAGAGACAAGAGAAATAACGGACTACAAAGCATGGCTGATCAAAACATTGCTCCAAATACGTCAAGAGAAAAAATGTAACTTGAGCAAAAGAGTGCTGGAATGTATTGATTAGTTAAAAGCATAAACAGAATGTTGTGATAAGAATTTTTTTAATACTGTTTTTCAAGAAGAGAATCTGATACTGAACCAGAATATAAATAGAACAAGGTTGTCACTGTGTTTTCTATAAACTACTGCACCTCATACCAGGCTGTCTGGAAATAGGAAAAGAGCCATTACATTAGAGTTAAATTTACTTGGGCTGTGAAAATTATCAATCCCAAACCACCTACTGCTAATCAGCAAACACCAGGCAGTTTTGCCACAACAGGCGACTATCGGGGAACTGTAAAACTATCAGTTTTGGCTAATGCAGTTAAATGTTCAGAGTTCTTATCCAGACCGAGATTTTGACTTTTAATTCCAGCGCACACTGACCTCTTCATCCGAAACAACCTTTGTAGCTTGAAGCCCCGCTAAAGTAATTTTCTTAAATTAATCAGATTTTCTCAGTGGGGTTCCACAGCAGGAAAGAAAATTCATACAAATGAGCTCTTTTCTCACCTGCAGTTTCTCTTTGGTTCTGAACAACATTATGCAATAATGTATTTTACATGAAGAATTATTCCTGATAAATACAAAGATAACTTTCCTAAGCAGAAGTACACAGTCATGTGGGTCTTTATTTCCAAGCAACCAATAGAGGGGAGTTGAGTATATTCTCAGCTATGTCACTGTCATAATTAAGCCTTATGTTTTATCAAGATCTTGTATATGTATTGTACTCAACACAACTAGAAATGCTATGTCTTATACTTTTGTGTAATTTTTAAGGTATACTTTTATCATATAAAACATATTTCCCAAAGGATTTTATTTATTCTGCCCTCTTAGAGTTTTCCTAAAAATTTAGAGGAAAACAAATAATAATAATAAAAAGAGAGTAATCAAAGGGAAAACTCTTTGCAGGTAGAAATTTATAAATCCTGAATCTCTCAAAGTTATACCTTTCCAGTTAAAAAAATAGGGCCTGCAGTGTTTGGGGAAGTGATACCTTTTCAATTATAAGATAGTGTCTGTGGTACATGGGCTAATGGCTCCCTAAAGTAGTACAAGTTCTAATCCCATGGACCTGTGAATACATTACCCTACAAGGCAAAGGGGACTTTGAAAATGTGATTAAGGCTAAGGACCTTGAGAAAGGGAGATGATGCTGGGTTATCCAGGTAGGCCCAGTTTAACCTTGAACCCTTTAAAATGGAGAATCATACCTGGTGTGGTCAGAGGTAATGTGACTATGGGATAAAGGTCAGAGAGATGCTGCCTCAAAGGCTCTAAAGATGGAAAAAGGGAGGTTATGAGCCAAGCAATGTGGGAAGTCTCCAGATGCTGGGAAAGACAAGGAAATGAACAGGACTGTGTCAGATTCCTTACATACAGCATTGTAAGATAATACACTTATAATGGTCTAAAGCACTAAGACTGTGAATTTGTTACAGCACAATATAAAACTAATACAAGACCAAAACTCAAACCTCTCCCCTTACACTGTTTTTCTCACTGAGAACTTAAGAAAAGATGAGGAAGACCCAGTTGCGGTGTGTTTACAGGCTGCTATTCTAAGACTTTAATTCACTTATGAAAAACACTGTGAAGTGGGTATTTATATTTTGATCTATCCCAGCATCCCTTCTCAACTCTTAATAAAATTCAACGTTGGGAGCTTCTTTCTGATTGTGCACCTTCTTAGCGGAAGTGTAAATCCTGGCTCCAACGCACCTTGCTGTGGTGATGCGAGCACCTTATCCAAACCAGGTCGATCAAATTCTCTCTCCAGGGAAAGAAAAGAGATGGGGAAGTGGATTCCGCATTCCAGACACCCAGAACCACTCTAGTTTCTGTGTAGACTCTGTTGCCACCTTTAATATGCATCATTCCTGAATATTCATCTGATATTCCTCCAAATGATAGTATTGTTTATAATCAGAACTGTCTTTGTGGTTTGCAATGGAAGGGTGATCTACACAGCATTTGAACGGATCCATATGCACATAAATGGGCTTTTAAATAATTTATTTTGACAAGTCTGACATAATTGAAGTATATTTTCTTGTAATGCTCTTTCTTACAACCCCTCCTTGGCTGTGCCAACCCGCACATCTAGACTTAACATAAACTATTAGTTTCATTTTTCCCACATTTTACTTTATACCTCATCAAGAATAGACTGTTCTGTCATTCATATTCCACCAAAGAGAACTGATAATCCAAGAAACTACATTAGGAGGTGCTAATAGTCATCCTAAATACATATACTATTATTCCCAGACAGACCCAAATGAAATACATTTTCACAGAACTATAATGAGATGGTATTAATAGAAAATGATTATCTGCCAGAGCACAATGGATTATTCTAATTATGCTTCATTTTAAAATAAAATTTAGCCCACCCTGGCATGGCTCAGTGGTTGAGCATCGACCTAGGATCCAGGAGATCACAGTTCAATTCCAGTCAGGGCACAGGCCTAGGTTTTGGTCTCGATCTCCAGTCAGGGGCATGCAGGAGGCAGCCGATCAATGACTCTCTCATCATTGATGTTTCTATTTCTCTCTCCCTTCCATTCCTCTCTCTGAAATCAATAAAAATATATATTTAAGATAATTAATTAGTCCATTAATTAAATTAAATGTAGTGTTATTTCTTCTTCTACTATTTACTCTATGTGCTCAGGGAAGATCAGTCCTTGACTTTCTTGTCTTACCAAAGTGATAATTCATAAGTAAGCTTCACAAGAGGCCAAATAGTTGCTGATGATACCATGCATGGATTTCTGCTCTGCTTTTTATTTAAAAGATTACTTGTAAGACATTCTCTCTCCTCAGTCACTTTTTTTTTTTCTTATTTCAGAAAATAGCTGCCTGGACTCAATGTTTATGTCTTGCTCCCCCCACCCCAGTCCTTAAATTGAAACTCTAATCCCTAATGGGATGACATTAGGATACAGGATCTTTAGGAGGCAATTAGTTCATGAGGGTACAGTCTTCAGGATGAGATTAGTGACCTTATAAGAAGAGACACAAGAGAGAGAACATGAGCCCTCCCCTCCCTTCCCCCACTCCCTTCTCTTCTGCTCCCCTCCCTTCCCCTCCCCTCTCCTCTCCTCTGTTCCCCTCCTCTCTTCACTCTCCCATCCTCTCCTCTTCTTTCCACTGTGTAGGGACACAGCCAGAAGACAGCCACCTCAAACCAGGGAAAGGGCTCTCACCAGAACATAACCATGCTTGCAACCTGATCTCTGACTTCCAGCCTCCAGAACTGTGAAAAATAAATGTTTGTTGTTGAAGCCACCCAGTCTATAACAATTTGTCACAGTTTTCCGATCTAAGGTAATAGCATATGTGATCATAAAGAAAGAGGAGAGCATTAAAGAAAGTTTCTAGGATAATAAAGCTGTTAAGAACTTAAAATCAGAAGACTAAATAGAAATGTGGATTTTAACAAATATAACAGAAGCAGGCTCCTCTGCTTGAAATGCCCTTAAAATATATAGAAATTGGAGTATAAATTAATCTCCAGACTACTGCCTGTCTTGAATATGACCTCCCTAATAGTAAAAGGATGCTTTGAAGTGAAATGTCTATGGGCTCAAGAAAAGAAGTAGAAAATGGCAGTTTTCCAGTCCATCTGATCAATACATGCAATGAAAACATCATTCAGTACAGAAAATTCAGTTGTGGAGCTTTCCTTCCAGGTGAGGTTTTCTGCCAGTCAATAGAGCAGTGGTTAAGACTGGACTCCAGACTCCATAGATTGCCTGAGGTCAAATTTTGGTTCTGCCACTCATGATTAGGTAAGTGACCTTTGGTTACTTACTTAAAGACCCATTTTTCCCCCCCGTTACATGACAAAAGTAATAGTCTCTCCCTCATAAGATTATTGTGAGAATTAATTTAGGCAAAACATGCAAAAACTGGTCCATAGCAAATTCTCAGTATTTAGCAACTATTATTTTTATCATTATTGTATTTACATGTCCTTGGGCAATTTTTAAACAGTGCTTTGTGGGATCTTTGGGGCAGTTAAAGAAAGAGAAGGCTTTTGCATATAGACTTGACTATTTCCCCAGCCTCAGTCTCCAAGGAGAAAAACACTACTGAAATTTGTTTCTAAAATGGGGTTCTCTGCAGAGGGTGAAGATGAAATGTTTGCACGGGGGAACAAGTCGGAAATGCATCAGATAAGAATTCCAGAGTTCCTAATGTTTGAATTTCCTTTATAAAGATAATGTAGGCATTTATCACTATAAACTTCTCTCTTCATACTGCTTTTGGGGCATCTCATATGTTTTATTGTTTTATTTTTCTATTTGCTTATCTCAAGGTGTTTTCTGATTTCTTTTTGTATTTATTTTTTGACCCATTTGTTGTTCAAGAGCATGTTGTTTAATTTCAACATACAAGGGTGGGCAAAAGTGGGTTTTCAGTTGTTCGTATGGAGAATAAGGCAATAATTAATAACCAGCAGTACAAGAACAAACTCTGTTTGGCAAAACAAATTGTAAACCTGCTTTTGCCCTCTCCAGTATATATGAATTTTCCAGTTTTCCTTCTGCCATTAATTTATAGTTTAACTTTATTGTGGTCAGAATATACACTTGGTATCATTTCAATCTTCTTAAATTTGTTACGATTTATTTTAGACCTGATGTGATCTATTGTAGAAAATGTTCTGTGTACACTTGAGAGGAATGTGTTTCCCGCTCCTGCTGCTGGGGAGTCGAATCTTCTATTGGATCTGTTAGGTCCATTTGATATACAGTGTTGCTCAAGTCCTCTGTTTCCTTGCTGATCATCTCTCTAATATCCGTTATTGAAAATGAAGTATTAAAATATCTTATTGTTGCCATGTTGCTGTTTCTCCCTTCCTTTCTGTCAATATTTGCTACATATATTTGTGTGCTCTGATGTTCGGTGTATATATAATCATATAAAATGTGAATTGACATATATCAATTCACATTTCATATATATCATTATATAATCATTCATGTATATCATTATATAATGTCTTTCTTTTGTCTCTTTTGTCAATCTTTGAATCAAAGTCTAATTTGATATATGTATACCACCCCTGCTCTTTTTTATTGTCATTTGGATGGAATCTTGCACCACCCTTTCATTTTCGCTTATATGTGTCCTTAAATCTAAAGTCTCCTGTAAGCAGCATAGGGTTGGATCATGTTTTTTTTACACATTTAGACATTCTGTCTTTTGACGCTCTATGTCTTTTGGGAATTTTAATTAATTTACATTTAAAGTAATTATTGATTGGGAAATATTTACTAGATACATTATTGCTATTTTCTTCACTGTTTTCTGTCCCTCTTTCTCTTTGTTGTCTTACTTGAGTTGTGTTTATTTTCTTGAAATGACTTGCTTAGATGGCTTTTCCTGTCCGGGATCTCTTGTAGGTGCATTCTGTGTGGTTTCCATTGGGTTTGCATAAAACATCTTATAATTGTAACAATCTATTTCAAGTGGATAACAACTTAACTTCAATTGGATACAAAAGTAATAGACATTTTTCTTCTCCCACCATATTTTATGTTATTGATGTCACAAATTAAATCTTTTTAGATTGTGTATTCATTAAGATATTTTATATTTATACTTTTCATTCTTCTATTTTTAACTTCAATGCCAGGATTAGAAGTGATTTACTCATCATCATCATGTTATAGCATCACAGTATTCTACACTTGTCTCTCTGTTACCTTTACCTGGAAGCCTTCTACCACCATGTGCTTTCATTTGTTAAGTGTCTTTTTGCTTCAGTTTTAAGGACTTATTTTAGCATTTCTCATAAGACAAGTCTAGTGTTATGAACTCCCTCAGTTTTTATTCATTTGGAAAAGTCTTTATTTCTCCATTTTTAAAGAGTAGTTTTGCTGGATGTAGTATTCTTGTTTTGTCTTTTTTCTCTCTCTCTTTTTCTTTTAGCAGTTTGAATATTTCATCCTACTTCCTTCTACCTGCAAGGTTTCTGCTGAAAAATGCACTGATAACCTTGAGGGGGGTCCCTTTCCAATGAAAATTGTTTCTCTCCCTAATTTCAAAATGTTCCCATTGCTTTTGACTTGACTATTTGATTACCATGGGTCTCAGTGTGAATTTCTTTGGGTTCAAATTATCGGGCGTGTTGGGCTTCCTGGATCTGCACGCCCATTTCCTTCTCCAGATTCCAGGACTTTTCAGGCGTCATTACTTCAAATAAGCTGCCTACCTCTTTCTTTCTCTGCTTTTCCTTCTAGAGCTCCATCAATGTGCTTCATGGTCCACGTGATGTGTCCTATACCATTCATAGGCTTTCTTCACTCTCATCATTTTTTTTTTTTCTTTTTGCTCCTCTGAAGGGGTAATTTCAAATGACTTGTCTTCAGGTTTACTGATTCTCTTGCTTGATCAAGTCTATTACTGAGCCTCCCTATTAAACTTTTTAGTCCAATTATTATATCTTACAGCTCCAAAATGTGTTGGTTTTTTTGTTGTTTATTTGTTTGTTTTTATATTTGCTATCTCTTTGTTGACATTCTCATTTTTGTGTGCATCAAATTCTTGAGTTCCTAGATCATTCTTATGATGGTTATTTTGAATTATTTGTTAGATAATTTACACATTTATGTTTCTTTTGAGTAGGTTTTTGAAGACTTACTTTATTTTTTTGATTGGGACAGGTTTCCTTGTTTCTTTGTCTTCCAAGTTTGTGTTGGGATTTGCACATTTGAAAAAGCAGCCACCTTTTCCAGTCTTTACAGATTGGCTCCATACAGGGGAAAACCTCACCAATCAGCTCAGCTAAAGATTCGAGAGACCACCGAAACATTTATTTTGGAGGGAGTATGCATATCCTCCTGTGACTGTAATTTCTCTACTAGAGAGGCTTAGTGGTTTCTTTTCTAGGAGCTTATAGTTTTGCTCCATCCACTCTCTCTGTGTGGAACTGCAGTTCTCTGGCTCTACAGCAGCAATCCAACTTGCCCACCCTTGCTCTCAGCAGCAAGTAGGCACCCAAAGTATGCCAGCTCCGTGTCAGGATCACAAGTCAGGTGAGAGAGAGATAAATTACTTGGACAGCCTTCTGAGAATCCAGAACACTGGATGCATGCTCCATTCCTCTCCCTTCGTCCTGAGGGAGGAGACTCAAGTCCTTTCTCTTGAACATGCCCAGTTGTGCCAGTTACTGCAAACCAACCCTCATTCTTCTTTGTTCTCGCAGCCCCAGGCATCCAAACTATGCCAGTTTCATCAGCACTCCAAATGAGGCAAGACAGGAGCTAGTTCCTTGGGAAGCCCTCCAAAAAGCTGCAACACTGGACCCATACTGTTTTCTAGAGGGAGAGATCATGAGCTGGGGTGTTTGCTCCTAGCACTAAGCTGTGCCGGCTTGGGAAAGAGGCTGATGCTGGTAAAATAAAATTGCTCTTACTCCTTTCAGTGCAGGTCTACTTGGCTCTGTACTTGCCTGGGGCATTCACTTCTTAACTAGAATTCTTAGAAAGATATGTTGGTCCACGCATCATTGTGAAATCAGTATTTCTGTAGTGCCTTCCTATTCTGCCATTTTGCTGATGTCACTCTTGGGGAGTTTTAAATATTTAAAGGAATTCACTTGAAATTTATCTTCTAATATTTGTTTATTAAAAATGAGGCTTCTCGCCCAGCCGGGAGTGGCTCAGTGGTTGAGCATCGACCTAGGATCCAGGCGATCGGGGTTCGATTCCTGGTCAGGGCACATGCCCGGGTTGCGGGCTGCAGCCGATCAATGACTCTCTCATCATTGATGTTTCTATCTCTCTCTCTCCCTCTCCCTTCTTCTCTCTGAAATCAATAAAGATATATTAAAAAACAAACAAAAAAACAAAACAAAAAAAACAACAACCTTTAAAAAAAAAAAATGAGGCTTCCTGTTCAGCTAGATAGGTATATAATAACCTATGTTAAGGGCTAATTATAATATGTAACAAATATATCTTATAATTAGAATCTTTTGAACTTGATCTCATGTTGCTTCTTGTCACGGACTCTATGTTTAGTGATAACTGATCTTTGCCTAGAACAGGCCTTGTGAACCTTTAACCGTCTGTGCTAGTGCTCCTATTCTCCCTCCCAGCTAGGCCTGTCCTTATTTCTGCATATGAAAAGGATTTCCATTTTTTAAGGTCCACATCAAAAATCACTCCCTTCAGTGAATACTTTCCTGAGTTTTCCCCACTTGAAAGTAATTTATTTCACCTTTAAGTTCCTGTCTTGCTTTTTGAGGATAGCGTAACACTCTGACATGAAATTTCCAAAGACAGAGGTTTCGTTTTGTTTACTACAGAATTCAACATTGCCTAAAGTAGATCTGACATATAGTAAGTAGATGGTCAGTACATATTTTCCTAATGAGTGAACAACTTCTGACAAACGATACAGTCTTATGGTGACTCAGTGATTTACTTTTTTTCATTTGCAAAATGGAGATAATGATAGTACCTATCACATATAATTATAATAAGAGGGAAATGAGTTAATGGGCATGAATTACTCTTTAAATGTCAGCTCTTATTATTACAATTACTTTTCACGTATAGATGTTCACCATAGCACTTAACCTTAGGATGGGTTTGTAACATAATTGAATTTCAGAAAAGTTATACTGAAAAATTTGGAGGGAAAATTATAAGACAACTATAAACCAAAATTGTACTTCAATGGACATACACTGTAATCCTACTTTCTTCTGAGAATGTTTCTTTGTAAGTTTTCCTGTCTTCATACCTACTATTAATTTCAGCTTAAATTATTAAAATATATTTAAACCTTAGAGGTGATAAATTTTTGAGGTGCAAGTGTGGTTTTTATTTAATGAAAAATTGTAAGAAGAATCTATTTATTTATTTTTTAAATACATATTTATTGATTTCAGAGAGAGGAAAGGAGAGGGAGAGAGATAGAAACATTAATGATGAGAGAGTCATCGATCGTCTGCCTCCCGCACACCCCCAACTGGGGATGGAGCCCACAACCCAGGCATGTGCCCTGACCGTGAATCGAACCCTGATCGCCTGGCCTGGATCCTAGGTCAACGCTCAACTGCTGAGCCACGCCCGGCTGTGCAGAAGAATCTAAATTGGAGTTTCGCAAAATGTTTCATATACACACTATACACACACATCTATTCTCAATTTATATTGAGAATATGAATTTTATCTATTTAATCTATATTTTATCTATAACTTTTAAGCATTTACTTACCTTTATGTCTGTATCCTTTCTCATCAGACCAACCATGATATCTATGCTTATATAGTTGATGATGTTATCATCCTCCCTTACTCTCCCTTTCTTCTGTCCCTCTGTTTCACATTTGCAAAATTCCCTACTTCTTGTATACTAAGCCATTTTCTATCATTCATGGGATTCTATTTTTTTTTTTTTTTTTTGGTAATATGTTTTTATTGATTTCAGAGAGAGGAAGGGAGAGGGAGAGAGAAACATTAATGATGAGAGTCATTGATCGGCTGCCTCCTGCACACCCTCTGCTGGAGATGGAGCTAAAACCGGGGCATGTGCCCTGACCGGTAATCGAACCACCACCTCCTGGATCCTAGGTGGATGCTCAACTGCAGAGCCACACAGGCTGGGATTTTCATGGGATTCTTGATGGCACAGGATATCTGTGAAGAGGTTAAGTCGGAAGGATTCCACCAATTTCAACTGCAAGATTTCATGTTAAAGATATTAAGAAAGAAGAGAAATAATTAAGCTGTTTGATAATTGAATTAAATCTGTTATAGTAAAGAAGTCTGTAGATGAAAATACTATCCATTACATTCTAGACTATTCATTTTTTTATGAAACTAAGAAAAACAAAACATAAAAGTGGGAAATTGGAAGGAAAAAACAGGAGGTGGTAAAAGGTTAAGAGGAGAAGAATAAATATTTAATTTAACTGTCACATTCAATTTTCTCTCTCTCTCTCTAACGACTCCTCTCCCTGACCCCTGCCTCCTGGCAGACAGCTGTCTCGGTGGTACCGCACTATGCATTTTGGCACTGGCGATGCACATGATGATACTGTACCTCTCTGGAAAGCAGCTGTTTATAATTGCCCTCTCACCAGGCAACGGCCAGAGATTTCTGTTTGGGGCAAATATATTTTACAGTTGATGCACAGATGGAGAAAGCAGTTAACTGGCAACAATAATAATTATCTTCCGCAGCATGCTCGAGGATTCAACCACAGCCACTGGAAAAAGTGGGAATATTTAAACCACTGCATCAAGATTTTCACAAATAATTAATAAGATGCATAACAGCCACCACGGCCACCACCTCCCAAAATGGCCTAGCTCTCCCTTTTCAGTGAAGAGAGGTTACTCATCTTATTTTGTTCCTGCAGTCAAAATTTTCTTGGACATCTAAACAGCTATTTAAATGAAACCAAAGGCTTATAACTTGGTAAAAGGTAGGAGTAACAACAAAAAACTCACAGACGGTGCCTCTGTATGTAGGTTCATGGAATTCATCATGCTAATAGATTTATAATAAAAAATACTTATAGTAGACTTAAAATAATTTTTAAAAATTTGCTGATTTTTCCTTTGTATTGTGTGGAAAAATATATGCTTTGAAACCAATACTGATTTTCTTTCTCTAAATTATATATATTTAAGCACATATATTTAGGTATAAAGGTGAACGTGCTTTTGGATCTTTGAGGAAAAAACCCAAACTGAATAAAAGGTATTTACATTGACTTTCCTTATGCGTCAGTATCAGTGGGTTAGAGACCACTTCTATTTTAAAATGGAAAAAAAAAAAAAAAGATTCAGTCAAAAGACATAACACCTAAAGAAAACAAGCAGCACAGTTGCTGTGAGATTAGGTTGATGATCCACTGAAGTTTAAGAAGCAGAGTCTAAGTTCTGATGGCGCTGTCCATGACAGGCCACCTTCTTAATGCCTACTGCAGGGACACACAACTTTTTTTTTTTTTTTTTTTTTTTAATATGTTCTTCATTGATTTTTAGAGAGAGAGGAAGTAAGAAGGACAGACATAGAAACATCGACCTAGCAGCTGCTTCTCACATGCCCCCTGCTGGGGACTGAGCCCTCAACCCTGGGTTCCTGAGCAGGAATCCAACTGTGACCTTTTGGTTCCTGGGACAACACTCAACCACTGAACCACACTGGCCAGGCAATGAATCCAACTTTTGAAGTAGTTTTAACTACTAGAACTTGTAACTCTAATGACTGGACTTTCTGAATCTTCATTACTACACCCATTCCAATTTGAAAGGCAAAAATAATTGCCTTAGTCAGTGTGGCTCGGTTGGTTGAGTGTCATCTTGTGCACTAGAAGGTCACTGGTTCCATTCTGGGTCTGGGCACACGCCCAGGTTGCAGGCTCGATCCCAGGTTGGAGTGTGTGTGGGAGGCAGCCCATCGTGTTTCTCTCTCACATGGATGCTTCTCTCCCTCTCCCTTCCTCTCTAAAATCAATAAAAAATATTAAAAATTAATTACAGTATGTGGTTTATATATTATATTAATTTGTGGTTTTTAGTGATATTGAGTATTTAGAAGTTTCCCTCATTTTCATTCCTTTACATTTGAGCACTACATTAATCTCATTAACACTGTGTTTCCCTATAAGGTTTGCTGTAACATGTTCTACAGACCAAGGTTCAATATAGTCACAACTGTTATTAGCATATTGAACACTATCTAAATCTCTCAAAAATTTATTCAGTATACGGTCCTATGGCTAATGCTTAGGATGACCTTGTAGTAGGTTTCAGTGATCCCAATTGACTTTGAAAGCTACAGGAATAAGAAATAGCAGTACTGGTGTTTCAAATAAAATAAGCATAAAATTACTTGTATTTGAAATATAGATTTTAGAAAAATGACATTCAATTTGAGTGCTCTGAAGTATATGAAACACTCAAGTGCCTGTTTAGGCCTATCCCCTTATTCTAGTCTCATAAAAATATACCAGCAAAGCTTTTTTTCAATGATAAAGAAAGAACAGATCTACCTGAATTCTTGATTAAAATTTCTCAGTTTAGAAACAATAACCTGAGGCTATAAGAGAGAAGTTGGAAACTTATTTTCAACCTGCTTTTTTATCTTCCAGTCATTACATTGCACATTTCACTTAGAAAGTCAGGTACTTTCACATTGATGTTTGTTTTTATATATTTTTTCCACTTATATATTTATTTAAGCAGTTAGTGAATTATTTTTTTTAGGTTAGATTTCCCAAGGGGAGCAGAAACAGTGAGGTTTAGTTAAAACAGAGATAAATAATCTTATTTATATAGAAATTTTCCAATATTTTATGTTCTTACTAGATTTTATGCAAAGAGACTTTATTAGTGAATACATTTTTATTTTAAAGTTTTTTACACTAACCCAAGTCAGCAACTTAGGCATTCAAAATCTGATTAGTGTAATCTTACTTGATTTCTAGCTTTGGTAGTGCAAATATTATATATTATATTTATGTGTAAACATGAATAAAATATATAATATATCAATATTAAAATAATTTAAGAATGATGGTAATATAGAATAATGATAAGAAACAAGTCATAAAAGCTCATTTCAGCCAATGAATCAATAAAAGGTCACTCTAGAAAGACGAGCTTGTGCTTGACAAGCATGAACGAAGATGATGCTGGCAATTATGGATTTGATCCTATTGTCAGCAGATTTCAAAACTTGTGGAAAATTGTTGCCTCGGTTAATCAATACTCAAAAATACCCCTTTTGTTACTGTAATGTAATAGAAATGTGGTAATGCTTTCCAGTACCTACTTACAAATATGTTCAATATAATATAAATGTTCCATGTGTGTGTATATATATATTAACATATAAAATATATTTACTTAATATATGAACCATTTTCAAGTGCTGTTCTATTTTGTTCAATTGGTTGGATGATTACTTATTTCTGAAATTAACCATGGCCAAAAACCATTATCATTTACAAATTTTTCTTTACTTTAAATAAATTGCTGAAATAAAAGCAATGATTATTGCCATCATGAGTACATTCCCCTCAACATAAAAGCTGTAAAATGTTCTATTATTGCACTGATGGTACACAAAAGTCAGGAAGGAGGTTATCACAAGAATAAAAATAAAATACTCAGTATTTTTTATTTTAAACTTTTAAAATTTGAGAGTATAATTTTCACTATTGGTAATGGCATAATATATTTCATAAAAGTTATTAAAAAGTAAGTCTCCCTCAACCAAGAACTAAAAAAAATCTTAAAGCTTAAGATGCTATCAATATAATAAAAACACTATTAGCATCTTTGTATATTTTTTTATGTTTATATTTTATTGAATTTATTGGGGTGACATTGGTTTATAAAATTATACTGGTTTCAGGTATACGATTCTACAATACATCATCTTTATATTGTATTGTGTGTTTATCACCCCAAGTGAAGTCTTCTTCACCAGTTATCTCCCCTTTACCTTCCTCTACCTCCCCTCAGTCCCCCTCCCTCTGGCAATCAGCTTTCTATTGTCTGTGTCCCTGAGTCTTTCTTTTTTTTTGTCTTTGCTTAATCCCTGCAACCTTATCACCCAACCCTCAACCTTCTCCCCTCCGACAGCTGTCAGTCTGTTCTCTGAGCCTGTAACCACTTTGATTTCAATTATATATGTGGCATCTTCATAGTTTTGAATGCACTGCTTTTTTCCCATGTTAGAATCATAATGTGACTATCATTTTGTGTCTGTTTTATTTTATTTTATAATTATCCAACCGATTTCTTGCTTCAGCATAAGTAAGTTAAGTAGCTTACTAGTTGAATCTCTTTCTTTATAGCTTTCTGATCGAACGGGAATGAGTGATTCCTTCAACTAGAGTCTGTGCAATCAGTGCATTGGCAGTTCCACAAAGTCAATATTATTGTTCATCTCCTGAGACCAACCTTTCCCTTCAAATCAAAACATTAACAGAAATTGAACGTCTGTAAGACGCAATGCTGAGCCCATTCCACCACATTGTTTATAGGCTCCGCTTAGTTCCTGAGACGCTTAGGTTCTCCCAAGGGCCTGCTCTCCTCACTGCTCTATACATACAGACAGAAACATTGATGCAAAACACTGCCACAGCAGGTGTAGGCCTGAGCTTCTCCCATGGTTTTTGCCAGTCACTATTAAGTATCTCTTATTTCATTTCTCATCTCTTATGATTACTAAGATGCTTGGAATTGCCTCTACACAAAACTTAAAAAACAAAAACCCAAACTGTACACTGTCGGCTTCCCAAAGCATTCATATATGAATAACTGCCTGCATTGGATTAGAGTCTGCTTTATGCTACTTGAACTATTGACTTTGTATTTAGGTTATGGATACAGTTTCTAATTTATGACCTCTGGTTTGATCAGGGATCTCTCAGAACAGCTGACAGGTAACTGGTGCTATTTATGGCACACTTGATTGGCATTCACTCTTATATATGAGAGATTGGTTGTTTCACCACACAGATGAAAAGTTACTATGGAGACACATGAGAACAATTCTTGGACGATCCAAGTGAGTTGGGTAGAATAAGAAAGAGCCAGGCTGTTTCACTGGCAGCACCTCTGGCTGTTTCTGCCCAACGGGTTCTGCTTTCTTAAGCAACTGAAAACAGTCAGACCTTCAACAATTCAATTTCCACTGAAAAATACTACCACATTAGTTTTTACTTATGATTCAGAAACATGTACCCTTTTTGATCTACAGATACTATTTTCTACTAGCACTCTAAAGTAATCAAGTCAGTAAAAGACAAAAAATTGTAGAATTAAATACCAAATGATTTTTGCATGAGATTCTAATAAAATGCATTATACCAGAAGTTAACAAAATCTAGTTTGATCACTTTAGGGGACGGGATTATCTTAGTTAAGGTTCCGTAAGGTGAAAGCGACAGAAGCCTGTACATACTGAGTTAAGTAAAACTGTGGAATTTCTCAAAAGAACGTCGGATGATCAAAGTAAGCGGCCGAACTTGGGTAACCGCTTTATCAGTCTGTCCAAGACCCAAGTCCTTAACTTCTGCTTCTCTTTTCATATTTGCTTTTTACTTCCTTCCTCAAAGATTTTATTGTGTGTAGCCTACCTCCCATCACCCCACCTAAAATGTTCATATTTAAAATCAAGAGAGTAAATGTGCAAAGTATATAAAAAGGAAGGAAAAAAAAATTAACTAATGTTTAAGATTTACTGTGAAATCAAGACACGATTTATCATCGAGAATTGAAATACAGCAACAATCCAAAACAAACTGAGACACCTAATTTCAAAACAATGAATGGGCTATAGCAAATCTAGGGTAATTATCAAATGGATAATTAGGGATATTACTCTATATTTAGCTAGACCTTATAAAATGATCAATATATGTATTCTGTATAAATTGGACAGTCTAGAAATATGTGCAAATTTCAATACCTCATATACTTAATACTTAACAATAATAATTTTTTCCAATCCATGACCTGGAATATCCCATATATTTTAATCTTTTTAAATTTCTTTCAACAATGTGTTATAGTTTTCAATGTACAAATCTTTCAAGTCTTTCATCAAATTTACTCAATCTTTCATTAAATTTATTCAATAAAATGTTTTAATGCTATTGTTTATTGAATTGGTTGAATTTTATTTTAAGAATGTTAATTGTCAGTAGATAGAGATACAATCATTTTTTATTTTGTTTTTTATAAATTGATCATGGGCCCTACAAACTTGCTGAAATCCCCTAGAAGTTCTAACAGGATTTTTGTGGATTCCTTACGATATTTTATACAGGCATACCCTGTCTTATGTGCTTCATTTTACTACACCTTGCAGATACTGCATTTTTTACAAATTGAAGGTTTGTGGCAACCCTACATCAAGCAAGACTATTGGCATCATTTTCCCAACAGGTTCAGATGAAAGAGTTCTTAGAAATAAATTGTTTTTTAATTAAGGTATGTACATTGTTTTTTAGATGTAATGCTATGTCACACTTTATAGACTACAATATAGTATAAACATAACATTTATATGCACTGGGAAACCACAAACATTTGTGGGATTCCTTTGTAGCCTAGAACCAAACACAGTATCTCTGAGGTCTGCCTGTATATAAGAACATGTCATATGCAAATAGAGAGAGTTTTATTTCTTCTTTTCCAATCTGGATGACTTTTATTTATTTTTCTTGACAATTGACCTGGTTAGAACCTGCAGTACAATGTTAAATAAAAGTGGCAAGAGCAGCCATCCTCCTATTTTTCCTGATATGAGGGCGGCCTTATTCAGCATTTCACTGTTAAGTCTGCTGTTAGTTGTAGGATTTTTGTAGTTATATTTTATCAAATTGATAAAGTCTCCTTCTACTAGTTTATTGATCAGTTTAATAAAGAAATGATGTTGAATTTAGTCAAATGTTTTTTCTGCATCTATTAAGCTATCACATTGCCAGGCCAGGCGTGGCTCAGCGATTGAGCGTCGACCTAGGATCCAGGCGATCGGGGTTCGATTCCTGGTCAGGGCACATGCCCGGGTTGCAGGCTGCAGCTGATCAATGACTCTCTCAACATTGGTGTTTCTATCTCTCTCTCCCTCTCCTTTCCTCTCTCTGAAGTCAATAAAGATATATTTAAAAAATATATATCACATTTATTTCTTTTCTCTAATAACATTAGTTGATTTTCAAATATTGAAACAATTTTGCATTACTAGGATAAATCCCTCTCGGTCATGGCATATAATCATTTCTATATGTTGCCAGACCTGGGTTGCTAATACTCTGTTGAGGACTTTTGCATCCATATTTTGAAGAGATAATGGCCTCTAGCATTCTTTAATATCAAATTCCCGTAGGGTTGTTGCTTTCTAATTTAATTCCCTTTTATTAAGAGGACATATTTTGTATGATTTTCAATCCTTTTCAATTTATTGAGACTTGTGTCTGGCCTGGCAGATAGGCTATCTTGGAGAACAGTCCATATGTGCTTGAGAAGACTCCATTCCGCTGTTGGTAGGTGGTGCATTCTATAGACATGTTTAGTTTAGTTGGTTGATTATGTTGTTCAGATCTTCTGTTCCCTTGTTGATCTTCTGCCTACTTGTTTTATCCACTTTGGAGAATTGTGCATTGAAGTCTCCAACAATTATTGTTAAATTGTCTATTTCTCCTTTGTATTCTGTAATTTTATACTGGTTGATTTTTAGTTTTCAGTGCTTTGACTAAGTCATTCTACTACCTTTTGGAATCTACTGTTTCCAGTAAGTTCAGCTATTATTTTTGTTGTGGCTCTCTTTTATGTGATGAGTTGCTTTTCTCTTACTGCTTTCAAGATAATCTCTTTATATTTAGCTTTCAACATTTTGACTCTGATGTGTCTTGGTGTGGATTGCTTTGCAGTTATCCTGCTTGAAATGTGTTGCACTTCATGAACATTTTATGCTTTTCATCAAATTTCGGGAGCTTTCAGTATTTTCATTTGTTTGTTTAGTGATTTGGCTGGACTAATTCTGCAAAGTCTATTCCTGCAGTGTGCAACCTCTACTGTCCTGGCTCAGATTTTCCCCCTTATTTTATTCTTTTAGTCTGGCTATCCCTGGGTCAGCATAAGCCACTTATTGGTCAAAGGCCAGGCTTTGGACCCCTCTGTTAGATTTTTGCACTGTATCAGTGAATATGTATCAGTTCGCAGCTGCCATCACACATCTTGAGTGTTTTTCCCCACACATTCAGCCAGGGACTAGTAGCTTGGGGTTTTCCTCTTTGATCACTCCTGAGAGGATGCAGCTTTGAGCATGCATGCGATTTTAGAGACTGCCACGTGTTATTATACTTTTAAGCCTGATTTCCTAAGAGTCTCCTCTGGGTCAGAGTAGCTTATTGTTTAGTCAATGTTTGGCCAAAATATGTGTTTAAGACCCTTGTGGCAATGAAGCATTTATCCTGTATTGATGGGTCTGTGTGTGGCTTTGGTAATGCTTTCAGTTCCTGATCTGATTGTTCCTGAGTGAAAATAGCCTAATGCATATTCACAACTTTCCCAACTCCCAGAATCGGCTGTTATCACAGGAAGGCTCTTCATGTTATTATCTTTCACTTGGTTCTCTCTATTAAACTTATGGTTGCTCTCCTATTTTACTTGATCTTGAAGCTACCAGGTTCCTTTAAATTGCTCTCTATCAAGGTCTCCATTGTTCCTTTTTTTCTTGTGATGAGAACTTTTAAGATTTACTCTTAGTAACTCAAATATGCAATATAGAATTACTAACTGTAGTCACCATGCTGCACATTACATGCCCATGACTTATTTTATTCCTGGAAATTTGTACCTTTTGACCCTTTTTTGCCATCTTGCTTACCCTCCCCCCTCTGGCAACCACCAGTGTGTTCTCTGTATCTATAAGCTTTTTTTTTTTTTTGATTCCACATATAAGCGAGATCATACAGTATTTGTCTCTTTTTATCTGACTTAATTCACTTAGCATAATACCCTCAAGGTCCATTCATGTTGGCACAAACAGAAAGATTTTATCCCTTTTTATGACTGGACAGTATTCTATTGTGATATACCACGTATTCTTTATCTATTGGACACTTAGATGGTTTCCATATCTTGGCTATTATAATCTATTGTTCTTGACAGATTCCCTAGGCATGGATTTCTGCTCACTCTGCTCCAAATAAAATCAGGCCCCTCCATTAGAGCTGCAGACTTCCCCTTCTCATGACCTGTCTTTCCCATGGGGAGGCTCCTCCCAGCACTGCGCTAATGCTGGGGGCAGGGCCTTCATTTTCACCGAGTGTCACTTTCACTCTCTGAGCAGGTACAGGGCACAAAGTGGTTTAGCTTACCCTAGTCTTCTTAGCCTAGTCTTAATAGTTTTGAACTCCTACCCTGTAAATAAGCTGGGCAGGCCTCCAATATTCTTGGATTACTTGTGTGTGTTTGTTTTAATTCATCTTTACTGTAGAAAGTAATACAAACGTCCCCTTTTTCCCCCCATTGATCCCCTCTACCCTGCACCCCCCTCTAGGCCTTCACCACACTAAATTACTAAATTTAAATATATATAATTTCATCAGTTAAATTGCTGCTTTCCTGTGAAATGGGTCTGCCAAAATTCTTCCAGAAGTCCTTCCTTCCTTTGGTGTAGTTTATCCCCCCCCCGCACTTTATTTTATTATTTTACTTGAATTCTGAACCTACCTTAATACCTTAAAAATTAATAGTATTTATTATTACTGTATGGCATATATTTCTAAATAGATTCTTGCAGATAAATGTTTTAGCTTTTTTTAAGCAACAGTTTGTGCTCATAAAGAAAAAAAAGTAAACCAGTTTTATTGGCAGCATTTCATACGGAGTAATTTACATTAGTAAGTAAAGCTATACCCACAGTTTTTATCAGAACACGGCATCTGTCTCTTCAGACAAAAAGCACCTTTGCACGGGGATGCTACATTGTGCTGCATCACTGGGTTTCTCATCTTGGCACTTCTGTAAATCTAATTATGAGGTATACGCAGCAGTGGCTAACTCCCATTAATGAAAATAGATGCATCAATGACCTCCATTTTACTGAGTCTAAATAAACTAATATTCTATCTCTAAAGCACACCCAAGCTATTTAAGCCTTTCTTCCCTGTCTAAGCATTAGAACTGTATATTATCATAAATTTTTAGTGTATGAGTATCCTCACTATCTCCCACTTCTTTCTGCAAAAGAAGGCTTGTAAAAGAGTTTCTCTTGGGGAGGTTTGCATCTTAGAGTCAGGAAGAATTGTTGGACTGGTGGACAAAGGACCAGTATCTAGAGAAGTGGAAGAAGTTTTGAGGGTAATGTTGACGAGATTAGTAAGGGACCAGCTTGACTGAATGAGAGAAAGGGAACACAGAGAAAAGAGGAGCTTACAGTGTTTCTATGGCTCAAATATCTTCCTCATGGTAAAAAAGAATGATACGTAAACAGCTTGAATTGTCTTGATACTGTTCTTTGGTCATCAGGGTCTATTTATTTGACCATAATTTTATTATTTTGAATCATTTTAATCACTGCTTTCAATAGATTTTGAACTATAAAAATTTAGTGCAAATTTGTATGAATAACATGAGCTAATTTTAAAACATATTCTAGGGAAACACTTTAGGACTACAGAATTTTTCAGAATACACTGGTGTTGAGAATTGTCTTGAGGAACAAAATCAGCACTGTCTTCTTAGCATCTTAATACAATGTATGTTGTTTTTATAGTCACAAAGTATTCTAGGAGAAGGGGAGGGGAATATGCCCATGCAAAGCACATGCAAAATCTTGAACAATTCCTTTACAAATTTTGATACGCACACTACTAGAGCTGAGACATGGCCTGTTGACTACTTATTTACATTAGCTGTACTTAATGACTTTGCATTTAAAATGCAAGTAATTATTTGCATATTACAGAGTATTCTCTGACTTTTATATATCGTGCATAAAATTCTCACCATAGGGATTCTGGGTGACAGGGGTGCATTGATTGTATAACATTCAGAGGGAAGCATCTAAATTAAACTGTTTCCCACAGCATGTAGATAAAGATATTTCTAAATTAACATTTAAATAAAGATTTTTTTTTTACATTTTGTATTTCATGCCCATGAAATTATGGAGATTTTTAATTGCTGGTTGCTTCTTGAGAATAAATATACAAACTATATTTAAAAGAATTTTTTTGAATTTATCTTTATTGTTTAAAGTATTACAGATGCCTCTTTTTTTCCTCATTGACTCCCTTCACCTTGCACCACCCCCAGGTCTTCAACCACACTATTATCTGTGCCCATGGTTTATGCATATATGCCTACAAATTAAGTTCTTTGGTTAATCTTGCCCTCCTCTGACATCTTTCTCATACATCATAAAATTTGTGGAGGGTTTAAATAGATCAAGATAGTTGATACTTTAGATCAATCTTGGAGCCCTTTCATCTATGTTTCTATAGTATCTTTGACTATGGGCTGTACTACAGTGTATTTTGTGTGTGTGTTTGTGTGTGTCTGTGTTGTATGTCTATGTATTTGGAACATAAGAGTATCCAGGAGATATTAAAGTGAATAAATGAATAGATGGATAAACACCTCACTAATTCTAACTAGGGTTGTGTTCTATTTACGTCCAGATCCAGAGTTACTAAACACACACTTATTTATTTCTAATTACAAAAATGCCTACCACTTGTTAAAATGCTTTCTGTGCCTCCTGTGCTCTTCAACTTTTCTGTGGGAGCGTCCCTAGGGGATAGCTAAGGAGTAGGGAAGAACAGCTGAGAGGGAAGCGGATGACATGTTTCAGGTAGGGGACAGGTTCAATATTTAGTACAGAATATGATGAATTCAGGGCTCAACTGGGTACATTGAAATCTCAGAAATAACAGAAAATATCTATTTGGGCTGAGAAGCCGAAGCAGCAGCCAGATCACCAGGAGAAGACAGCACTGCGCACAAATGAAAGCCAAGGAGTTAAACTGAGCTGAGGAAAAAGAAGAGGAATTAAGAGTAGAAGGAACTAGATTTGGTCTTAGGGAGATATTAAAAACGAGAGCTAAGATTTTAGTTGCACAGACAAGCAAAGGGCTTAGTCAAGAAGTTTTGGCCATGTATCTCATATCTTAGAGGGGCCATACCTCAGAATGAAACAAGGTATTCCTGAAATTGTGCTAATAGCATATTAATCATTTATGTTGAGATGTAAAAACAATATAATGTTTTTAGAATATTTAGAAGTATGGGATTTAGGCCCGGCCAGGCTTGGCTCAGAGGTTGAGCATCTACCTAGGATCCAGGAGATAGAGGTTCGACTCTGGGTCAGGACACATGCCCGGGTCGTGGGCTGGATCCCTAACACGGGGCATGCAGGAGGCAGCTGATCAATGATGACTCTCTCATTATTGATGTTTCAGCTTTCTCTTTCCCCTTCCCTTCCCCTCTCTGAAATCAATAAAGATTAAAAAAAAAGTATAAGACTTAGAATTTCAACCATTTAAATAAAATCTTTATAAAATTGCTATAAACTTTAAAAATCAAACCAAACAGCAAAACAATCTAATTTTAAAATGTTATGAATTCTAATTGTTTTGCATTAAGGGGGACAAATTGGATTTCTTTGTACATTAGCTTTTCTGATTTGGGCTGTGAAACAATATATTAAGTACAATATGAAGCCCTATTAAATGTAAAAGTTCATGTGTGTTAGCACAAATTTTATATTATTATTATTTTTCTTTATCAGTTATCTTGCAATGTTTACCAAAGGTAACAAGAAGGAAGTCTTAAGCCCACTTGTTTCTGAAGTGTAGATAATTTTTCTCTTAAAAGTCTGGCATCATAAATACTTTATGGTTCCACTTTAGAACTAGAAGTAATAACTCTAATGTAATCAAAGCAAATTAGTCACTTCTAAAAAATAACCAATTTACAATAATTTTTGCTATAATTACATTTAATGACATATAAAACCATGACTATTGTTCTGAGTAATTATACACTTTTTCTCTAATTATGCAGCTAACTACATGGCTCACTCTTAATTCAATGTCAGTGTATAATAGGCAATAGAAATGCATACAATTTGTTGTTCATACTCAGATCACAATGTAGGTAGAGTTAATCTGTATAAGGAGTTACCAGTTAATTATTTTTCTGTATTCAGCCTTCTGCAAAAAATAAAAATAAAACAATCAAGAAATATATGATTCAAAGTGAAAAAACAAAACAAAACCTCAAAAATATATCTAGCCCAGACTGGTTTGGCTTACTTAGTTGGTTGAGTTCAGTCCCATGCACAGAAAGGACTCTGCTTCTAGTCCCAGCCAGGGCACATTTTAGGGTTGCATGCTCAACGCCCCGTCAGGGCCCACAGAGGAGGCAACCGACGGATGCTTCTCTCTTACACGGATGCTTCTCTATCTCTCTCCCTCTCCCTTCCTCTCTCTCTCAAAAAAAAAAACAATAAAAAAATTACCCTCCGGTGAAGGTTAAAAAAGATAATAATAAAATAAAAATAAAATTATAAGACAAATGAATTTTTGAAAAGCTCACTTCAGCAGTTTTGGTTTAAGAAGTAGTTCAATGCTTAATCATTCCTAGCCTTTACACATTAACATCTGCAATGCTCTATAATGGGAACTGATAGATAGAATAAGTTACCTGGGGCACTTGGAGAAAATCGATTCACAAGGAGAGAGTCACTTTTAACAATGCAGTCTAATTATGAAAACAGGAACATTGAACATTACAGTCTAGAAAGTTTTTCAATAATGCAAGTTGAAACAAAGAGACTTTTTTTTCAGGTAACAGTGTGTTAACTAGAGAAATCAATTTGTCCGAGCATCCATTTCCAGTTAATCAAGGTTTTCAACTATTTTCTATGAGTTTTAATCCATAAATGTTATCTAAACATAAGTAAACATGATAGTTTCAAAAGAGCTCTTAAAATATCATACAGGGGCAATTCCACCACCTTTGTAGGCACATGGAAATCTATCAAAATTTCAAAAATCTTTGGGGAAAAAAATTATAAAGATCCTTTATTATTGTTGGTTTCTAATAATAACTTTTATTTAAAGACTGGAAATGCTTTTCCCTTCCTATTTCCAAATTACACACTTTATAAAAATAAGATTTGAAAGTTGATTGCAATGTTCTATAATATGATGCTTTATATAAAAGTAGATGGAATAGTCCATATTTCATAAATGTACCAAGTAGCAAAAGTTACTTATTTGAAACTAAAATTAAGGTTTTTCATATATCTTACTTTTAAAAATGAGTTCTTTTTACAGCACAATAGATAAAATAATGAAAATTCATGGGAAGAACAATGGAAAATATACTGAAAATGCTGTATACTTAATCTTCATACATTTTTAAGAAGATTTATTCTTCACATTTTGAAAAAGAACTTTTAGGCCTTTTAAGCTGTTCTGAATTTTGAAAGCTATCCAGTTTACCAAACAAGGCTGCTAAACTTTCTTTAGAGCAATGTGCTTACTGTAGGACCTTTAATGAATATTTGTGTCTTTAAATGACATGTCACAGGTAACATTTACATGGTAATTAACAAAGCTATGGGAAATTTTCCTTTCCTTAATTTTAACAGCCATTACCTTTTTTATTTGTTAAATCAAGTAATATCTTACTTGGCAAGATATTATTTTTTTCCAGACACGAAGATAAACAAAACTTTATTAAAACTAATCTACTCTATAAATTCTGTATTTCTGCTTGATTATTACATAGAGTCCTCCAGTGCATAGAACGTTTATGACATTTCCCAGCATGTAATTTCAATTACAATGCTATGACTATTGAAATTGACATTTGGGAGGCTGCATGCAAATGTGAATAATTTTTAAAGTACATGGATTTATTTAAATATTTTACTGTAAGAAAAAAATGTCTTTGAAATTGGTGTTTGACGAAGGCCAAGAGACCCTCTCAAATTTTACACCTTTTGTATTTGATTCCATTGACATTTGGTTTCCCTTTCTCTCCAGTCTCTCCCTAACTCTACTTTGCCTTCCTTGGTCTGTCCCCATTGCACTGGTCAGAGGGATCAGAAAGAGCATTGATCCTTTTGATCAAGACATATAAAAAACAAAAAACAATTAAAGAGAAAAAATGAGGTAATTTAAGTGAATAGACCTGCTCTGACTCTGAAACCACACAGATAAAATCATTTTTGGTCAAAAACATGCATTTTCTTTCAAGTTAAACAGGATAGTAATATTTGCAATGAAGAATTAGACAAATATACACCATTATTTCTGGAGATGATGCGACAGTTTTCCTAGTTTAAACCACTGTTTCTCAAATGCACTATTGACCTCTGGGACCACAAATCTCTGTTGCCCAGGGTTGCCCTATATATTTTAACAGCATCCCTGTTTTCTATCCATTAGATGACAATTGCATCTTTCCAGGTAAGGTAACCAAAAACATCTCCAGGTATATCAAATATTCTCTGGGTGGCAAAATTACCCATTTGAGAACCACTGGTTTAAATAGATATATCTGGATGCAAATACATTCGTTATTATAAGAAGAGGGGGAGAATGAAAAAAAGAAAGGAAAAGAGAGATGGGAAGAGAGAGAGACACAGAGAGAAAAACCTTACAATCAGTTTATCGTCCACTGCTTTCGTTTGTACCAGTTCTTACCTAACACACATGTAATATGTTCTGAAATTCAACTTAATTGTGAATTAGAACATTGGTTCTAGAGACCAGCTAAGGATCAAATTCCAGTTTCAGTATATGACACTTTCGTAACACTTTGATTTTTGAAAGTATACATAACCTCTTTAATTCTTACTTTCCTCATTTGTATGCAAATTATAATAGTATTAGTACATAGTGTTTCTGTGGTTAACACATACATATAAAATACTTAGTAAGACACACACACAGTAAACTAAATCTGTTTCTTATATATCATCAACTTCATCATCACTAATGAATCAAAATCCTATTTTTGAAAATGAAGATGTTATATTTTTAAAATAATTATAAAATACTAGGGAGAACATGAAAATGATTAAATATTAATGTTTTCCAACTTTCACTAAGAATAAAAATGTTTTAACTCTAACAGACCCATAACATTATTTTTTAAAGAACTTTTATTCACATAAGTAAATCTTCAATTACTTTGAACTGATTTGGTGGAAGGTAGTATAAAGCTTTAATTGGGTCTACTAATTTTTAAAATACAGTTTTCAAGGTGAAGATAGCTTTTTTTGTCATTTACAATACATTTCTTAACTCTAAGGACTCAGCCATTGAAACAAAAATTTTAAAGTAATGAGTAATAGTGTAAGTTTAAAGCATTAAAGTGTTGACAAACTATTCCATACTCCAACAAAGCATATTTCTAATAATAGGTATCAGTTTTAAAATGTTTTAACACAACTGTTTGCTTGGCCTCCACGATCGGTGCAAATGCACTTCTCAACTAAAATAATCAAAATACTCTCCAGCAAGAATCCTGTAGAGCATGCCCCGACTGGGTGTATATTTGAAGCTTAAACCCAGATGTGCTTACCTTAAACAGAATACAAATTATAAACTTTAAATTCAAGCAATTTTTACCACTACAGAGCTTTGAGTTAATACTCTTAGCAAACCACTAGCATCACCTGAAAAAACTCAACATTTTTATACTTGGGACAGAGACAGATTATTTAAATTGCAGAATAATCTACACTAATGATTGTAGAGCTACCTAGACAGTTATAAGGATATGAATTAATTGAGAACATAGATGGTGAATGCCTAATGAGCTTCAGTACTCTGGGATGATTCATTGAACAACAAACTTATCCTTGTGGAACTCACCTATAAATTATACCTACAGGGAGACTGATCTATTTTATTTTCCTCATAGAAGAAATTACAAGCTATGAAACAGACTGGTCTCAAAGCGGTCTTCTCTTACATAAAAACATACATTTAAGACTTTTAATTATTTCCTCATATAGAATATGCCTGATTTTTTAAAGAAATTACTTAATTATTCAACCTAGAACTTTTGTCAAAAGAAAATTTTCACCCCAGAGTATTTTGCCAATATTTGTTTTGAAACTAAAACTCAATAAATTCCAAAATCCAAAGTAATCTCAAGTAAAATTGTTGCAGAGGGGGCAAGAACACAAAGAAAGGCAATGAGCTCAATTTTCCTTAGTGACCTTTTTGGGTAAATTAACCAAGTCAGACTGAAGTATCTACCTTTCATTTATCCCTTCAACAAATATTTACTAAATACCCCTTTTGAGGCTACTTTGAATAATAGTCATGGGAAAGAGGAGAATTTTGTTTGTTTGTTGGGGCTTTTCAGTAACTAACTCATTATCATGATGTAAGGCTACACAAAATTAAGAAGAAAAAAATAATTTACTTGGAGTGTGTGAGTTAACTGTACAACATTCTCTGAACTTGCTTAAAAGGGAGAGTAAGAGTTGTAGAGTACCACTGGATACTTCTCCTAATTGGAAGTGTGCTAAGAAAAATGCGTATATTCTAACACAAGTCCAGGAAAGAGCATCCTTCAAATTTGGGTACAAACAATATTGTGCTGGGACAACTGGGTCTAAATTGGAATATTGGTAATACCTGATCAAAGGCATTTTTAATAGAAATTCTTGTATTCCTTGGAGATAGAATAGAGTGCATTAGTTATCAATTAGTCTACAGTTCATACATTCATTCTTCCTTCAATTTGATCAATTCTCCCAATGCTTAATTAGACACTGCTTTTTCTGAATTTCAGTACAAGTGCTAAATGCATCTTCATTAGCATAATTTTCTCTAAAAACAGAGCACCTGCCACACAGAAATCCTGGAATCTTGGAATAAGTCCCAATCATCTCTAATCCTTCCCAGTAAGGAAGTTTCCCAGGTAGCTGCAAGGTTGTCTGTCATATTTGTCACAGCTCTAGGATCTACTAGCTTGCCTCTGGCTGATAAACCAACTTTAATCTTTTGGTACCATATCAATGAACACTTGCTGGTTCTTCTACGAGGTAATTTCTTTCTCAGGAGGTAACCTATTTTTCTTATCTTGCATTCTTATAACTCCTGGATGTAACCACTCTTACCACTTTTATACTTCTTGATGTTACCACTGAGTGAATATATTATTTATGAAAGGCCTGTTTTGTATAAGTCATCCTTCAAAATAGCTTACTATTCCCGAGTCTGAGGGGTGCAGTCAAAAGAATATGGATTTGGATTTGCTTTCCTGTTTCTCTGCTTTCATTCACACAATTTCATCAATCTAGCATGCTCCTTCTTTCCTTTCCTCCCATGGTTCAGAAACAAATTTCAATCCCATTTCTCAACTGAAATTCCTTTTCTATTACTCCTTTCCTTCCACAGTCATCCAATTTCCATTTTCACTTCATCCAAATTCTAATAATAGTTGTTGTATGTGTCATGAAACAATTGCTTATTGAGTTGCTGTTACCAGGTTCTGTGCTAGGCGATATATCTAATATTCATATCAACAAATAATGTTACATAGTCTTATGAAATTGCTTCCATAATTATTTTTAAATGCATATTTTAAAAGTCTTATTGGCATTTATTCTTTCTAGTGTATATCATCTCATTAACCATTTAAGGTGATTTTTTAAGTGTAAGAATCATGTACTATATTTTATTGCATTTCCTCATAATCTTGCCTCCAAGTATGTATTTAAAATGCTTATTTATATAAAAAAAAAAAGAACTTTAAAAAAATTGAAATTTGGTATGTAACTTTTGTTCAATGTAAGAAACATAAAAAGGATTTAAAGTACACAAGCTGTATCTAAATAAAAATATAATTTTATAAATCATTAAATTAAAAATTGCCCCTTATAATGAACTGAACCTCCCCAGCCCCTGCTTCCAAAAATATCCTTTTAGCCATGCACTTTTACGAAAAGGACATTGATATTAAAGAGTAAAGATTACACAAGGTTTCTCTGAAGAGTAAGTGAAAGAGGTGCTTCTCGGTAAGAGTAAAACAAGGAATGTGCTAGCAGAAACTTCCAACCTCTCTTTAAGATTTAGTGCCCATTGCCCTATGGGGACCACTACTGTGGAACCATTTAAATGGTTTGCACAAAGCAACCAAAGAAAACTTCATCTCCAATAACCCCTCTACCAAGATTTACACTGACATTTATTATTTTAGGTCTAAATTGAAACTCCATTAATATTTAATATAATATTTCTTTATATTGACCTACATTTACTAACATCTTTGTGCACCATTCTTCTTGCATCTTAAGACTATAATGTGGGATCATTTTTCTTCCTTTTAAAATAGTACCTTTAGAAGTTGTGGCTCAAGCTGGTAGCACAGGGGATCCCAAACGCACCTTGTTCCACAGACACCCCAAATCTACATATCCATATGGAACAATTTCCTCTGAAAAAGACCTAAAACCTATCTGAATAGATCTTCCACAGCAAAGAAGAGGACCACACAGAGATATGTAGGGGAACAGAGACAGTTTTACCAAAAACCCCACCCGTCTCATGACAACAATCAGAAGAGGCCTCACAAACATGAAGCTTTTCTCTAAGGAGAGGTTGGGGTTTGTGCCCCACATCAGGCACCCAGAACTTTGAGACCTGAGCTGGAGAGATGAGAGCCCAAGGTTTCAGACTTAGAAAGCCAAGGAGGGTATTCCAAGAGACCGAAAAGATGGCCGGGAACAAAAAGACCACTCTTAAAGGGCTCAGGCACAGACTCACTCACCGTGGGATCCAGCACAAAGCCAGCAGTTTAAAAAGCAGCCTAGACCATACACGAAGACGATTCATTAGTTAATTCTTAAAGTGTCTGGCAGAGGTGCAGGGGTCTGCTTGGGTTTTCTCTGAGGACAGAGGTGCTGGCACCTTTTTGAGCTCTCAAACTTGCTAGTGCTAACACTGGCTGGCACCATTTTTGTACCCGAGTTACCTTACAAGCACTGGAGGGCTTGGTCTGACCCCACATGCTCATATAGCTCTTCTGCAGCTGATGGACTTGCCACAGATCTGGACTCCCTAGTGTCCCCACTGAAGCCACAGGCCTTGCTGGAGCCCTGGACTTCTCCATGACCATGCTGAATGAAGGTGGCAGGTGTGTCCAGTCCACACAGGGACCTCCCCTTGAGTGTCTGGTCCTGATGACCAGGGGGCCTGCATTTATGGCCCCCAGGGGACTGAAACAATTGAACAGACAGTTCTTGGCAGGCTATCGCCCCAGGGCACCAAATACACAGCAGACTGAAACACCTCTCATCCCTGTCATCCTGTGACAAAAGTCTGTTTACTTGTCCAGCAGCTTCAAGCTTAAGGGTGGGCTTCCACTTACTATATATTTAGAAGCTACAGAGGAGCTCTCAGGGAACATAGGCCAGGGGATGCCTTCCTTGCTCACTTCCATTGCCTGCCTAGCTCACCAGTACTTCCCAGAAAGGAGCTTATACACTCATCTGGAACCCCAATTTATGCAATTTTCCAAGATGAAAACAATTATGAAAATCTTCCTATATCACCTCTACATGCAATAGTGAATAATGTTGGCCAAAGCTTTTCAATCGTATCTTTCTTTCAAGCTGTCATTGCACTCAAGATACGACAGAAGCTTCCTAGTCACAAGTGATCACTTTGCAGATTTGCAATTGCCAGGACTTTTGTGGATATGAACTTAAACTGTCTCTTATTTGAGGGAAGAAAATGCCTGTGTGCTCTTTTAAAACCTTTTAAAAGATTGATCCATTTAATCCATCTGGGAAGTACCTGATATCTGATCAAAAACCTTTTAAAAGATTGATCCATTTAATCAATTCTGGGAGGTACCTGATATCTACCTCCTATTTGAATAAATATCTCAAAGGCACTTTTAGAAAAACAATGGAATGGACATCCAATTTGCAAATCTCCCTGAAAGCTGATTTCCAAAATTTTCCTTCTCCTGCTTTGATAGAGGGAGTGCATCATGCCCAGTGGGCACAGAATTTTCTCTTTGATGCCCTCCAGCAGTCAGCCCCTTCTCGGGGTTCAGCCTGAAGTGTCCCATCCAGGAAAACTTGGGCCCGCGCAAGAACAACAGTCACTGCAAGTACTTAAATTTATAGTGACATTCAGTTTTCTTTTGTTTTTGAATGCAGCCCGAAAGAGACTACTAAAAAATTAGGGGTGGAGACAACACTGGGAGCAAGTGATCTTCCATCATGAAATCTAAACAGATCCACTGAATCCTGGAGCAAGAATGCCTGTGTATCCTTAACATCTGACTTAGTACACACAGCCACAAATGATGCTGAATATGTGAAACAATAAATTAATAATAATTTTGAATAAGAACTATCTTCTAGATACTCTTCTGAGTGTGAGTACAAAGGCAATGAAGCAAACTGATAAATACCCAATTTTGAAGCTCTGTTGTCATTTAAATTTGAATATATTATCATTTATTCAGAGAATATTCTTTTCCAGTGCACTATCAAGCTATTTTATATACATTATCACTAATTATCACATTAGCTCATCAAGGTAGGTCTTACTGTCCCATATAATAAATGGTAAAATTAAGGCTCAAAGCTGCATTTCCATGATTCCTTTGTCTCTTGGTTTCTGAAAGAGCTCAGCAGTGGGAAATGGTGACTAGAATAGGAGGAGAGATGGGGTTTTTCCCTCCCTCTCTACCTTACTTGGCATCTAGCATCAACTGCATCTCCTTTCCAGCTATGGATGTCCTAGGACAAAGTGGGACCAATACTACAGAACCTTCCATTCTCTCCATCCTGGAGCTGATAGGGGCTTCCTGATGTTGCTAATCTCTAGGTTACCTCACTGTCTACTGCTGACTTTAAGTTCTTCCACCAACTATGTAAAGATTTCCTGCCTTAAGTTCCCTCAGTTTAAAAACAGTGATTTCTGTCATTCTGTATGGATTCTGGTTGATATACCTATGATCTTCATGTCACATCACACTATTTCAAATACAACATTGTAAAATTGTTCATATTGCTTCATAATTATTTTGTTTATAGGTCTGTTTTCTCCTTCCCTATGAGCATTTGAGATTAGAGGCAACATCATTTTATTTTTGAATCTTCAACACCCAGTACATGGTGAAATAAATTCTAGATGCTCAATAAATAATTGTTGAATAAGTGAAGTAATAAGTGAGTGTAATGCTAGGCAGATGTGAAAAGAGCGATTAAGTTTCAGAAAATCTTCTCAGAGATAAGCAGCCTGGACTGAGCTTTCTAAGAACAGGAACAAGATCTCATAATGAAGGTCTTTCAAGGAGTGGGAACATAATACACAAAATTAAAAACTAAAAATTAAAAATGAGTGATTGTAACTTTACCCTTATTGAAACATTATCATGAGCAATTGATGAATGTTTTGGGTAAGGTGAGGGAAAGGAAATATTCTCATATAGTTTTAGGAGACTTTTTTGGGTCACATATAGACGATGACAGTTAAACGAGACAGATGGGAGTAAAATGTGATGAGCTCACTTTGGGACATGAGTTCAATATGCCTGTGGGGAATTCATGTGAATTGTCTAGGTGATACTCAGAAATACACACATGGATCTCAAGAGAGAAAGAAAAGTAGAGGTAGGAGTCACAGGTAAGTAGGTGGTAACTAAAGTGGACAGGATGACTCAGAAAGATAGCAAAGTAGGGAAAGAAAGGCAGAAGGTAGAAGCCCAGAAATAACCAGAGCTTGAGAATTCTGTTGAAAAGAGAGAGAGAATCTACAGATGGCCATAGGGCTCAAGGTAATTCAGGAGACAGTACAGTATGACACAGAGAGATCAGCAATGGAAATGCTCTAGAATAGACAGATAAGCATCCATTGTCAATAAAGAACAAAGGTACTATGTGTAAACTTTTTTCTCCCCTTATAGATAAATGGCTATGAAATAAGTGAGTGGGGGGGCATTTCCTGGAGGGTAAATATCTTCTTCTATTGAAGATATTATTCAATACTAGTTCCCACATTTAGGCTGGGTTTCTATAAAAATAAATGAGAACATGGATTTAATTGATATTTACAGAACATTTCACCCCAAAGCTGCGGAATATACATTCCTCTCAAGTGCATGAGCCATTCTCAAAGACAGACCACACGCTGGGACACAAAACAAGTCTCTACAAGTTCAAGAAGACCGAAATCATTTCAAGCATTTCAGATCACAAGGGCATGAAGTTAGAAATCAACTACAGTAAAAACACTCAAAAACATTCAAACACGTGGAGGCTAAATAGCATGTTATTAAACAATGAATGAGTTACCAATAAGATCAAGAAAGAAATGAAAAACCTCCTGGAAACAAATGAAAATGAACACACAACAACCCAAAATCCATGGGACACAGTGAAAGCAGTCCTGAGAGGGAAGTTCATAGCACTGCACTCCTACCTCAAAAAGCAAGAAAAAATTTATTTATTTTTTAAATATATCTTTATTGATTTCAGAGAGAGGAAAGAAGAGGGAGAGAGAGATAGAAACATCAATGATGAGAGAGTCATTGATTGAGCCCTCAACCCGGGCATGTGCCCTGACCGGGAATCGAACCCTGATCGCCTGGATCCTAGGTCGACACTCAAACCCTGAGCCACACCTGGCCAGGCGAAAAAAAAATTTTTTTTAAATCTTTATTGATTTTAGAAAGAAGAAGGGAGAGAGAAAGAAATAGAAACATCAAAGATGACAGTCATTGATCGGCTGCCTTCTGCATGCCCCCAACTGGGGATGAAGCCCACAAGCCGGGCATGTGCCCTGCCGGGGAATCAAACTGTGATCTCCTGGATCCTAGGCCGATGTTCAACCACTGAGCCATGCCCGGCCAGGCAAGAAAATTTTTTCGTAAACTATCTAACCCTACAACTTAAAGAATTAGAAAGCTCCCCTGTGAAACCATCCTGACCAAGGCTTTTGTTTGCTGGGAGGTTTTTGTGTTTTTTTTATTGCTGCTCGATTTCATCAGTTATTATCGGCCTATCCATGTTTTCTGATTCTTCCTGATTCAGTTTTACATGATCTCACTCATATGTGGAATCTAATAAACAAAATAGACTGAGGAACAAAACAGATCCAGAGACATAAAAGCATGGAACAAACTGAGGAATCTCAGTGGGAAGGCAGGGGTGGGGGAGTGGGTGAGGCAAGATTAATCAGAGAATTTATGCATAACCCATGGACACAGACAATAGTGTGGTGAAGGCCTGGGGGGAGTGGATGCAGGGTGGAGGGGATCAATGGGAGAACAAAGGGAGGACATCTGTAATACTTTCAACAATAAAGATAAATTTTAAAAATATTAAATGAGAACAAATAAATGTGAGAGAATGTCTGAGACACTTGGTGTTTTGAAGGATTTCTACCTTCCTTACTCTTGAACCAACATCAGAATTCTCAATATAGACTAGAGGAAAGGCCGAGAAAAAGGAGTGAAAATCGGCTAGGCCATCATTGCTTGGGCAGTGACGTACAGTTCAAAATGAAGGTTAATGAGCCCTGAAGGCTACTGCTTTTTCCAATTCACTGTGCTCATTTAGCCTAATGTCATTTTCTCCAAGGCAGGAGCAGGAGGAAGACGAAGAGGGAGTAATCTAAGTTGGTAGAAAAATAATACAGAGCAATCATTCTGCTACAGTCAGTATCTATAGTACCTATCCAAAGCAAATGTGATTTTTTTAAAGTTAACTCAGTGCTGTTTTTCCCAGTTATAAAATGAGAAAATCTAATTGCATTACATGTCCCTATGTCACTTAAAAAAACTAAACCATAATGAAAATCAATTTTCAGCTAATAATTCTATGACACATTTAGTTATAGACCAGTTGCCTTGGCACTGCAGACACACTAAGCTAATCACTTATTTTTTTAAAAAAACACAACTTTTTCTTGAACCTAGGAAACAGTAATGTCCTTCCTCATACCGACTCCTTAGTATGCCATACACAGGTTCATGTATAATTGGATATAAGTGGTTGAACTCAGACTGAAAGATGGTTAATTTCTACTCTTCTGCATAGTAATCTCTAGGAGGGAAATAGGCCTCAGGGCTATGGTTAGTTGTCAGTGAACAACTGTTGCCCAGGTTCCTAACACAATGAAACTGCATTCCAACAGCACCCTGATTTAAAATGTCAGTTCCTGATTAATAAACCTGAGCTAAACTTTGACTCAGAGCTGGACAGGACCATCTGCTCAACACCTATGTAGTTGAAAAAGCTCCCAGGGAACCTGCCACTAATCAATTCCCTCAGGAAGTAATGTATGTTGAACAGAATACACAAGTGTTTTTAACTTTGACTAGAAAGGCACAACATTAAAAATGTATATATAATATTGCAAATAACCTTGTAAAGGGATACATTGGCCCATCTCCCAAATAAATAGAAAGCTTTGAGCACAAGGCTTGTGCATGCTATAGCCGTGTCTCCTCATGGATCCTGCTGTCACTCAGTTCAAGATAGTTAATGTGTCTTGGGTTGAAATGCAGGTACAGGCAGATATTCTTAGCCTAAACCTAAAGCTGAGTGCAGTTTCTTTTCAACCTTCTGAGGAAGAAAGGGCAAGGGCAATGGCCTTCCCTTTCATTCTCTACTTGAGCATCAGGAAAACAGATGAATGAAAGACAAGGGAGAGGAAGAGGGGTCATATAATCATAAAAATGAAAACTCTGAAAGGCTATGGTGTCACATACTGGTTTCAGAAATGTAAAACAGAATAACACACTAAGAGAAATTCAGTCAAGTTCTCAGAAACACAGTTCCTGTTAAATCTAAGCTAATTATGAAAACTTTTTTTTTAAAAAAAATATGTTTTTATGGATTTTAGAGAGAGAGGAAGGGAGACCAACAGAGAGATAGAAATGATGAGAGAGACATCACATCAATCATCTATCTCCTTCACGCCCACCACTGGGGGCCGAGCCTGAAAGTCAGGCATGTGCCATGGCCGAGAATTGAACCAGGGACTCTGGGTTGATGCTCAACCACTGAACCATGCCGGCTGGGCCTCTGGTGTTCTTTTTCATGTTCTTTTTACAAGTAATGGGCATCAGATTGCATTCTCTTGAGAGGATTAAACATTTGCTTCTTTTCAAAAAATTGCCAATATAATTATCATCCAAGGTAATCAATTTTTTACTATTCTAACCACCTCATTGCTGAGGACTGATTGTAAGAATAAGAAACTAGCATAAATGTGCAACTCTGAAGAAAACAAATCTCTGCAACACTAGCGGCCAAGAAGCAAGCTGCCTTCGAAGATGACCCGCCCAAGCAACAGTCGCTGAGTGTGCTTTAAAATAAAATAAGTATTCTCAAATAATGCCTTTCTTCTATGCCCCCCACTGTTGGAAGGCATGGTACCAGCTGTCTCATATCTGATTTAGTCCATTTCAACTTGAGGCGTGGTTTTCATTCTCACTACAAGGGTGACACAAGTATTAAAGTGAATAATTCTTTGTCATCATACAAAATAGTTGACATTCAGTCAACTTGGGAAATTACCCTCTATAAAACTATTTTTTTCTTTACTTACTCCAGCTTGACCCACTGCCTGCGCTCCCAAAACTGTAATGTTGATTTTATTCCATTTTCCTGACATTTGGCTGTTAACCTCACTGAAATCTCAGTCTCCAGGAACAATGCATCAGGTTTCAAATCTCTTTTAATAAGTTTGTATAAATCAATCCCCCCACCCCAAAGCCTTCCTCAGACATATAATGCTTTGTCTTTTATTTGCTAGATCACCCATCTCTACATATTTCATTTTAGTTCCTTGTCTATTCTATCAATTGTGATTGCATTAATGATATCTACTCTGCTCCATGTTACTAAACTAGATCTTCACCCAGGTATTTTAACATAGTTATAATTTAATATGAATGGTCCCTAAAGCTGAACACTTATTTGGTCCTTAAACATATTAGTTCAATAATAGCTTCATACTTAATCTTAGTTCAGATATATTTTACAGAAAGAGCAGAGGAAAATACTCCATCTCCTCCTTATGTTTCTCAGGTAAAGTAGACCCTGACATATCAAAAAGAAAAGTTAGCCCTGGCCGGTGTAGCTCAGTTGGTTGGGCATTGTCCTGTGCACAGGAAGGTCACAGGTTTGATTCTGGGTCATGGCACGTGCCTGGGTTGTGGGCTCGATCCCCAATAGAGACATGGTGCACAAGAAGCAGCAAATAGATGTTTCTCTCATGGAAGTTTCTTTCTCTCCCTTCTTCTCTCTCTTAAAAAAATAATTTTAGGTTTTGTTTCATGCTTTGTTTGTCACTATATTAGTAGTAACCAGTTGTTTAAGCCAACTAAATTGAGTCATTTGCTTATTGAGAAGTGAACAAACCACTAATACTCTTAAAATACACTTAAAATATTGAGTTTTAAAAGCTATTACAGCATGAAATATAATCCTAAACATAGCAACTTGAAACTATGACAGATCATATATTGTAATTTCTTTTTAAAGAGATAAGAAACCCTGTTGACATAATTTTTCAATTGTGAATTTATTTAGATTGAAATAGAGCTGAATAACAAGCTATACTGAGTAAGCAGTAAGTAAGCAACCTTTCCTGGACCTCATAAAAATAATTAGATAACCCTTTAATATTCTATAGTCATAAACTTACACTGAAAACCCTTGGGCATTTCTTATTTAGATTAATATTGGTCCTTTGTAGATACATAGTACATTAGTTGCATGTAATAAAATAAAACAAAATATTGCAAAAAGTCATACCACCCCAAGTCACCAAATTGAGTGCTAATGGCCTCTTCAAAATAGAATATATTTCTTGTGTATCTGAATAACAAAAAAGTTGTAATTTAGTATATTGGAAATAGTTATATTTGCTTTGGGAAATATTGCTCATGTCCAAAATAAAACAATGACACATAAAGATAAAAAATCTATTGAAGAGAAGGGAAATTATACGTCTATGAACTAAACTTTGGAAGAAAAATCCAATAGTTAAATAGAAAAAGCTTTAGATTTCCATGCAGAAACTTTAGCCCAGGAACAAACAAAAATAGTCTTTGACAACAATAAAGGATATCTCTGTATCTAGATTTTGTTAAAGTAAGACATCTGCTCCATTCTTCCATAAATCATATACTGTATATATATGATTTAAAAATCCATGTTTTAATATGTTTGCTTCAAATTTTATGTTCCCCTCCTTCCCCAACTTTAGGGGCTGTGAAATCCAGTGCAATCTATAAAATAGAAATACAATAATTCTAGTTTGGCAGAGATTGCTGACTGCAATTTGATCGCGTTTGTCTCAACTCCAGGCTCCTAAAAGACATGAATTGTTAATACCAGAAATGCCACACTGCCCTGGCTGCTTAAGCAACAAAGATCTTCCTAACACACAGAGGCTGGGTGAAGAACACCGTCAGTTTCATCCCCAAAGTTTCCTGGCCCCCTAACCTGCCCATTCAAAGAGAAACACCCCACCACGCTGATGTGGATTTACCCACTATTAAAAATGAGAAGAAGGCCCGGCCAGGCATGGCTCAGCGGTTGAGTACTGACCTAGGATCCAGGAGATGATGGTTTGATTCCCGGTCAGGGCACGTGCCCGGGTCGCGGGCTCGATCCCCAGTCTGGGACGGCAGGAGGCAGCCGATCAATGACTCTCTCATCACTGATGTTTCTCTCTCTCTCCCTCTCCCTTCTTCTCTCTGAAATCAATAAAGATTAGAAGGAAATGGGTGCATTGTGTGTATCGTGAATTTGGTACAATAACTAACACTTCTCTGACTTTCATTCCTCTCAGCAAGGCATGTAGATTTCTTCATTTTACTCATCTCTTACTTAGACATTTAGAATTATAATTTTAGAACTAATTGAAATGGGTATCAAGTGATACTACACTATTTATTCCCCTCCCTCTTTAGCTCTCTCTTCCTCTCTTTCTCCCTCATATATATATGAAATAAAATATATTTTAAATATATAATACTGTATATATTTAGAACTATCCAATATGTTGTTTTGGCTCCAGTTCCTATAAAACTGCAACTTATTCTCTAGAACCATGTGGTAAAAGTGGCTTTCTTGAAAGTTATTTCACAGATGTAAATTTTGGGGTGTGGGGGTATAAAAAGTAGCAGAATTAATCCTGATAAAATTTGGAATTCAGAGGAAAACTAATGAAAGGCTCCTTCAAAATAAAAGTTAACAACAATAAAAAACAAAATAGTTGCTGGGAGATTATTGGTAGTCTTAGGAAGGCAAAACAAGACAAAGTAAAACGATAGGAAGTTTACCATCAGAGAGAATAAGCTCACAGAGCAATGCAATGTGGCCCAGCGCTCGCGAAAGTAAATTAAAGGACAAAACTGTGTGTATGACAAGCCACATGATAAGAACAAATGATAAAATGTGATAAGCTGATCTCACATGTAAAATACGAGCAAATATTTTTGAAATTCACAGTTATTAAACAGTCTCAAGTGTAAGCCTAAATTTGAAGGAATAAAAATGTAAAATAAAGGCTGAAAAAGTATGAGCTATGGGGCAGGGAATGAGGATCGCAGTATAGGAAGAAAGAAAAAATCGGCGGGGGGGGAAGGCGAAAAAAGAAACAGGACGAGATAGGAGGAAAAGAGGGAGAAGAAGAGAGAAAGTATCTCCTATAAACCACATTTGTCGGGGGGTTTTCTAAGGCAGCAGCCAGCGCTTACTGGGTCCCCAGGAACTATCCTTTATGGACATTGTCTGAACATTGGGTATCTCTTTGCTACAACACAACTTGGCCTTCCTGTTATACTTCCCAGGCTTACTGAGTATATATATTTTTTAATTTATAGAACTCAATATCTGGAATGAAGCTTAGTGTATTGTCCAAATATCTAATTTTACTGATTTTCCAAAGCCATAGAGCTAATTAATGACCAGCTCTCTTTATCCTTCAGAATCTTTTTATAACGTTTATCAAACATAGTAAAACTGCAGCACCTACCTAGTGCACAACCCACTGTTTAATTGCTCTAATAAAGCATATATAGAACAAATGTCTAGTTCCTGCCAAACATCCATTACCCCCTCTTACAAGTCTGATTTTATTGAAACTGTTTGTACACTTGAAAAAATACTACATCTTCCAGCCTTTCATGCAAATAAGGGTGGCTGTGTGTTAAAATTCTGGCCAATGACGTGATGATGCAAATTTGGAGCTAGGCTTCTGGAAAGTACCTTAAGAAAGAGGTTGACTTGCTTAGTAGGGACACTTTTCCTTTCTTCTGGAACAAGGATGTGATATTTGGAGCTACAGTGGCCATCTGTGACCACTAACCTGCCTAGAGGAAGCCAAGCAAGTGGCAAAGTTGCAAAACAGAAATATAGGAGTCTTCAAGTCATCATGAAATCACCTTACCTACCTCAGAATATCTATCTATCTATGGACATTTTTTACAAGAGAGAAAGATAAACTACCATTTTGTAAAGTCTTCTAAAGATCTCTGTTATTCACAGCCAAAGATAACTCCTAACTGATACAACATGAGTGAACAAGGCAATGCTAAGGTGTAAGAAAATATGCAAAGAGAAACCATAGGAGTCAGGAGCTGGGACAGTTGATTACAGTGGACACTAGTCCGATGGTTAACCTGCATCTTAGTTGGGAGGGGTTGTTTATAATTTTTGAGATTTGAAAAATTAAGGCTATCTGGAGAAGTGGAAGAAAAATGTGACTAAGCTGTAGAAATACAGAATCTGTTGGAGGGAAAAAGCTAAAAACTGACGGGGCATGGAGAATTTTATAATACACTACGCAAGCATTTATTCCGAATGCAAATTGCTAAGCACTGACTGACTTACTAAACGTGGTTGTTAGGATCCCTCTCCCTGGAGGCCTTCCAAATTGGGTAGACAGCAATCTGTCTAGGCAAGTTTGGGCTGAGTCCAGCCTGAAGGCAGATGGATGCACTGGATAACCCTGAAAGTCCCTTCTGGCCCTCTTATTCTACAATTATGTTTCCTACTGAGAGAAATTTATTGCTGCCTCTGTATTTGTAGATATAGCCATTGAGGAGACCATTGCTTTCCTTCTGCATTTTGTAGATATTCCTGGTAAATAAGAAGAAACAAAACTTAAAGGAGCAAAACACTCCAGGAAAAAATGCAAGAGTGAATGTTCCTGCGATCGAGCACACAGTCTGAGGGCAGTAATCCCAGCACAGAGCGTGTACACTTTGCCCCCCGAGTTACTCTGCAAGAGCCCCGCACACCTTTGCGCTGTGTCGTCTCATTCCTGTGTGTTTGTCTTCCTGCCCAGCTGATTGAGTCCTTGCACGGAAGCGACTGAGGTAGAAGTTAAATGTGGAGTTGTCTTAGGTCTTTCCAGTCTATTAGGGGTTTAGGGTGTATATACGGAAGAAAAAGATTAAACTAAACCAAGGCCCATTTGCATTGAAAGTTCACCTCAATGGGGAGTTACGCTGTGTTAGGTGATGTTACTAGGCTTTGACCTAAACATATTTATTTCAGTTCTGCACATTTTGCTTTGAGTAATTAATTTAGATGGGTAAGATATCAACCTGAATTATGGAAAAGGAACTGGAAGTCGTCTGTCTGGGAATAGGACGTAGCACTCAAAGTAAGACATGACGGATAAGAACATCACCTTACACTGGTTTTGCTAACAGGGACAAATAAACCAGAACACAGATGAAAGGCCTAAAAATGTTTTGTGTGTTTTTTTTTAATTTCTTGCAAAGATCATTTCAGCTGGATATCCAATGGAAAAATCTAATAGAATACATACACACTCATAAATTTCTATATATACATTTGCATACAGTAAACTTTATATGTAATTCATATGTAATAACTATTTAGATATTCTGTATAAACTATTTAGGTTGAAGAGCATTTTAAGTCTGTTAATTTCTCTCCAAACTTTCTTGAGACCTCTTCAGTAATACCTAATTGACCTAAATAAAATTTAGACAATCTAGGTTCTTGCTGATTCTGCTCTGAGAATATTGGCTAGTTCTCTGAGACACTCATTGAACTGCACAGGTTTTTTTCTTGGCACTCCCAGTTTCGTACCTGTAGTCTGAATGAGAACACAGCGCACGTCTCAGCTAATGGAACTGAAAAGTGCTCTTTGGGGCTTGTCCTTCTCACTCTTCTTGCATCTGGCATGCAAACCTTGGCTCACATCACTGACCCATTTCAGAAGCAGCTCCGCCAGCAGAGTGATCTCACTCTTGTTGGCATCCTAGGGTTTCCACAACCACAGTGGGTTGTCTGGAATGATTCTGCAATCCTTTGGCATAAAAAGGTCAACTATTTGATTTTACATTTTCTCTTAATCTCAAACCTAATATGTACTTAAGATGCAAATTCTCAGCTAATGTAAATATATCTGGGTTGTATATTTTCCCTCAAAGATTAATCTTTAATGAGTTTCTGGTGTCTAAATTCAAATATGCAAGTATATATAGAAAGGTTTGGAAAAACATAAAATATATATGCATGTTTCTCTGTATCTCCACACAAGTAAAAAATAAATAATTGTTTGATTTGATTTTGAAGGGACTAATTATGGGGAGCTGGGAAGTTATCAATTTCATATCTTTCATTTTTCTGAATATTATTTAGCACTTTCACCTATTCAGTTATGATGGCATTAATATTCATGTGATTCAGTGGAATAGTGTTAACTGTATAGGTGATAGGAGTAGATAAGAGAGAATGCAACATAAACAGGTTTGTTTTTTCCCTGCAATTTTAAACATATTAGATATTCAAAATTAAAAACATTGCCGAAGGTCAGGTTGCGAAAATTTCAAGAAACCTCCCTCTATAGAGTTCTATAAGACTTAACAAAATTCCAGATTGAGTTTAACAGATCTCAAATGCTCCAAATATTTATGATTACTTTTCATTGGAATGGGATTATGTTGGATTTTTCCTTCAAAATTTAAACTTTCTCAATTGAATGATATTGAGATGTGTTTCCTTATTTCTTCCAGATCCCATTATAAAGGTTGAATCCTAAAGGTGTTTTTTTAAAACTTTCTACTGTTACTAGTGCAGATCAATTTCAAAGAGTTAAAATAAATTCCATTTTCTTTCCACATTGCCCATCAGATGAAAGGGCTCATTTTTTTCAAGAGGATAGAATTAACAGATTATTCTGCAAGTTTGTTAGACAGTTTTTCAGCTTATTGTTCACTCAACACATTTTTGTTGCTCAATCAATTAATAAAACTGACAGGGAACATATAGTTGTTTAAAAATGTTTTTCAGTTGATTTTCTACAAGCCATCTTGTAGAATGGATCAGAAAGAATGCTGGAGCACAACAGTTTTATGCACCTCTTTAAGTTGATATGGGAAGGCCCAGTAGTCAAAAGTGGCAAATCAAAACTCTCGAGGTCACTGTGTTTAAACCTTGCTCTCAAAGTGCATTTCCGTGTGACTCCTGGGGACTCCATTAACCTCAGCTACTTGCTTTAATTCCTTATATTTTTAAATATCAAGCTGCTTATGTCAAAAAAACAAATAATGAATCAACATTTGAGGCTGAGTAGAGAGCTGAGTGACAGTTTTCTATAATTCATACTTTGCATAATATTGAAATAGTCATATATTTTTCAAAGTTAAGGTATAAGAGGGCAAAACTTAGTCATCAAGAAAGGTGGCCATTTAGTAGCTTGCTAAAGATGGGATTCTGGTTGCTTAAAATAGTAAATACATCTTCCATAAGTTTCATCTGAAAAGGAATTCACTTAATATAACTCTCCATACCGTCTACTTTGACATTCACTTACATGAACTGCATCCAAATGGTACATTAAAGGATAACACCTAACATGCTTTGTTTTGGGAGCTGATCAATGTAAAAGAACAGATGACTGCTTAGCTCAAAGCTTTATAATGATAATAAGGCACAGTTTTATGCCCTAAGAATAAATCACATAACCTGCTATGTGCAACAATTCTATTCTTCATATGCTTAATAGTAAAACAATATCATATAATACCCTTATATTGAGAACATGTTCTAATATTGTTTTTCACTTTCTCTCTTTACAGTACTTTTGCAATACATTTTAAGTGGGTCACGGTGCATCTTTATTCTAATGTAACAACTCCAGGTCTAATACCCAGTTTTTTGTTGTTGTTGTTTTCAGCTCGAAACTGTTCTCTGTCTACGCAGGACTCTGTGCGTCCACGTTACCGAAGGACTCAGAGTTCTGCTCAGTGTACAATGTTTTCTTATGCGCTTGTGCCTTTGTTCACACACTTCCCTATTTGTGAAATGTTCCCCCTCCCTTCATTTGCCTACCCAGCTCTCACAGTGAGACACGTATTAACTATAAGCTATCCTGGGAAATTTCTCTGCATTCCCTCAAGCAGAATTATATGCTCTTTATTTTATTCTTCCTTAGCAATTTTTACCTACTTCCATTACAACATGTGGATTTCACTAAGGCAGAAAATAGGATTTTCTACATCCCCAGTGCTTAGGCAAGTGTCTGGAACTCTGTCAGTACTCAATAAAAGCTTACTGAAGTTAATGAATGAATTGAATATAGAGAAAACTTTACTGTGTTTTTATTGGCACAATAAAAAATATTTTGGTCTCATATCTGTTATTATTTCTTATAAACTCTTCTTTGTTGTTGTTTTTTATTATATCAAGAAGAGGAGGGTGGGGAAAAATCCAGATCAATGATGAGTCCCAGTGCCCATGAATATTGATATAAATTGACAATTCCAAAAGTGGCAGGACTATTAACAAGTCTCTGTTAAGGAGAGACTACAGGGGGTAGAGGATCTGAGTTCTCCAGCTTTTTGAGGTTTCACACAGGCCTCTACCTAAGAGGATGGTGTGTCTGAAAAATAGGTACAGTAGGAGTTGTTTGAACCAAGGAGTAAAGCTCTTTATCAAAGCAATCACTCTTTCTTCTCTTACAGATGTTAGACAAGCAAACAGAATAAATATTCTATTGGGGTGTGAACTGTGGATCCATGCTTTTGACTTGCATCTATTAAAAATCAAAATCAAGTGAAAATAGAATATAGTTCAACAACAACTGAAGGTACATAATTCACCAGGATTCTCACAACAAAAAAGAGTAAATAAAAAAATATGAAAGTAGTATAAGTTAGAAACTGCTAAAATGAGAGATAGATACAGAATATGAGATGGTGTTTTAATAAAGAATATCTCTATTCTTGAGTTAGATCCTTTAGTGTCTGATCATTTTAAGCTACCAGTATATCTATAAAACATTATTTTATATTTACAAAATTTTCTTGTTTCCACAGTTATTTTTAAAAATAATTTTGTTTGGGGTCAAAAAAGACTAATTAATATAACCTTAACATTAATCAAAGGTGTAAATCTACTATAAAAATATTCACTTCCAATAAACAATAAACTGTTTTAGATTATCCTTTGAATGTTAAGCTATGATACAGAGCCAAATGGCTTTGTCATTCTTTTCCCAAAGGTATTCAGTTGGTTAGTTAGATGTTTCTAGAAGTCAACATATTCAAACAAACAATTGAAGCTTAAACTACAAGTCTCTTTAGCAAGATTAGTTTAGCAATTACATCTGATAAATCAGTGTTAAGAAGTCAGATATCTGTACAAGAGCATAATTCTAATTAAACATAATTTATAAGTCTAAGATTGAAAAATGAATATATGTACTTATGTATATACATGTATGTGTACTTATGCATGTATAGTGTATATGTATACGTACACACATACATATATGTACATTTAGTATAGTTTTCAAGTACTACACCATCTTAATTTCATATAGGTGTCATTTGTCAGCATAAACAATATCTTTAATAGCCTTGCAGAGGGGTGATACAGCTGTAAAAGACCTATTCTTTCTAGGAATTGTAGCTTTGCTTCTGAGAAGCATTGATTTGTCTGTGAAATCAACAGTGTTAAGGGTCATAGCCTTGCACTAAACTAACTATATTATTTAAACCAACCTCTTTGAGAGAAAATGCTGATCTATTTGAAGCTTGAGATAGATTTGAGACTATCTGATCACCTTAGCACAACACAACACAGAGCAAAGAATATAAGAGGATCTACTCTTAAGTTGCAGGGACTTTCGAAATCAAAAGTAGGCAGAGCACACAAAGCTGGGTCTTCCTGGCTAATTCCAGCTGCTAGTTTTCTAGCTCTAGATTTTTCAATGTTCCCAGTGACTGGAGTACAGGCTGGTGAAGTTTCCCTCCATGTGTTATGCTTTGTGTTGCTGATAGATACACTTTCTATAACATTGCCTACAATTGTGTTTCTTCTCCACACCTTTGTTTTTGGACTCTGCATGCTTAGATTCCTTACTCTAGCATGATAAGCTTATTTTAATTTAGAAAGAGATTCTGAATATTTTTCAATGGGAACTTTTAAAATGGGAACAGAACAAGATCCATTGATATAACAGAGTGAGAGCAAGAACAGCAACAAGATGCTCCAAATTCCCCGGTCTCCTTCACCAGCTTCACCAACTTCTTTCTCTCTTTCCTTTCTTCCTTCCTGGAAGCTATACATTAATATTATTCTGCTGAAATCAGTGCTGTAATGACTAACAAACACCACACAATAAAGTATTTTCTTTTTGGAAAAAAATTTAAAAAATGGAATCCTGAATATTTGAGCTGAGAATTAATTCCTAACTCTTTCATTAAGTTTATTCAATTTTCTCAGATCAGTTAATTAAATCTAAATAGTTGGGCTAGACTAAATTTTTTAATTATTTGAAATACATAAGGTTTCAACAAAAATTTTTAAAGATTACTAATTTTCCTATGGTGAGTCACTACAAAAAATAAATGTCACCATTTATCTTGATACATTTTGAAAAGACTCTAATTTGCAAGTTATCTCCAGGATTTTTCAGCACTTTTTCATATGCACTTAGTTTTACGAATAGTAATATAAAAGAACAAGTTGATATCTAAAATACATACACTAGAATAAATGCATTAGTATTACTGGAATCTAAAATAAATACATTAGAACCAATTGTGGGTGCATGGAAAAAAATGTAATTTCACATATTAGGAAAATTATATCCCAACTGGCAAGTAAAGTAAAACAATCTTGTGGAATTAAAAAAATTCTCAATACACATTGTTTGAAGGAGTTAGATGAAGTATATGAGAATCTCATTTTTCTTTAAGTTTCTGATCAAATACACCGATTAAATACATTATACACTCAGAATAACTTAAGAATAGGTTCAGAAAAGAAAATAGAGAAATCAGAAAAGAACACTGTGTGTGTGTTTTGGTGCATATCTGTGTGCTTGGGTGGTGAGCTTTTCAGATGTCAGATAATTTCAATCCCTAATCAGTTATAGTAAACTCTTCAAGCACTTTATCCCCATACATTCACAAGGACATTGGTATGTTTGCTGGAAATTAATCACATAAGATTACACAGTCACTTTCTGTAGAGACCCAGGAGACAGAATCCCTTTTTGCTGAGACCTGGAGAAGTCCCACATCTGTAACACGAGAGAGCAGACAATGCCGCAGAGACTGTCACTCCCTCACATGAGCATTTTCTACCACAAGTGTAATCTAACAAGGTGGTGACTAAGAGGCCTTCTCTTGCTCACAGCCACTTTTCATGTTAACATAATGAATTATCTTATGAATGTAAAATTTTAAAATAATGTCTTGATACATCTCAGTCAATCTAGTCTCTATTAGCTGAATTTGTTTCAACAGTCTTTGTATGGTTATAAAGATTTTTGTGGAAATATTCTGTTTTGAGAAACCTTATACTGTATAAAATGTGTTTTCATTGCTCATGAAATTTAGATATAGTGATATTACAACCACTATAAAATACAATGTAGGAAGAGGTACAATTTTCTAAAATATAATGTGGTGATTTTGAACATTCTTATTGTAAAATTTTTATAAGCACATTCCTATATATAAGTATACCCATATACAAAAATCAATTTTTTTCTTCAAATAGAGCTAAATTATGGAGATTAAAATATCAGTGTTATAGAAAATCATTAATAATAGATATTTTTTTATTACTCTCACCGGGGAGAAATTGATTTTTCTAGGAAACATTCAGAAAACAATCCAGTTGATAAAAAAGCATTCTCAAGACTAGAATATCACTTCCAAAATGTTAAACATTTGTCCTTATTAATTTTCATAAAAGATACAGATATATAACCAAATGTGAATGCATTATTAGAAAAAAACTTACCAATCTTTGAATCCTATCTTAAGTTTCACATATAATAACTTAAATTAGAGTATGTGCTCAGAATGAAACAAAAAGGAAGCAATGGAAAGATAAGTGATTTAGGCAGAACTATTCTGCAGTGGAAACACATTTGTAAAGATGAATGCAATGTTTGAATTTATCTATTTCTTTTCTTTATGATATGTCCATAGTAGATGAGAAAGTTCTTTAGATATTTGATAGGCTGGTGCTTAATTATCTCTTTTAAATATATTTTTCATTAAGTGTGACCCAAAATTGGAAGGAAAATTAAAGGTGGGAAACTGGACTCAGTTCCTATGATATACTTTTGTTTATGATCAGTTATCTTGCCTCCTTTAAACACCAACTACAGTGGTCCCTCGGTTTTTGGATGTCACCCGTTCCGGAAGCCCGTTCGAGCTCTGAAACGTTCGAAAATCAAATCGAAGGGTCCACAGCCGACAGCTGGGCCTCAGGGTCTTGCCCTCAGCGGGAGCAGCTGGGCATGTTCGACCTCCGAGGCGTGTTCAAAAACCGAAGCATTTACCTCCGGGTTTGCGGCCTTCGTAACCCGAAATGTTCATCAACGGAGACGTTCGAAAACCGAGGTGCCACTGTACATACATGTGATAAATCTGGTGTTGCCCAAAAGATCTGTTTTTTGCCCAAGTGTCAGGAGCACTCTACCAGGCCAGGGAGGCAAACATATTTCTAATTGTCTTTTCTCAGTGCAGAAATAGCTTATTAAACCACTAACTCTGAAATGAATATATCTTTTCAGTCACCATGATTCTACCACTCTACGTAGTTGAACCAGACCTGAGAAGTAGGTGAAACACCTTCTACTTCAGTAAATGCAAGTAGAAATTCAAATATACTTCCTGTTATTTATTATTCTTTTTTCCTTTCTTTTTTATTATTGACACTGTGCTTATTACTTCTAAGTCCACCACAGGCCATAATAAATTACTTGAGTGTTTTAAAATACTTTATTTGGTGAAATCTAGAAATACTTGAAGGCCAAAGTAGTATAATCAGCCTCCTGCTGTATCATGAAAAAATAAGATTGTCATTTGTGATAAAGATATGAAACTTGGGACAATTACAAAATGTAAATTGGACATTAAACTGATAAGAACAGATACCACACTTGATCTTAGCCAAAAGCCAAGAAGCAATAGAAAACATAAATTGGAACAGAAAAAAAGATTGAAATGTAAAGAACTATATACTCTAATTCTATCTCAGCCTGGAGTGTATGTTGATTTTTTCAAAAATCAAGATAAATTTGATACCATTTAATTTTCATTCAAATATTTTATGTTTTTAGTTGAATTCCCTGTTTTACCACTTACATATCTTTTACTAGCTGTATCTAATTAGATCTATTAGATCACAACTGTAAATTTTATTAGCAAACTGAAATATATTTTCATATAATCCACAGCACTGAAAAATGTTTAAGATATTCAAATTTGTGTAACCACCTCCAAGGGAGTATTTGGCAATATGATGATTTCACTCTTTTAGAAGCTTAGTCACACATGTCTATCTGAAATGTTTTTTTAATGTAAAAGAAGCCGGAATTATAACTGAAGTAGATAAAATTATGCTCTAGAAAATATGGTAAATTTCTGAAAAGAAAATTAAACTCTTTTTACTCCTATTATTTTGTAATTCAGCACTTTAATTTCCTGTTAATATCATTCTTATTAATATACAACTATAAAAAAGAATACTTGTTGCAAAGCCTTTCAATAAAAATAAAATATCCTATTAATTATTATTACATATGTGTTCATAACTGAAAAAAAGGATCTGCTGGGTCCTTATGTGATCATGTCAGAGTTCAAGGCTAAGAAAGGAAACTCAGTCAAAGAAGAAAGACATTTAACTGCTCAGTCTGTATCTGTCCACAGAACAGGATAATTGGCTGTCCCTTTAGAAAGAGAGGAAAGACTGAGTGGCCCAGTTCATCTATGGTCTCTCAGCATCCTTTGGGTTACCTTTCTAGGATTTATCTTTTAACTATATATCTCTCACTTCCAAATCTTGAATTCACTTTCCTTCAGCCCAGAGTTGGGTGACTAGAGGCCAGGAAGTCCTATCAGGCCTCTTGTTTCACCTGTACATTGTGGGCTGTATGACACTTTAAAAAACAGTAGCTTTTTGAACTCTTTGAACACATACAGATATGGAGCTCTTGCTGAAAAACGAACTTTTGGTGACCTAGGACCTTTTTCCACATGACAACAATTAGTTTGTGTGAATCTATCCACAGACCAGACATGTCTCTGGAGTTTTCTACAGTTCCTTCTATTCCTTAATGCCTTACTATCCTCAGCATAAAGGTCAGGGTTCTCTCTGACATCAGCTTCAATAAATATCCTTTGTGTCACACTCAGCCAGTGAGAATCGGTTGACACTTGTGGTCAGTGGTTTCTTTCCTGGCTCCCCCTAGCAGCCTGATTCCCTTGATTAATACCTGGATTCTTTTCCAGATCTTTAACCCTCGACGTTTTCCATAGCTTTGTGTCACATTTCATTCCCCCTCCCTAACCAATATGACTAGAATGTGCCATTTGCAATTAACTTTTCATTAACTTTGAGATTTTTATTATATCTCCTCCTTTCATTAATATATAGGCAAACCCTTCACCACTGTAGAATTTATTTTAAAAAACTATTTAAAAACTACAAGAAAGTTAATAGAACTTCGTAGAAATAATAGTCAGGAAAAATATCCCATGAACACATCCTAGTAAAATGCCTGTCTCATTGGCTTTATCTCAAATATTCTCAGTTTAAGCAAAGGCTCAGAGAAACAAGCATATACCACTGTAAGGTGTCAGTCTACTGTGACAGAGACTTCTCATTTGTCCTTTGCTCAACAGTATTCTTTTCTACGAAATACACAATCCTATAAGAGCCCAACTTCAAAGTCCAAGTGCATTCCTTTCCAAAAGCATTTTCCAGTAAAGCACAATTGTTGCAGCTTTGAAATGCATATTGAATGTCTGTGGCAATAAAATTTGTGTTTTCTCAATAACTGATATGGTTATGGTTGAAAGAAAAGGCAGGTTATAGGTTTTCTTTGAACTTTCATTAACCATGAAAAATTTAATATTTCAGCTGCATTGTTCTGCGAAAGAACTCACCCCGGCAATGCACTCCTTCATCGGACCCATCCGAGCAGTCCAGGACTCCGTTGCACAGCTGGGATAAATGAACACATTTGTTGGCACCAAGGCAAGCAATATGGTTCAAGGGACACTTGATTTCTACCTCTTCGGGACCTGAAAAAAATGTAAAACATGATAAGATTGATGTGGATTAGCTTTGCTTTATTTTTTATTTTATTTTTTTAATACTAAAACTGTTAAGCCCAAGATATTACTGGAATTAATTTACAAAACAAAGCTATAGAAATAGTACCAGAGGGCAATTCTGATTCTGACTGACATTGAATTTAGCCTACATACTTAAAAAGCTAATTTTAAAAAGCTGCATAGGAAGTAAAATATTGTGTGTTGTTTTCAAAGAATAGGTTAAAAACACAAATATTCTTCCAACCTTTAAAGTAGCATGAGTGGAAAGCCTGTGGGTTGCTTTGAGTCATCCTTAGATAAGTGGACAAAGCACTTAAACCCTGTAAATCTCAATTTCCTCAACTGTGAAACACAGATAATGACAACTTCTTGGCAGGGTTCTTGTTAGAATTACATCAGGCAACATGAACAAAAACATTTTTGTGGAATTTAAATGAATTTGTGACAACTTAAATGTTATTTTATTTTTAATCTCTTCTATAGGATTACAAAAACTAGCTAGTCATGCACTTATGTTTATATATGGATTCTTTTGTTTTTTAAAAAATCACTGAGCAACTATAATGCAATTGAATTTGCTGAAGAGTGGGGAGGTGACGCTGAACAGGGCACACTCCAGAGTTTACCAGCTGTTGGTAATTGCACTTCATATCATCGCCCATTGTGCTTTTAAAGATATACCAAAGCCAGAATACAGAGTCTTTTCTCGAAGGCCAGCAATTCCAAATCTTCAGCAGACATCCAAGTCTTATATTGTTGTAACTAAATTTCAGGTATATTGTTGTGTCTAATTCTCAGATCTCATTTATTCTTCCTCTGTAGGCACCCCTCAAACTCCTCATAATGATTCTTAGTCTCACCCAGCTCTCCCAAATCCAAAGCGCAGCCATATCTATATTTCTATAATTATGTATCAACCTGACACCTATTATGGCAACAGCTCATTCTATAGTCAGACACATTTAGGTTTTAACTACATACGGTTTTAGCAATACCCATGGGCCATTAATTCAATCAACTAACCATTAGGTTTCTCATTCGGAAATGGAACTATCAACTGAGTCTACTTTGTGAGGTTGTTGTGAATGTCAAAAGTTATTGATAGCAAAGCACTGAGCACTGTGAGATGCAGGCTCAGAGTAGAAATTCAGATTCAATATGTGTTAATCATGTAAACGAATGCAGTATAGTGGAGTGGTTAACAGGCTCTGGAGCCAGATTTTTGGGTCCAATTCCCAGTCCCATCACTTGTAAACTGAGTAGCTTGAGCTGAGTAACTCTCTGTGCTTCACCAGGTTGTTGTAAGGATTATATCAAAAGCTCTTAGCAATTTTCCTGGCAAGCACTAAGTGTTTGCTATTATCATAGTTAAATTAAGAATGTTCCAAGAAGGTGATTTGCCTTTGGGTAAACACTTGCATCTCATAACTTGTTTTCTGTTTCAAGCCTCGAAAGAAAAAAAATAATGAAAAGGAAAATCTAACATATTCTAGAATATGAAAAATCATGAGAATTGTAGAAGAATTAGAAAATGAAACACACACACACACACACAAAAGTATTACACAAGAAAAATAAGCTGGAGTTGCCAAAAGTAAGATGTGTGTTTTTTTAAATGCCTTATCAAATATGAACTATAGATATATGTGATTTTTGTTTGATGGTAAAACACCTTTCAGCCTTTTGTGTTTGATATAAACAATTTTTTATGATGTAGCTTTATTAGCTGGAGTGTTGCCACAAACAGGTATCTCTATATTTTTATGCATATTTATACAGTTACTGCTATACAAGGCTCCTAGTTTTGTCAAACACCTGTCTCTACAAATGCACAACTTCTTTTACTGTAATATGTCTCTGTAACTGAGTATCAATATCTTAAACAAATAAATATTTCTTTCCATATATAATTAAAGTACAAATACCCAAATTTAAATCCAATTTATAAGAAAAGGTAAAACATTTTTTTCATTATTGATTTTAGAGAGGGAGGAAGGGAGAGGGAGAGAGAAACATCGATGTGAAAGAGAAACATCAGACCGGTGGTCTCCTGTATGTGCCCCAGATCAAACCCAAAATCTGGCTATGTGGCCTGACTAGGAATCAAAACCATGTCCCTTCAGCATAAGGGACGACCCTCTAACCTCTGAGTCACACTGGCCAAGGCAAAAAGTGCAACTCTTTTCACTGAAAGTTTTTAGCTACTGAATCTTGTGTTTGTAAGATTGATGTAAATCCATTTTAAAAATAAAATTTAAAAATGTGAATTAGTTTTGAACATGTGTAAACTTCTATAACCAACATTTACAAAGTACTTCTTAAAATTAATTGGCTGATTCCTAAACATTTAAAAACATGCAGCCCGGCTGGGTGTGGCTCAGCGGTTGAGCGTAGACCTGAGATCCAGGTGATCGGGGTTCGATTCCCGGTCAGGGCACATGCCCGGGTTGAGGGCTCAACCAACGACTCTCTCATTGTTGATGTTTCTATCTCTCTCTCTCCCTCTCCTTTCCTCTCTCTGAAATCAATAAAGATATATTTAAATAAATAAATAAATAAATAAAACCATGCATCCTAGAATAAATGTCAAAGTAGTGTTCAGACCAGATATTTTATAGAAATTTTATAGTTAGAGACCAAAAGTGACTCAGGAGTTCTTCTAAAACAAGATTTAAAAAAAAGATACATATGTTCCTACAAATGAAAGTATGATTTTTCATTTTTAAGACTGTGAGGTAAGTGATGAACATGACAGAAAGAGAGAAATAAAATGCACATCTGGTCTTCAGAAGAAAGGCTCAGCTACCCACAAATTTTGAGAAAAGAGGAAAAATGTTTGGATCTCTCAAGGGCAATATATAGACCTATTAAATTCTTCCAGTGCTAAGAATTTGGGGAAAAAGAGAAATTTGAAAGAATAAAACAGTTAATAATTTTCTTTATGAACTAAAGAAACTTTCTTTAGTCTTCCCCATCTTTGTCTTCTCCATCTTTTCCCACTATAGTCTTCCTCATCTTTGATATTATTTATTTTTTTAAGATTTTAAAAATTGAGAGAGAGAGAAAGAGAGGAAGGGAGAGGGAGAGAGAAAACTATCTATTTGAAAGCAAAACATCAAGGGGTTGTTCCCTGCACACCCCCTACTGGGTATCTAGCTGGAAATGGAAGTATGTGCCGTGACTGGGAATCGAACTGGCAACCTTTTGGTGCAGGAGATGATGCCCAACCAACTGAGCCACACCAGTCAGGGCCATCTTCGAGATTCTTTCATCTTGGTTTCCATCAACACTGGATAAACAGGTAAGATAGCTGGGCCATGGCTTGATGAATTGTACCTTAACCATTCCTCCCCAAATTTTCATATTAAAGCACATAAGACAATGATGATATGTGTAAGTCACACTGAAGTAAATAGCAGAAATTAGTTGTAGCAGTTATCGCAGACCTCAGGAATTAACCTCACAATTGAGAGAATCAATATCTCAAACCCCTTTCACCAGTGCTAGGATGCTTCAGTTGGAAAACTCTGCTAAAACCAGTATTTTGTTGCTCTTTCTGGAAAATGAGAATAGAAACGGGTCAGTGTGAGAAACAGTAATGACTGCATCAGCTAAAATTTCCCAGAAGCCAGGCAATGCAGGCATTTATTGTACTGTTGCTCTGTGGAACAGCCCGTTCCTAATTCCCCGTCATTATTTGTGCAGTAAAGCCTTGTGCTGTCCATGGGGCTCCTTTAGTCAATCCCCTAAGTGAAGAAAAGATGCAGTCGGATCACTACTTTTACCCCTTTACCTGTGTGACAAGGAGAGCCACGTGATAGTGCAGCCTGCATGAATTCCTGAGAAGAGGTCAACATTGCGTTAGATGATCCACCTCATGAAGACTTGTAGGCGTTCAGAACATTTAAAAATGAGCAATCGCAATCTGAACGTATCAAGGAGCAGGGTTAGAGGCTCCTTCGTATGCCTGGAATTGCTTCTTTCGTGGCTAAATCATGAATTAGGATTACTTTTTTAAACTTAAGGTTTTTACAAAAGAGCCTTCTAGATAAGGTAAGAATGTGATTCATTTTATGCTTTTGAATGTTTAAATTATTTTTTACACAGAGTAAACATCTCCCTCTGTTCAGTAAAACATGGTAAAGGCAGACAAAAGCCTTATCAAATGTCTTTCCTGATTGAAGACAACTGAGAGCGCATTTTGCGAAGGAGCGCACATTCTTCTTCTGTAATGGCAGGTACAGTAAAATATCTCCACCTGGCACTATATCGCTGTGTCTGAGCAGAGCCAGGATCAGTCACCCCTCAAAGTTAAGCTCTTCACCTAAACTCTGTCCCATCCCACATGGTAAGCTGTGTCCTATCAAGATTTGCAGCCTGGTTGTGCTCTGCTTTCCAGTGGCTCTGAGCTTCTGGCTTGCAGTGTCATCCACTTTTCTGAACCTTCACTCAAGAATAAACCCCATTGCCAGGCTGGTGTGGCTCAGGGCTTGAGCGCCCACCCATGCACCGAGAGGTCACCAGTTCTATCCCCAGTGGGGCCATGCAGGAGGAAGCCGATCAATGTTTCTATCTCTCCCTCTCTCTCTAAAAATCAACGAAAACATTTAAAAAGAAGAAAGTCACGTTTGCTGACTGAACTTCCCTTCAATCAGCATACCCTGTTTTTCTTTTCAAGCACAGTTTACTTTTACATGTGAGGTATTTCACCTGACAAAGCACTTTAATTAAGTGGGGAGAAAAAAAATGAAAGAAATTTATAGTATTTCATAGGAAATTAAAATAGGATTTATGAATTTCAAGTTTTAAATAAGACAATATTAATTGATACCGTTTCTTAATCTAAATGATTACACTTGAGGATATGGGAGTATGAATAACAATCTCTAAAGATACATGAACATTCAACGTAATAGTAACTTACTCAGATGAAATAAGTTCTGTGTGAAACAGGTTCTAGCAATGGCTTGTGTGTTTACATATTTCAAATGGACGTTGTGAAGCTTCAAGAATGGGGAGAGATGTAAAAGTGACTGATTCTGTCCCGCTGCACTACCCTTAAGCCATCTCTGAAATCTGTCCTATTTTTAAAGACGCCGGGGAAGGAGATTTTGCAGGTTTGGTGACTTGTTTCAAGGTTTAAAAATCCTTTTTCATTAGCCCTTACTCTTCAGAAGTCTTGGTGAAAGAAAACTCCTTGCAACTAACATACAGAGCTGCATTTAGGTATTTAATATACGAAAAGCATGCCTGGTCACCTAAGAAAGATTATGCCATATTAAAGCAATTCTGCTGCAACCACAGTCACCATTGTGTCTATTATTATGAGTATTAATAAATGGATGGCTAGTTAAGACTCCTCTACTTAAAACTTTCTAAATCACATCAGGAAATATTGTTATGTTAAATGGAAAGTCCTATGTTTTTGTGTGTCTATATGTGTATGTTTTCTGCTAACTTTAGACTATATCAAGGGATTTTTTCATCCATTTAATTGACTGTCAATATCTGAATCCAACAAATATAAGTTAAGCAATACATTCCCCTTCACTGAAACTGTAAACATTTAGAATGCAGTCAGAATTGGCAAAAAAATAAATTATTACATGAACATAGCGAAAGTATTTGTATCATTAATTATAGCTTTAGAAATAAAAACTATATCAGGCCAATGAACTGTCTTGCTTCCCCACCTTCCATTTAAGGGCAAATAGGTAAGAAAATAAATGAAGTCACTGTTTGACAAGTGGCTGCCTTTACAACATTGCCATTCATTACACCATGCAAATGGTGGGACTCAGCTTGGGTGATTTAAAAAATAGTGTTATTTAAATGTTTTGAATGAGCCTTTATCCCTCTTATCCCTCTCCATGTATCAGTTCATCACCTGTTACTTGATTGCTGGATTACCCTACTCTCTTTGCGGAAAGTTCTAAAAATGGCTTTTCTGCTTCCTCCACCTCAGTTAAAATACACCTGTATGCTTTTTTAAGAGTCCTGCTCTTTGCTAGCCAACTGGATAAGGTAGGTGTTAATATATTTGCATTTAAACAAGATTCTTACAGAAACAATGGATTAACTATAAAAATGGAAATTCCAGGCCCTCTGTGAAAATGAGACAGGTGCTTTCGTTTGAGAGAAAGGGGCACTTCACTGATACTGATGGCATACTTCTTGGTGGCAATTGTGTTGATTTCTAAAGTTGGCTCTCGATGCTCTTTTTAAATAAATACATATGTATTAAATCAATGAACCAGAAAGAAGATGCTTATTTTCAATTTGCAGAAATCCTATTGCGTTCTCAAGAAGTAAAACACACGTTCTAGTCATTTCATAAAACTCCTCAGTTTGCAGATAAAATAGCTAAGGAAGCAGAAGGTGTAATGTTCCATTTGGGAATGTCTTTCTTCTGAAATACGGGATAGAATGTAAGTGTTTCATCTCTAAAGCCAATGCTTTTTCTCTCTTGTTCTGGGGATACTTTACTTATTGTAACCCAAGGGCAGCTCCTGACTGCAGCTTGAGGTTCAGGGCAGTGTGGAAATCATACTCAATTTGAAGCAGAGATGACCCCCGGCAGGAAGCATGTTAAAAGACTGATACCTGACAGGAAAAGACAAGCCAAAATCAGATAGATTCACACATCTCCCAGAGAAAAGGGGTTTTACTGCAACAGAGGACAATGAGAAGACCAGCCAACTGGTTCTTCCACATGTCAGGACTACTGAGAGTCACCTGGTCTTTGATTCCACAAATGTGTTAGAAATTGCTTCTGAGCCAAACTGTGCAAAGAGGCACTGTTGTTGCCACTCTTAAGAGGGATTTTTTTTTTTTTTTGAGCAATCTATAAAGAAAAATAATTACTTTTCCAGTTTCTTCCCTACTATATGCTAAAATAATAAAAGGTTAGATGCAGATCCCAGGTTAAGGCTTAAAAACCAAAGGCAGGTCAATGTCAGGTGATTAATGGAAGAAAGGACTTTGGTGGTGTGTTGCCCAAATGATAAGTCAAAGGTCAAAGGAATTCTAAGTATATAAATTATTGCCCAAGCCCTTGAAAGACATTATTTAATTTTCCCTAAAAAAACGGTATGTAACAAAGCCAATCTTTGATGACTAACTATATAAGAAACCCAAGCTAGTAAACACGATGTCTCCATAGTTCCTTGTTCTGGGAACAAAGAGCTACTTTGAGGATACACTGAGTGACAAGCCTCATTTGTCTTTCAATTAGATCTATACCATAATGTAGATGAGATGAAAACAACTCCACACAAACTAAGGAACAGGCTTATTTTATTTTATAGGTCTCACCTAAGACAACATTAAATTATACGTAATGACTTAAAAAAAACAAAACAAAAAACTACCTGATTTAGAGAGAAGTTTGTTCCATGACCCTTGGTCATGGATTCACTGCAATATATATAAACAATGAGTAGAAAGATCTTTTCTGATTCCTTTGGTACAGTTATCAAAATAAAAGTTATGTAATAGGAGTTATTCATTTTTCTACCACTTGGGAAAAAAACCCTGATATTTGCTTGGAATGAATGGATAAGGGAATGGAGAAGAAAGAAGAGTAAAAATATGCCTTGACTCACTGCATTAAGTCTTGAAAAAGAATTATATGCTCTATGTGAAACAAAGAAATAATTGTTTGAGAGACCTGATTAGCATACAAATGGTTTTACAGTGAGAAGGACTGGGTAGTGCATGTGTAGTTAATCATCTTTCACTGGAAGAACCACGTTGGGAGACAGGGTGATTCTTATATAAATCAATTTATACTCAAGAGAAAGACAGAATGTTAAACAGCTCAATTTAAAAGCCATAGGTTGGTGCAGACATTCTTAAACATCACAGCCTTGAGTCATTCTTAGAATATATACATTGTGTACTTCAGACCAAAATTAAAATGTTATTGACCAAAAATATCCTTCAAAATTTAATTTTTTCATGCCATTCAAATTGATGCTAACTCTAAAAATGATTTTATGATGCACATTTAATGAAAAAAAACAACACAAAACAGTTCTGCATTCTGTAAAAGCATTGCATTAATAAGATAATGACTGTTTATTGAGTGCTTTTTATGTTCCAGGCTCTGTGGTAAGCATATAATGTCCATTATCTTATTAAATCCTTACAAGAACATTCTGAGTTAGGTATTATAATTGCTATTATATAGATGAAGAAAATGAAGATTGCAGAGGATAATACCTTCTTCAAGATCACAGGATTATAAACCGATTATATGAATTTAGGTCTCTTACATCTTAAAAACCTTGTTTCTTTATTACTGTTATATCCATTATGCTACAATCTCAAACCCATGTACCAAAGAAACAAACAAGGCAATGAAGCCTAATTATATGTCTCTGTCTGTCTGCTTTCTCTCTCTCCCTCTCTCTCTCTCTCTCTCTCTCTCTCTCTCTCCCTTTGTGAAGTAGATTAGAGGAAGATCTTCAGGAAGAGGGAAGAAAATCATGTTGAAGTCAAGGCTGTGAAGCCATGCTATGTCAATACCTGAACAGCTCTTATAGGCAAGGGGTAGGGGACCTGATTTTTTTAAGAACACATGAAATACACTTTACAGAACACAACTTCTACAGTCAGTTTGGTGCAGAGGAATTTGTATTGTCTATTTTCAGCACACTCTAACTATGAACATGGTCCCCACTGGCTTTGCTTTGATGACAGAATACTTATTCACTGTGTACCTAGGTTGTCCTCAGTAAATACAAAGAAATTATCAATGGTATGCATTGCTAAGGTAAAGCCAAAATCGTCTAATGATCAACAAAGGGAACCATAGCACAAAAACCCTTCCTTTAGTCATTTGTCAGTCTTTCACCATGGGCTTAATTTCCGCTTTGGTGGGGCATCTTCTAGATCAAGCAGACTGGCCACATGCCAGTTGCTATCTCTTCCTGGTAAAGTGCTGCTACTTCTGCTCCTTGGCACAGCTTCAGTGCCTGGTTTTCTTGGCAGATTGGAGCCCAGCATGAAGGATGCCAACATCACAGGTTCAGATACCATATGGTACAATTATCTGCTTTTCTGTTTTTCAGACACAGATTTTATGCCGTAACATCTGCCACTCATACATCTTCTTCATGCTAGAGCTGACACAGGGCAAGTCAGTATCTTTGAAGCAATACAAATCCCTAAAAGGAAGAATTGGTACCACTTATGATTCGATCGCATATTTAAAAAGACAGCCTTAGCCAGGTTTAAGTTTGAGTTCAATGTGCCAACAATAAACGCTCAGCAAGATTCTCCCTGGGAGACTTTTCCAAAGCACTACAGGGCCTTTGAGTGTGCTCATGTAACCGCTCCAGTTCATTAAATAACACCTTGGCTCTCCTGTTTTAAACAGAGCTGAATTTCTCCAATTTATGTGAACAATTAAAACAACTGCTAAATAAACAGTATTTGCTGAATAGTGAATCAGCAAAAGAAGTTTATCTTTCCTCATGGAAATCATCTACTGGCAGTAGCTGCTCTTCTAAAATTGTATAAAGCAGCTAGTTTTCTGCCAGCATACTGGATATAGAGGTTTATGCCACGGAAAAGGAGAATTCAGAAAAAAATGAGATTGGGACTGAAATACACACAAACACCAACACACAGGATTATAACATTACTAATGATGTTAATAAAATGAATACACAAAATGAGTGGTCTGAAAAAGCAATCAACTAGTGATAAGTGTTATTTGGATAGTAGAGAGGAATTCCTTATATTTACGGACAATTCTAATGATTTATAAAATTGCAATACCCTCTTGAAAATATCTTGGCTCAGGGAAAAAAAATCAAAGCAAAAGAGCAACAACAAAAGGAATTTTCTGATTATTCATGTTGAGGATTCTGAAAAGATGGAAAAATAAATTAAACTCATATGTCAACCAAATACCCAGGTTGGCTATTTTACTGCATCACTTTATTCTGTTTGAGGAACTCCAAGGCTGGTCAGCTTTACACTAAATTTTGATCTACAGTAAACACCACTGTAGCAAAATTTTAGTGAGTCTCACCTCCACCAAATCTTTTCTGTCAGATATATTTACAAAGAAAACCACTGATGTGTTTTTGTTGCATCTGCCCTTTCTGACCTTTTATGCTCATGGTAATGAACAGAAAAATGGTCAGCAGGACCTGAAACAGGAAGGAAGAAGAACAGAAAAGGTCAACAGAAATGTGCAGAATGGAAAATCAGACATCGGATAATAGAACCGACCCAGTTTTTATCTTGCCTTAAATTCATAGCATGGCTTTTGTTGAAATTGGTCTTTTCTACATAAGTTTGAACAGGTACATGCAAATGAATTATTTCCAAAAGCACAACTGTGGTTTTTTAAGTTTAATACTTATTTATTCTGTAACTGAATTCTATACAATCGATTTGTTAGTGCAATACGTTTATCACATGTAATTGGATTAAAACCTATTGAAGATGGACCTTTGCAGACTTGTGTGCACATACGTGCCAACACACACACAGACACACATTTGGTAAAATAGAAACAATATTCTGCTAAAAGCAAAACTATACATACAGGGTGGAGCATAAGTAGGTTTACAGTTGTGAGTACATGAAACAGAGTTTATTATTGCATTACTTATTATTTTATTGTTTTCCATATGAACAACTCTATGCCTCCTTTTGCCCCATCCTATATCTGTCAGTTTGGGAAAACAAGAATTCTTTACCACAGCACTTCCTTTTTGACTTTACCTGTGTTCTCATTACGTTATTATCTGAGGAAGTTGATTAATGACAACAATTAAGGTAAAATAGCACAGAATTTAAGATAGAGTAATCCATAGAATTTCTCTAAGAATGCCACATTTATATGCAAAGTTGTCATGGAAATGCTGTGCTTTATTATTCTTTAAATAATAAAAAAAATCTGTAGAATTATTATTCTACAAAAGAATAAAAAGACCCCAGGGTAGTGTAAACATTTTGATATCTTATGCTGCAGTGCATGAAGAATTCCATCTTCTTTGATGTTATTCAACATATTTCACCTTTTTGCTACTCTCTTCTCATTTTCATGGATTAGGTCTCCCGTGAACGTTTCCCCACTTTTCAGACTAAACATTTGGCCAACGTCACATTCAGAGTTATACTATATATTCTAAGACAAGGCTGCATAAACTTGAATGTATATGTGGATCACCTAGGGATCTACTTAGAGTACAAATTTTGGTTTAGTAGCTCTTGGCCAGGGCTGAAATCCTGCATTTCTCCCAGCTGCCAGAGGATGTCAGTGCTGGTGCTGCGCATACTATGCTTTGAGCAGCAATGTTCTCACCCCTTCAAAAATGGATTCAAAATCCAGGGCTCATGTTCTGAAAATGCCTTCACTGAAATGGAGCCTAAAAAATAGAGCACGGTTTATTTAACCACAGATTAACAAAACGTCACTTAAGAGAGGCCAGAAGCACACAATTTTAAACTTTTATTAATATTAATATATTGACATATTCTAGAATTGCTGATCTGCAGCAAATTCTTATGAAAAATTTTGTCTTTGGGACAGCATATGCATTCACATCCTAATGAAAATCTTCCGAAGGTTACCCAGGGACCTTATGTTGTCAAAGAAAAAAATAATATAAAAAGGCATCATGAGTTACAGGAAAGGGTATCAGACATAAAACGTGAGAAATTATGCAAAAAGTTGATGGTTTCTGCTATTTGTTTTTAGAAACTGCGAATGGATAGTGTGAGAGTACAAATGAAAAGCCGATCATCTGATGTCAGAACTGACAGCTTGATTAAATCTGTATTAGTCACTTCTCAATTGGCTGCAGGGGATCGGTCAAGGAGGAAAAGCCTTAACAGCTGTGAGTCAGAACTCCGGACCTGGAAACACTCAGACAGAAAGACAGCTTCCGTTTTATCTGCAAGCCCTATATTTACTATAGATATATATAAATTAAAATAATTCCCACACACATACACACATATGATTCTCCCCAGGCTCATCTTCCTTCTGCATTCTTCTTCCATTTCCTCCCTTAATTTCTCCAAATTTATACCTGGGAAAGTTAAATGTCTGGTTTAGGTCGCTGGGAAACTGGAACCAAGGATGTTTCAAGTACTTAATTTAGACCAACCACCTTCTCTGGTCGGCTGCCGGCCGTTGCTTACACTGTACCACTGTGCGTACTGACAGTGCTTTCTTCAATACTGATTAAGTTGTTAGAGAAAACTAGTCAGAATCCACCTGGTGTCCTAGCTTAAAGCTGTAAAAGACCTAGGCTAACCGATTAGGGAGGTTTGGGGGTTTGCTGTTAGCCATGTGTTAGGGTGAAGTGAGGGCAGGCGGTGGGTCCAGGAGAGAGAAGTCAGGAGATGATAGAAGCAGCACTCTGGGGCGACTTCCGTTTGCCCAAACTTCTCTTTACTTTTACCTAAGCCTGAAGTGCCATGAAAACGCTTAAAGAACTGAGTAAGTGTGTGCTAGGCCTGAGCTCTAGTGCAAGTCCACTGAACAAACTGCAAAACGTTGAGGAAAGAAAAAGTTCATAACCTTTTGATTTGGCAATGCGTAATTGTAAGTGTCCTACCTTTAAGGTATTAAACTTAAATGATAAATTTATAAAAATCGTAAAATATAAATCAATATTTAGGAGGTAAATTCATTCTGAATCTTTTAAACAATGTTTAAAATTAGCCAAACAGAGTAGTACAACAAAACTCAGAATTACTCAAAGATTGTTACTGCGTATGATGACTTTTCAAAAGTACACATCTAAATGCTTGAACTTTTTGGTTTTACACATAAAAAATAGGAAAATTTGAACATCTCAGAAACAAAACATTAGTGTTTGATGCTAAAATGCTATCAAGTGCATAAAACTAAGGGAATAATTTATGACCCTAATAAAACACAGACATTAAATGGCTTAAATTGCTGAAAAGGAATAGTAGTATAATACACAATTCTTTTCTTTGTTTTTAATAGGGAGATTCCTTTAGTCTGAAACAAATGTTTTCACCTGTAGCACTTTATCAACTTGTTCTGTGTACAAACTTCTACTGAGGAATGAGTCCCAGACGTTTAAAAGCCTTCACTCAGTTGGGTGAGATTCTGAGTAATATAGTTTCATAGGCTACAATTCTGGACCTTTTTTCTTCAAGACATTTTTTGATGTGAGCTTTAGGTCACTGTCATTTTGAAATATAAATCCTCTTGCAAGTTTCCTACATGGTAAAATAACTTTTCACAATGGTGTCCCTTTATATCTTTCACTATCTATTATGGCATCAGTGAAGCTGCTGAGAAAATAAATTTTACCAAAGATTCAGTCCCTCAAAACAAGCCAAAATCATGTTCGTAACCCCCACATCCTACCCTGCCGAATTGCTGCTTCCTGGCTGGCCCTTCGAACAACTACATAATGGCCCCTATTCTTTTAGTCATTCCAGGGAAAGCGTGGTGGAAAAACCGTCATCTCTAAACCACCCCAAAGTTAACCAGTTCCCACAGGTATGTGGCTAGTGTTTGCCACAGATATTCTGAGTGATGTCTGCCTTTGAATAAAACTCTACCATATGTGCTTTTGTTGTAAATATCCCTAAAATTTAGTTATGGCTTCTACAAAGTCAGCCTCCATTTAGATAAGCAAATACTAACCCCCCAATCTGTTTCATGCACACTCCCATTTCCTTCAGACCTGAACAAAGCAATCATAGATTCTTTTGTCAGCAATGTCTCATCACATGGCTTTCTGTCTCTACCCTGGACTGAGAAATTAGAGAAGACAATATATTGTTTAATTCAGAAGAGATGCTTTCCTTTGAAAATGATACAGCTGATATTTAATGGAACACTCCCCTTATGTTAGGCAGTGTTCTAAAGCCCTTTGGAATTAACTCGGCCTTGTGATCATTCTTATGGGACACACTTACTATTTCCATTTTAAAGGTCAGGAAGAGAGACCCGGGAGTTAAATATCTTACACAAAGTCACACCTATTATTTTGTGAAATCAGAATTCAAACTCAGACACGTTGGCCTCAGGGCCCACACAATTACCCACTGTGATCTCCTGCCTATTAAACTAATTTAACAGAGTAAAATCCCTCCTTTCCTGTAATACTTATGCCAATTATTTGTTCACATTGACCCTGTCTGGTTCTTTTGATTTTCTATACTTCATATTATCTCATATCCTACTTGAATTTTCCCCCCCTTTTCGTCTTCTCATTGGAAGTTTTTTGTGTGTTTTTTATTTTCTTTTCAGTCTTATTGAGATAGACTTGACATAAACATTGTACTAGTTTAACTTGCACAACATAATGATTTATACATTCGTGTGTAGATACAAACATGGCAAGATGATTACCACAGTAATTGAGTAAATATCAATCATCTCATACACTTACATTTTTTCTTATGAGAACTTTTAAGATTTATCAATTTTCAAATATACATACAGTATTGTTAACTATAGTAACCATGCTGTGCCTTACAGCTCCAGAAACTATTCCCCTTTTAAATGGAAGTTTGCACCTTTTCATCACTTTCATTCATTTCCCCCACCCCAAACCTTCACTTGTGGCAACCACCAAGCTGTTCTCTGTATCTATGAGTTTGTTTTTTTCAGATTTCACATGTGAGATCTTACGGTATTTGTTCTCCTATGTCTGACTTAACATAATGCCTCCAAAGCCCATTCTTGTTTGCACAAATAGAAGGTTCTGAAAGGTCTGGATATCAACATATCATGATACTCAGTGATTCAAATGAGGATTCAGATGTCACATTTTTAAAATTCACACATGAATAAAGCTTGGGAATATGGCTAATATTTGTTTTAGCACTCGGCATTAGTCTGCCTTACTAGATGTGTATTTTTATATATTTTTTTCTATTACTAAAAGAGATAAAGCTATAGAGATGAAAGTACCCTTTTCTTCAGAACACCTTTAGAGTAGTAGGTAACATATTAGAAAATGTCAAAATATTTTTTATTCCATAGAAGGAAAATTAAGTGAATGAAACCTTGGAATTATGCTTTTAAGTCAATGGTTGAAAAAATAAAGATTTTTCCTGGAGGGAGAAGTTGGAGAAGAAATAATATCGTCAAGAAAGTTATTACTGAAGGGAGATTATTATTATATGAAGGCTTCACAATGAAAGAGGGTTTAGGTCAGTATTTCCTTCAGAATTTCAAAAGAAAGCACTTTTTGATCACATAAGAAAAGACTTGCGAACAACTAGAGCTATACAGCAAGAGCATAAGTAGTCTCCTGAGAGAAGAACTTATTTTTTCTAGACAAATTCCAGCAGAGGAAGTCTCATCCTTAAAGATGCGCCAGATGCAATCCGTCTCTTGCTGTAGAGATGAGGAGATGATCACTGCGGTTCCTTCCAGCAACGGCATTCTGAGAGCCTCCAATTTCGTCATGTATTCGTCGGTTTTTACAGTTTGCCCTTCGCCATTATTTCCCATTTCTTACTTATGGAAAATAATTTAATTTATCATTCTGAATCACTCTCATTGTCAAATAACAACAAATACTTGTTTATTAATAAATCTCCTAAGCATAATATGGCTTTTCGCAAAGTTGGCCGATAATGATAGTAATCCACTTTATTAACTTTCTTTTTCCACAGAAAAGTATTTGTTTCTCATTCAAGAAACTTTCATTTTATTTGACATTGGTGAAGTGTGGGAATAAATTTCATGTTTTATATATTTTATTTTTATTTATAATCTGATCATTTTAGAAAATAGGTGCCTATGGTAGGACTCAATATTAATCAATAACATATTCTTTTCATGTATCTGAGTACTTGGAGCTAAAATCATAATATATTGCATGGCAAAATATGCAACGGTCTGTAAGGAGAGTCTAATATCCAATCAAGAAGTTGTCATTGATTCTGGCTTATATTTAAAGCACTCCAGTACAATGAATGAATTTTATTTTAGACTTTGAAGTTAATGACCCATGCAAATTAAATTGGAAGAAGGAAGTTACAACTTTTTGTTATTGTTGTTCAAGTTGTAGCCCTGGTAACATGAAAAGGTCTTCTGCAAAGTTAGCCTCAAAATCAGCAGCTATATACAAATGAAGTTATCCACTGTAGTTAGCAATCAATCATATGAGATACATTCATGATGTAATCATGACAAAGATTCTAAAAGAAGTAAACATTGTACAGAGTGACATAATAAGTTACAATTTTTGAAAAGTTTTAGCTATACCTAAAACTTACATATCCTCTGGCTTATGGTCTGATAGAAACAATTACAGACCTGGAGTTAGATGCCAAAGCTTGGCCCTGGCACGCCACAGCTGAATCTAAGAAAGTCACTTAAGCAACCCAGTCTCATTCTACCATCTATTAAATGATGGTGAATCTGGGAGAGATGGTCACTAGTATAACTTTACAGTCTAACTTATGAGGATTAAATAGAACAACAGATATACAATAGTTGTTAATATCCAAATACTCCACCAAAATGTAAGATTTAATTATACTAGTGAAGTAGTAGATCTGCCTAGTTGGGAAGTTCATTTCAAAGTATTCTCTATCTTTACAGAAAAAGTATCAATTTGGGGATTTTTTTCAGATATTCTATAGGAATCAATATACTTCTAAAGTAATAGAAAGTGGAGGCAAAAGAATAAGCCTAGATTTTTTCCAGGGGAAAGACAAATAGTTTTGCCATATTTGACTAAATATATCTGATATTCTAATAGCCTGGTTACCTTTAACTAAATGGGGAAATCCCTCAAATTTTAGGTACTTGTGTTTTCATTAATATTTCTAGGTTAACCACTATTCTTTTCATCAAAATAGTCCAGAATTCATGAGACCTAAAACAATTACTTGATTTAAAAGAAAATATTATTTCTCATGGGAATATGCAAATAGGTATAGATAGATAGATATATTATATAAATATGTGAACAAATTTAGCCTATGAGAAATCTTTTACCAGAGTAATAACAAATAGAATAGATATAATAATAAAATTTCAAAGTCATAAAGCTTATTTTTATGTTCAATGACTTAATTTCAAAGTAATTTTTTAAACTTTAAAACTATTCTGCGTCTTATTGGTAATAGCATAGATACTGAACTCACCCATGATTTGCTTGAACCCCAATCTTTAAATGCATATAAATAGAAGAATAGCAATTATGGCTTTTACCTCAAACTACAACAGCAAAAAAAAAAAATTAGTTTATTATGAATATATGACTCAACTATTGATTGCTAAGTTTGAATTTAAATCTGCCATAGTATTGACAGTTAAAATAATAATAATGCAATTGTGTATGAAAATTCTACCTGTACATTAAATGCAATAACAACACAGCGTTTTATTCTCTCCAATGTGTATAATTTGCATTGTGCGGGGAACCCTCTTTCTCTCCCTAAGCCCCTGCCAGACTTACAGAGTTAGGTCCTTACTCCACGCCTCTTTTTATTTTATTTTTTTAATTTAATTTTTTTTTTAATATATCTTTATTGATTTTAGAGAGAGGAAGAGAGGGGGAGAGAGAGAGAGAAACATCAATGATGAGAATCACTGATCAGCTGCCTCCTGCACGCCTCCTGCTGGGGATGGAGCCCAGAACCTGGGCATGTGCCCTGATCAGGAATCGAACCCTGATCTCCTGGATCCTAGGTCAATGCTCAACCACTGAGCCACACCCATCCAGGCCACACCTCTTTTTAAATATAACATTCAGAAACTCTTATGACAATATGAATGACTTTTTTCATTTGCTTTTATTCCTCCAAGTGACACACAGAACTGGAAAACTGGACATGTCAAAAGAGGAAAACAGAGAGAGAACGCTTAAGGCAAACTTTGCCATGTTGAGTTTTGACAAGAGAGAAAACTAATAAGAAAAATATTATCCTAATAAAAATATAATCCTAATAAATATATTTAGGCCATCGGGCACATCCTAACACTAAGCACTTTACTTCATGTGTATATAGGAATGAATTAATTTTTTTTTTTTTTTTAATTTGGGTATTTAGCTACAAAAGCCACCTTGAAAACAGTTTAGGTTATTGACTTTCTGCCAACTCCAAATAGCATCTAATAATTTCATAATGATCCTGTTGACTGGCATGTCCAAAGGAAGGATATTGTATGATAAATACTTTCTGCTTGCTGGCAAACTCATATTTATTGTAGATAACTTCCCAGGGGCCTCATATTAATTAAGCCTACTTTGGAAAATTAATTGGTTTATTTACAGTGCTGTGGCATTTAAAGACTGCAAGTTCCTCAAGGGCAGGGGCGATGCTTAATCATTGTGGATCAGTAGTGGCTCACACAGGATATAAAGTATTTAGCAATTGTTAAATATTAACACAGAAATTCAGTAAGTTATTATTTAATATCTAATTGATTTACAGCTATGGCTAATTGTTAGTTCTCCCTAAAAGTAAGGGATAAGTTTACTCTGAGACTCCATACAGCACATACTAACTAGTGCCATCATTTATGCTTATAAATAACTCCTAGGCAATAATTTGATAATGGAAATTCCAATGGGGGGCAAACTCATAATAAGTCAAAGTTAGTAATCAGGCTGTTTGCACCTTGTCTGCAAAAATAATGTACTAATAGATGGGAGATGTTTGTCGGTGAACCTGCAAGATGGGTGCTCATAGAGTAATAATCTGTTCATTCTGTTTTCATCAATGGAGAAAGAACATTCTGGAACACAAAACATTGAATCTACTGTAGAGATGGATGCCTTGGACCTGTGCAATCCAATATGGTAGCTCCTAGGGACATATTTAAATTAAAATTAATTAAAGTGAAATAAAATTAAATATTTAGTTCTTCAATCTCAATAGCCAAATTTCAATTGGTCAATAGCCAAATATGCCTAGTGGCTAATAGATTGGACAGGACTGACACAGAACGTTTTCTCATCACACAGCTTTATTGGACAATGATGCATTAGACCAAAGGTTTAAAATTACTTTTATTAATGGCACTATTTTGTATAACAGAATTGTTATTGTCATGCTTAAGAATAAAATCCTGTCTCTTTCTTACTCTCATTCTCCCTCGCCGACAATAAATTCAATAAACTCACTACTATTATACTAATGCAGTATAACAAACAATGCCTCTCAGAGTCTTTAAAAGATCTAATGGCTATCACATATTCTTTTATTTTTATTTTTTAAAATTTATCTTTATTGTTGAAAGTATTACAGGTGTCCCCTTTCATATATTCTTTTAGTTTCATTAAGCACTACTTTATCACCCTTGAACCATTCTTAAATATTCATAGGATAATATTTATAAATTCCAGTGAATGTATTTATTTTTTTCTATCCTGATGTTATGTTAGGCCTCTTCTTTCTCAGAGTGAGAAACATATTTTAGTTCTGTTCAACTTACATATACTTCTGAGAAACATGGCTGCAAATGTATATGCTTGCTTGTTATAGTATGTGACAAAAATAGATTGCACATATTGATTAAAGTTGATCCCATACCATGGAATGTTTACAGTGAAAGTGTGAATTGAAATCTAGTGATTAAAATATATTATAGTAGGCTTCATAACTTTCTAACAAGAGCCATTGAAATTATTCAACACATATCCTTCATTTTAATTAATGTTCTGTTCTCACCAAGCAAAACTGTAATTATATCTTAGTTTTTTAGTTATAAAGTAAGTTTTGTAAATAGAAAATATGTGCTAATCAGCTTATGCACATAATTTAGTATGTGTTTCTCTTTTGAGAATTAGTAACATTCTGCTTTGTAGAACAATTTCTTTGAAGATTGTTCCGTGGGTCAATTCCTAAGGAACTCACCTGCATTCTCTGAATGTTCTAACTGTATCAGAGTGTTCTGCTCTTATCACCTTTTGTCTGAGTATCTCATGTATGTACCTAGTCCCTGTTTAACTGGGAGTTCACAGAGTACACGTGTGGTTGCTAAGATTCAAGGCACCATTCCAAGAACTACTAAGCCTACATAGTCATACACCTATACCAATTGTTGGGCACTCTCTATACACCAACCACTGTCCTTAACTAGAAAAGAATACTGATTTCCAAACTTCTAGGACATTGATTGCACTGCCTCTAAAAACTGCATCATAACCTAGCTGCTTGGGAAGGGTGACATCCCTAATTATGCTGATAGAAATTCATAATCATTTGTCATTGTGATTAGAGAGAGAAGAAAATCTCTTAGTCTGCAGAAAAGCCTCAAAATGTTAATATTCTTTCCTTTAGGAAAGACAGACATAAAAGCTTTGTTAATTGATTTTTTTCTGATTGAATATAACATTAAAAGCAGGAGTTGTGACTCTTGAAAAAAGTGAATGTTGTTTTGTGAAGATGGTCATTCATCATTAGTTATAAGAAGTCTATTTGTAATTTGAAGTTTTAATTTAATTAGTGTCACATAGTTGAAGGCTGCCTTGTGTCAGCTATTGTAATGATATGCTATCATTACAAAAGGTTGCTAACAAGCATTTCAATGGGAACAAAATGATAATGAGAAGAACAATGGAAGTGTTAATTACCTATGCAATTAAACTGCCTTATAAGAGCACTGCTGTAACACTCTAGTGTATTTATATATCTAATGGCTATTCTGCTGTGGAAAATGTCTATTGGCACTATTTATATATAGCTTTGCAGTTAAATTATTGCAGGAGTTAATACCATAGCTTTTAGGCTATCTCTACATAGCTTCCAGTAAATTTTTGTTAAATATACTTGTTTAAACTCTTTGTATCAGTATGTAATAGTACAGATATGCTATATAACACACATGGCACTTTTTTTTGGATACATATATCACAGAATTTTTTTTTCCTTCTCAAAACATCCTTTGAAATCTTCAAGTATTAATTGAGTCTGTAATGTTTTTAAATAGCACACTTAGAGACAAAAACATTGTAGGTTAAGTGTAATATTCTTTAAAAAGTAAAACATGTCCTTCTGTTTGCTTTTGGAATATACGGTATCTAAATAAAAATCTCGGGTTCCTTGATACCCAATTCTCCTTCCTTTCCTCTTTTGCAAATTCTAGTGACATGAGCTGCATATATGTGGTGCTAAATAAATGTTAGGTTAATAAAGTTACTTTTATGGAAGATGTTTGACTCATCTGAAATAGGATGTTCATCAGATAGGTAATAGCTATGGAGATTAGGCTATTAATTTGGAGAATATAGTCCATTATTTATAAAGAAATTTCATAGCATCATATCTAAAATGTTTAACAATGGATTTTAAAAATAAGATTGAAACTTAAATATTTATTTATTTATTTATTTATTTATTTATTTAAAGTATATCTTTACTGATTTCAGAGAGAGGAAAGGAGAGGGAGAGAGAGAGATAGGAATATCACCGATGAGAGAGTCATTGATCGAGCCCACAACCAGGGCATGTGCCCTGACCGGGAATAGAACCCCGATCACCTGGATCCTAGGTTGATGCTCAACCGCTGAGCCACGGCCGGCCGGGCGAAACTTAAATATCTTTAAACTTTAAAAATATACATGTCCAGAAATATAGCTTACTATGGTATTGAAATACAAAAATGACTAACCCAGGTTTTCATTGTCATGTTATTTGTTTAGCACATAGAGTAAATATTTTATTATTAAAGCAAAAGATCAATTTATGCTAAACAATTACAATAAATTCCATGTAATGACCTTGTTTGTAGCCTACAGTTTTAAAAAATGATATGCATATTTTCCAATTACAAAATTGTCCAAACACACAATTATTCATAACAGTGTAAGGAAAGAATATCTAATGTTAATTAGTTTCCATTAAAATAATGTGTGAGATTTGTTTTTTCCTGTGCAGTCATACAGTAAAGCTGACAATGAATTCTCTTCAGCAGAGTACAAATGTAGCTTTCCAGAAGTATGGGCCAGTTCACTGGGGCATACATTAAACTGCATCAGAAATATAGGACTCATGCATATATTTGGATTATATTATTTTAAAATTCTAACTGTAGATTTTTAAAGAAAATACAATGATTTTTGAATACCCACTATGTGCCCTTCAATGTGCTTGGCACTTTTCCAGAACTTGTTTAATTAATTCATCCTGGGTCAGCTTCCATCCTCTCTAGTATACAGAGGACAACTGAAGCTCAGACTAGATAAAAAAAAATGCTTCAAGCTCAGATGGCTAATGAGTGACACAGGCAGGGCTCTATGCTCCAAGTTTACTTAGGACTTCTCATACCCTGACCTACCTGTCTCTTGGTCTAGTAAATACAAAGAAAAGTTTATCCCATCCCATAGTATTGTTTTTATTTGTTTTGTTTTTTGTTTTGTTTTGTTTAAGCAAAGGACAGTTAAATACATTTTGTATAGCATCAATAATCACTAGGAAAAAACAGAGACTTACTTTTGAAAGAGTAAGAGATAATGGAACACTGGATTCATTATTTTTAGAGCTAAGCAGCTTTATATATTTTGAAGGGGGAAATATGTCTTACTAACCATTATATTGACTGGTTTTATTTTCCCCTTAAACTGTATCCATCATAGTGTAGAGGTGAGGGGAAGATACTTTGTCCTGATATAAAGCACTCACTCCAACAACTAGAAAAGCATAAAATGGAATTGACTTCCCCCTGAGAGTCCGATTCAGCCAGTGCATGCTAGTCAGTAGGCTGCAGAGGGCAGGTACTGTGCAAAAAGGCAGCGATGTGGTCGGGCCTGTATAACTTTGGGTGTCTGAGTTTCCAATTTAGAGCAAGTCCCGAAATAAAGTCACAACAGAGAAGGAAACAACATAAAAAGAGAAATTTAAAAACTGCCTCAAGCAGAAAATATAGCCTACTTGCATTTATAAAAACTTGAGATATGGCACATTTGAAATAAGTTGAGATAAATAGAATCACAAAGCAAAAATAAATAAATAAATAAAAAGCACAGAAATTTAAAACTGGGAATGAGTGGGCTAGAGGACTGTCGGGTCATGCCAGTGTTTTGTGGTTGTGCAACTTAGCCTAGAAAATAAGAAACTGCCATTTGCCACCAACAGGTAAGCAACACACTTGGTGCTTGTACCAAAGCTTCTGTGAGTGATGCTCCTGGTCACTGTGTTTCTTTAGTGCGCGCTGTTGCAGGAATTCTAAATCTTTTTTTTTTAAAAATCTGAACTAAACAATATCCAAATACTCCAAAGTGGTGGTGCTAGAGCTTAAAATATGCTTTTTCAAATCAAATTTTGGAATGGGTGTTAAAAGTGATGAAACACCATCAAGATATTCACACAACTATGTAGTTAATTCAAGAGCAAATATATTGAGAAATAGAGGTAAGAGTTCTGGGAAGTAATAAAACAGAATAAAGCCAAACTACACTGTAATGGTTGTAGAATTATGTTCTCCCAGGATGTATTTCCATTCTTTATATTTATTCCTATATGAAAACATTTATTTATGCCAAGTGTAACTGCTGTATTAGACTTACATTTTTGTGACTACTGAAGGACTTTGTGGAGTAGTAATTGTTTTTACTTAGGATCAGTTTCACAACTATATCAACTTTTTGTTCATTATAGTTAAAAAAATTTGATAAAGAGAAAAGCTAAATCCAAAGAACCATTTGGGTTAAGAAATAATTTAGCAAAAAAAATATTATTTCATGAATAGAAAAGAATATATTTCTATTTATAATATATCTCTGTACAATATTTCTGTTTATAATATATTAATATATAATAGTTCTATTAATATATAACTCTGAAATCTCAATCATAAACCAAAATATAGTAAATTTGTGTTAGAAAATTATTTGATTGTAAATATAGCGCTAAGTTATTAATCTCACACTACAAACATATGTATGCTGAACTGATATTTTAATAACATCATGCATCCTTACTCCTTAATCTTTTTTTCTTCCCCACAAAGTGGTCCCTTTTAAAAGAAAGAACTTCCATTTGGACATCTGTATCTTTGAATTGAAATAACAGCAAAACAAAGGAAGTTTTTTTCAAATCTTTAGTGCCTTAGGCTTAGGCAGTGATTTATGTTTATAAATATTATCACAGGCTTTTTCCCTTTACCAACACGTGCGTGTTGGGTAGGACACATAAACTTACTATTTCGTGAATGAGGAAAATGAGACTCCAACCTAAAATCCTTCCCACATCCATTCATTCCCTCTTCCAGCACTCTTATCCCAGGTGTATAAAAGATTGAGAAGCTCACTGGATATAGGCTCTGCTCAAGTCACCTCAGAGAGGCCTTCTAGAATTATTCTAACTAAAACAGCATTTCCATCACATTACCTTCTCAGTTATTGGCTTCCCCCATCATCCTGACTTGCATTATTTTTATATTATGCATTTATTTGTGTTTCTATTATCGCAATCTTTCCCCCTGCAAATACATTTCCTGTCCAAACACACACACACACACACACACACACACACACACAGCAAGAACTGACTCTTTTTAATTCTCTTTTGTGTTTAATTCAGAGACTAGAGACAGTGCACAGTAGACTATCAGTAAATGAGCCGAATGGGCTGTCATTCCAAGGTAACAAGACAGAGTAGCTAGTGCTCAGCCCTAAGTTCTCTGACTTCAAGTTTAAGGATTTCTTCCGTACATAGCACAGAGCTGCCTTTCCCTCAAGGGGCTGGGCTGTGAAAAAATAAAAATCTGCTGTGTGGTTATAAAAGCATATAACGTCTTTTTTCACTGACTTAATTATAATTTATATTTCACTAATATGTATTTTGTGGTTGACTAATTAGGGCTACAATCTTTTGTCTTCAATCAAAACAGAAATATCACAGTTTTATGAGCACAAACACCTGGCTTATCTAGCATAATCCATCTTCCTCACAGACAGCATCCTAACTACAGAGGATTTTCAGTTAATCACAATGCAAAGCATATTTTCTTAGATTTATGTTTGAAATTAGTAGCAGCTGCCCACATAAGTATTTTAAGGAAAATTCCACTAAAATATAGATCCAGTTTATAATTAAAAACTCAAATATCTATCAAGACAGCTTTGGGATAAAGAAGGTATATTTCTAAATTCCATTTTATTGTAAAATATGTTATGTTCATGGGAGATTTTAAGTGCTGAATTTTCACTGCCATAGTAAGTTATGGCTTTTATTTAGTTAGCCTGCTATTCCAAACTCCTTGAGCCCGCTCAGTGCTTAAGCCACTTGTACTTCCACTGTCACCTAATGATATTCTTGGTTAGTCCTAATTATTATTGGAGCAAATAAAAGAACTTCTGGCTAAAAGAGTAACTTTAACACTGGTTATATTTCATTTTTTGCTGCTATAAAAAATGAGGGATAATTTTATAATGTTCAGTTGACTTTGAGCCTGTTTTCCTGTGACTGCTACAAATAAATTTTCTTATGAGGCGTTTTTTCCAAAGTAATCCATAAATGGAGACATCTGCTACTTAATAAATTTCCAGCTGGGCTCACTTAAAACTTTTTATTTTATTTTATTATTTTATTTAATTTTATTTATTTAATTTTATTTTTCCATCACCATTTATCCCCTCTCTGCCCTCTTCCACACCCCGCCCTTCAATCACCACACTGTCGTCCATGTCCATGAGCCCTCTCTCTCTTTTTTTCTTTTTTTCTCAATCCTTCTGCCCCTCAACACCACTACCCTCGTGCCCCAGCCACCAGAGATGTCTGCCTGCTTTCTATGAGTCTGTGTCTATTTTGCTTGATTAACAGAATACATAAGCAAAGTACATAATAACCACCAACAGAAAGAGTAAATGCCAATGATGCATGATTCGTAAGTTTCTCTTCTTTTCTCTCACTCTGGAAAAGTACATTTATTTAGTTTATATGGAATTCAAGTTTTCCTCAGCTTATGCCTCACCCTCTCTGTACCTGTACCTTAAGAATAATGATGATGACAGATAATAATAGATTACATTTATTACACCATCACCATATATTCTGAACTGCACTAAAAACTTCAGATATAACAACTTCCTTCTTGCAACTGTTTAGTGGAGTATTTTTTAGGTGAGTATTTTTACACTAATATAGAAGACCATCAACACCTTCTGCCCCCTCATAGCTGTTCTTCCCCCTTTTCCGGGACGCATGGCCATCTACATTTTTCTCACCTACATTTGCAACCCCTGTGGCCATGGTACTAAATTTACACAAATGTGAGCAAGAGGTATATCCATAACTTCCCAGGCGTCTTCTAAAAAAATATTGGACTGGACTCACCCTCTATTTCCCGTCAAAGTCAAAAAGTAATAGTGACTGGAACACTCTTGGAGTTACATCTTGAGAAAGGCAGAGACGGCCCTCTAGCCTAGGTTCCTGGACGGCCTCATGGAGCTGAGGGCATCTGACTGCCCCAAACTGTTATATAAAAGAAAAACCTATTTCCTTTGAACCTCTGTAATTTAGAATCTCTTTGTTACAGCAGCTTAGCTTTACCTTCGTGAGTATAACTGATATTCCACATGATAAAACTGAAGCTAAGAAAAGTATAGTTACTTCCTGAAGATCACACCACATACTATACAGTGCATTCTTAGTTATAAAAAGAATCTGGGACTGGGTAACCTTCCAAGAAAAATCCAAAATAACCTTACTTGGGTTTAATATGGATTTTCACATTCAGCCTTTTCATGAGCCTCGTACTACACCTGTCTGTGTATTCCAGGGCAGGGATTAGGTAAACAAAACAAAACAAAAATGAACAACCTAGATTATTGATAAATTACTGCAATGAAAGCTAGCTAAAACCTTTCTAAAATTGGAAAATATTCCACCTCTGTGATTATCTTTTCCTATATCTGTCCTAAGATGTATTCATTTCCATTGTAATTGTCTTAGCTCCTTAGTCTCTGCACCCAGCACAGGATCTGGTGCATAGGACATCCTTGATAAATGTTTTCCTTTGAAAGGATAATTTGAGAGATTCACTAAATGAATTTTTAAAAAATCAGAGTGTTAACTCAGAATAGAAAAAATGGGACTCTAGTAGTCTTAAATTGATTATGATTATCTAACTTTTCCCCAGAAATTTATTTTTATTTTTCCATTGCTTTTCAGAGAGAGTGGAAGGGAAGGAGAAAGAGAGAGAGAGAGAGAGAGAGAGAGAGAGACATCAACTGATTGCCTCCTGCTCATGCCCTGACCACTGCAGGGGATGGAGCTTGCAACCATGGTTTGTGCCCTTGGCCAGGTTCGAACCCAGGACTCTTCAGTCCAAGGGAGGATGTTCTAACCACTGAGTGAAATTGGCTTGGGCTCCGCAGAATTTTTAAAAGATGATTTAATAGCCATCATCTCAGCTTTTAAGAAATTAGTTTTTAATTTTAAACTACTTCATTGTATTTTTTTCTGAATGGATAAAAGTTATATAATGCTATAAATGAGCAAAATTATAGAGGTTGACTGGCTTAAATTCATATATATTTTTATATTCAAATTAAAAATATGACCTAAATTTCAATGACTTTTAAATGAGTTACCTAGTCAGGGCAATAAGCTACTATATCTCAGTACTTGCTTTTCTCTTTCATCTTTAAAACCAGCATTGAGTCTTTTTTAATATCTGCATGAACCATGACAGATGACTAGTTATGCAAATAGACAATTGAAGACAGTAGGCATGACAATTCTCAGAGAATTAATTCAAGGCGGTTATTTGATTTCTTTTTTAATCAGACTTTAGACAAGGCCTTTCAAGAAAGGACCTCAGTTCACACAAATAACTGCCCTCTAACTCAGAGCTACCAAGTGTAGGCTGGAATCCACTGGAGAAGCCATGAAGAAATTCTTTAAGCATCACCCTGGTTCCCAGACTGCATTTTTATCAGCCAAAATCCATTGGTAGTAGGATACCAGCTATTGTTACTTTCGTAAAAAAATATAAAGCACTAAAATTTCAACAGATATTTATTAGCCAATAAGAAATACAGACAAGCTTTTTATATGAATACTTACTCTAGGAAACATTTGGCTTTAAAAATTCTGACAGTGATTTTTTTGCTTTGGCATTAAATGTTAACTAGTAAGACTATTCATGAAGATACTATTTATTTCTTAAGCTTCTAACACCAATGTGCAAGGGGAAATGAAGTGATACGTTCTTTGCATGACAATTATGAAAAGAATTTCAAGAGTTTATCATGGGTAACTTAACAAGGTGTTAATGAGTGAGAAGTCACATTAACGTGAACACTCCAGTGAACTGCAGTTAAGAATGTTCTCATGCATAGAACTGTGGCTTAATACCTATGAGAATTTGAAAACAGAGAAAAATCTTACATTCAGCTTGCAGTAAGACTCTTATTTTGTGAAAATAAAATTTTTTCAAAAATCCTATATTCTGTGGTGATTAAATTAAGGGTTTTCAAAATACAAAATAGAAAGCCCAGGATGGAGTGCCTATTTTGTTTCAAGTTATGAGGTGCTTCCATTATCATTAGGGAGATTTAATCTCAAATGTAGGCCAACCAACATCAATTTTACAGCAACCTATTTCTGGCCAATTTCCTATGACTTGGTCTGAGGAATTTTCCTAAGCTGTGATGGCTTTCAGGGACATTTGCTTTGTACATGCTTCTTTCTGAAACATTCAGAAGCATTTCACAGGTGTTGATTTCTACCTTGATAGCAAGATAAAATATTGTATGTTAATTATGCTCAGATCTCCTGTTTGTTTATATTTGTGATGATGCCCTATTCTCATTAGTCAATTGAGCCATTACAGATGTCTTAAATACTAATCAGTATTAGATCAGACAAGACCTGTTGGCTCACAGCTAAATCCCATAGATTCCAGATATTATTTTTTCAGATTGCTTTTTGTTTAACAAGTATATTTATTCTAATCAAAATGGAAAAATTATGAACTTGATACAATATCATTGATTTTTATTAAATCTTAAAAATGTAACCACAGCAAAGTAAAACAAGTCAATTAAATTATTTTGATTTAGTATTTTTCTTCGGTATGGGTCAAAGTCTCCAATCTCTCCACCTTTATATGACTGTAGTACAAAAATGTCTACTCTTTCATGTTGTGTTTACATGAGGGTCCACTTTCATTACAATTTTAAAAGTAACATAAATCCTGGGGTTAATAGTTGCTGTCTTCTTTTCTTAACCTATGTATTGACCATATCTTAGAACGACAAGAACTTCTTACACACATGCACACCACACACACACCTACATACACATTCATTCACAATAGTGTGAAGAAAAGATTTTGAGATTTTGATCTTGGGTCTCTAGGCTCCAATCCAATTCTTTTCCCCTCAGAAGACACACTCCCAGTTGAATTACTTAGCTTTACTGCAGCTCCATGTCCCTCACCTTAGAAGTGTTCATTGCAAATTTTCAGAGCAGGGGATGAGTCTGTGAAAATCATTGTGTATGTAGAACTGATATCATATATGTTTGTATTAATTAACAGGGAAGGAGCAAAGAGAAGGCCATATAATATAAGCATACTATTTGTGCCAGGAAACTGCAGTTTAACACTCTCCAGGCTGGTTCCCAGCAAATCCTGGGGGAAGGCATGCTCAGCTAAGTCTGGGTGATGTAGGGAAGATACTTGTCTGTCAGTCACACCTGGGAGCAGGTCATTGGCCAAGATGGGCATGGCCACTGCAAGGGCACAAAATCTGACATACATAAGCTCCTGAACACAGGAGTTCCCGCTCTTGGTGCTCTTAGTCTCATGCTCTATCTCTCCTCAAGCCTGACTCCTGGCTTGCAGGGCTCTCATGGTCTGAATTTGCCCACGTGGCCCACAGCTGTGTGGACCCCACACACAATGGACTGATGGACTGGAACTAGCCTAATGCTACATTGGACCCAATTCCACCATTGAATGGAAACTCTGGACACTGGCTTCGTTTTTAGCTCTTCTGAATCCCCAGCTGCACCTTTTCCAAGATTGGTTTAAGGGAAATGGGACGTCACAACCAAAGGGATGTAATTCCACACAAAAAAAGCCTTTTACCACATCTCACCCTCCTGTGTAGGCCTCCAGAAATGCTTATTCCAGCCATGCCCCAAGAACCTCATTCCCACTAGCAATGGAAAATGACTATCCACTCAATTCTCTGATAACAGAATATCAAAATATTCTACATACAATACCAGTTCTGATTACAGAAAAAACAATTTTTTCTATTGACTTTAGAGAGGGAGGAAGGGAAAGAGAGAAAGAAACATTTATCAGTTGAATCCAACAGGCAACCTAGGTATGTGCCCTGACAGGGAATTGAACCTGCAACCTTTTGGTATATAGGAAGATGCTCCAAACAACTGAGCCACACCAGCCGGGGCTGATTACAAACATTTTTTTGATTATTTGAGACCTCATCTTTTGAAAGCCTTGGTTAAATTTAATTCTGAGTTCTCCAATATGAGTCAAAATGCAAGAAAATACCATGCCAGTATATTTGTTTAAAAGCAGGTTCCAAATAATCTTCTATAATGCTTTTCCTTTAGAAGTGAGTAAATATATATGAAATGATGACCCCAGGGAACTATCAGGCTTAAACTGAAGGGTTTCATCTGTGCTTGTAGGATTTACTTCCTAAGATGTGACATACACCACCATAATAAAATTTTATTTAAAGGATGTGGGAAAGCTGTTTGAAATTAAAAAGTAATCATAACCTTTTCTTTTGGAGCAAACCATGGTACTAATAAAAATTATGTTTGATAAGTCATCTAGTCATTCAACAAATATTTACTAAGATCCTACTAAGTTCTATTGTTAGAAATGCAGTAGGCAAAAAAGAAAGAAAGGAAGAAAAAGAAAAGGCATGTGCAGCTAACAAAACTGTAGGAAAGACAAACAATTAAATAATTAGATGAGTGATTGTGTGGTAATAAATTGAGCTAGGAGATCTTTAGAAAAGTTATTTGAATGTGTAGGGATGACTTGGGTAAAGGGGAGCGCAGAGAGCTCTCAAGAGAAGGAAGGAGATTGCCCCCAAACAAACCCAAGCACAAAGCAAGGGAACCTGTGTTGATGTTTAATATCTGGAGGTTAAAAGGTTTCCATCAAATGCCTGAGGTTAGACTAGAGATTTGGATGGGTTAAAGTGGTTAATGTTACACACATAATCATATTTAATAATACACTGAAATTAAGTTTCTTAAAATGATAAATTAATTATTAATCTTCATAATTTCTTAAAATTTTCTATGAAAATAGGCTACTTTATTTCTCTCAGAAAATTTGAAAGAAAATTCCAAGTGAAGACAGTTTACTCTGGGAGTTTTCTCCAAATAACAACATGCTGCTGCAGATAATTTATATGAAAAATCAAAGGGAAAAAGTTGAAATTTGGGTTTGTTTTTAAAGCATTTGGGATTTTTCCATAATTCTGTAATGTTCTTAGAGTTACCACTTCCAGTGTGAGTATTAATATGATGAGAGAGAGAGGGACTGTCATTGATGAAATATTAAGGCTGCAGCATTTCTTCCCCACAGTCAGCTGAGAGTGAGACAGATATTTCCATTGCAAATAAGATGATGAGAATGTGGGAGAGCCAAGCTCACGCTGCTTTAACTCCCTGTCATGGAGCTATGGGCTTTTCATAACTTTACTATTTAAAAGATTTTTTCTTTTTTGGTCTGAGATGAGATAAAACTAAAGAGAAAGCAGTGCTATCCAGACTATTTCTTTTACATTAGCTGAAAGAATCATTCAAAATATTTAAATAAGGCAGTCAGTCAAATAAACTTAACTAATGGTTACTGGTTTTAAATGGTTACCTGTCAATCAGGATGTGCTGAGAACCACAGTTCCTCAATGTCAAATATAATGGCCAACACGGAACGCAACTGCAAAAATGTTTAACCATTTGTGGAACTTAGATAAAGGATATGATACAATATTTATTGAATTTAGTTTTAAAGCAATGCTTGCCTACTTCTAGCCGCAATTTATAAAGAACTTATAAAACTCAACACCAAAAAACAAACAAAGCAATTAAGAAATAGGCCAAGGACCTAAATGACAATTCTCCAAAGAGGACATACAAATGACCAATAGACATATGAAAAGATGCTCAATGTCATTAATCATCAGAGAGATGCACATTAAAACCACAACAAGATATCACCTCACACCTGTCAGAATGGCTCCATCAACAAATCAACAAAGACGTGCTGGCGAGGGTGTGGAGAAAGGGGAGCCCTACACTGGGAATGCAGACTGGTGCAGCCCCTGTGGAAAATAGTATGGAGCTCCCTCAAAAGATTAAAAACGAAATTGCCTTCTGACCCAGCTATTCCACTTCTAGGAATGTATCAGAAGAAACCTGGTTCAAAAGTATATACACACCCCTAAATTCATGGCAGCGTTATTTCCAAAAGCCAAGATTTAGAAGCAGCTCAAGTGCCCAGCAGTAAGATGAGTGGATAAAAAGGCTGTGGCACATTTACACAGTGGAATACTACTCGGCTGTGAAAAAGAGGGAAATCTTAACTTTTGTGACAGCATAGATGAACCTGGAGAGTATTATGCTAAGAAAAATAAGCCAGTCAGGGAAAGACAAGTACCATGTGATTTCATCCATGCATGGAATCCAATGAACAAAATTAACAAACAAAATAGAAACAGACTAACAGGTAGAGAAAAGACTGACAGCTGAAGGGATTAAGCAAAACAAAAACAGCAACAACAAAAATACCTTATAGATACAAACAACAGTATGGTGAGTACCAGCGGGAAGGGGTGGGTGTGGGTGGGGGGAGGTAGCAGAGTGTAAAGGGGAGATAACGTGATGGAAGGAGACTTGACTTGAGGTGGTGAACACACAGTACAACACACAGATGATATATTACAGAACAGTACACATGAAACCTATATAATTTTATTAACCAATGTCATCCCAATAAATTCAATAAAACATAAAAAATTAAAAATTAAATACAAATAATATTTTTTGATTGCTGAATTCTCAGTGAAGTATTGCCAGTGCCCAGACAACATTTTGGTTGACAGGCAGTCCTTCCAAGTGCAAAGATCCAATTTTATGTCACTTCTATTTACTTGACTTGTGAAAATCAAGCTAAACCTACTAAAACCCAAATTTAGAAGTGTTTTCTACAAACTGGAAAGTCTTGAAAGCCAATGGCAAACTGAAATATTAGTCGCTGGATATTTCTTTGTAAGTGCGTGTGTCCAGGTGTGTACCCACATAAAGGGTTGTTGGATGTAGGGATAATGGAAACTCAGGCTGAGGAGAAGAAAAGTAATTCCTTAGTTTGCCAGTGCTCTTTCTTGCAAATAGCTACTAGGGCATCCTTAGCAAAGATATAGGACCAGCAATAGGACACGAGGGTTGTTACATGCCTGCCATGTCTACATCGGTTGATCTTGTTTATTAAAAACCCCTGTCAGGGACAAGAAAAGAGCCTTAAATTTCCTCTGGCAGGAATGCCAGACAAAAGAAGAAATATATGTAGAATATATATACATTATATATATATAATATTTATATTTCTTAAACAGAAGGTATTTTCCATTCCCTTTCGGAAAGAGGCTGTCACATTTTTTCCTTGCCACTCGCCCCTGCGAGCTGCCGTTTTGGGGCTGCAACAATGAGGCCAGTGTGGAAGTGAAATAAAGAAACTGGGTGCATTTGGGCTTCAACAATAAACTCATTCATGATTCTTTCAGTCTGGAAGATTCTGAGACTTTAGCAACATAGTAAGTGCTAAATAAGAAGAAGGCAAATGGATTCTGATGAACACCAATACGAGTGATTTCAAAGAAAGGGAGATAGAGCGAGCGAGGCACTTAATTGTGAAATGCTGCTCGGCGATGAATCGGGAAGGGTCTGCCGGTGCACCCTTATCAAGAAAAGCAGAATCACCATTTCCTTGTAAAACTCAAGGCCCTGAACTAAAGCCATTTGAAACAGACATATTTCACACGAGGGAAGGGGATGTTTTAAAAAGTTATCCCTGTGTTTTTAAATTTATATTCTTTCTGTATTGTGTTTTCAGGCCAGGTTTATTATTATTATATTAAAGAAAACCCAAATTCTGGGTTTGGTTCCGGTATAGACCTCAAGACAAATTCTTTTCTGATCTCTGACGAACTGGCTCAATTATAACAGCAACAGGAAAGTGGAGGGGAGACGACTTAAAAGGATAAATGTACCCTTGCTTTATGTCTTCAAAAGATTTTTGCTCTCCTTGATGATAGAGATCAGAAACCGCCACGAGAAGACTGAACACTAAGTATCCGCAACCTTTTACATTAACACAACCATAAAGAGTGCTGTTCTGAGGTCCTTCCTTTTTTCTTATTTCTTTTATTTTTCCTTTCTTTTTGCTATAGTCGCCTGGATGCCTTTACAGGAATAAGCCAGGTCAGTGTGCTGTTGGCAGACTTTCCTCCCCTGTCCCTTTATCTGATTCCCTTGGTGCTGACAAGTTTTCATTCAACTTTTTTTTTTTTTCCTTTAGTGAAAGGAGAGTACTTAAAGTGCTAGTACTTTAGTGCACAATTCATGCTCAGCATCTCTCTCTCCATCTCTCACTAGTCTTGCTCGAGGCACACAACTGACCTTCCTTAGAAATAAATACATAAATAATTAATTAAACCCTACCTCTGGGCTAAGAATGACTTAGGGGTGGCAACATTATAGCAACATTACCTTGAGGATGGCAGCTTCTTGTTTTTGGGGCTGACACTTTATTCCGCCTCTTTTCCTATAATCCTCAGCTCCTTCAGCTCTGTGCTCAAGGGTTTTTAATAGCCGGCTTTCAGAAATCTCAAACTAAGGACATCATTCACAGATTTCTCACATTTTTGTCCATATTTTCAAATATGTAAATTACTGTCCTTTTTTCTAAATTTTCGGACATCAAGAGCCAGCAGTGTGGAAATTTTAACCCTTAACTAGAAATAAATACTTTTTAAATACCATAACCAAATGTAAAATATGGATTGTGCCAATTGAATGATTGCTTGTTTATAGATTTAGACATTTTGTGTTTCTGATATATATGTATATGTCTACTCTATTGTTTTTCTACTTGTTACTTATTTATTTTCTTATTAAATCCAAATAAGAAATTTAACATAGAGTTAGAAATTGAATTGAATTTAGTAATATATTCATTTCTTAGATATTTAATTTTAACCCATGTTTACCAAAGCTGGTTCCTATTAAGGACAAGATCCTTAGTCTAGGTCCAAGAACAGTGATTTTAATCACTGCATTTTATGTCATTTACCAGTCATAATACATTTTTTAATTTTTTTCAATTATAGTTTACATTCAATATTATTCTTTATTAGTTTCAGATGTACAGTATAGTGGTTAGGCAATTGTGTGCTTTACAGAGTGGTCCCCCCAACATACTTATAATACATTTCTAACAAATACATACCAAGTAGTTATGTGTTCAGCATCATGCTGAGTTTTATAGGCACTCAACTGCATATTATCTCCTTTTCTTCAGAGTTTACACTGTTGACCCCACGAATGAATGCACCTGTTAAGTAGGGCTCCTGGTGGCTAACTGATCTCAAATTGGAAAACAGATTATAGCAGCCATTGCTGAACAGGGGCCTCTCAAACAAGCTGTCCTTCAGGGAGAACCTGCACTGAAGTGCCTGCCCCCTGCACTGAACCGCCTGCCTGCACTGCGTCCCTGCCATCTGGGCCAGCCCTTATAGAGGAGTTCCTGAAATCCTACTTCAATCAACAGAACTGAGGTTTTCCCCATCCACGAGCAGCTGTGCAGCTATATCCTCATTAGCATCTTCAGCTACCAATCGAAACAGCTCTATTCCACTCAATCAGGGCCATGATTATCGGACCAACCAAACTGTGAGGATTTGGTGTCCTCATTTTCATCAGAATGGACCAATCAGGGACCAAGCGTGGGATCTTCATTCTGTATCAGTCAGCCACCCCCTGGCTCAAAGAGCACACTTGCACTTTTCATCTCAGACTGTTTCCTCTCCTAGATCTGCACCGTGGGAGCTGGAGCTGTCTGGCTGGGCAGAGTGGAGCTCTGTCACCAGAGCTGCCTCACCGGAGCTGTTTCACAGCCATGCTGTACCACCGTTGAGCTGTATCAGAACTGAGCTGTGTCACTATTGAGCTGCCTTACAGCTGTGCTGTTCCATAGCCAAGCTCTATCAAAATTGAGCAGTTTGCGCTAAAGTCTCTCTCATTTCACTGCACCCCAAACTGGGGACTCCTGTTGGTGCCGAATTGGCAGTGATAACCTGCTGTTGACAACATCCTTAGGACAGAGTAGTTTTTATTTTTGACTGCTTAAGAATGCAACGTCAATTTCATCTTCTGACTATAGCCACTGGCTTTCCTTTGGTCCCTGTGGTCATGCTAATAAAAGGCCCATATAATCATTCCACCCCTTCAGCCTCAGAATTTCAGGATTTGGTTTAAGAACTAGCACACAACCTAAGTTTGCACAATACAAAAATCAACTTCAAGATTTCGGGTGAGGGTATTGAGAAGGACATGCTCTCCTCTCTGTGAGATATGTATCCCTGAAACTACTGGTGGCCAGATTTTTTTCTTCTGGACAGAATCAGCCTCAGAAGGAAGCCAGCCCTGAGGACCAAGAGATGAGAAGAAGGTAATTATTGACAACATATTCTGAGGTTCTAGATCTGGGCATGACTTCATAAATCCTAAAATTTCATTCACATGATCTACTAAATTATTTTTCTTGTTTTAGCCAGTTTGGGCTGAGTTTCTGTCATGTGATTAATAAACAGGAAAAAAATGACTACATATGTAACTCAAAATCAGTTTTTCCAAGTGTGGTTCTTGGTCCAGCAACAGCAATAGCTCCTGGGAACTTGCTTGAAATACAAAGCTTCAGCTCCCTCCTCCTCTCCCTCAAATATATACTAACAAAAAACTGTAGAAGTGGGATATATTTAATTAATCTGTGATTGAATGAGACCTCCAGCTAGACCTCCAGCTAAAGCTAATGCCCATCAGATGATGTTCTTGTCTGAGAGTGTAACTCCTTTGTATCTAGAGAAATGAATGTAAGGGTAGACTAGATTCCTCTTTTCCATAGATGTTTCAGGTGCATTCAGTTGAAAGCTTGGGTGAGAGCTAGAATAGAAATCAGATTTGAGTAGCAGATGAAAGGAGAACCAGAACACACAAGGGGAAGGTTGCCAATGCATTAGGTTACCCTGGACATTTGAAAAAGGAAGACGGAGTATTTTACCCATAAAGGTGCATCTTCAAAGGCAGACCTGATCTTTATCTGGGGCTAGAAATATTTTACTTGCCTCACAAGTCAAAGAAACTGCTGACGTTCCGAAAAGCAACTGTGAGCTAAGAAAGAGACCTGAGGAGATCTTTGAAAGGTGAAAAGGATCATGAGGAGAAGTCTAGGGTTCAAATACTGGAAACAGGAAATATGTCAGTATGAGGCCATCTGTGGGGAGCTAAGACAAGGTAAAACCAGGAGCCAGGGCTGAACCAATGAAAGATTACTCTTAAGAAGCCTGTGTTTGACAAGGTCTACTGCCTTCTGCAAGCTGCGTTTTGCAATCTGAAGGGCTTTCATCTTATCTGTAAGCAACTACTTCAGTGAATGACATCTGTTTCCATCGAGCCAGGGAACCTCTTCTCTCCAATGAGGTAATGTCATGGAAAGAGATCCAAATGATTGTCAGATCTGCCAGGAGTCAGTGGTTATTTTTTCAGGCGTCAGTGATCTCGTCTACCCTGGAGGACAACTCCTCTATGTTGGGAGAGCTCCGACATCTTCCCTGACCACCAGCTTTTCTTCTCTAAATACAGAATCAACTTCTCTCAGTAAGGCCAGGAGAGAAATCCAAACTAATACAGTTATTTAAAAAAGAAAACATAATCATTAGTCATAAATCACAGAATTTAGAGTGCTTAGGACATGAAAGTGAAATGATAAGGATATTAAAGTATAATTCCAAATGAGATTAGTACATTTTAATATAACATAAGGACCCAGAAAATATAAACATTTTAAACTGAGTGCTGGATCTTTTAAATGGCAAAGCAAAGTAATTAAGAAGATAGTTCTTCTGTTAGATTTGGCTAGCTCGAGGCCAATTTCAAATCTTTACTTTCTAGTTATCTTAGTTAATGTTGCTAAACCTTTTTTGTTTTATCTGGAAAATCTTAATGACATGAATTGCCAAGGGCTGCAATGAGTCAATGAGTTAACACAAGTAAGCCTTTTGCATTGGGCCCAACATCCATAAGAAATCAATAAATTATTAGCAACAATAATAAATATTTGGATGGACATAAGTGCTCTTTTGTCCTTTAGACACACTATATCAAAATAAAACCAAAGAGGTAGCAAGTTATAAATAATTTTTAAAAACCCTTTTTCCTTTATTTAACATAAATTACTACATACTTAAAATAGAAAAAAGAAATAGGTTGAGAGAACTCTAAATAATCATCCAGAGCAGTTTAACACATTTTAGTCGCCGCTCAGGAGAGCAAAAAACCACTTTGTCAGTGTCAGGAAAAAGGAATTACCAGTTCTGTTTGCTACCATAATAGCCAACTGAGGTCCATTATTGTCTTATGATGATTCATGGATTCTTTTCAAAATTAAGCACATGCTAATTGAACACCCACTGTGTGCAGTCACTGCACAAGCTCTGAAACTAAACCAATGACTGTCACTTGTAATCACCTCCAGTGAAACCTGCAATAAGATCATTTGTCTGGTAAAAAAGATTAAGTATCAATTATTTTTCGGTATAAATTTTTCACTGCAGTGTCAAGTATTTTAAATGTGATCTCTGACTCCCCAAAGCACAATTTAAGGGCACTTGAATTATCTCAAAGTATAGCTTTTTGAACTTCTCTTTCCTCTACTATATTGTACGGTCATCAAGACTAAGGCCTGTGTATTTTATATTCCTCCAATCTATCTCAACACATTGTGCACAATAGGTGCTCAATAAATAATTATTGTATTCTACTTAAAAGTTCCTGGGGAAGCTATGGATGTGTTATGTTGCCATTTTTTTTACTTTAGCAATTGAGTGGCCTACTTGTAAATTATGCCTTCTGTTGCAATGGAGTGTATCCACGGAGACAATACCTATTGACAATGGACTGGGCTCATTAGAACTTCTTTTAAGTTTTGGCTCAGTCTGAGTAATCACAATCAAGCCACTTCTCTACGCTGTAATTTCCCCATGCATAAACCTGAAATAATACCATTGGCTATTCTTAAGTTTTAAGAAAAGAGAAGGATTATGGCTATGAATATTACTTAAAGAATTTTTTAAAAAATACATTTCTACTGGCTCTAGGGTATTATTTGCTTTTTCAAAATATGTTTTTAATTTTTTTTTTTTTTTTTTTTAGAGAGAGAGAAAGGGAGAAGAAGAGAGAGAAAGAGAGAAACATGGATGTGAGAGAAAAGCATTGATTGGCTACCTCCCATACCCATCGTGACTGAAGATGGAACCCACAACCTGGGCATGTGCCCTGACCGGGAATTCAACCAGCAACCTTTCAGTGCATGAGAAGATGCCCAACTGAACAACAATGGCCAGGACATTATTTTACTTTTTAAAGGAAGAATCTAGTAATGATATATGCTTTTATATCACACTTTTAAATATACTGTGTGTGATGAAAAAGTATACAGCCAGATCATTTGGACTAAAATATCTATCTATTTTTCACCAACATTAACTCCTTTCTTTGACCCTGGAATATTTTCCATATTTAAGAGTTTCTTATAAATTTTAAATCCCTAAACTTACAACACTGACCCAGAGTCAGTTAACTCCTGGCATATTAGTGAATTTCCCATGATGTTCAACTGAGACAAAAAAAAATTGGAATCTTAATAATAAAGGCAAAAGCAAAAGAGAAAAAAAAAAAAAGATGACCTGAAGGAAAAAGAGAAGAAAACCTTACTTTTTCTCACTTTAATCTAATGCACAATTGACATTGAGTTAGGAAGTTCCTAGATATAATACCTGTGTAGACAATAATAATGGCTACCTTTTCGATTTTTTCTGTCTCAAATATTCTTCCTTCTTTAGTGCTGTAATTGTGCAATAAATTGTGTAGATGACTTTTAACAGTGATAGGTTCTCATTGTCACTACCATTGTCACTACCAACAGTAAGCAACTATTCAGGGTCTCTTAATGCTAAAATTTATCTACCTGTAAAATTATTTTTTTTTCAAAGAACTCTAAGAAGTTGGTAATAGTCTATTAAATGCTTATGAATTCAATGGTTACTCATAGCACTTGTCAGAGAAAATGCATATAAGAATAATTATATTGGATTGATCCTGACAGAGTAATTAAACGAAAAGGAACTGATGTGCTGTATGAAGTTTTTTCATCTGATCATATGAGAAAACACATACACATAGTTCTAAGTAACAGGACTGTTTTTGCAAGTCCTTTAGGTATAAGAGTTGACAGATAAAATGTAGAGAATAAAGAAATAAAGTATAAAAATATTTATTTAGCAAAAAATAAAATAAAACATTTAAAATTTAATTTTAAATAAACAACAAATAGTTTTTATTATAACTGTGTCTCATATTAGGTATAAGCATTACTTATACAAAAATATATTTATTCTTTATCTGAAATTCAAATTTATTTGGGTTTTATTTTTTATTTTATTTTTTATTTTATTTCTTTGCTAAATCTGACAACTCAAACTAAATAATTTAATCTTCATTCAGCTCCACAATGTTAGTAATATCAACATTTTTATAGATTTAATGAGAAACAGAGAGCTCGAGTATCTATTCTAAAGCTACACAGTTTGCATGAGTGTCAGCTGGTATTCTAAACCAAGCATTTTGACTCTAAAGCTCTGTTTTTAACTGCTCTATAAACTGTCACTTTAGGTTAAAGAAATGCTGTTTTAAGATGACAATAGCTACAATTCCCACAGGTGTAAATACGAATGACTTAAGCAAAGCCATATTCAATCAATGTTTTTCTCTTTAGTAGCTTGTGAAACGTGTTCTTTTAGCAGGGTGATGAGCTATGGTCAGACCCAACTTAAAAGGAAAGACAAAAATAACTAGGGAATGACATTCCTAGATTTCCAGGTCTCACAGAAGGTAGGCAAAACCCCACAAGGCCATTTTCTCTACATTCCAGTTTTCAAATTCTTGATCCAATAAGTGCTGATTCCAGCTAAGCACCACTTAACATTAAATTATTCTATCGTGACAACAACACGAATCGAATTTCAGTTTAGGTTCTCCAGAACTTCCTTACGCTTCTACTTTTTACCTAAGTGCACCGTCTTTACTAGAGTCCACAAGCCCTTTGTCCCTCTGACAGGTACCTGGCTCATTCTGGCCTTGATCCTGCGTGACCCTGACACCCCCAGCCTTGCTTTTCAGTCTGGGCAGTGCACGTCCCTCTCTCCTAAACTTTTGCCTTTCTTCTTTTATTTTTATCATTTCTTCTTTTCTTTCCCTGAGCCCTCCAAACTTTTTCATCATATTCTGCTTCCTCTTCTTCATTTCTCTTCTTCTCTTCTTCTCCTCTGCATTTCTCTTCTTCATTAATTTATTTTCTAATAGTCATGCATCGATTTGCTTTCATCTACCTCGCAGGTGTGCGTGGTTTCTACTCGGCCCTGTAATCCTACCTTGAAAAGAGAATAATTAAAGATTCTCCTGTGCCCTTCACCCCTTTCTCCCTCCTGAGCGGGTAAAATTTGAAGTTTGTTACACAAAATGAAAGAAATGAAGTGCCCATTAAAATGCCCTCATAGTGCCGTCTACTGGACTTGCCCTTCCCTTCGCTGAGTTCATGGAAACGCGTCTCACGGGCATAAACGCACCAGGACTGTATGTTTCCAAGTGCCTGGAGCAGGCCCAGTGCCTGGTGAATGGTTATGGGAAGAATAAATCACCACTATGCTTAATTCTTCGTCCAAGCTGCTGAGGGCACGATTGCTTTTCCATATCCACTTGTATCTATATTTCATGCTTTCCTTTGATTGCATAAAATAAATGGGAGTAAAGGGCATAAGAACTATTTAGAGAAGTTAAACTTGTGTTTGCCTGTGCATGTGTACAGTTTCTGAAAGGCTTTGGGAGCCAGAATCAAGGAACAATTTACAACCTCAGATTTTTGAGTTCTCCAGTATCAAGACTGATAATTACAGAGAGAAAAATATGAGTACATTTTAAATAACCATTCAACAATTGATTAAACCTGGTCACCTAGTAGACACTGAGTATGGGCATTTTTGTGGTTGTTTGTTTAAGCCGAACCCCATTGCTTTTTTCCAGGCACAAACTAATAATCCCTCAACTATGTATGAAGATGGATGTATTCTGTGTTTAAACACTAAGGTGTTGATCTTCTAGCAGTCTTGCAATGGATATAATAAGGCAGGTTTGTCATTTATTTTAGCTTTTTCTTATAATTTCTTTCATGTAAAGACACAACACAGAAAAACATTTCTGGCCTTCATATCATCAAACAGATAAATATAGGCATTTTCCACAAAAATCCTCCAATTCTAGTTACAATCAGTGGAAACATTAGTAACTCTTCATTTATTTGCCATCATTATAGATTACTATATTGAACCATATGTATTTGCTGATAAATGCAACTGTCTCTGACCAACAAAATTGGAATTCCATCAAATCAAACTCAGTAATTTAGTTAACAAACATTGTTGAAGACCTATATGCCAGACACCTTATTAATTGCTTTTCATACCAAAATAAATAAATAATGTTTTTTACTTATAAAAAGTATGAAAACTATGCTATCTCATACAGTAAATACTAGTTCTAGAAAACTAAAATTTTTAGGTTACTGACATAGATCTCTTTAAGGACTAAGCTTTTAAAAAATGTGCACCTCAATTTGTTGTAAGCATTTCTAGAATATACTATACCTTTCCAGTCTCCATAAATGGAGTGTGTTGAGTAAAATTTAATCCAATCTTGATGACTCAGAGTTATGGTCAAACTCTCCTCACATTTATAATAAATTTATAAAATATGTCTCTTAAATTTATTCCTTGGGGGTCATTGTGATGAACTCTGAGGCTCAGGTGAGGTCTACAGGGACATTTGTCCCTCTTCTAAAACAGACTACTTTTGAAAGTTGTGGATTGGCCTCCAGCATTTGACTCTCTTCTTTCGTAGTCATCACTTCTTGCTACTCGCTGCCCTAGATTTTTCTACTTCCCCTTCTCTACCCAGTTGGCTTCCTTCTGCCCTGCTTTGACTTGGAGACAAGACATCCAAGCGTGTTAGCTTTGGGTGTAAACTGAGATTAAATGGGTACCGAGTGACAGTTTAGGAGGTTCTTCCACAATGCGTTAAGTACATTTAATAAATATTTGTTGTGGTTGCCCAGGAGAACTGGGAATAAATTCCTGATAGGGTGACCAGTTAAGAGACTTCTGGGTAAGTTAAGTGTTACTTATAAAGCATTGCACTATTCATAACAGAATCAAAGCTTCTCTATGGAGCCTCCCCCAACCAAGGAAGCAGTCATTCATCTTGGAAATATTTTACATAAATATATGTACAAATGCACTTTCACATATGCTATAGTCAAATATTTTGATGTATGATAAATATATGATATGTCATTTGAAATTTTTTAAATTTTCTTTACTATGAGTCTTTGTTCTCTGGATTAAATTAGAACTGGGCTAAAATCTAATGTGACTTCACCCCTGGAAATATTAAATCAACTTTAATCAAGATGTTGTGCATCTAGAAGAACTGGCTGAGCTCCTGGAAGCTACAAGATGACTGAGACTGCAGATATCATGAAAAAAATACAAGTTCTGTAAGGCAAGGTTTATAATAGTTTTCTAAATTCAAGTACTGTTTATGTTTTATTTACAATCACATATACATATCTACCACCTAACAACAAATAATAATTTAAATTCACTTTTATTGCATACAATTCTTAGTTCAAGGTGTTTGTGTCAAGTACAAAATATTTTAGATCCAGACCTAGTAGAATGTTTTAAATTACCAGGCTGGCACTCAGTCTGCCTGAAGAATTGTGTCAATTTTTTTTATCTGAAACATGTTTGATCACAAACATGAGGCTTGCCTGTGGCCTGGCCTTGTACCAATTGATCACGTGTCTCCTACTAAGTTCTGTGATGTGGTACACAAGTACTAGAGAAATACAAAGACTCAAGAAAACCAAAACAAAAAAACTTTCCGAATCTGTTTTTGTGATTAATCTAAGCAAGTATATCTGTGCTTTCTAAACAGAGAAAATGGTCTCAAGAAAATTACTCTATTCTTAATTAGTTGGCCTCTTTTCAGAACTTATTATGTATTTGATATAGGAGATAGAGTGCTTATCCTTGAGGGGTTTGTTTCCTCTTGAAGAAAAAAAAGGAATGTAGAAGGAAACCAGACAGAAGTGAGAGAGAAAAGAGTGAAAAGAGTCATCAATAAGCACCTTGACATTCTGAAACTTAACTAGTTTTAAATTCTTATATGTAACACATATACATATACCTTACCAGGATTCACCTTGAATAATCTAGATAAGAACATCTTTATTCTATCCTTTAGATATTCCTGGATAAAACAATTGACTTGGATTTAGGTACAGAACCTGACTTTCCCTGCACTTAAATTTTCCCTGTAATTTTTCTAGTTACATTTCACTTTACATTGCAAATGAATCCTGAAAAATATACCACTATTTATCATATCGACCTTTATCATTATTCAGCAACATACACTGTTTAGACGAAAACTTTTCTACATAAAGAATATTGGTAGTGAGAGAGAAAATACTACTGTCATTTTTAACAGCTGGTGTAAGTGTGTAGCACTGAGAGCTTGATGAATATAAATAAGAAAAACGATCTACTGTACAAACCACACACTGTTTATGTGGTTGTATATACTGGTGATGACAAGCAGTAATTTTAAAGCTACTGCGTAAGATCTCGTGCAATTTCCTGGGAAAAATAATGACATATTGCCTGAACACCATTTCGACCACCGCTGAATAAAAGGAAGTTATTGTAAACTTTTAAGGGGAAATCTCATAAGTATTGTAATTCTAATAATAGCAATCTGATTACCACTTAGAATTGTAATTATATAAGAGAAAACCAAGGTCTTTGTAATAATAGTCCAGGAATATTGATTTTATGGCACAAAGCACTATTATATAAGCAGTGCAGTGGTGGCTTCAAGTATAGGTAATGTCTATGTCTCTTTTCCAAATAAGGTTGATTCATTAACAAAGTTATAGGTTGGATTTTTCTCCATTCTGGAAGATGAGAGCATGAGGAATAGAGAATGAGGTTTCCATAAAAAGGTCAATATCACCAAAGTGCATTTATTACAGAGAGGTAACAGAAGAGCAGAGAATTGTTCTTTTTAGCTGCCAACTGATTCTCTGACCCCTGGGTAATGATCTCTTCAAATACTTACATGAAATATGTATTCATTTTTCCATTCATTACTCTGCCAACAAATGGTTACTGAATATCTCATACATGTACTCTTCTAAGTGCTGAAGATACAGCAGTAAACAGTCAATGTCCCTACTCTCATCAGACAATAAACAAGAACAGCAACAGGTAAATTCAGATAATGCCAACTGCTGTGAAGAAAATAAAAAAGACTAACAATGTAGAGAAGTTTAAGAGTTAGGGAGAGACAAGTACTAGATTGGTGGTCTGGAATGGCCTTTCTTAGGAAGTATCATTTGAATTGATGCCGGAATGATGGGTGGGATGTAGCTGTGAAGAGCATTCCAAGCCTAGAGACAAGAATTAATTAACACAGTATGTTTGAGGAACAGAAGAAGCCCACTGGGGAAGAAAGGGAAGAGTGCCAAGAGAAAAGTTACGAGAGGCAGGCAGGACAAAGTGGGCCACATGAGGCTTTATAACCCTGTCAAGTTGCTTGCATTTAAGTTCAATGGGAAATCACTGGTAGGTTTTAAACAAAGAAACATCATAATCTGATTTATGTCTAAAAATAATAATTTAGTTAAGCATTTTAACCAAGACATGTCAGAAAAAATATTAGGAAACATGGGGCAAGAAGGTGAACATAGCTTTATTGGATGGATGTGACTCTAGAATATAGATGCACACCTAGGGTGAGTTACTTCATGAATAATTAACACACACTGGGGAGAGAGTAGCAAATCTACTTCTTGAACCAAGTCATTTCCTAGTGCAAAGGACTCAATATTTGTTTTATCACCTCAATGTTTTTCACATAGTTCTGACTCTTTAATTTAACCTCTAAACCTGGAATCTGCATGTCTGTTTTCCAAGGAGCTCCTGACATATTGAGTTTTATTAGATAATATAGTAACATAACTTGGCCAGTATCTCCATTTAAAATTGTATTACTACACACTAAATAGCACTGATATGAATGTTTTCAGCTTCATAAAATCGACTGTGTCATGTACAATGGAAGCTATGGTTGCCTGCATATTGTAATATTATTGCATTACAGGAAGGTAATTGATTTGCTTAAAATGTTGCAACAATAAGCCATTTCTCAGAAAAGATTACTGCTTAACCAAGAGCACACCAAAGTCAATACAGAAAGACAATTCAAAGAAATTAAATTTTGATCTGCTTTGCAAAGCAAGCTGGTCATGTTACATGAAGATGGATTGGACAATTTAAATAATTCAGCATGGTCAAACCATTACAAACCATTTCTGCTCTGACAGACTCAGATTTGTAATTAAAATCAAAACCAAAGAGAATAAAAACTGTTGAGTATAGAGACGTCAAAATATTTTGTAGGAACACAGCACAAATGCGTGAGGTAGAAACATTATAGATCTTACATTGACATTCCACTAAACTTAATTATGTTCCTTTGTTGAAAACTGAAATTATAAGTGCTAGCCCCTGACTGGAGTGTAACTGACTAGAAAAGTCACTGTTTGTGCTGCCAATTTTCCTTAGCGGTTCGCCAATAGAGAATATTGGATAATAGATAAACACAATTGCTTATTGGACTAGCTTGGGGAGATTAAATTTGTAGTGTTTGAAATATCTGTATTATTTCCCTTGTGATCATGTAAATATCTTTAGAGCAGACAACTAGTTGTATGGTTGCAATCTGAACATTCATTAATCTATAGGGAGGATCATCTCAATATCATTGGTTTCACATTTAATAAGAGCATCTGTTCAGAAGTCAAACAGAGTTTGAAGAGTTCAGGATGTAACCATGACTGGAACTCATCTTTCCAGTTGCATTTTGGGCTCCTTCCTGCTAGTTTGGATTACAATGCATGAACTTAATAAACAAACTACATTACTGTGAAGCATAATTAATTAAGCCATCCATGCTTATCAATGATATATGCCCGACCAAACATTTCCCAGTCTAGAAAATAACACAAATTAACTATCTGATTTGAGAGATACACTTTCATTACCATGCACAAGTTCAAAGGTAGAAGAGTTATTTTAACAAATCACTGTAATTTATTTTCCCTTCCTCCCCCCCCACTATGGATAGTTTTGGCATTTTAAATAATAACAGCACATAGATACAGCAGTGTTGTCTTCTGACAAAAAGGATGAGATGTTCCACATGCAAAGACGCATTTACCTCTTAATCTCAATAGGGCACTGAATCATTCTTTCTTAGTAATGAATTTTCTCCAGAACAGCATGCTACCTTTCCAGGGCCCCTCAAAACTAGTGAAATAAATCTTTAGAACAACTATTTATTTATTTATTTATTTATTTATTTATTTATTTATTTAAAATATATCTTTATTGATTTCAGAGAGAAGTGAGAAGGAGAGAGAGAGACAGAAACATCAATGATGAGAGAGTCATTGATCGGCTGCCTCCTGCACACCCCTCACTGGAGATCTAGCCAACAGTCTGGGCATGTGCCCTGACTGGGAATCAAACCTCGATTTCCTGGATACTAGGTTGATGCTCAACCTCTGAGCCATGCCCAGCCGGGCTAAAACAACTATTTAGGATTAGAGGAAAAGCTGTGGTGTATACAGAGATCAGAACGAATGAAGTTCACCTTACTCGCTCAGTGCTTGCAACAACTGACTTCTTGCCCTCAGACAAAATCAAGACTTGACTCATTCACCGTCATATGTCTAAGATGGCCAACATAGGTTAGGGAGAAATGAAATAATACTCTAAAGCTTGATAATTACAGGCTAACATTTTCACTGGAAACAAAACCTGGAAAAATTTTAATATTATAATACTTTTCTTGAAAAGTGTCGATGAACATTTTCATAATTCATTAGTTCATAAAAAACATACTTTTATATAGAGAAAGAAAACAATAGCTTCCTTCATATTTTTCCTTATAATTATATGTAATAATATTCCAACTGTTTGCATTTTTTCATGAGAACTAAATGCTGAAAGGAAGCAATTTCTGTTTTGGCACACAGGTGCATTGATGTAAGTGTACATTTATACATTTATTTAATATGCCAATTACAAGTAAATGCTATTTACAAGTTTATTGAACTGAATGAAGTCAGCCTGTAACTATGTTTATTCTCACATTACATCCCAATTTTAAACAAACAATTATCAGAATATCCTGTTTGAATGAGGATACCACTAACTTACATGGTCAGAAATGGCTGTCACTACATGGCTCTCTCAGCCACGGGAAAGCTCTCCTGCACAGGATGAGGTCCATGTGGACCATCCTGTTTCTCTTTGTTACAATGGCTCAGGTTTGAGGGTTTTGGCACCTACTTGCTTGCCAGCCTCCATCATCAAGTTACACCATGATTGTCAATGACATCCTGATTTTCACTTACCATTTGCCAAGTAAACACATCTAATGTTTGTTTTCTACCCAAGTTTATGCTTTAAGAGCTTTAAATGTTTGTGTATAATTTTTTTCTCATTGGTTAAATTTTCTCAATTTGAACATTATATCTAAAGGTGATAGAAGCAAACAATATTTCATCAAGACTGGTTAGTCACTCTTTCTCTCTCTCAGACACAAATACACATAGACACACACAGGAAATTTATCACAACTTCATTAGGTCCCAAAATATGGCCATGTATTTCCACCACTTTCTGAACCAGAGGATTAAAAGAATATTGCAAGGTAGTCACTCAAAGAGCAGATGCTCTGGGTGCATGAAATGTATTTTCCTATCATATTGTTATGTAATGGAGCTGGTCAGTGAGAGTTTAGATGAGAACTGAACACCAACCACAGACTACAGAGTCGAAAATAAGACTGTACTGATAGATATAATTCATTAGCCACATCCAAAATCTTTTTTAAAGCCTATGTAAATTACTTCCAGGTTTCTATTTCTATTGGAAGATTCACATCATTCCATTGTATATTCATTCAAATATCAAAACATTACAGACTTTTGACGGGTGATTTTTACTTTTTTAAAGGCTGCTAATTAAATAACCTAATGGGAGAAGCACTTGGTAGTTTTCAGGAGTGCCTAAATCTCTCTTGCTATGAGGGAATTAATTTCAAATTCTCTCTCACACAACACAAATCATTACTCCTGAGGTCTAAATAAGACACTGTCTTTCCAACTCAACAAGCACAGAACAGGGAAACAGATCTGTGTAAGTATAAAAGTTTTGGTCAAGGTCTCATTTGCACTTACTGTCTGTTTTGTACCAGAATTATATACCCTGAGATAGGAAGCTTTTTACTGGTGGTTGGCAGTAGCCCAGAGGCTGCAAACTAAAGACAGAAGAGGGAAAGCTGTACTGCATTTTAATTCCCTTCAGATTTCAAATAGCACATTTTCCTTTTGGTCCTCGATCCAGTATACTTCAGGGCATGGGACTAAGAAAGAAATCTATGACCTCATAGAAAAACTATACTTTCAATTTTTTTCACTCTTTTTTTGTCTCTTTGTGGTTTGGTATATCTTTTTTTGAACATCAACATTTTTCCTTTAGTTTCTAAAATTGGTTTCTAGCATTATGACTTCTCTTTTCAAGGCCTGGGCTGTTTTTAACATTTATACAGCCGTCAATTTCTGCCCAGGCTCTCTCACACAGCTCTGCTTTCCAATCATTTTTGCTAGTCCATCATCTAATAATTATCTGACTGCTCTCTTTTCTGTACATGACACTCCTTAGTATCTGCTGGTAACATATAAAACATGCAGGCTTGACTGAGCAGACCTCTCGGTGACCTGCGGCCCTTCCTCACCTGGGTCCGTGTTTCCTAATACACCTCTCCAGAAGCAATCTATTTCACAGTAGTTGTTGAATGCTTCCCTTTCAACTCTTTATGCACATAAAATCCAGTAAAACTTACTATCTATAAACTCTGTAGTATGGATTAGTTCATGGCTAAAATAAAAACTTCAACAGAGAAATATAATAGGGTAATATCAAGACTATTATGGTTTTGTAAATATGTTAGAACTTGGGGACATAAGATTCTAGATTCTCCTGTGAGCTTTTTCAAGTCAAGGGAACTGCCATTTCTAGGATTCCTGAAATTGAAATGGTAGTAGAGAAGAATTAAGATGGACTGAGATATAGAATTAAGACTTTTTCAATGTTTTAGTGAAAAAGTAGAGCAAATTAATTGTAATCAAAATGAAAGGAAGGATCTTTTCTGTCAAATAAAATTTTACCCAAGAGGAAGTTTGATACTTTTACATGGAAAAGCACATTTACATGCCTCATAGTGGCAATTTAGTAAATTACCATCTTGAAACTCTTAATGATGCCCCAATAGTCTAAAAAGGTTAATGAACCTCCAACAGTATCTATTTCATTACTTCAAAACCCACTTGAACAATTTTTTTTTTTAAATCCCTTTAGATGTGACACAATTTGAGCAGTTCTAAAATATGCTCCTATATCTGTAATCATTAGTTACTTTATCAACATTGACAACTAAATAGCCTAAGTATATACCTATTACTTACAGGAAATCTATTCACTTATATATATCTTTATAATTTCGCAATAAAACAACAAATACAAAAATAAAACTCTCAATGTAAATGCAAGTTGGTTTAAAATTTGGTGTCATAATACTTCTTTATAAACAATAAAAGTTGAAGATTGAGCCCAGCCAGGCGTGGCTCAGTGGTTGAGCATTGACCTAGGATCCAAATGATCGGGGTTCGATTCCCGGTCAGGGCACATGCCTGGGTTGCGGGCTCAATCCCCAGTTGGGGGCGTGCAGGAGGCAGCTGATCAATGACTCTTTCATCATTGATGCTTCTCTCTCTCCTTTCCTCTCTCTGAAATCAATAAAGACATATTTAAAAAAAATAAATTTGAAAATTGAATATATCTACCTACACTTGCTCCAAAAGTACAACACTTCAAATTTTTTGTTTAAACCATGTTTCCATGAGTTAGGAGTAATGTTTCATAAAATAATAATTTAATTACTTTAAGTCATTTGTAACATTCAGGTCACCTGAATGTTGATCTACACTTTTTCACATTTTTAGCTAATGGTTAGGGTTTTAAATATATGAAATAGCACTAAATTAAGTTAAAATTCCAGACAGCATCAACAATAAGTCCGATGAATAAACCTGAGAAAATATTTTTAAAAATTTTATGTCCCTCAACATTATTTGCAATCAGTATATTTATTTTTTGAAATAAATCCAATAGTTGTTTTCGTTAATGATAGTTTTACCTTGTAGTTATTAAATGGGCCTTTGCTTTTTTCTAGAGAACTTTATAAGCTTGCATGATGGAATTATTAAAAATATTTTGTGAATGCTCTACAAAAACTAATATTGAATCGATAATTAGCAAAGCAGAAGTAATGAGACACAGAAATTAAATGGCCATATGGCAGAGATAAAGACAATAGAAATTATCAATGAAATAAAACATTTTTCTAGAAGCCTTTGGGAGGGTCAAGTTGATTGGAAGTGCCATTGAAAGTGGAAACATTTATTTTGGGAAGCACACTGAACACATAGAGACTTATTTGACCAACACTGTAACAATATTGATGGCAATTTAAGGATAAATTGAAGAAAACATTACTTTCTTCCCCAATGCCATAGAAGAGGGAACAATGTGAGCAAATTATGAGCCTGACATTTAATTAGAATCAATGAAAATATACCATCAAAGTATCTGTGCCAGAGACCAGGAAATTAAACTGTCAGGAGGACACACATTTCTGAAACAGAAAATCTTGTCACCAGTTCTCCTTGTACCCATCCCCTTGCTATAATATATAATTGAGAAAATGAGAATAAGATTTTTTTTTACATATCAAAAGCCTATAGGGTAAATTTTGGGGGAAGGTCTAATTCATAGGGGCAGAAATAATTCAGGCCTATAATATTCTGCTGTAGTTATAACTCCAGATTATGGAGAGACCACAAAGTTTATTTTATTGCCTTTTATGAAGTTTTATTTTCTTTCTCTGTAAATATATTCTTTCAAATATTTATTAAAATAAAAGTATATTATAAACCCTCTGTTTTTTAAGGGAAACTAATAGATGATTATTCCAAAGGTAAGAATCAAAAACTGGTAGGTGAGAGCACATTCTGTCTTGTTTAAGATATTTCTTTATCACAGAACTGAAGAATATTAACTTCTTTGAGTACAGTTGGATTCATTTGATGTAATCTGATCTATTATTTTTTTGGAATTACCGTGGATAAATTTTAATGAACGTAAATATATGAATTAAGAGAGACTACATATCAAAATTTTGGTTATACTTCTCCATGGTTTGTAGATATTTTAGATAAATAAGCAATAGTCAAAGATGTGGCATCATTATTTATTTGAAAAATAAAAATAATTGGTATTTTCATTTCATTGGCTTTTGATCATTTCTATGTGGCCAGGTATAAATTGGGATTTAGAAAAGGGAAAATGGGGCTGCCTGTTTAATCATTGTTTATAAGGCAGAGAACACTGGTCGAAGAAAATGGATCGAATTTCAATTCTACATAAAACAGTGTCATTTTAGGTAAATCACGTGATCTCTTTGAATCTCAGTTTTCTTAATTGGAAAGTATAAATATGCATTGCCATGCGATATAACTCACAGGATTTCAATGAATTTAAAATCAGATTGTATAGTCACACACGTTTTGAGAATTATCACATTATGTGACTGCATGATGATATTGTTTCCACTGGGATAAAGCACCAAACTGAGAGAGAAATAGTAGTTTTCTGATATATGGAAGTGTTTCAGGACCTCATTTATCTAGAGTGGGCATGGGGCTTATGTGGACAGATAAGTCAGTCTTCACTCAATAGGTATCTATCTTTTCAAATTCCATAACAATCGCTTTGTGGAATTTCATCTCTAACATTGTGTCTCATTAACACTAGGGGTACACTCCCCACTGTAAAACCCTCTAAAATAGGAGATTTCTCAGAAAATTGTTTCCTATGTTCTAAGATCTACTCACAGTATTCTATTTTCTCCCTTGGTGTTTCACTAAATGTTAATGAGTCATACTGGTACAGAAATTTGTTTCTGTGTCTACTAGACAGACATATTCATGTATATATGTTCATACACATAAGACGAAAAGGAATCCTGGTGTGTTCGTGCAATGAGTCCATGCATCCACCATTTGCTTGCTGTTCTGGTCATAACTTTTGCAGACTCTAATATCTCAGAAAATCCTAAAGACATTCAGTGTCAAATAGCACAAATAAGGGAAAGTATATAATATAATAATTTGGTGTGTCCTTTTGTCTTCAGTTATTTTTATTATTTAAGCTTTAGTTCAAAAATATTCCCTTCCTAGTTTCCAGAGTAAATGACAAGAATATAGTTGGTAAAGTGCTAAGCTTTAACAGCTCTTTCCTGGAAAGCATTTTTAGTTTTCTTAAAGCCTTTCCATTAGAAAGCCTTTTTAGTTCTTTTATTCACCCAAATCATCATTCATTACTTTAGCAGCCTATTACAACTAAGTTATGAACTATGGATCATTCAGATTTTGGAAATGTGGTTCATTCTAAACACTAAGAACAGATAGGTCAGTGATGAATCCACATCTCACAAATAGTGTCTTCCATCCATTAGTTTCATGGATTAGAGAAAGAGACACACTAGACGGACCTTTTCCTGGAAGCAATTATTTTGGAAATAAGACTTCAGTGTAGACACACATATGTTCAATAAGTTATGCATTCTTGGCGCTGAAAGCCAAATTATAAAAACAGTACATTTGCGGTGTTATAAGAATGCAAGAATTGTGATCGAAACAGGGAAAAATTATCAATGATTATGCAATACCAACATTTCAAAGTTCAAACACAAAGTGTGTACAAATATCACAGATTTGGTGCACAGAGAAAGTGGAGCCTCAGTAGGTTGTGCTCATAGATTTAAGTCAGAATGCAGTCCTTCTGTAGAACTGACTATGTTTCCATCACTTAGAGAAAGAGAGGAAACATAGATATTATTATTCAGCTCTTCCTCTGTCATTTCAGTCTGCTGTTAAAATGGGCGTATTTTCAAACCATAATTGATGACAAGAGTTACACTGTGTACATGATCACGTCACTACTTTTGCTTTTTTGGTTTTCTCAATCAAATCATATAAATAATTTCATCATTCCAATTTTCTAATTCTCTAAATATTTTTTATCTTATCAGTCACAACCTATAAAGAATTTTGGGTTTCTATTTCCTAATTTCCTAGGTATTTTTGACAACTAAAGCCTATAAAGAATATTTGCTATTTCCCATCTTCTAATTCAGGTAATGGTTGAAGGATTCCACTAAGGGCCTGTAAACCTTTTTTCTAAAGAACCAGATCATAAATATTTCAGGCTCTGTAGCCCATATTTTCTCTATTGCATCTATTCAGCCCTGCATTATATCATGAAAGTAGCCATAGACAATATGAAAATAAATAAGAAAGAACCTGTTCCAATATAACTTTTTTTATTAATGATAAAATTTGAATTTCATAAAATTTCATGTGTCAAAAAATCTCTTAATTCCCCCCCTCCCCCTGAGTATCAAAACCTATAAAAACCAAGGGCCTTACAAAAGAAGCCACAGGCCAGATTTGGACAACAGACCTAGTTTAGGCAACATAAAATTACAGAAATTAAATGAACTTTCCACAACCTCCTCCTCTCCCACCACCAAAAATGTATGTTACCATATCAAAAGCATCTTTGGAAAAACATATGTTATAAATAGCCCCTAACTTAAACTAGCCTGCTCAATTAATGAAATAGTATTTAAATCTTATTTTTTGTTTACAGTTTCTCAAACATATTTCACTCAATCCTCTCTTTTTGTAGATGGAGAAATTGAAACTCAAAAGCATTAAGCAATCTACCCAAAGTCACATAACTAATATCTACCACAAACCTAGGAAGGAAAAGAAGCCAAAATCCTGTAAAAAATTGTACACATTAGGGAGTATGCAGGTCACTTTTATATATGAACGACAAAAATATTAAGCCCTCATGTTGACTGACAGATATAAAATAAGTTGCTTTCAAACATTATCATCATGAACAGATAATATTTATAAATGTATTAGATTGTGCCCTCTAATTTATATTTCAAAGGGAAATTCATATGTGCCCATATTTGGCTAGCTTTAATTTTTAAGAGTGTAATTTCAGTGATGACTTTTCAGTTAAGAAAAATGTTTAGAGTTATCTACATTAATAAATGGAGTCCCATAGATAGCTAAAGACAATGTGATTATTAAGGAGCTCTTAGCTATTTTAGAGGGCAAAGCTGTTGTAAAACAGTTATTGACTACTAATTTAGTTCAACAGCAATCTGTAATTTCTAACTTATATACCAAATGATTTAATTAATGTTTAAAATTTAAAACAGAACATTATTATAATAAATGCCACATTATGATCAACTTGTGCTATTACAGCATCATTAAGATGTAGTTATTACCTGGATTCTCTGTACATTTTCCAAATTCCCTGTTAAAAATCTCCTGTGCTCATAGATTATTTTACCAATACCACTCTTCTGAATGTAATATTAAAATGACATGTCATAGATGGTGAATCATTCTATATTTTTAGTTCTCACAAAGAGAAATCTTAAGAAACACTATGGTAGTTGACATAAAAAGAAAATAAAATGTATGCAGGGCATCCTATAAAGCTGCTCAAAAATATAACATCAAAAAATATAGCCAGTGTAACACTTTAAAATTTCAAGAGACAATCATTAAAGTCAAACTCTTTCCTCAAAAAAGAAGCATTCTGATTACAAAGCATAAGACACAAGACTACTTAGTTTTTTAATGCTAAAAGAAAGTGAGTATGTAATGAGAGAATTAAAAAACAGCTAATGTCCATTCTTTCTACCAACAGTTACTATCTAGTGTCCCAATATGCAGCTGTATTTGGAAAAAAGCACAATCCAGTGAGCAGACCCTGCCATCGAGGCACTCATTTCTTGTTGAGACAGATATGCCAATAGATTTGTTTTTGTTTTTAAAGTGCTTTGGGAGAAGACAGATGACTAATACATCTTGTAGCCATCAGATAAAATGATATTTGAGATATGTCCTAAACACACTAATTTGGAGAGACCCGTTTAACCTAAAATCTTGTATTTTCAGTAGCTACCGCAATGCCCTATGTCTAGCAGATTCATAAAACATTTGTTGGTGGTGAGAATAACCATGTTGAAATTCATCACCTCTGCCCCTTGTGTTATCACATTCACACACTCAGATAGAGCACAATCCTGATAGTTCAAATTTAATTATCAGCCTCAGATATTAAATGATACACATTATGAGTGTTAGAATTCAAACAAGATCTACGTATTCCTCCTTGTACTATGTAATGTGGAGTTATTGTAGAGTGCTTCTGTGACTGAAATAAATACATACCATATTATTTTTTAAAATAAAATTCATTAGATACTTGGAAATGGTCACAGGTAATAGCCAAGGGCTTTTATGTACATAATAATAATACTAATCTTTCAAAATTATTCACAAGATTAAATGCAATAATTCAATTAAAAAATGAGGGTGGATTCTCACACATTTCTTGTGTCAATTTTCCCATCCTATTATAATTTCACATTTAGAAAGACTGTTAAAGACATCTTTTTAAACTTTTAATCATTTTTTAACATAAGATTATGGGGCTAAAATATATTGCTTTTCTTCTCTTCACACAATGTTTAAGCAAATGAATATCATGATTTTCTGAAGTATTATATTTATCTTTATAGTAATGAATGTCTACCACATCTCTCTGATACAGCAGATTGGTATGATTTCGTTTTTTACCTGACCTTTTTCCTAAATAAGAAGGCAAAAAAAATCAAACCCTCTAACTATTGTAGTGTAATTTAAAATATAATTTTGCTAATCACACAAAAGTCTAGTATTAAAATAGAATTCACAGTGAATTTGGAGGTAGAACATCTTCAAACTCTGTTCTCCTTTTCTCATTTCAAGGCAGAAGAGTGTGGAATGACTCTTTTTTTTCTTCCTACTAAGTGAGTTAGACTACTAGATTTGTTAAACCAGCCTCACTCCCTTCTAACACTTATTTCAGCCCTGATGAAAATGAGGATTTACATGGGAAAGGTTAAAAGTCCAATATTACCATCCAGGTATTAAAATAGAATGAAGTAGCTCTGTATGTACTGATAGAGAAATATTCCCAAGCTACTTTATATTCCCAAGCTACTTTATATTCCCAAGAAACACATACACACACAAAAGAAGGTTGTAGAACAGTGTGCCCATTTGTTATCATTTGAATAAAGACTAAACATATTTATTACTCACTTATGCATTAACTATTTCTGTAAGGAATATACAAAATTAGTAACCTGGCCGGCTTGGTTTAGCGGTTGAGCATCAACCTAGGATCCAGGAGATGCGGGTTGATTCCCTGTCAGGGCCCGTGCCAGGGTTGCGGGCTCGATCCCCAGTCGGGGGCTTGCAGAAGGCAGCCGATCAATGACTCTCATCATTGATGTTCCTCTCTCTCTCCCTCTCCCTTCCTCTCTCTGAAATCAATAAAAGGCATTAAAAAAGAATGGTAATATTGTTGCCTCCTAGGGAGAAGTCTGGGAATTCAGGGAGAAGTAGCAGAGATGTGACAACAGAAGAGATGCTGCACTGATGGCTCTGAAGATGGTAGAAACAGGCCAAAAGTTACTGAATACGGGCAGTTTCAGAAAACTGGAAAAAACAGGGAAACACGTTCTCCCCTAGGTCTTCCAGAAAGGTACACAGCCCTGCTGGCACCTTGATTCTAGCCTAGTGAGACCTGTGTGGAACTTCTGACTTACAGAACAGTAAATGACATACGTGTTGTTTAAGCCACTAAGTTTGTGGTAAGGTAATTGGTTATAACAGCAACAGAAAATGAATGTAATTAGGCATCTCAGCATGCCCCTCATCCCCTCTTGTGAGGCTCACCATCCAGGTTCCAAACCTAGGTAGATCTTCTCTATGCTGACCCTGAAGCAATTAAGTCAGAACCTGATACACTTCCAGCTTATTATGATTACATCTATGTCACTACTATGGAGTTTTTAGTCACTGGAGCTGAGTCACTCACGTGCTCAGTTAACCCTCACTTGAAAAACCTGCTCTAAGAGCCATATGAGCACCATGTTACAGGTGAGGAAACTCATGCTCAGAGAGTTGGAATAATTTGCTCATGGTCATAAAGACAGTAAATGGGGAAATAGAATTTAAACCCCAGCTGTCTTACTCCTGATCCTAAGCATACTGTGTCACATCAGGAGTGATTCATCTCTTTTTCACCTGGCGCCTGCTCTCTCTCTATCCTGGATATCACCCTCTCTTGGCTCTTACTACTTTATCACCCTACAATCCCCTCCTCTTCTAAGGGTAATTTTGTCTGTTAGTCTCATTCAGTATCTTCCAACAAAATTAATTCAGCCACCCTAAATATACATTGAGTGCCTACTATGTGTGGGGGATTATATATCACTTGCTAGACATATAGCAGTGAGGGAGGAGAGCAGATCCACTTTCCTAAATGGGACACTTATCCCTTGAAAATGAGTACTGAGGTCTGAAGCACCGACTTTAATAGCCTCTTCTCAGTATTGCTTATTGATGCCAAGAATTCCAACATCCCTTATTTTCTGGTGGCTCCCAAGTGGAATTCTTCAGTTCTGATTTCTTTTGTTGTATAAGTTTGAATTTCCAATATTCTCTTCAGTATACTCTCATGGTAAATCCAACAGGTAGCACAAACAAAACACATCCAAAACTGTACTGTTTAGCTCTCAAATTGATCCTTTACCAAGTGTTTTTTATGAGTAATGTTATCTTCCAGCATTGACTAGGTTATCTCAGAGATATTGTAAATGCATTCCTTTCCCTATACATGCCATTGATTTCACCTCTGTAATGTTTTTAAGATCAATATAATCCTCTACATCCTCACTTTTAATGCTTTGGTTCCAGCTCTTAATTTCTATTTTTTAAAACATTTACAGCAGTCTGATAATTGGTCTCCCAATTTGCTTTAACTCATTCTTTCCACACTGCAAGCAAAGATAATCTTTTAAAACAATTATCTGAGCATGTCTTTTCTCAACACAAAACTATTAGATGATTCCTGTTACCAACAAAATAATATCCTAATTCTCTGGCCTGCATTTAAGCTTCTTTATCAGCAGGTCCAAGGTACTTTATCTGCTGTACCTCCTAGCATCCCTGCTCTCATAAACCTGCTTCTCACTCTACTCACCAAAGACTACTCAGTGTTTTTAAGCACAGCGGGTACCCAAGACTGTGCTTTGCTTCGTGTGTTCCATCTAGCTGGGATGCTGTTTCTCCTACCTCACCTTCCTTGGACCTCGGCCTTCATGCTCTTCTCAATAACTCTCTTTTTAAAATCTTCCTTGATTTCTCTAATTTAATTAATCCTTCATCCATTATTAATTTATTATAGTAACCAGGGATCAATGATAAGAGATTGTTCCTGCCTTCAAGGGACTTGTTGTTTAGTAGAGATATAGAAATTAAAATTATATTCCAATATAAAATATATTTTCTAAAGATCAGTATGTATTAAAAACTGTGAGCACAAAGGGAAGGGTGGGGTGCAACCCTAGCTCTGCTGGGTATAAGTGTGATAGGGACTTGGAGAAAGGAACAAGGAAGACTTTATAGAAAAATGCTCTTATGTATAAAAGGGTTTTATAGTCACACATAAGAGGCCTGTATTTGAAACCTGGCTGTGCTCCATATTAACTATGAAGCCTTAGGCAAATTATTTAACTTCTCTTTAATCTATGAAACTGATAATAACATATACTTTTTAGGTTGTTATGAGATTTCAATGAGATGTTGCTTTGCAAGCATCTGGATTAGTGCTCAAAATCATGAGTTTACTTTCATTACCGTTGTAGTCTTAATAGCATTATCATTTTGCTACTGGGAGTGAATTGAGTGAAGGACGACTGGGAATTAAACAGGTAGATAAAATAGACTCTGTTTCAAAAAGCATGTGCAAAGGTGCTTAGGCATAATGCTGAATTAGATGTGGATTAGACAGGGTCAAGCTTCAGAGCTCTTTATCTTGCTTCTGAAATGCTTACTAGCTTGCTAACTACCCAAAAGACATGCTGACCTTTTAGGTTTTTTGTCTTTTGCTCATTGTTAGTGTACTGCTGAGTTAACAAAATTCAGTGAAATCTTTCAGCTCAGAATTTCCAATAAAGATCTTTGACCTTGAGTAGGATTTATTTGGTGCATGACCCCTGACTTGTTCTGCCTGCCTCTTAATCCATATCACCCTGCTGATTTAGCAAATCATTTTGTTTTGATACCAGCAAGGTGCCTTCTTTACATAGCTATGTATGTAAGTACTGCTTGGTGAAGGTGCACATGGTATTGCTGGGTAATAATGCATCCAGTATTTATGCGGTTGCTCATGGCAACAAAGAGCTTACATTTTCTGATTGCATGCCCAAAGGTCTTAGAAAATTCTACCCAGTCTTTAAAGTGATGCTGCATAATCTCCTGGATGATGAAGTATTTGATATCTTTTGAAGCACTAATGAGTTAAAAAGAGAAACAACAGCATGCAATTGGGAAGATATGTGGTCATCAACTAAGCAGAAGGCCACAGTTTATTACGACGATGTATTCTCAAATCATGTACTTAACAAAGGTGTAATAGTACCTATTCAACTGAAAAATGTGATATATAAAATCAGACGCTTCATTTAGAAGGAAAATACAGTAGGATAGTTAACAGCACAAACTTTGGAGTTGGAAAACAAAGGTTCAACTCTTGATTCTGTAACTTGATCATTGTAAGACTTTGGACACTAACTTTCAGTATCCATACCCCCCAAATGGGCATAAAAATAATGCCAACCTCAGTAGAGTTTTATGAAGATAAAATGAGAAATTGCACAGTAAGTCTTTAGAACAGAATATGCACAGAGAAAGCCCTCAGTATTACCTAATTCTATAATTGAGGCAAAATGCATGGTGATAGAATACTATTACATTATCTTTGAACATTTAACAAAAAGCAATAATTACAAGACTTAAAACTTGCTTTGGAGAAAAATCCCAAGGGGAATAGTAAGTTTTAACCCCACATGACTGATATCATCAAATGCCAATTTCCAGGTGCCTAACCAGACATTTGTGTTGTTTAGATTAAGTCTTTCCAACCCCTTCATGCTGAGTACTTTTTTCAGTAATCTCACGCCTCTTCTTTGATACGGGTGTTCTAGGTAAGATTTTACGGTGTGGTAGAGAGCTACTTGCAACACAGTCCTCTAATTTCTAAGCTTTACCTTCTTATTACTACCATTCGTTTTCCCATTTTTTAAAAAGCAAATGGTTCAGTGAGGAAAATGCAAAAGAAAATATTTTTGGCATCATTCACCTGTTATTGAAATCAGGGCTGTTCCTGGGAACAAGATTTAACAATTCCTCTACTTTTGATTAGTGGATGTTTTCTTTTTTCCTTTTTTTAATCTTTTTTTGGTTATGTCACCTGCTGGTTGTATTAACTAGCCGCAGGCCACCTAGGTGAGAAAGCTAGTCTCATTCCCTTAAGTTTAGCTTTTAAGTATGGTTACCATAACCTGCTAAGTACCAGCTATGCACACTACCATATTCCTTTCCACAGGGTTCCAGGCTTTAAAGGTTGCTGAGGCATAACATAACCATAATCTAAGATTCCATATAGATTTCCAGATCAGAAAATGTTTTACCCTTCCAACTTACTTGAACATTACCCTGGCAGGTGTGGCTCAGTGGTGGAGCACAATGAAGCCTCTTGGGTTCGATTTCCATCAAGGCTATATACCTGGGTTGCTGGTTTGTTCCCTGGCCCCAGTGGGGAGGCAACCAATAGATGTATCTCTCTCACACTGATCTCTCTCTCTCTCTCCCTCCCTCCTTTCCACTCTCTCTAAAAATCAATGGAAAAAATGTCCTTGGGTGAGGGTAAAAAAACCCAAAATACACGAAGGGTGAAAGCAGGTTGTTTTGCAAAAAGTTCCCCTGCAGAACCCACAGTGATGCCAATGTCAGTCTCTACTTTGGTACTGCTTATATAAAATGCTACCATTCGGGGAGGCTGGGCGAAAGGTACAAAGGATGCCCTGTATTATTTGTGTACTCTGAGGCTATAATTCTTTCAAAATAAGTTAAAGTTTAAACAAAAATGTTACTCATGAAGTGGGAATATAAACATTGCAGCTCAAAATTTAAAGTGAAAATCTGAATGGCTTTAGGAGAGCTTGAGTCACCTGGCAGATATGATGCCTCAGTCAAGGAGACGTAAGGCTCAATGAAAAAGGCTTATTTATGTATAATGCTCATTACTAACTCTGGCAGAGAGAAGCATTATAAGGTCTTGTGGCTTCTGCTCTCCCCAACTCCCAGACCAAGAAGGCTCTGAATTAGCTTCAGCGACAGGAACAATGTGAGAGGGGAAAAGGTCTACTAATTTTGTGAAAACCCAGCAAGAACACTCTGCATATAATTTATTTGTCACTCTGCACTTGAATCTCACTCATCATAGCTGTTCTCTTAACCCGAAGAGCTTTTTTTTTTTTTTTTTTACTAATAAAAAGTGAAAAAAAGATACTGTGAGTGACCTGGACATTTAGGAACATTTGCTTAATTTATAAACCAATGAATTTGCAAGTTTACTTTCCAATTTTAATTTATGGACATTTCTTTCCAGCAGGCTTGGAGATGCATTTTTCTTTCTCCTTTCAATTACATCTTCAGCCTTAGCAGGAATCTTTTGTTACCCTTCTCTTTTTCTATGTAACATGACTCCCTTGTTTTCTTTAATCTCACAGCTGGCCTCAGTGACTTGCTTGAGAACTTCAAAACTGGGGTGGGGGACTGTCATTTCTCAACAAAAAACTTTCTTTCCTGTCCCTTATAAATTACTTTTAAATGTACAAATCTGAGTTAGAACCTACAGGAAACAATCCTTATACATGTATTTTGTCACTGACTACATCTGTTTTATGCTTGGCTCTAATTGAAGCATCTCATTCAACACTATCAAGGTCTTACAGCTTATCTTTCCATGATGAGATTATAAGCAGTTTTAATTTATTAGTTTTGATTCATCTATATTAATAATTATTTCAATAGCTATATATTACTGTTGAAATAAAAGTGCAAAGACAGTGAATTTTTTAAGATCTGTATTGTTAGATATCTTCAGAAGCTAATCTTCCCCATTTCACCTTCTGAAATATTTTTCTGTATTGACTTTTTTATTCTTCTCATTTACAAGATGTACAAATATTGACATTTGTAAACAGATTTTAGCTCTTCCACTAACAAAAATATCATATGCAACTTTATTTTGGAAATTCTCACAATGCCTTAGAGAGTGGTTCTCAGAAAATATGGTGATGTAGAAAAGAAGGAATCTAGAATTAGAATTCATGGCTCTATAATATTCAAAAGCTTCAAATTACCAATCAATATGGGTATTTTTTTGGCTATTCTTTTGACATCTCTACCTCACTAGTCTTTTACTTTCCTAATTAGACACCCTACCTGTCTCTTTTTTTATGTAGATTGCCATCCAATCTTTTTCCCCAAGCCTCTTGATACTTAAAAAGAAACACATTGAATTTAAATAGGTTAGTTTGGACTACTAAAATTAGAGCCCACAATCTACTTCCTCTAACAACTTTCCTCTGTCGCCCATTCATTCCTTCAAATTCCAGAACAAGTCTCAACCACATTTTTCACTTGAAGTGCTTTATAATACTGTGATGTACTGTATGATGTACTTTATTAATTTACTCTTTTGGAATATAATCTTACTGGGAGAAAGCATCATTCATCAATGTATAATCTGAAGATACAACAGAAATATGCTTCCTATTATATGATATATACACACATTGAATAACTAAATTTTATCAAACATATTGCAAAATGATTTTCATATTCTTTTAAAGCTTATGTGCTAGAGATAGAAAAGTTATCATGGTCTGCAATCTTAGCAATTATGTGCGAAGATGATATCAATATTACATAGATATTTATTTATTGTTTATGTTGTGCATGTGAACACTGTGCTAATAATTAATTATAAAATATGAAATAAAAATAAATGCATCAACAACACATTGAAAGGTTTGTTTTTTTTCCTTAGTGTGGTTTCCAGTAGGCTAAGAATAATTTGTGGTCAATAAATATTATTTAAAATATTTCTTTAAGTCTATTATTTCTACAAATTTATTGTTATATACTAGATTTAGCTCTTAATTATACATTGTAGAAATGAATAACTACCATCCAAGTTTATATTTTAAAAATCTCATTTAAATAAATTTATTTTATTGACTTTTTAATTAAGAATTTGCATCAATAGCTCCCAAACAATCAGCAATATACAAATTTACTGGTTTAAAAAATGTTGCTAAATTAAAAATAAAAAGGTCTGTATTACTTTCCTTGGAATATATTCAAACCTAAACTGCACAATACTTATAACAAGCTACAGTACTTTCAAATATGTGGAAAAGAGCTGTTTAGCTTAAATCAAGTTCCATACTCAACTTTGACTCCCAAAGTCTGCCCCTATTAAAAATACCTAGGGCAAAATGGCAATCCCATGGGAAGATACTGGTTATTCTATCTGTGGATTGATATATCCCAGCACTCTCATTTAATGAAAATGACAAACACTCCATTACCTTCAGGAATATGTCTGTGTTTTGATTATGAATTTTGTGCACTTGTAATTAACAAATACTTAAAATTTACATGTCCCTGCCCCACAAATAGTTCATTATTTGACTGTTGACACCAACTGAGTTTCCAATGTATTTTTTAATTATTTAGACTAATCACAGTGTAATATTTGATACAAATTTTTAAGTCTTTCTTTCTTTAATATGAATATCAGTAATTCATTACAAGCTTATTATCAGGATAACTTTGTTCTTATCATTTGTTTCTTTCTGAAAAATTCAATATCATTGCTATCAAAGAAACTAATTAGACTAGAGGACAAGGATCATTTTTATTCCTCCAAATTGTACTTAATTCCTATATTGGTGTCATGAAATATCTCTAGTAGAAAATGACAGTTTCTTCATTCCCAAGTCCTCACAATTTTGGAGTTCAAAGGTCCAACATCTTAGCATCTCTTAGTGACATAATAATGCACTTTCACATTGAGAGTATTAAAATGGAACAATTCTCTAAGGATCTAAGATAGTCTTGAAAACATTTAAAACCCTTCATAGACTCCAAATTTAATTTGAAGAAATAATATAATCATATTAGAAATGACAGGGGAATTAAAGGTTATCTCCTTGGACTACCCATCAGCTAAACAAAGTTTTTCTTCAAATTATCTAATATCTGATTGTATCCTCTGATTTAGCACTTAGCTTGAGAAGAGACTCACAACCTTTTAACATAATGAATACCTAATAATTTTAACATGTGATTATTATTTGTAGCATTTTAAAAATCTTCTTTGTATCAAAAATATGTTTTTCTTGAGAAAACGCCCTCAGTTAATTAGCTTTAGAAAAAATATATATGTGGGGGGAGGAAAATTCCTTCTGGGATTTCTCACGTGTGTTTAATCAATGGAAAAGGGTTTGATGGAACACGGTGGACAGGGGACAGTGTTTGGAAAAGAGGTGAAGGCTCCTGTGTCCATGACACCACAGAAAGGAGGCTAACATATTAGACGGGTAAGAATACTTGGAAGATGAAGGGATTCAGCAACCATGTCATGCCCTGGCCAGTGTTCTCATTAGTTAGAGCATCAGCCCACACACCAAAGGGTCCAGGGTTCAATTCCCAGGTACCTGGACTGCAGGTTGATCCTTGACCCCAGTCAGAGAGCCTGCTGGAGGCAACAAATCGATGTGTGTCTTTCACATGGGTGTTTCTCTCCCACTCTTTCTCTCTCTCTCCCTCTCTCTCTCCTTCCTTCCCTTCCCCCTTCCTTCCAGTCACTCTAAAAAAAAAAATTGAAAAAATATCCTCGGGTGAGAATTAACAACAAAAAACCCCACTATATCATGAAACAAAACAAAACAAAAAAACATCAAAAGAAGACCAGAAGAAAGTAATATGTACAAAAGCAGCAGGGAAAGGTGCTAGAGGTGCTGGTTTCCCCGGGGAAGTTCCAGGCTTATCTTACCACATCCCAGTGAATGCACTCAATAGAATGATGACTATTACCTCAACAAGGAATAATTCCCGAGGACAATGGCTGTCTCCCTTCTGATACAGATCTCTGCCTATAACTGATCATGTCCAGGTTGAGGTGGGATGAGGGATGAAGAAAAGGGGGTTTTCTAAAGTGTATTTCAATTTTAAGACATACAATGTTGCTGCATAATTCTTCCATGTACTAAGTAAAAATTTGGTAATAAAATCTTGAGGGTTTGTGGGCCATATGAGAAATTAAGTGTTAAGGTATGAGCACCAAAGTGAGGGAGGGTGCTCAAAAGAATGTCTCCCTGGTATCTTCATTGTTTTCTTATAAGTATACAAAAAACCCAACCATTTGTGCATGTTTGACAAATTATCTCAAACTTTTACCAGTCAACAAGTAAAAATCCAGATAAATAGGACAGTATAGTTGAGGAATTTTTCATGCTACTATTCTTAAATTAGACTGCCATATTCATTTGGGAATAGGTTACTATGTGTACCTTAAAAGAGGTATCTTTTAAAACAATTTCTTTTGAGAAATTAGCTAGGGTTTCAAAAGCCAAGTTTCTGAAAGAAAACTTGGTCCTAATCTTCATTAGCAAAGTTGCAGATGTGAAACAGTTTCACACAGAATGAGTGAGCTTAAGGGAACGTTAGATAGGCAACCGAAGCGAGTAAATGCCATCACGTTGATTTTGGCCATGTTTCATGGTTGAATAGAGAAGTGATAGCGGTAAGAGTGACATTCATAATGAGTTTTGTTGGTGAAAATCATGCCAAGGTCACAGACAGAATATTCTGTTCACACCATAAAAGGCAGTCTGAAAAAGAGGAGATCTGTGAAACCCAGAAGCTTGACACATACAATAATCCCTTTTAAGGGCTTCTCTACATAGATGGCCCATAGACACTCTACAGCTAACAAGGCCCAAAACAAATTCAGGTCTTCCCTTTCAAACCTGCTTCTACTCTCAAATTACACATCTTTGTTTCTCAAAATACAACCAGGAATTCACTGTCACTTTGGTCAACTAATATTTCCTGAGCACCTAATAAGTGACAGTTAATATGGTAGGTACTAATATGCTTCTATTATTAAAACACTGTTCTACAATCCATTCTTGCAAGTGCTTCCAATGCTGGTTTATCTTCTATGAAGATGGAAGAAATAACTTACATACATACATATAAAAAAATCATGTCACTTCCCTTCTTGAAATGGTTGTTGCTTCCTGAAGATAAGACTTAAGATTCTTTATAAACTGGCCTCTGCATAAGTTACTGGTCTCACTCCTTCCTAAAATAAACTCTAGAATCACCCAACTCCTTACTATGATAGTAATATATATTCTTTTTCTGTACTTCTTTTTCTATTAGTAATTTATCTCTGGATTTAATTGTCAATCCAGTTAAATTAAATTCCACTCACCCTTTCAAGTGTAGCACAAGCATCATGTACCCTTTGAAACTTTCACCCACAGTCCAAGGGAAGTTTGTCACTGTCCTGTCTGGGTTTCCATGGAGAACATCACTGGCCTCCAAGTGTAGTCTGACTTCTGAGTGCAATCTCAAGTAGTTTTCCTTCTGGGTAGACTTTCTGTACCTCTGAGGCTGAGGTGACCATTCTAAAATTTCTTCCATCTGCCCTGTATTATACATTTATTGCACTGTGCTATAATTATTCACATTTCTTTATTTCTACACAGTCTATGGACCTACTTGAAGGTGAGGTCCATAGCTCATTTGTTTGTATTCACAGTGTTTAATGCAGTGCCTGGCATAGAGAAGGCATTCAATATATTTATACTGTAAGGGAAAAAAGTAAGGAGGGAGACAAGGAGGAATCCATCACTCTCATGGAGCTTAAACCAATTTAGTTCATCTTTTCTATGCCTTTCTCCAGTACCATGTCTTACATTTAGGAGGCTGTTTAATATTGTTGTATGACAGAATTCATAAACAAAACTGATTAAAATTACTTTATTAGCAAGGGTTTCAAGGACCGATATAAAAAAAATTATCCAAGGCATGGTTAGTGTGGAAATAAAATTGGCAATCCCATTTGTATAAAGAAATGTATTTGCATAGAACACTTCTGGAAAAATATAAGAAACAGTTAACAGTGGTTTTCTTGAATAATGGACTAGAGGATTGAGAATTGTTTTTATTATTACTTTTATCATTAATACATGGAAGAAAAGGTATACTTACATCAAGACAAATGATGTGGATAATAGCAGGAACATGCAAGTTAAGAGAATTTCAAAATGCTTTAATTATGTATTTTAAAATTCTCTAAGAGGCAATATTTTCCTATAATCTAAATCTTCCTAAGCACCAAACTTAATATAAATATTCTTACGAACACTTAATTGGATTTAGTGTTTTTGTTTTGTTCGTTTTTGTAAAAAGACTGCATTGAATAAAGATCAACTTATTCCTCCACTATGAGCGGCCTAGAGGATGCAACCCAATGTGGTCCACAGAACTGCAGCCCCTGTGCGCTCGTGAGGAATGGCAATTCTTGGGCCCCTCACAAAACTGCTGAATCAGAATCCTTAGGCAGTAGGACCCAGGAATCTGTGTTGCGTCAAGTCCTTCAGGTGATTCCAAAACATGCTTAATTCTGGGGAACACTGCTCTTGACAACTTGACTCTTGAGAACTGTACAACCTAACAGCACCATCTGTTGGTAGTGACCAGAACCAAGACGTAAAGTTCCAAAGTGGAATATGCTTAGACTTTCAATTTCTATCAGTTGTCATGCATGGTATTAAAAATTGAGAATAGACAGAATGACTGATAAAAAGATACCTACACATACAGATGCACCCAACATTTTCTCTGAGAAACCTTACAGCTTATTAGAGATGCGTGTAAATAAATAAACACATATCATCACTTTTTTTTTTTTTTAAATACAAACAAGGAGCTGGTGGCACACACAAGCCGCAGCAATCAGGTCGATCAGAGGAAGTCAGAAAGCGCTCTGAAATAGTGGTAATATTTAAACCAAGTACTGTAAAAAGAATTAGCCACTATTATGTGTAAAATTAAATAACTAAAAATAAAACAAATTTAATAATTCAAGCCAACACTTACTGAGCACTTAATATGTAGCAAACACTTATTTCTGGGTTCCTGTCCCTGGGTCTAAAGATACAAGAGAGTCCAGACCAAAGGAGAATAGCAGGCACATCCTGAGCACTCAGTAATTCTCTGCTTCCATAAATGAGTAAACATGAAAATACCATATGCTTGGTTAAATTCTTTATAAAGGAGAAACGTTTTTAAAATGGCATCCTGCCTATGATTTCTGCAATCAAAATGGACAAACTTGCCATTATCTGAATTATGTGTCTATTTTTAAAAATTGCCTTCATAGTTTATAAAATTTTTTAACTGTTTCAAAAACCTCATGCCCCGCTGGGCGTGGCTCAGTGGTTGAGCATCGACCTAGGATCCAGGAGAGTGTGGTTCTATTCCCGGTCAGGGCACATGCCCGGGTTGCGGGCTCGATCCCCAGTTGGGGGCAGGATGCAGCCGATCAGTGACTCTCAAATCATTGATGTTTCTCTCTCTATCGCCCTCTCCCTTCATCTCTCAGACATCAATAAAGATATATTTTTTAAAAGAAACAAAACAAAAAACAAACAAAAAAAACCCTTATCAAAACCTCCTATATTGCTAAATAGTACACAACATTTATGCTCGGTATAGATTGGTGCATTTTATATATTTTTCATATATTTACATAGCCATAACAGTATTTGAAAAGCAGCTCAGCATTCCAAATCACAGGAACTTCCAAAAAAACACTTTCTGTACCAGGATACTAAAGTGGGTGAAACAGTAAGAAAGCCAATTTTTAATTTTCTTATTTCTGCAGGGATTTTGTTAAGTTAAGCCATTTCATTTTCTGTTGTTTTGTAGTAACTGCACACATTCTGGAGTTTTATGGCCCAATCCACATCTTTATTTAAACTGATGTTTATCATAATAGTCATTACTGGTGATGACCAGTGAACCAGCATAATCTCAATGTTTTCATGTTGCTCATTAATATTAATTCGTGTGCTTCACTTGGGACTACCACAAATAGGTTTATGTGTCTGCTGCCAGGGTTATATTAGGTAAAAATGAAGACATTAGCTGTCCTTCCTTGTAAGAATGTACTGGTGTTAAAGCAGCGACACTGAGACGCTTGCCAGAAGCTACCTAAGATGAAGCACAGAACCAATTCCTCATAATGCCAGTTTGCCAAGTATCTTTTGGGAAATCATTCATTTTCCAGGCAGAATTTAGAAGCAAGGTATCCACTATTATTGAAATTTAATCACTGGAAATGTTCTGATTATCAGGGTTTGAAAAACAAGAAATCTCTCCAAAAGGGGTACATTCTCCATCTGCAGGATACTGAATAAATCTTCATAGAGACGCTGTTACGTCTTTACAAAATCCAGATATCATCTGAATGATTTGGCTGGGGGTATTTATTAACAGCTGAGGGCAAAAATCTATTAGAAACTCCTTTAATTAGATAGAAGTAGAATCTTATATATTTCATAAAAAATACCAAATTTCCAGAAAAACTTTGGAGGTTGGTACTGGTTAAGAACATGAGATTTGGGATCAGACAAAGATGGGTTCAGCTTTCAATACTATGCTTTACTTGGTCGTATATGGGAAGGTTCATTTCTAGCCAACACAAGGGTGTTGTAAATATTAGACCGAGCCCTAGTAAGCACTCAATAGTAGCTCCATTTTATAGATGAGGAAATTAAGGCTGAGCAGTTACATAACTTGCTCAGGTCATAGCAAGTAAGTCAGAAGGTCTAGGCTACAAACCTCTTCTAGATGACTCCTAAATGATAGTTGGTGCTATCTCCTATGAAAGCCCTTATGTAAAAAGAGGAACAAAACCTTTTAAAAATAAAAATAAGAAGCAAACATTCAAAACAAAAATGCAGCCACCGTTGTTTGGGGGAAAAGATGGTGCAGCTACTCGCTTTTACTTTACTATTATTGTTTAATTACTGATATTCTAATAATGGCAACAGCACATATTCATTAAAAATATACAAAAACAACCTAGAAGTTTGTAAAATAAAATAAGAGGCTCTGGCCAGTGTTTGTTCAGTGGTTAGAGCATCCGGCCCGCACACACACCAAAGGGTCGTGGGTTCAATTCCCAGTCAGCTTGGGTTCCAGGTTTGAGCCCCGGCTTGGTTAGTGTACATGTGGGAGGCAACTAATCAATGTGTCCCTCTCACATCCATGTTTCTCTCTCTTTCTCTCTCTATCTCCCCCTCTCTCCCTCCATTCACTCTCTCTAAAAATCAATGGAAAAAATATCCTCAGGTGAGGGTTGACACAAGTAAAAATTAAAAAAAATAAGAGAAGTCTGCCCTCACTTTTTCCACTCCTCCTTGCTAGGTTGCAGTGCATGTCTTCGGACCTTTTCCATTAGTAGATGGGTGAAAGTATATCACTGAAATGAAATACGCCTCTGTGCCCACCACTTTTTTCTTATAATATTATCCTTTTTTCTATTTTCTTCCATTCCTCTTCCCAGAGAATTACGTGTTAATAATATGCTTACTTCTCAGCCACTCTACTCTGCTAATGCTGCTCAACAACAACAACAACAAGGTTAAGTAACAAATACCTGTGGAAAAAGGAAAATTTGGACAAAGTGTCATATAGTCATTGATTTCAGTGCAGTAGAGAGGCCTTATTCTGTTTCCACCAACATGCCTGAGCCGGTAAATAAACAAACAATAAACAAACAAAAAACACTGCCACAATGCCAACCTAAGAAAAAAATACACACACACACACAAAAGAACAATATATACAGAAAGAAAAGTAATTCTTGACCTAAGAGTCCACACTTTATGGCCATAATGCACCAAAGAAAATAAACTAACATTTCAGTATTACATGGATCACTAGAGTAAAATACTAGAAAAAAATTGGGTGATAGAAATAAAATATTTTTGATAAAATATTTATAAATAATTGCAGAGAGGCACTACACTTCCCAGTATCCTTGGCAACTAGATGTGGTCACTAACTTTCCATGAGTGGAATGTGGATAAATGCCATGTCTACATGTTCCATACCAGTTTCTTAAGAGAAAATCCCTGTCCTTCACTTCCTCCCCCATGTATCCATGGGCTGGAATGCAGATGTGATGCATAGCAGATCCAGAACTCTCAAAAATAAGTGAATTATAAGAGAAAAGTCACCTGGGGCATCCTAGCATAATAAACCTACCTCCTGCAGTCAGATCACCTCCTTCTGGACTATTGCTTGCGAGAGAAATAAAACTTTGCTTTCCTTGAGCTATTAAGTGTTTGGACTTGTTCATTAGAGAAGCTTTGCTATATCATAACAAATATATAAACAGGCACCAGAAAAGGGAAATTCTAATAGCCAAAACCTAGTAGCTAGGCTATGGAGAGTGACAAAACAGATGATCCTGTTCAGCCATGGCTACGTACAGAGCACCACACTCCAATGTTGAAGTGTTGGTTTCTTCTTGCTGATACTAAGACTCTTTAAATAGAGATAAAATGAGCAATAATTAAAAAGTAAGTTGTGTGCAAACAGAAACAGACTCATAGATACAGAGAATAAACTGATGGTTGTCAGATTAGAAGAGGTGTTGGGGTACTAGGTAAAAAAGGTGAAGGGCTTAGGGGGTACAGATTGGTAGTTAAAAAATAGTGACAGGGATGTAAAGTACAGCATAGGGAAGATAGTCAATATCATTGTAGTAACCATATATGGTGCCAGGTGGTACTAAGCAAGGGGATCACTTAGTAAATTATATAAATATCTAACCACTATGCTGTGCAGCTGAAATTAATACAAAATAATATTGAATGTCAATTGTAATAAAAAAAAAAGAAAAAGAATTAACTTGTTTGCAACCAGATGTAGGAAAAAATGTTGCTGCTCTAAAAGGATGCTCTCTGCCTGTGGCCCACAACCTAAATTAACCAGGAATCCGGAAGCTTGAAGCCTCACAAATTGGCAAAGGTGAACTCAGAACTTATGACTTGTTGCTCATCAAAAGTCCTCACTCTCCTGAGATCACTGCTGTTTGGAATTTAGCCTTTTACTAGTATGTACTCAGCCAACTAGTAGGTTCCTGAGGCTCAATAACAATGAACTAGTTGGAGATATCTTAGCTTAGGATGATGATTTATTTCTCTAGAGAGCTATGTTGGGGCAAAGCTACCTTAGGAAAGGTCACTTGACTTCCTCTCAACATCATTCAACAGTTTTTATCAGGAAAATATGGCAGATAACATTTTTTCCTCAGCCAGCTAAAATAGGTCAACTACAAAGTGCCAAAATAATTATTAATTGAAGTACTATCACCCTAAAAAAAAATCTCATTCAATTCCCTCTTCTCCACATAAGACGGGATTCTCTATAATTCCTCAACAATAACAAACTTCACAGTGAAACTGTGAGCTATGTCTTGGACAATCCTATACAAGTATTTTAATTTGCAGTTTAAATTTACCCTGAACTTTAAATTTGAGACACTATTTCCTATTATATCATGGCTACAACATCCAAAATTAAAGCATAGATACAATAGTAATGCAAGTAAGAAGCAAGTGAGCTAAAGTCAATCTTAACTTTAAACCAAATTTATGCACTAATGGATTTAGGCAATCTCCACTCAATATCTTCAAAACTTAAGTGGGTCAACAGGCTAAAAAACAAGAAATTGCCTTTAATATAAGATCAAAATATTAAAAATCAATATGCTCTTCAGTTCTTACATTTTTAACACAGCTCTATAAATCAGTTCAAGGTTATAAGGGGTAAATGTCAAAAATTGATATAGAGCTAACTCATTTTGGCTGAAGCTTACAAACCTAAATATGCTTTGTCAATATTCTTCCTTCTAATTTTAGGCCTAAATTCTTAATATTACCTATCATTGATCTTAAGAAACTTGAGATAAGAAAACACCAAATACTTTTTAATATAAAATTTTGAATTGTTTTGAGAAATTAATTTTTATACATATTAATTAAATACTAATGTTTGACTTTGGGCCAATTATTTTTATTTTTTATTATTTTTTTCAATCCTCTCTCAAGGATATGTTTTCATTGATTTTAGAAAGAGAAGAAGGGGAAGAGAGAAACATTAATGTGAGAGAGAAACATTGATTGTTTGCCTCCAAACTTGCAAACTATGTCTTGGACAACCCTATACAAGTATATCAATTTGCATTTTAAATTTATCCTGACCTGTAATCAAACCCACGACCATTTTCTACTTCTTTCAAGAATGGTGATTTCATTTTTCCTGGAAAGTTGTTAAATGGCTACTCTGAGACAAATGTTAGTTCTACCAACTGTCTATGATTGATTTCCATCAGCAGTATATCTGACAGCATCCTTGTTATTTAGCTTGTCAGTTTATAAGAATACTGACCACATGCCCATTATCAGAACTGAGAGAATATATCACAGCTGGATGAAAGTGATGTTGATAAAATGAGATGTCACTCTATATCATGTTAGATTGTGCCTCTTCCTGTTACTAGACCTGCTTGAAGTAATATCAGTTGGTCCAATTAGATGTATCATTATTTTTAAATGATATTTTATGGCTACAAGTCAACATTTAGATAGTAGATACTTACTATAATTTAAAAATGGATTGGTTTGGTATCATAAAGTAAATTTGTTCCAAAAAGAAAATCATATTATAGCCAGCACAATGACATTGAACATTATAGGTGCACAATAAATGATAATTTTCAATGACCAAGAGGATAATCTAGTAATTGGAACTTGGACCACAATTGTTCTCAACTACACTCTAAAAAACTTATAACAAATTTATTTGAAAAAATTACTTACCTATGTAATATTGCAAATATTAATGGTTATTTTATATTGTTGAATTCAGGACATTATTAAAAATATGGAAAGTTCAAGGTGAAAACAAGACAATTTAGCCCAACCTCCTTATTTTACAATGAAAGAAAATAGAGCTCAGAGAATGTAACTGAGTATCCTAAAGTCAAAACCTTGAAACATAACTTTGGACTCAGGCTAAGTTCTCCCTGCTTAAACATCCTGCCTTTTCAACTGCTCTGAGTTTTATTGCTTTTACTCTTTTGACACTTGGGACATGCAAAAAGTTAACAGGATGGTTAAGAAAAATACTAGAAAATGCATTATCTACAACCATTCACAATATAATAAAATAGCTATCTAACTATTCTACCCACTTTAAGATATTTAATGTACCCAACATTGTGGTGCACTTGTGTCAAAAAAACGTTAACTTCATTTTCTTTTCCTCAAGGCAACCTGAATAAGGGGGAGGGAAAGTGCACTTGCCAAAAGGGTGTGAAACTTTTTAAAAGCAATCTTATCTTTGCATTAGTACTTAAATAGCTAAACTGCTGGATTGCTTTTCCAATTTACTAGGCTTGTAGGTTTTCTACAACACTCATACTGAGTATGCATCCTGTAGACATGCATTTTGCTCAACTTTTCCAAAGGGAATTTATATAATAATTCATCTGATCCTTTCTCTGGCTCACTTAGCTAGTTTGGATCAGTGGATTACAGGGAATTTAGGCCTGAGTCTAGATCAAAGTCTGTATATGTTTTAGCACACTGATGATGGATTATTCTTTATGGGAGGGAGTAAAGGAGGGAGATCTTTGCAGGTGATTCAATCAACATGATTTGATGAATTGTGGACATTAAAGACATTACCTTTTTTATTTAAATAAGGTAACTTTTGGTTAGTAGTTGTCATAGGAAAAGCATTAACTAGTTGAAGAATCAGAAGATAAAGCATAATCAGTATATTTAAATATGAGTCAGAAAATAGTAAGAGGAAATACACACTATTCTTTCTTCATAAGCATTAACTCCCAAATTATAAGGAACTCATTACAGTGTTTTTGAAATATAAAGATCCCTATTTCTTTTTTCTTCCCACTTATTGATAAATGTGCTACAACTAACACCTCCAGAAAAAGGTGGGCATTTGCAATTAAAACTGATTAATCAAACTGTGAATTAACTGGTCTAGTTTGTGAATTATAAACAGGGTAGAAATTCATCAATGTTTGAAAGATTTTTGAAATAGGAGACTTTGTGTTTTATTTTTAAATACTCCTAAAGTCATAAACCATAGCAGAAAATAAATGTTAAATACAATTTGTATTGGATGATATCCATAGCATTATCAGCTATAGCATATATTTATACATACCATAAATCATTACATTACTGAAATGGAATTCCATATAACATCTAGTAACATTGAAATTACATATAATAGAGCCTGAACCAACTTCTGTAAATCCCAAACATTTCCTCAAATAGATTAGCATTTATAAAGGAAGGTCTGGGATTATTTTATCTCAATATATTGGTTTATCTGTGTTCAAAATTAATTTAGAAGTTTATATAGCTAACTAGGACTGTCTTTGCCTCAGGGCAGAAAGGCAGCAGAGATGTGAATCTTGGCAATTTAAACACCCTGTCTCTGTGAATATTCTCCTTTATTACCCTTCTGCATTATCAATTTTACCCTTTTATAATGATCTGGACATTTTAATTCCCCAGAACAAGTCTACTAAATTCTTTCAGAAAAATTAAACGTCTTTGCTTAAACATGTCATAGCCTAGTCTCAGAGTAAAATCACAGGTTGTCAGGTGTTGTTTTTTTTTACCTTTCACAAATCTTTCTCTCTCCTTCTAATCTGTAGCAAAAGTATTAATGGCTACATTTTATAGCAGGAGGTCAACCTCCTTTCACTATACTTCAAATGTACTTGTTTTATCTAGAAATTTAGGCAATAAATGTAAGTGAATTACTGAAAAATCTACTCACTATAAGTTTTAATTTTACCATAATTTTACTGTTTTTGGTTTTTTTTCAGAATAAATTGCCAATTGAAGATATTTAACTTCTATGTGTTACTTAAAAATTCACTTAATAAATGTTAACTGGTGCCTGTCTACTTTGCAACAAGGATTATATAGATCTGAGATGTAGATAGAAATATAAATAAAACAAATCTTTCAGTCTCCAGGAGTTTATAATTTAATCAAAGAGATATGTTACACACAGAAATACTTTCATCATTGGGTCTAAAGTGATCAGTTATATAAAAGAAAAAAATGATGCATGATGGAGGTTGAGAAGTTGATTTGAAAATTGTGAACACAATGTCTCGCGAACAATGTCAGGGGCTGAGAGGAATCTCTCCTTTAGAAACTCTCGATAATATTCGAGGTGATTTGGAGAATGGTTTTAGCACTGAGCCAAACAAGGGTTTCTTTTCTATCTCTAATTCTTGTCTGCTTTAGCAAGAAATAAACTCAGCTAGGTTAATGGACTACGTTTTTCTCACTCCCTCAGTATGTCTCTAACCTCTCAGTTTTCTCCCCGCTACTGACCCTCTGCTGCAAGTTCCTGATTCTGTTTTGCAGGTTACTCTCTGAGCTTGGTGCTTGCTTTTGCATACTTGATGCTGTGTCTGGTAATCTCTGCATAGCTCCGTGTTGTGGGCGAGACAAGACAGACAAAATGTAGACTAGATCTTTAGTCTACATGCACTTGCAAGGGCATTCCAGGCAGAGGAAATTGCACAACCATTGGGCCAAACTCAATGAAATAAGGAATGTTTAAAAGAAGGTTGTGGTGATCCTACCAGCTGCTGGGTATAGCTATTCCAATTATGTATTATGGAATTGTAAAAATAACCAGATGATGGGTTTGGAAACCCACTGGGCCTGCTGTGAGGCAGATATGAGCTAAAACTCCATTGATCAGCTGACCTCCATAAATCCCTAATCTGATTGGCGACAGAGTTTATTATCAAATGTCATTCTTATAAGTTTCATCAAGCAGAGAGAAATGAGAAAGTAGTACTCTCTATTAATTTATACTGTAGCAAGAGGTCAAACAAGAAGCATGAGTTCATTTCAGTAACCAAGAGCAGTGCCTTATACATTATAAAAATATATGTGTTTTTAAAGTAAAATCGACCCATAAGGATGTAATAAGAATAATTAATATACAATATATAATAATATTGATGTTTAATAAAATAAAATGAAAGAAGGGTGATGAAACATTTAAAATTAACAATTCATTGACATTCAATACAGTAATGGTTAGGCAGTCTGGAAAAATCAAGAGTTTTTTTACTGAGCAATGCTTGTCATTCTGAAGTCGGTATAATCGGTTCTACTGCATAGGTCCACTATTGGAACCATCTAAATCATTGTTGTTTACATCTGTCATTTAAGGCTCCATTGAGGTCCAGAGTTCTAAGCAGAGTGCACTTATGTTGGATACTCTGAGTTCAAGTAATATAGCAAGAATGAATAAGGACATTTGTATTTTATGTTTTTTGGCATAATGTTTCTGGGCTGTTTATATCTGTAATGCATTCTACAGGGCTTATTTACCCCATAACAGACCACACGATTCAGATGAAATTAGAATACTTTTTTCTCATTATATTTTTATTTTCTGACTTTTCATCTTTGTTTTATTTATTATTTTTAAATTTATCTGTATTGTTGAAAGTATTACAGATATCCCGTTTTCCCCCCCTTTGACCCCTACACACTACTCCCCCACCCCTCCTGAGGCCTTCACTGTACTGTCTATGGCTTAGGCATGCCTGTCAATGGGTTAAGCATATATGCATATAAATTCTTTGGTTAATCTCCCCCCTCCACCATTCCCTCTGAAATTTGTCAGTCTGTTGCAAAGCATTTTCTTTAATTGGATGGCTGGAAAATGCCAAAGAAACAAGTGTTAAGTAGACTGACTTGAACTTTATTTTCTCTCATTTGATGTTATCTTTTTTTTTTTCTTTTTTCTTATTTTTCCATCAAAGGCTAGTTTGAAGAGCATGTGAGATCAAGAAACATTCAAGAATGTCAGAGAAATTAAAAACATTTTTTTTTTCAATTTAATTTTTCACATATGTTTGCACAGATGGAATTTAAAAACAATTTAGCCATTTTTTTTAAAAAAAGTTTCAGTCTGTCAGTTTTACCCTGAAACACACATTAAGTCTCAGTCATTTAAAAGCGGTTGTTTTAAACGCAAATTTTTTGGTGTTGTTCTTGTGCCATTAATAATATAATAAGCCCTTCCTCTCCCCATCCCCCCACATACATACTTTGTTTCAAGTGCCTAACGGGATAAAATGACTGGACTGTTTTAGGCAATGACAGTAAATATATGACATATTTCCTGCATTTTTTAAAAGTGATGTGCTTAGTTATAGTTATAAAACAAATACTTTAAAAATGTATGTATTATATTTTATATAACATATAACTTGCAAAAGTATATAGTACCTAAATGGAAAGAGCCAGAGACAGTAATACTAAAATATTGAATGCTTGTGAAGGAAAAAATTAGAGCATGTAGATCAATGTTTTAAAAGCTGTAATAAAATAGAAATGTTAAAATGTTTGGTAGCTATATATTATTTTAAAGTATAGTATAAAATACGTTAAAATTTTAATGATATGTGCCATCATTTTAAAATAAATTAAAAAAAAACATATTTAGATATTTGTTATACCAGTAGTATAAAAATATAGCAAAAGTAGTAATGTGATATATGAAAAAATTAAGTTTGGAAAACATTTGTTATTCCCATAAGGACATGGGACCCCAAGTAAATATGACACCTTCTTGTGCTCAGTAATAACCATTTGTTCAAGTATATGATTGAGGAAAACATTTTCCAATACTATGTAATCTAATCACTCACCGATTATATTATTTATTCAATTCAAGAGATAAGATTCAAATGATACATTTAAGTTATTGGTGTCCCCTTAAAGTTCTAATCATACTTGCATGTGGAACATAGATCATTGGTGGCTATTAAAAGTCTGTTTTTTAATAGATTGCTCTCAGCTTTAAAAGGAACAACCTAATCCAGATTTCATAGGATGAAAAAAGAAATTTTCGGGTTTATCTGTTTCTTTTGAGACAAGAAAGATCACTCAAATATTTAAATAAGAAGAATTAAGAAAAGACAAGAAGAATATTTTTGGGGGGTATGTGACTAGGGGAATTGTCACCCCAATAGGTGTGACCTATACTACCAGAGAATATTCCACAGAGCCAAGGACTGTGTTTGCATAGATCACTGTTCCTCTTCACTTTGTATCCTAGAATGTGGTCAGTTTTCAGTAAATATCTTATCAATTAATAGGCAGGAAATTAAACGACACAAGAAAAATGATTTCCACAATTAGAATGCTCTAAAAGCGGAATAAGCTGCTCTGGGGGAGCAACGCTCTCCACGCAGGGACTTCTCAGGGCTGGATGCCTGGAGAGCTAAGCACCTGACAGGCGTTTGCACAGATTCCCTCCGGTCCCTTTCGGCTAGGAGATTCTATGATGTTTTTTCTAGGAAAACCTGGTACATGTTGAATGATACCACCTCTTACAAATCATAAAGGCACCTTTAATAATTTACTACATGCATGTACTGAATTGTAATTCTGTGACTTCGAAGAATTAAATGCTTCTAAAGCGTGATTAACATATTCTCCTAGCAGTACATAAGCAGTTCTTTAGCAAATCTTCATAAATTGTCATGTCATCATTATATTCACTTTAGAGTTAGCAAAACCAAGGCAAGAAGGCACTGCAAACCCTCTTTCCTCCTAGCCTTAACCATAACGATTGCCAGGATTTCACAGTGTGTCTCTCGGAACCCAGATATTGGTAATGACGTTCCTGTTCATATAGAAACATATATGCTATAGAAACTCACAATTTTCTTTGTGCTAACAGCATACATAAAAGAAGAAAAATAGACCATCTATTTAAATAATGTTTAGCTGAATCTAAAGGACTTGACAGAAATCAGTCGCTGCCTACCACCTTTGCTAGAAGAAAATCTCCCAGAGCACAGAGAATGCCTGGATCAGAAGTGAATGTATATTCCATTACCTCTTATATACATATATACCCCAAGGCCTAGTCACCGGTACTTATGACTGAGTTCATGAATGAATTATTAGAAATGTTGCCAATTTATACCTACTTAAAAGAGATGGTGAAAAAAAATGAAACTTCCAAAACTAAATCATTTCATTTTGGAACTCAAATTCATTTACTTCAATGCCCTACTGACTGATGAAACTTTAGATGATAATGGGAAGAACAAAGCACATGCTGGCTAAAGAAGTAATAAGTAAGAAACATTTTGAAATGGAAACCTTGGAGACAGGAAGGAACTTAGGTAAAAGTTTCAGAGTATGTGCAGAAATACCCATAAGTAAAATGAACCAGTATGTTGAAACATAATTCTGCAATTCCCATGGCAACATCTTGGGGAACTGAGTTTGCAAGCACTATATTTGCAATATAGGTTGGTGTGAGTTTCCAAAAAACCTAGATCAGTCCCAGGAGATCCCTTTTACGTTGTAGTCATGAAATAATGTATGTTACCAATGATGAGGCTGTACTTTTTCTCTAGTCAGTGTGGCATTCTGAATATTAAAAAGAAAGAAACAAACAAAACTCTTTTGGAACTATCTATAGGTAGGTGAATTTGTTCCCCTTCCATAAAAGCCACTTTATTTACTCTTCCTATTTCTAAATATAACTGTAAACAATTTCTGCACCAACTATCCCAGTACACACAGAACAGATTCAGAGAATAATAACTCATTGAAACTGAGACAGTTACAGTCACATTTGCTCTCCCCGAAGCTGGCAGTTTCATTCTCTAGAGACAGGTGCATTTATCACATTCACAACCATAGTAAAATGAAATCATCAACTAAAGGGACTCAGGCTGCCTCACTTTCCTCCTGGAGAGCCAAAGAACACTAAGAAGAGGAGCTCCAGACTCTGTTCGTTAGTGAGAAAGCAGAAAGTCTGGAGAAGGTGATGGGCAGTGTCAAGGTACTGAGTGGTACGCTAAGAACCAAGGACGTTCTGAGTCCTTAAAGGTTGTATTAATATGGCACATGTGACTCATAAGTCAGAACAAGGGGGCTTAAGGGTGAGAGAGTAGACCAGCATAAACTAACCCTTTGGGAAAGCTTTTACATTCAATTGTGATCTCATTTAGTGCACCTACTGCCAAGTTTTGGTCTCTATTCAAGCTTCTTTTTCTACCAAAATAAAGCAGAAGAAAACACGTTTTTGTTGTTTTGTTTTAACACAGTTCTACACTCAAGATTTTTATTACATTTCCCCCCACATATAATGCACACATTGTCCTTATGATCTCTTCTGCATGAACCTTAAATTGACTGTCTTTGTTGGGCAAGTAGTTAGGATTTGAAAGGGTTTTGAATTTAGCCATTTTCTTCCTGTACAACTTGCTGTTGTTGTTTGCTTAAGTGTATTTTTAATCTCACAGGGAAAATAAATCAGGTTTTATTGCTTCTTTTCTTTATTGCTTCCATTTCAGAAGTAGGAAACATTTTACCTTGTTGCCAAATTCCTTTGGCTTTGAGCAATAGCGTTGAATATATTCTGCTTAGGAATCCTCAATTACTTTCCATACCCTCAACAATTAGAAATGCCAAAATTTAAAAATGTATTCTTTCTAGGCACTAATTGAGACCCACTGTTTATGTAATATATTTATATAATATGTACATAAACAGTTTCTAAAAAGCAAAAAAACCTATATCACATAGATATACCAAGAAAAGCCCTGACCATTTCTTCTGCATTAAATGACGAACACCACAACCCTGGCTAGTATTGCTCAGTGGTTAAAGTCAGTCTTCACACCAAAGGTTTGCAGGTTTGATCCCCAGGAAAAACCTAGGTTTCCTCAAACTAAGAGTCTTCTACTTTCTAACAGTCCCTAGATGATGCTAATAAATGCTTAGACTCGACATCAAAAGCAGTAAGTACACTCCAGCAAACAGATGTCACTTCTGTTATGGGTTCTCTAAACATAAAGTTATCCTTAAATACAACAGACTGCGCAAAGCACCAAAGTGTATTGCCAAACACCCCTGTGTTTTGAAAATACAGTAGTCCTCCCCTTATCTGCAGTTTCACTTGCCGTGGTTTCAGTTACCATAGTCCAAAAATATTAAATGAAAAAGTCCACAAGTAAACAATAAGTTTTAAATAGCATGCTTTTCTGGGCAGGTGATGAAATCTTGTGCTGTTTTGATTCATCCCTCCAAGGCTGCGAATTTTCCCTTCAGCAGGGTGTCCGCTGTGTGCTCTCTCGCCCCTTCTAAAGCATCTATCTCGGTTATCAGATTGATTGTTTCAATATGCCAGTTGCTTGTGTTCAAGTCACCCTTGTTTTACTTAATAATGGCCCCAAAGTGAAAAAGTAGTTTGTTGGCAATTTGGTATGCCAAAGAGAAGCTGTAAAGTGCTTTGTTTTTAAGTCAAAAGGTTAAAGTTCTTGATTTAATAAGTAAAGAAAAATATTATATACTGAGGCTGCTAAGAACTATGGCAAGAATGAATCTTCTATATGTGAAATTATGAAGGCGGGAAAAGAAATCCTTGCTGGTTTTGCTGTCACGTCTAATACTCGTGCCACAGCCACAGTGCGTAGAAAGTGCTTATTTAAGATGGAAAAGGCCTTAAATTTGTGGGTGGAAAACATGAACAGAAAATGTGTTCTGGCTGACAGCAGTCTGTTGTGTCAGAAAGCATTGAGCCTATAGGAAGACTTCAGCAAGGGATCCCCTGAAACAAGTGACACCAAGCCACTCACTGCAAGTAAGGGGTGGCTGCACAGACTCAGGAATAGGTTTGGACTGAAAAAAGTGTAAGTTGCTGGAGAGGCTGCTGACGAAGCTGCTGCCCTATTTCCAGCAGAGTCGAAGCTGGTTAGGGTTCAATATTATCTGTGGTCTCAGGCATCCACTGCAGGCTTTGCAATGTATGCACCACGGATAAGGGGAACTGCTAAAGCCACTAAAGTTTCACAGATAAAAAGAAAGAATTATTCTCCGAATCTCAATGGTGCTTATCAAAATGGGAGAAGGCATGATTACACATTGAAATGTCAAAAGATTAGCTTTTGTGCTTCGGAAGCTCAGATCAAGTCATCAGGAATTACTGTTTATTGGTTATTGGAATGCTTCCGCTTAAATGCTAACACAGCTCCTCTAAAATGTACCAGGTATTCTACAAATGTATACATGTTACATGAAACTGTGAGACTGGCTACTGATTATAGAATGTATGCTATTCAGTGTCTCAAACAAGCACCATATGCAGATAAGTTTTTTTTTGTTTTTTTTCCAGCTTGGAGCACTCTCTCTGAACTTGAACTTGCACAAACCTGCATTTTCTCTTCTCCAGTAAAAGCTCTGTTATTTTCTTAATAATGCTGCTGATAATGGAAAAGATTTCTACTGATTAAGATAATCTCTAATCTCTAGCTCATCTACTTCTATGTGAGAATTGTTTGAAAATAATTTTACCTTATCTAATACACTTTAAGCTCCCCACATAACTTTTCCCATCTCATATTTTGGCTGCTGTTTAATTTCACCAATACAAGCAGATATTGATTACCTGATATTTTTTACATCAAAATACCTATCCAGGTGGGTGGATGAGTTAACCTTTAAAATAATGATCTAGTAAAATATCTTTAAGGTAGGAAAAAAACACACACAAATAACTCTATTTTCAATTTCAACCACCACATAGCAAACAGCTTAAAATAGCTTTCTCTAAAACATAAAAAAAAATATTTAAAAAGGACCTATTCACAAAAACATTGGGTCTCTAAAATAATCTTCTTTAATGCTAGGACACAGATAATTACAATGCTTCAAACCTCCAAGGAGTCTCAAGCCTTTAATTCATATCTTTGGCATATCATGTCTTCATAATGACATCCAGAGACTAGGTTCAGCAGTTTTTCCCGATCTTCTGTCATTCATTACATTCCAAACATTTATGTCCTACAATTTATGTAGGGCAACTAGCTTTGTAACTATTTTTAGCTCTGTAGATCCAAATATGGCTATTTTATAGAAATCCATGTTTTGCTTTTTAAATATTTCATCACTTGATTTACTAGTTATAATTTTAGCAAAGGAGTTTTCAAGATAAAGGAACTGTATGGAAAATATGTATTTAAGTCATTGTAAGTTTCTGATTCAAAAGAACAATGTCAAATATATAACCTACATTTATTTCTCAAACTTTCTTTTCCCAAAGTGAAATCTAAGAATTAAAATATGTTCTGCCATAAAAGTTGAGATTTCCTCATAGACTCATATCATGAGTTACCATAGTAAGCTTTTTAATTTGGCCTTTATCTAAGGTTGTAATACTATCTTTATCTATTTTATTTCACATGCTTCTGTGTATTGAGCAAACAATTGAGACAATGGTAGGTTATTTGCATTCAAGAATTAACTTTAGGCCTGGCTGGTGTGGCTCAGTTGGTTGGGCATCCTCTCATTCATCAGCTCAGTTACTGGTTCGATTCCTGGTCAGGGCACATGCCTGGGTTTCGGGCTAGATCCCCATCCGGTAGGGGGAGTGCAGGAGGCAGCTTATCTATGATCTGCTCTCACATCGATGTCTCGATGTTTCTCTTTCTCTCTCCCTTTCCCTTCCTCTCTCTCTAAAAATCAGTAAAAATATATTTTTAAAAAGAATTAACTTGAAAGTGAAGGAAAACAGAGGACTTATGACCCACATGTGTTGCTGCTGCTCTGTGAGGCCACGTCAAGGAAACAACAGGGATAAAAAATGTAAAACAATTAAGGACTACAAAGGTGGAAAATCAGTGACTGCTATTGCTTGCCAGTCAGCCAGGTCACATTCACCCACAGCTGTGATCTTGAAGAACAAAAACAAAGTGATATGAGCTGTTAAAGGATCTGCATCATTGAGGGCAATAAGACTAACAACAATTCTAGAAGAACCTATAACAGACATGGCAAAACTCCTAATGACCAAGACTGAAGACCAGACACAGAAGTGTATCCCTCTCAGCAACATAATGGTCAAAGGAAAAGTTTGTGATGTTGAAATAAAAGGCTACACCGAGATATAACGTTGAATTCACTGCAGGTGCCGGGTTGTTTAAACAATTCTAGAATTGTTATTCATTACACATTGTGAAAGTGAGTGGTGAGTCTGCCGGTGCTGATGTGGAACAAGCTGAACACATTTTGGAAATTCTAGATAAGCTGATTATGGAAGAAAAGTACTTCCCAGAACAAATATTAAATACGGATGACAGCCTCCCGATTATGGAAACAGATGACTGAAAGGAATTTCATCCATAACGAGGCCAAGTCAATGCCAGGGTTCAAGGCTTTTAAGGACAGAATAACTTAATTTCTTAGAGGCAAAGTTACAGGCTATAAAGTGAAGCCCTTTGTGATCTGTCACAGCGAGAACCCCAGGGCCTTCAAGCATATCAGTAAGCACATATGCCAGTGTAACTACAGGAGCAATAAGAAGTCATAGATGACCAAGTTCTTCTTCCAAGATGCCTTCCTGAATTGCTCTGCCAGAAAAATGGAGAAATACTCTTTGGAAAATAATACAACTTTCAAGAGTTTTCTTACTGTTGATAATGTTCCCAGACATTCTTTTATTGGTGATCTTCAGCCCAATATAAAAGTGGTGATTCTCCTTCCAAACACCACCTCTTTAATCCAACCAATGGATCAAAGAGATAGAACAGCTTTTAAGGCTTACTGTCTCAGGTTACCTTTGCCCAGGCTATTGCTGAAACTAAGAAAGACACTGAGAAGACATTGTTGAGGTTCTGGAAGGATCACATCTATTCCTGCATCAAAAACCTTGCTTGGTCTTGGGATGATGTCACCAAGGAGTGTGCGAATGGCACCTGAAAGAAGACACTCAAGAGGTATGTCATGTCAAATGATTGGCCAACCTGAGGAGGTTGCAAGAATCAACAAGGCTGTGGTTGAGATGGCAAACAACTGAAACCTGGGCGAGGCTGAGAATGACCTTGAAGAGCTCCTCGAGGCGGTTCCTGAGGAACGGGCTAATGAGGAGGTGATGGGACTGGAACAGGAATACACGGGTGAAAAAGGAGGCAAGAGAAAAGGAAGCGTCAGGGGAAAAAAAAGGCCTGCAAGGGAACTCACAGTGAAAGGTTTAGAGGAGCTTATGCAGGCTTCAACAAGCTCCTTAAAAAGTTTGAAAACATGGACCCCCACACCAAAAGGATTTTATTAATTGAGAGGAATATTCATGGTGCATTTTCTACTTACAAGCAAATGTATGATGACAACAGGAAACAAACCCAACAAACTGCCATGAACATGTATCTAGAAGAGTGATATCTCCTCAAGAAGAGCCTCGGGCAGACAAGATGTAGAGTGTAAGACAGCGATATTGATGCCCCGACCCTGTGTAGGCCTAGGCTAATATGTTGTTTGTATCTGGATTTTTTTACAAAAAACGTTTATAAAGTAAAAAATAAAATTAAAAATAGAAAAAACTTATAAAGATATAAGGAAAGAAAAATATTTTTATACAGCTCTACAACATGTTTGTGTTTTAGGCTGTGTTATTATAAGTCGAAACGTTTTAAAAAATTAAAAAGTTTATAAGGTAAAAAAGTTATAGTAAGCTAAGGTTTATTATTGAGGAAATAATTTTTAAAAATAAACTTAGGATAGCCAAGGTGTGCAGTGTTTATAAAGTCTACAGTAGTGGACAGAAATGTCCTGGGCCTTCACCTCACTCACCACTCACTCACTGACTTACCCAGAGCAACTCCCAGTCCTGCAAGCTCCATTCATGGTAAGTGCCTTATATAGATGTATCATTTTATATTTTTTATACTATACTTTTTGTTTTCTTCAAATATATCTTTATTGATTTTAGAGAGAGGAAAGGAGAGGGAGAGAGAGAGACAGAAACACCAAGGATGAGTCATTGATCAAGCCCACAACCGGGCATGTGCCCTGACCGGGAATCGAACCCCGATCACCTGGATCGTAGAATGACCCTCAACAGCTGAGCCACATCCGGCTGGGCTATACTTTTTTTTTAACCTTTACCTTTTCTATGTTTAGATATATTTAGATACACAAATACCATCGTATTACATTACCTACAGTATTCAGCACAGTAACATGCTGTACAGATTTGTAGCCTAGGAGCTGTTAAAAAAAATTCAAAATTAATTAAAAGAGTTTTATTCATACATGATTGGTAAATGAGAGACTGTAGCCCTTGGTATGAACTGAAGACACATTCCCAAATGGAGGGGAAAGGACTAGGTTTTTAAAGGCAAAAGTTGCAAGGAGCTGCTGATCAGAGATGGGTTGCTAGGAGAAACAAGACTACAGAATTACATCATGCATTTTCTGATTGCTGGGGGTAACTGAACTTTTCAACAGAGGGCTGACTCGGTGGTCAGCCAGTGAGGCTAAGAGAAAAGAACAATGGGTAACATGCGATTAGGCATTTGCCAACATCTGAGTTCTGGCTCAGGCTTGTAGAACAAAAACTTTTGGGTTACTTATCAACAGAAATCAACACAGAAAGACTGTTTGTTCTGCAGGCAGTTTCCAAGTCCAAGGAGCAGAGTCCTGTTCTGTAAGCAGCTGCAGAGATCAAACTGCAAAAATCCAAAGGTTGGGCCACAAGTAATGATATTAAATTTGTACAAATCAGAGCAATAGGCTTGACCACGTAGCCTAGGTTTGCGACAGGCTATGCCAACTAGATCTGTGTAAGTGCGTGCTATGATGCTGTACAATGATAACATCACCTACCTAATGATTATATTTCTCAGTAAGTGTTCTTGTTAAGTGACACATGACTAATTCTCAACAATAAAGCATGTACATAGTTGGCTTTAAAATCCTCTCATCAGAAACACAGTATTTGAAGATTATTTTTCCATGACCTTATTCTGGGAAGATTCAAAGATAAAATATAACATATGTATGGAAAACAAACAAACAAAAAACCAAACCTGGCCCAAGGTGGAGTGGCTTGAGCCCAGTACAACAAACTATGTCTTAAGCCAGTGAGCCTGGAATTTTCTGACCAGTACTATGGAGGTAATTTTCCTAATCAGATCCCTGTAGCACTTCCTTCAAAGAAAGGTGTCCTTGCCTGAAACAATCTTTTCTTTTGCTAATAACTTTCTTATCCCGCCCAGTTTCTGCCTGAAAAACCTTCTATTCTGTACAGCTTCTAGGAGCACGATTCTAAATATTAGATAGGAAGCTGCCTGATTCATGAATCATTTAACAAAGTCAACTAGATCTTCAATTTTACTCTGTTGAATTGTTTTTTAAAATGTGTAAAAGAATTGTAAAAATTATTGAAGTAAAATAAAATTGTTCAGCAAATAAATTCAGCAAAAATTTTGTTTGTTAAACATTTTAAAACAAATTAGTTTGAGTTTTCTGACCAAGACAATACTTAAACTCTTTTTTTTTTTTTTTAAATATATCTTTATTGATTTCAGAGAGAGGAAGGGAGATGGAGAGAGAGAAATAGAAACATCAATGATGAGTCATTGATCAGCTGCCTCCTGCACACCTCCTACTGGGGATCGAGCCCAAAACCCAGGCATGTGCCCTGACTGGGAATTGAACCGAAATCTTCCGGATACTAGGTCCATGCTCAACTGCTGAGCCACACCTGCCTGGGCATAAACTCCTAATGATGATCTGTTAAGAATATTCTTTTTTATAAATTCAAGTCAAGTGAACTTCTGATGTAAGATAGTTTGGACAAAAGAAAATTTTTAACTTAAGAATGATATGGAAATCAGAATAGCTGGTAAATTGAATAAAATTGATATGCATTGTTTTAATGACTTCAAATCCACTTGTTTATGATTTAAGTGAACTTTTAAAAATTGACTTGTTTATAACAAATACCAAAAAAAAGAGTTGTTTTGAGGCTACAGATGGCAAAACTTGGATCATGATCATTCATAGAATAGAAATGACCCAGAATAATGTTTTGCAATAAAGGCCACAAGACCTGACTTCCTTCCATTTACCTGCCCTTCCCTTTTTGGGAAAATTCAGCCTCAACTCATATCCCAAGGTTACAGTGTTGTTCCACCCCACAATAGTCCACCCTTTCATCAAGGTGAGGTTCATACTGAGACTTCCAAGGAATGAGTCTTCTTAGCACTGTGAGGTCACACTATCCCACCAAACGATTGGTCATCGATGCCTCCTTCTGACTGATTTATGACCCAAAGGGAAAGGTATGCAAGAAAAATGAGTTCTATGGAAAGTAACCTTATCACAGGGTAATCTGATCATAAATTCTTGTGTAGGCCATGGTGAGTAATCATGCCATAGATATAACTTATTTTAGTAAAAGGCTTATCTTTGCCTTAAATCAGCCCTGTTCATTGTTTTTGTGCATCTAGGTTAACACACATTTGAAATAAGTGTAACCACTCCCACGAAACCACATAGCCTTTTTAACTATTCTAGAATCCAATCCCCATCTTGCTTTCTCCCACTCTCATGCAGTCTTCCTTTCATTCTTTCCTTACTTTCAAGTGCATAAAAGAAACTGAAAGTGTTACTCTCCAAACATTTGAGACCTTGCTTCCCTACAATTGTTGTCAGTTTGGGCTCAAATAAACTCTTATAAAAATTCTCTACTGGTACGTACATTTCTCACATGGACAGAAGTAAAGTTGTCTTGATATAAGAATGAAGTAAATTGTTCCAGGATGTCATCATCTCACCAGCTGCCACTGATAATCACCCAGCAGTTCAGCTGCTGAGGACCCCTGATGGAGGCTTATTGATAGAAAGTGTAGAGAAGCAATTGGTAAGGGAAGATTGAGATTATAAATACTGAGAGGTGGTGAGGACTACTGGAGGGTTTAGGTCTGGGAACTGCTATGCTTTTCTGACCTAACTAGCTCCTGCTGTGGCCAAGGTGACTCTTTGGTTGTCAGTGATGCTGTACCATGCAATGATCCCTGGAGTGAAACCCTTGGAGCAGCCCAGCCTGTCATGCAACACGGTGTCTTCATTTTCTAGCAAGGTGCTCTAGCAACAGGGGAATTTCGTTTTTTGCTCTGGAAGCTGTAAATCAGCTCGCAGTTGGTTAAATCGTTTCTCCAGAGAAACCAAACTCATACAAAAAGATGCATCTCTGTTAAATTTGGACTTTATTCTTTTATCTCTCATTGCCTGGAAAAATAGTGTAATAAATCTGTCATTTGTTTGGAATATGTTATTTATTTATTTGGTTTATTAAGAGATATTATCCTGCATGCTATTGGCTTGTGAAATTAATTATAATCCCCACAGCGAACCTGCACTAAATAAATTACTGGCAAAGACAGAATCAGTATCTAAGTATAACTTTGCCACCCAAAACAAAACAGTAATAAACATAGCAAATGATAAAAGTCTGGTAAATATTGCAAACACCTGTAAGGAGAGAGAAAAGTCATAATAATACACCCAGGGGTTACAAACTGAGGTAGTAAACACAGAATGGAATAGTACTTGGGAAGATACGTGAGGTTTTGCTTATGGTAAAATAAGCGAAATGCCAATGTTCAAGTAATTGGAGGGTGAAACAGAAAACAAGGAAACAATAGGAGACTTAAGACAACCAGCGCAAGAAACGCCAGTAGGGAGTTTCAAGGATAAGACAGAAATAAAACTATTGTTTTCAATGCAGGTGACTCTGATAAATCCTCACCTAAATTATTGTGTTTTCCTTCTTATATCAGATAAGTATGGACAAATATAGATCAATAAAACAGTTTTCAAGTTAAAGCTAATCATACTGTAAGGTAAAGCTTACTGAACAGGTTAAGTCATTTTATTATATTTTGTGCCTACAGATGAGAAAGAGCTGAGATGAATTGGCCAAGTGATTACATAAAATAAAAGTGAGATGAGAGTGTCTTTCCTTAATGTTTCTCACAGAATAGGACGGAACCAGGTAAGAAGAAATACATGCTAAGCAAAGGACCAAAGATGCTGAGAACTGATGACACTAATTTATGCAAAGAGGACACTATCTATTCCTACGTTATTCACAAGAAATATTTCAGAATTTAGAGGGAAAAATCTGTCAAGTCTTTACAACTTTTAAAATTATAATATATGTGTATTTTTACTAATGGAAACATTTATACTCCAAGTCACCAATAGCTAAACGTACAGCATGCACACACAGACACACACAAATGCTATGGAATGCATATGATTTAAGTACAGGTAATGTTAAAATTAGGCAGCATTCTACAACATGGATAAACTTTGAGGACATTATACTAAGTGAAACAAGTCACACACAATAAAACAAATACCCTATGAGTCCACTTATATGAGGTACCAAAAGTAGTCAAATTCACAGAAAGTAGAACAGTGGTTACCAGGGGCTAGGTGGCAGGGAGGGGAGGAAAAGGGGAGCTGTCATTTCATGGGCTGAGAATTTCAGTTTTGCAAGAGGAAAAAGTTCTGGAGATTTGTTTCACAGCAATGTGAATATACTTTCCACTGAACTTACACTTAAAATGGTTAAGATGGTAAATTAAGATGTGTTTTTTAATCACAATTTTTTAAAAAGTTAAAATAATGGGCAAAATTGTGAAATATCTTAGATCTCTCTTTTTTCTTTGCCATCCACAATCTCTGCAGCCCCCTGCAATAGACACATTAGATTCCCAATCCCCTAATTCATCCTTCTGCTCAGTCTTTTCTGCTCTTTCTCTGAAATGTCCCCTGGGATAAATCTCTCTCCAGTATCCCACTGCAAAACCTTTTCACCTTGGGTACAGTTCTCTTACTAACTGATAATCCACTGATTTTTCCTAAGGTGTTTTTTCTAAATCATTTTTCTGTACTATTTATGCTAAAATAAATTCTGAATATGCTGCCCCTTTCATTGAATAAGCCTGTCACAAAGGATTTTTATAGAAGAAACCCTTACCCAATGCAAAACAACTCATGTTGATAGACAACGTGCTTGTGAATTGTGGTATAGATCCTTTAATTGGTCAAAATTATTTTATTTATGGCACTAAAAACATATCTAAACTATACAGAATAAAAGATTGAAAGCCTTCAAAACCAATATTGCCAAACATTTTTGGATGGATTTTTAACATCAACTGTGGTTTTACTGAGATATCCATTTTTTGACAGTACTAGTTAGTTTTTTTATTTTGTATAAATATGGAGGGATTATGAAAATAAAATAAAAGCCTGGCTTCCATTAGACTAGAAATGATTTTGGTCTAGCACAAACTGTGCCTTAAAATAAATCTAAAGCATTTTATGGTTAAACCAGCAAAACAGCAGTTTAATTTCCTATAAAATCACAGTTTAGTACATTATAGAACAAATAAAGTTATTGAGAATTTTGCTATATGATGATATTTATATTTGCACTCCACAAACACACATGCTTAAATGCCATTGACAAATTCCAGTACACATTAAATGGAGAAAGAGAGAGAGGAAACATTAGTTTAAGCAGACTGTAAGTTAAAAATTCACTATCTGCAAAAAGAACATGTTTAAGTGAACTCATTCTGCAACACACACCTATGAATGTTTGTACATTGAAAAGAAATAAAGAGAAATGTATAGTTAGAAACAAATATGCAAAAAACATGGAGTATAAAGCATATAACTGATTATGTTGCCTTATCAACAAAAAAGTTTCTATGTATTATCTAACCCCTTTTCCTGTATCTAGAAGACTTAGAGATACTGAATAATTTATATTATGCTAGTCAATGGTCTACCACATAGGAAAATTAACAATTACAGAGTACTGCCAGAAGACAGAGCCATATTGTTGAAAGAGTACCTGCTTTGGGGGCTGACATGGCCTTATATCCTAAGTGTTCTGAACCTTTAGTTTTAAGGCAGGATAATGTCTATCTCAAAGAATTGTTATGATGAAAACATTAAATAGCATCTATAAAGCAACTAGAGGGTGTCTGGTGTATATTAGTTTCTCTATAAATATTAATATGCTTTATTCCTCTCCAGTTAGGTTATTCTGTGAATAATATGTGAAATTTATTTCCCTTTATACACAGCATAACTAAAATACACACTAAAATGTCTATACAATCTTCTCACCCTTTCATGATAATTCATTTTGCAAAACCTAGGGGCAATTATTGGAATTTAAAAACATAATTACCATTGAGACTAATGGTACATAATTATTTTAATAGTTAAAAAAATATGTGAGATACTAAACGCTCATGTGATTGAAATGTATAACAAAACAAAACAGTAAAGAAAAAAGCAATCAATGAAAACAATGCAAGTGATACACTAAGATGTCACTATTATAAACTAGATAACCAATGGTATTTTATAAGAAAATTTAAATGATAACACAATAAATATATACCCCAGGATTTCTTTTCTTTCTCTTTGCTTAGTTGTTTACAAGGTACGGGAAATCCAAATTGGTTCTCTAAATGCTAAAACCTTGTTAAACCAAAGTAGGTGTGTTAAATTACACTCTTCATTAAGTTGGGCTTATCTTGGAATTTGACTATATAATCATCTGATAAATCTCTTTTGCATAGTATGTGTTTCTTTCTTTATGGAAAATCAAAAAAATACTTTCTCTCAAGGTGTATATTCTTGTTCAAACACTGACAATTCTCATCCAATTTTTTGTCCAAATGTGTCCACAATATCTCAAGGAACAGTTGTAAAAATGTGCATTTCCATAGAACTGACAAGCCCCCGCCCCCCCCTGCCCAGAGACATAGAAGCAAGAATAAAAGTGTTATATGTAAAACAAACCAAAAAAAAGGTTTTTACTTCATTTTAATTCAGTTCAGTGTCTGAGACACAATCTGATAAGCACTGATGGTAGTATGGAACTTAATTATTAAATATATAATTATGCTCACTGTTTATAATATAACAATTCGTTGGCTTCTACGTAGATATAGTTAAAGGGTCCTCTTCATTTTTTAAAGAGGAAACCAAGGCCTAGAAAACATAATACTTGCCCTAGAGCACAGAGCTAGAGCTAGAACTGAAACTATGATTGTGTCCTTTTGCACAGTTTATTTTAATGTTTCAGTCACCAGGTGAATTGAACGGGGAACAGAACCATAGTGAAACTCACTCAAGCTTATTTTTACCATAATGTTAACAACATACATTTATAGAGATTGTTTTAGCTTCTCCCTAGCAGTGGGCTAAAACTAATGAGAACATCCTGCATTTGATATATAGGCCCCCTCTGTGGGTTTCCAGTTCTTCATCTGTAAACTAAGCTTCTAGGTTTATTGCAAGATCATTTAAGTGTAACAGGAGCAGGGTGCTTGCCACAGTAGGTGCATGATGTGGGCTAGTTCTCTCTCCATGTGAAAAATGAAATAAAAACTCAGTGAACAAAGGGTTTTTATTTTTTGTAATGCTTAAATACATAGAAAGTAAGGTGTGATTCCAATAATTCTGTGGTTATTTTCCTGGAAGGAGAAAGGAATTTATTTTTTGTGTTGTGTGTGCCATTTTGGGAGATAAATGGAGGCACAAGACAAAGACAACAGGCCCAGATGGAAATTGAACCTGCAACTGTAGTACTACCAGAAAAATGCTGTAGAGTATTTAGCCACCTGGACACAGTAGCCCTATTTAAATATCCACAGACTTTATTTTAAATGATGATTTCGAGGCTGGGTAGATACTAAAAAAGCCTGGACAGTCTCATTACCCAATAAATATATTTTATGCTAGTTGTTTAATTTTGTAACTGGAATGCACTTGTCATATTGGATTATGAGCCAAAACAACATACCAGTTAAAAGTTAAGTCCTTCAAACACCCCCTTTATTTTTGTTAAGAACACTATTCTGGATAAAAATCTATCAGGAATGAATTGTATAGCCTTTGTTTTGTTTTGTTTTCTTAATAGTGTTCAAACTACTGAAACTAAGGTAACATTCTCTAATGACCTATGGCCATCATTAGGGATACTAGCTACTGTATGGTGATGTCCTTAGGGATTCTGAAAGTCTGTATGCCTGTTTACTTTTATTAAATAAATCAGTTCCTGTGCTTTCTGAGTTTCTGTATAGTAGGGTGTTTTTTTTAATAGATTTCCTGTCAACACCCTCCTTGTCATTTTTCACTGGTATCATTGTGCTAGTCCTAACAGCCCCACTCCCTTTTCTAATTTGCTGCTTCCTAATAGGCAATGGGTTTGGCAACCAGATAACTAAGCTTGTTAAAATTGTCAGTAAAATAGGATTTTGTAGATTCTAAGGGAACATTCATAAGAGAAAAAATGCGTTTGCTTTGTGGCATGGATTTTGTGGTAGCAGTTTTGATAGTGCATATTTCATTGTTTGAATCTCACTTCTTGACTCTGTCAAGAAAGGTAGGCTGCCATACAGCTGAATCCTGAGAGGTGGAGTGTTACTCTTAATTAAATTAAATAGACAGACTGCCACATCTACATCAGGTATGTTATGCAGACAAGTTAGGTCATGTCTGGAAATGCTGGGGTGCACACCTGGAGAAAGGCAAAAATAGTTATTCAAAGTGAAACAGCATGATTAAAATAAATAGTATTCTTTGAAATGTAATTTAAAAAGTCACTAAACTGCACAAGTTGTTAAACTTGAAAAATAGTGCCATATTTTATGTTACTCTTACTTCATCTAAAAGTCTGTTTTGGAGTGGAGCGGCTTATATTGGCAGCTTACTCATGGCAACCTATCCTGTTTGCAAATGTAGGAAAAACAGGGTTATGTTTAGTTGATTCCTTCCAGGCAGGAAAGGGCTTCACCGCTTCACAGCTAAAACAAACAATTATTGGTGACGGTCTCATTATAAATTGCTTTCCATGGGCATAATAAGTTTTCTTTCTTTCTTTCTTTCTTTCTTTCTTTCTTTCTTTCTTTCTTTCTTTCTTTCTTTCTTTCTTTCTTTCTTTCTTTCTTTCTTTCTTTCTTTCTTTCTTTCCTCTCTCTCTCTCTCTCTCTCTCTCTCTCTCTCTCTCTCTCTCTTTCTTCCTCCTTCCTTCCTTCCTTCCTTCCTTCCTTCCTTCCTTCCTTCCTTCCTTCCTTCCTTCCTTCCTTCCTTCCTTCCTTCCTTCCTTCCTTCCTTCTTCTTTCTTTCTCTTTTTTTAAGAGACTTAGATTCATGACCCATATGAACTAAATTGTGTTTGCCTGACATAGCTGAATGCAAAGCTCTGACTGAGACTACCACCCTTTTAATACTTTCGTGTCTTCCTTTGTGACACAAAGGCTGAATTTTTAAAACTTTTGTACAGCAAAAGCAATTTATACCTATAAAAACACTCGGAGTGCCCTAGGGGTTGCTCATGTTGCGGAGAGACGGAAGACGAGTTTGATTTTAAGTTTAAGCTTCAAACGTTTATGGCTGAAATGAAGGTGTCATTCTGAATTAAGCCTCAAACATTTTTTAAAAGCAAGCAAGGGTATCATTTCTAAGATGAACTATAAGAGTGAAGCCAGGCTCCGGTCACTTGCACTCATCAGAGAATTTTTTTTCTCCCTAAAGAAAACAGATTTCAACTGACGATGCCTGCCTCCTTCCAATTCAGGCACTTGTGCTTCTCTTCCATGAATCCCCTAACAATTTCAATCAGAGGAGATATTTTATTTTTCCCTCCTGCTGCTCCCCGATATGTCTGCTGTTGATGTAAAATCATTGCCACATGACAGTGACTGCTCCGGGCTGCACTTCTCCAGCGTCAGTCAAGGACACCAGCTGCATGTTGTGGAAGTCCCTTCCAATGTCCCTGTACTCCCTCCTCTCTATTCAAGCCCTGTGTCCTTACACACAGGTATCCTTTTAAAAAGCCTTCGATGCTTTTCCTCCTCGCTTTACCTGCCCGGCTGTTTATGAAGCCTGCGCCCCAGGAAACAGCCCACAGCTTGACTTGCCTTCCACCTCTGGCCCCTGCATGTTATAATGTGGTAGTGATTCTCCTAAGCCAGCAAGATAGAGACTTAACCTGACGCAGCACCAAGAACTATGTCTTGAGTATCTCCTGAGGCCCTTTGCTCCTTTTTGCACCCCTCTCTCGGGCTTCCTAATTATTCCAGATCTTCATATAGCCTCATGCTTTCACCTCCCACCTAAACACAGCATTGCACCCAGGCTTCTCTCATTAAGAAAGCTCTAAATGCCCTAAAAATGCTACCTTCAATCAGAAACTCTGTGCTGGTTCTCACTCCTTCAGGCCTGTGATATGGGCTGAGTACTGGTCACAAAATAGAAAGGCATCAATAAATAATTGTGTATTAAAGGAAAAAATATTTTTTAGTCACAACTCCCAGGTGATACAAATGTGCTTCCACAGGGGCAATTGAGAATATTTTAATTAAGGTTTTGATCAGGGGGAAATTTTTAGGTCATTGGCAGGCCATTGCAGAGTGGTGTGTGTGTGTGTGTGTGTGTGTGTGTGTGTGTGTGTGTGTGTACTTCTCCATGTGTGTTTGTGTGCGGAGTAGTTGACATGAGGCAATTAGGCAGAGAGACGTAAATGCCGTTCTCACTTCTTACAATATAAATGTCTATGTGAATGACCAAGCCCATAAAAGTTATTGACTATACAGTTTAGATTGTCTTTTGTAATTTTTCCATAAGAGTATTTGGGAGATAATAGACTTCTGTTTTTTAGCTAGTTTTATACCAGTACTAGTATTGATGGCAGAAAAAAAAGTTTGAAAATAAATACAAAGTCCAGAATCTTTAAGTAACACAAATTTACAGACCCTATGAACACTTATGAAAACTTCTGACTTTCAAGTTGCATGACCTGAAATTCCATCCTTAAATAATAACTTAGTCACAACTCCCTCTTTTTTAAAAAAGATTTTTAGAGAGAGAGGAAGGGAGAGAGAGAAACATCAATCTGCTGCCTCCTACATGGGAGTGGGCCCACAACTGAGGCATGTGCCCTTGGTCAGAATCAAGCCCAAGACCCTTTAGCTTGGGGGTCGGTGCTCTAACCACTGAGCAAACAGGCTAGGGCAAGAAAAATCTGTTTAAATCAAGCAACTTGTCTGATGGACAAGGCCATTTTATTTTCAAAGTGTATAATAGGACAATTCTTTAAAATCTTCATAACAGAATCTCCTTTATTTCTATAATTGGAGTGTTAGTAGTATACATAAATGTTACAAAGTCAATTCAGGACAAGTTTTCTGGAGTTAACCTCGATAAAATATATAAAACAAAAAAATTTCACTGTTATACAAACAAAACTCGAGAGAACAGACAACATAACAGAACCAGATAACAATATTTCTGCCAATAGATATTATTAGGGATTTCAAAGGGTGATGGAAATTTTACATTCTAGGGAATCCATAAAAGCTTCAAGTGCCTTTACAAAGAGAAAAAGTATAGATGAAACCTGAACTGGTGAGAGATAAACAGCCCTCAGCGTATTACTGCCAGGAGATGTCTCATTACATTATTCAGATGCTATAGATGGAGAAAGATACAGATATAGATGACATAGATATAGGTTTTTCCTGATAGGAAATGTGTTTATTCTTGCAGTATTTTTAAATTTCTTTCCCAAATGAGGTATTCTGAATACTTTTTTCTTAAGAAACATGTCTAGTTTTCTTAAACATAGAAAGAAAAGAAAATGGTCATTTGGATAAAGGATAATGAATGATATGAGGGTAGAAAATCTTAATAATTCTGCACGGTAACCTGGCTGGTAAATCAAAAGTACCGAGCAAAACATGGAGACTATGCACATTTTGGTAGATACAGAATTGAAGTTTCTAGGGCATCCCAAAGATTCCTTAAGTCTAGCAGTAACTTAAAACTTAGAGTGCTAACCAGAAAAGGAATTGTAGTTTTCTCCTGACTTTGTGTCTAACCAACATAGAGATTTATGATCAGACAAATCTGAGTTATAGATGACTGATTTAAAAAATTCAATTGCAAAGTGATATTTGGGAGAGAGGAGTGGTTTTCAATTTATCATAATTGTCATTGATTGACTACACTGATCAGATAACCAGTCAAATCAATGTCTTTCTTTAGAAACGTAAATAAAAGCAACCTTATTTTAAATTGATAGACTCCAGGAAAGAAAAGTAAATATTTAAATTAATTTCTAGATTGTTTATCATATTGTTATTATATCAGCAATGCTCAATCTTAAACATCAACAACAAAATATGTGTACCATCCTATTGTCAAGAATACGCCTAGCTTTGTAAAGCTGTCTACAGAATTACCAGGGTTTTCATGAATTATTGAAGTCTGTGAGATAAAGAAATCTTTTTACCTCATAATAATGAACTATTTTTATTAAAGTTTATAATAATAAAAAACATTTAAATGTTTTGTGTCCCCTTTAAATATAGGTACTTTTTAAATCTTAATTATTGGAACATATGATAGTAAAAACAAATTATTTAAGCCAAACATTACCTTTTTAAGAAAAGCTAACAAAGAAACATATACTTACCTATTAATTTGATTACATTTTAGAGTATAGAATTACAAATATTAATTTCTAAAAGTAAAATTGGAAGACTATATATGAGTGTGCATTAATATGGTTAAAATTTTGATTTATGAAACTTCTTTTAGTTACCAGTATTTATTGAAAATATAGACACGTATTGACTGGGTCAAGATGTAAAATCTATTTCTTACTGAAAGTCACAAGTAGAGTTTAAGAACCACTTTAATTACATTACAATGTCACATACTTTCAAGATGATGGTTTCTAAACTTGTTCACATGAAATGCTATACTGGGGTGAGCATGAACCAAGTTGGCTTCATACATTAGAAATTTGTAAACATTAAGGCAACACCCTATCAGCTTTTTAATTTGTTAACGACCTTTGGCAGTAAAAAGATACTATACTAAGAACAAAAATGTGACAGACTTTTGAAATGTAGAATTAATTTTGTTACTCATAAACTATCATTCTTTTATGTAATGTTTTGACAAACTAGGCAAAGAAAATTAGAAAAAATTCTGCAAGTAATATGATGCAGACCTTTCAGCAATTTCTCAATGCACCTGCTACTTAGGGGGCCATATGTAGGTAAACAGAAGTCATAGGTGCCCCTTGCCATCACAGCACTGGAAAAACATCAAGTTCATGAAAATATGGTACTTAAGTGCCCTACATATGTTAGAAACCTTAGTTCATATTAAAAGAACATCTGATGTTGCAGGGTGAGCATTAGAGGTACTTGAAGATTAAACTAGTCACTGAAAGTTAATCAAAATTTATCTGCATCCATTCTGAAGATAATATCAATTGCAGTAATTCAGACTGTGTTAACTGTAGAAGATCTATATTTATTAAGCTAGTGATCAGAAAAATACACCTACATATACTATTATAACATTTATGGAGCTATATTAATTATATTTTTACATGAACTCTGTTATTTCAATAGTTCTAAATATATAACCATCAACAAGCATATTCAGAATAAGACACATTGTTTTCATATGTAAAAACTACTATATTTTCTTGACTTTTCAAATCACAGAGAATGAAAATTTATATAATGAGCTATGGTTAAACTTGTTTATCTTTTTTTTTTTTTTTTTTTTGTCATCCAAGAATATGTTTTCCATTGCTTTTTTCAGGGAGAGTGGAAGGAGGGGAGAGAGAGACAGAGAGAGACAGAGAGAGACAGAGAGAGAGAGAGAGAGAGAGAGAGAGAGACATCAATGTGAGATACCCCAACCAGCACCGGGGATGGAGCCTGCAGTAAAGGTTTGTGCTCTTGGCCAGAATTGAACCTGGGACCCTTCAGTCTACAGGCTGGTGCTCTAACTACTGAGCGAAACTGGCTAGGGCTAAGCTTGTTTATCTTATCTAAGTTTAGATACAATTATCAGCTTCTTCAACCCTTCTCCAGGGTATTTGTCCTACACTCAATTTTGTTAAGAGAAAAAAAATGCAAAAGTTGATTTTATTTAATCAATGACTATATTTTAAAGGCATTGCAAATTATTATTGCTATTATTAAAAATAAAAATTATTTGGACTTAGAATAAGACTTAAATAAGATTCTGAATTTAAGTTCTAAAAATACTTGATAAAAATATGAGAACTTATATTCTTCATAATATTGGGAAAAGTCTGTTCTTTTTATTTTTTTAATTGAATTTATTAAGGTGACAGTTTAGTTTTTTTTGTTCTAAAAAGCCCAAACACAATGTATTTGATCAAAAGTCAAAGTATGAGATAAATTGGGATAGATGGACATATAGATGCAAGAATTCATAATGACCTTTTCCTATCAGTAATATACGGAAATAATAATATTGCTAATCATGCACAATACACTCCTAAAGCACATTCAACATAACCACAGGTGAACTATTGATCTAAATAACTGTGATGAACTTAATTACATTCTAGATTTTAAAAACTTGCTAATAAATTTTGTCACTTAAAAAATATTTAAGTCCTGCTCTAGGAATTTAACGTCTTTTCACTGAAGAGATGGCAGTACAAACCACATAAAATTAAACGTGTAACCTAGATGGTTAACCTAGATACAGGCACAAGAAGGACAGGAGTAATACCAAAGGACATGCTCATAATACGGCAGAAGGAATGTGCTATATGCCACTAAGGAATAAGCATTTGGAGCATCCCTTAATCCATATTTTAAGGAAATCCCAGGTAAAGGAAAATAGTTTATGAAAAAGTTATTTTATAACTATTACCAGATTAAATAGTTATCTATGCATATATCTATATATATGAAACATGAGTTAATCCAAAGTGATTCAAACACAGATTTTTTTTCCTGTTGTCAATGTCAGCTATATTGTCAGTAAGAGGCAAAATCCATACAACAATATTTCTTGGCTCTTTCCTCTACTTTGTGGTTTCCAATACCACTTTTCCAGTTCCAACCCTCATTATCTGCATCCTAATACAGCACATCTACTTCAATCTCAAATCTTTCTCTGTCTAGTCTCCTGTGAGAATTCTGCTGACTGGGACTCACAACTAAGCCACAGCTAAGGTGTTCTCCTAACCAATGACCCTTCTGGTTCAGCGGCCTTTCTAGTGAAGTCCAACCTTCTCTCCCAGATAGCACTGTTCAACCTGCCCTCCTAGATATTGCCTCTTAACGCCCATCTCAAACTTTAAACTTGTGACAGAAAGAACTGCTTACAATTCATTTAAATATTTTACATTTTTTGCAAGCTGTATGCTTTGCCCAGACTACACGTATTTGTAACAAAAATATCCTCAGTTTGTCAAAATCAAATTTGTTCTTAAAAATCTCAAATTCAGTTTCTTTTATGAAGATTTTTTTCTGAACCTTGTATTATGCTGTTAGCTTTTTCTCTTTTAAATCCCATAGCCTTCAATCCTTCTCTTAAGGTACTTGTCACAGTAGTTTAATAGAGTGGAGATACATAGTATACCATTTAAATTATGAACATTCAATTGAACACATCAGGCCTAACAACAGAAACAGGGTTTTATGGTTTTAACTGGTGTCTAATTTTGTGTTTTGTCTTATTTTGTTGCTTGTTTTAGGTATTAAAATACCTTATAAACAAGCCAATATCCTCATGTGGGATATTATCCAAACAAACAGCAGTCTGTTCAGAAGACAACAAGCTATATATTGCATTTGCCATAAGATAGTATAACATACACAAATCTCTATACACAGAAATTCATGGGCAATTTACACAATTTTAAAAGATGGTTTTTATGACACAATTTTCACATTAATCATGGACTTCTGGGCCTAACTCTTGAGTAAGAGTCTACTTATTTACAGTTATGTATATAATGCCCCACCCCTTATCTGCAGGGGATACGTTCCAAGACTCCCAGTGGATGCCTACAACCACAGACAATAAGGAACCCTAATCAACTGCTTCGGGACTGTTGGAAATGCGGCAGCAGCTTCCTCATAGGCAGGTGCAGCTTATCCAGTACTTTTTACATGTTTTCAGTCTAAACATTTTTCCTGAATCCTTGTAACCATCCCCTACTTGCAGTAAACGGCTTGGTGTCACTATTCCAGAGGATCCCTGGCTGAATTCTTCCTATAGCCTCAATGCTTTCTGACACGACACATTGCCATTAGTCAGAACACATTTTCTGTTCATGTCTTCCGCCTACAAATTCAATGCCTTTTCCATCTTAACTAAGCACCTATCATCTGCTGTGGCCATAACTTTTGCATTTTGAGATGTTACAGCAAAACTGGCACAATTTATTTTTCCTTCTGCACAATTTCATGGATTGAAGAGTTGTTTTTGTCATAGATCTTAGCAACTCAGCATACACTTTTTTTTCTTTGCTCATTAAATTGAGAACGTTTATGTTTTCACTTAAAGGAAGCACTTAACAGCTTCCTATGGGCATATCCGAACTGCCAGCATCACTCCTCTAGTACTTTGGGGCCATTATTAGGTAAAATAAGTTACTTGAAAATAAGCCCTGCAATACTGCAGCAATAGATCAGACAACTGAGATGGCTTCTAAGTGACAAATGGGTGGGAACCATACACCACATGGAGACTCTGGACAAAGGTGTGGTTTACCTCCCAGGCAGGATGGAGCAGGAAGGGGTGAGGTTTCATCTCGCTACTCAGAATGGCATGCAACTTAAAAGTTATGTCTTGTTCATTGCTGGATTTTTCCATTTAATATTTTCAGACCACAGTTGGCCATGTGTAACTGAAACCATGGATAAGGGGGTGCTACTGAATTTTTGTTTCATTGCTTTAATGAGCAGTATAATCTGGAATGTGGACTCCATCCTTGAATGCCACAGTTTCCTTAGTAATGCCTCTCACATACTTGGCACTTAACACATTTTTGTTACTTTGAATAAAAAATAGTAAAGTTTTCTAAATAGTTGCAAAATCTCAAATGGAAAACAATCATGGAGATCAAGCTATGTATTAATTCTAATTTTTAAAACTAGTACAAGTGAACTGCTTTAGAAATTAATGACGGAGCTTATAGGTCTTTGAGAAGCTTATGTAGTTGGAAGAGGTCTTTTCATCTTGCTTTACTTCACTTTCTAAACTGAAAACTCCTTAAGGCCAGTAATGATAGCCTGTCTCTTGGTATCTGCTGAATTGCTGTAATATGTCTAGTATTAATCTTGCAAAAAATAACTTAGCTCCATGTTATGCTTCCAGGAAAATCTGAGCAATCGAGACAAGGCAAATACCAAAAAAGCTTACAGAAAATAATTAACTTATTGTGCCTTTAAAGGCTAAGCCTAGTATAGTGGTCTAATACAAGTGGAAATATAGCTCAATTTAAATATGGTTGATTGAAATGAGACATTGTGCCCATACAGGGGTATATAGAAGCCAGAAAACACTCCAAGATACAATCTCTTTTAGGCAGCAGCAATACCATGCAACCCAGGAGGTGAAGAGTAGTGGCACATCTAGAAGCAGAAACTCAACTAAAAGATAGCTGATTAGACAACATCAGACATGATAGCTACACTAGTTATAGCTCTTCCGGCTGTGGCACTCTCAAAATCATCTTGCTTTTTTTTTTTTTAATCAATTTTACCCCCTTTCTCTCTAACTCTTCCTTCAAGTGCTCTAATTTTGGAAAGTCACTATTTCAGATCAACTCCACAGCGGCTGCATTTTGTCACTTTGCAATCAGCAACTCAAGCAGTCATATCACTTTTGTTCATAGCTACTGTGTCACTTCCAAATTGGCCTGGGATATTGAAAAACAGTATTGGAAGTAATGCACATAAGAACAAAATCCTATTTCTCTCTTTGGCATTTTTTATTTCCCTCTTCAGCATTTTGATTATCTATTTCATTTTAGATCTATAGCTTATTTTGCCTCAGGAAAGAATTTTCCTGTTGGTTATATTGATATGGCAGATTTCAAGAGGTCCAGATCCACAAGCTCCCTTCTGAGCAATAAAATATAATAACCCTGGCCACTGCAGGAAGTTTTAAACTTGAACATTAATTTTTATTTCAATTGAATTCTCATTTAAACCTTCAGTTTAGGGTAGCTATGGCTGGAACTTGCAACTAATACAATCAGGACATTTAAACAGATGAAAGATCATTTAGCTTTTAATTTGAACACCCTATTTATGCTATGTACAAGTTGACCCAGAGATAAATGTTATAAAGACATAAACTATGTAAGGTGAATTACATCATGGTTCCATGGCAGGTCTGTGTCACATTTAAAGAAACATTAGCTTAGCAATTTCACCCTTTTCTTGGTTTCTCAAAGAATATCATTGAGAAATTCTATTTGCAAAACAAAGTAAATCCTCTTGAAATTTTACTTCCTGATGTCCTTGTAACCCATCTGCCTAGGTGTCCCCAAATTCTCTTTTCTATCTCAACTTCCCCTAACCTAACTTTCTAGCTTGGACCACTTGGGTAATGTTATTTTGTACCTTTCCCATTCCCCATCCATCTTTTAATCTATTTATTCTTTTTATTATCTATTCTCCATAACAGTCTTATCATGCTAGTGTAAGTCAATCTCCTTTTTCTAATATCTCTAATTTTCTAAATCACCCTGTACTCTGATCAATATAACAAAAAAAGCAAAAGCTAAGTAGGTAGAAGAAAGGATGTAAACATTCAATGATCAACTGCTTCTCCAACTCCACTCTTCTCCTATTTAAGTGTTTTAGTTAGAGAAGTCTTTCATGTACTTTGGAGTCACCTGGAGAGCTTTGTAAAAAAACAACAACAAAAACAATGCCCAAACACTTTCCCAGACCAATTAAATCTTTTTCTGGGTTAGAGTCCAGACAATTTAAACCCTTTCCAAATGAATCTAATACAAAACCAATGTTGCAAAACACTGGATTGGAGATTTGTGTTCCACAGAGGAGGGGCCATATTTTCTAAAGGATTTGGTCATAGAGAAATAGTGGTTGTAGTATTGGAGAAAGGAGGAAATGGTGAGTGGTGATTGTCATTGGTAGGCATCTGTTGGTGCCAGGATTTGAAGTGAATGGGCAAACTAAAAGAATTTGTAATCCAGGTTTCCTGTAAACTTTAGCCACCATTAGACTCAAGGTCTGGCCCTATGTCTCGGACTAGCATCCTGAGGAGCAAAAGCATCAGCTAACTAGGTTACCTATGATACCACTTAATTCCAGGGTCTCTGCCTTAAAATAAGAAAGGTTTTTCATTCACTAGACCCTTTTCTTAATGGATCCAGGTTGCAACTAAATGTTCCTCTTACAAGCACAGAGCTATCCGCACCTCTACGCAGGCCTACGAAATACTAAGACAGACAAGGCCAGGCATTTCATAAGTCCCTCTTGTGTTCAAGGCTGCTACAAGCAGTTTAATTGGCACAGCCTCCAAACAAAACCTTGTGTTACCTGTTGAGGTGCCTACCTATCCACATTAATTAGGATCTTTCATCTATAATCCAATATCAAGAGTGGAAAGCACACTTGTATCTATACAGGAAACGTGAGTCTATCTTTCTGCTTAAATATGAGCTCTGTAATTTGGTGTTAGTTTTATTTCTGAAGGACCTCAATGTTTTCATCATTTTTTAACTCAAAATTGATTAGCTTCACAATAGTGAGGATTCACGTAGCCCTTAGATTTAAAATAGATCTTAAAGTTTATCTATCTATATCTATCTATCTATCATCTATCTATCTATCTATCTATCTATCTATCTATCTATATCTATCTATCTATCATCTATCTATCTATCATCTATCTATCATCTATCTATCATCTATCTATCTATCTATCATCTATCTATCTATCTATCTATCTATCTATCTATCTATCTATCTATCTATCTATCTATCTATCTATCATCTATCTATCTATCTCTATCTATCTATCTATCTATCTATCTATCTATCTATCTATCTATCTATCATCTATCTATCTATCTATCATCTATATCTATCTATCATCTATCTATCTATCTATCTATCTATCTATCTATCTATCTATCTATCATCTATCTCTATCATCTATCTATCTCTATCATCTGTCTATCTATCATCTGTCTATCATCTATCTATCTATCATCTATCTATCTAATCTATCTATATCTATCTATCATCTATCTATCATCTATCTATCATCTATCTATATCATCTATCTATATCTATCTATCATCTATCTATCATCTATCTATCTATCATCTATCTATCATCTATCTATATCATCTGTCTATCTATCATCTATCTATCATCTATCTATCTATCATCTATCTATCTATCATCATCTATCTATCTATCATCTATCATCTATCTATCTATCTATCATCTATCTATCTATCTATCTATCTATCTATCTATCTATCTATCTATCATCATCTATCTATCTATCATCTATCTATCTATCTATCTATCTATCTATCTATCTATCTATCTATCATCTATCTATCTATCTATATCTATCTATCTATCATCTATCTATCTATCATCATCTATCTATCTACCTATCATCTATCTATCTATCTATCTATCTATCTATCTATCTATCTATCTATCTATCATCTATCTATCATCTATCTATCTATATCTATCTATCTATCATCTATCTATCTATCTATCTATCTATCTATCTATCTATCTATCTATATCTATCATCTATCATCTTTCTATCTATCATCTATCTATCATCTATCTATCTCTATCATCTATCTATCTATAGCTATATCTATCTATCTATCTATCTATCATCAATAATCTATCTATATCTATCATCTATCTATCTATATCTATCTATCATCTATCTATCATATATCATCTATCTATCATCATCTATCATCTATCTATCTACATCTATCTACCTACCTACTTCTCTATACATCTATCTTCATGACTCTATGGCTCTAACCATGTCAAAGATTTCTACAAACCGTGTTGCAGCTTCCCCTGCAAAATTATTGTTGAAATCTCTCCATTCTCTACATAAAAGTACTATGTATTTTTGATTTGCAAATATGTGTTCAACATATGAATGCAGGCAAATAATCTTGCCTTCCGTTGGTTTCTAGGCTAGTGAAGTAGTTGCAATACAAATAGGAGATGGGCTGCTTTCAGACCACGAATAATCCCTAATGTTGAACTGTTGACCTTCACCTTGCTGTATTTGTCTGCTTTTAATAACATTTCTAGAATATTTTAATAGCAAACTGTAGCTAAGACCCTAAGATCTAGTTTTTCTGGGTTTCCACAAGACACTTCGCCAAATTTCTCAAGTTACTAAAAGCAAATAGCCAGTGTAAGCAGTTCTAAAACAGCAAGACATAGTAGCAGCCAAATCCCCAGGGAATCTTCTATCACTGAAGCAGAGAAAAAGCATTGAACTAGCCTAAACATAGCTACCATAAACTCTATCATCCACAAAGGACTCCAATTTAAGAAAGTCTATGTCCATGGAGGCTGAGTTTCAAACACATTTCCTGTTTTCAGTTTCATAAGAGAGCCCATTAGGTCTGGAAGTGGTCTCTAGTGCTTCTCTCTGCAGTAGTATTCTAAGAAACCTAAAAGTTTTGTAGAATAGATCTTTACCTTTTGCACTATGAGTCCAGTGAGATTATAACCATCATGAAAATATGCTTTGAGGCATTGACTTGATTCTCAATATTCAGCTGAGTACTGAACTGTAAAGCCTGGATTCTAAAATATAACCCACATACAGTTATTCAAGGGTTCCTCACATTTCCATGTTGGTCAAGTCAAGCAGGCAAAGATATTTAGATGGTACAACAAGTCCTTATTTAATACTGTCAAAATGTTCTGTGATTTAAGCAAAATGACATAACAAAATCAATTTTACCACAGGCAATTGATATAAACAAGAGTTAAGTTCCTACCATATCTCAATAAATTTATGACAAAATAATATTAAACAAAAAGACATTATTCCAGAACCAGCTGTAATTTAACCAGCTCATAATCCTCTCAAAATGTTATAAGGGGAAGTTCTATTCATAATGAATTGCTGAGTTCTTGAAATATGTTTCTTCATCCTATTACAGTAGTTCCTAAAATATGTCTCTCTCACTTTATACCACCCAGAACTCTGCCTTCATAATAACCCATTTGGCTCTCTACTTGTCCAGCTCTCCTTCACTATCCTGGATTCATTGTTTTCTCCTAGTACAACTAAATTTTAAAGAAGAACAAGCAAGGCCTAAATCTATAAATATTTTCATATTAATGGTTTTTATTTTCAAAAGGAAATTCTTGCATTTAATCTAAGTGACAAACATCAATATGTTCAAAGTGCCACATTCACAAATTAAAGTTAAGTTGACAGCCCTAAAACTAATTGGTTAATATTAATATATTACTTATTTTAGCATAGGTTCAAATATCAGTAAATATTTGTTAAGAAACTTCCATGTACCAAGTACTGAATATAGATTATTTCACTGAATTTTAACATTATTTGGAAATGCATTGTTAATTTGAGATGAGTAATTGTTACACAAATTCCACAAAAGCAGTGAACCTTTTCCCAATAAAAGATATGGAATGCTATGGCTTATAATTGGTTAGTTTCAAAGTTAAGCACAGTTGTGTCGCTTTTAGGTATCTTAAAGCAAGATCGGTACCTAACTCAAGCAATTAAATTAAGTGAATACAATTCAAGGTTTTTAAGGTACCTATCATTTCATTAAAAAAAAGTGTGTTACTGAACTTTTGGGGGAAAAAATACAGTAATCCCCAAAAGTTCAGTCGTGTGTGTGTGTGTGTGTGTGTGTGTGTAAAAGATTAAAATAATCACTAATTTCTAAGTCAATCCTAGGTTCTACAATAAAGGTGCTTTCTCTGCTTGAGGCTCATATTTGCTAGGTTAGTTCATACTTTCATAATTTCACTCGCCTATATCTTACATCAGAAAATACACATAGAAGGGGATCTTTCTGTCTCAAAAAATTGTAATAAGCTCATTTAGAATTTGGTTACACTTAACGGCTAAGGTATCCATGTTGCAGTATCATAACTGACCAGCAAGTAATGCATTCTACTCAAAAGTTTATGGTATTTGATGCCTTTAAATAAATCACCATGGGGCAACATTTGACCGTATGCTGACTTTACATCTGTATTTGTCTACACCATACTCATTTAAAAAAGAAATTTTTCTACAGATCTAGTTCAAGCAAACTCCTCCTCTCAAAACTAATCTGAAACAGCAATCATAAAACAGGTTTTAAAGAAAACTCTTTGAGGATAACTTTTAATTAATAACATTTTCTTTAGAATGAGGTCGAAACTTGAAGTTCTGACTAACGAATGTTAGATCCTCAGATCCAATTTTGTGAGGAGATGGAGATTGCCCTAGGAGTTTGGCTAGCTTCCAGTGAGGTAATTGCATTACACCTTCCTAATTTTTCAGAGAAATTTCAAATGAATAGAGTTTTCTTCCTTGTATGCTAATTAGAAAATGCTGCTAAAAAGTGAACAAACAAAAATGTATGCGTGAATATATGTATATAGATGATGACAGGTAACTGGAAATTGTTGAAAGGCCATTGACAGTCACATGAAAAAGATGACTCACACTCTAGGGGACTATGACCTGGAAAAAACACTGTTTCTGTGCCTCCATCTCCTGATTGATCTCGGTGTTATTTTTCATCACCCCAAACTTCCCTATGCCCAATACCCTCAAGGAGACTGAAGATGATTAATTTTTGACAAGAAAAAATTATGAGATGTTCTAAAAGAAATTACAGCAGTCCGGAGAGTAAGAAAAGAAACAAGCCAGTTAATAGCTGGGGGCCAACTAACAAAAGTCGGCTCACATTCCTGAGTGGATGTTGAAGCTTTGAGTCAACCCCCAGGAGTCTATTACCAGCCCCCTAGACACTCATGCATCTCTTATATACATGAACTTATAGGACTGATGATTGTAGCCAATCAAAATTGTAAATATTTCTGCCTTACAGACCGTGCATCTAGCATGGAACTGCCTCCTTCCTGCTTATCTGCAGCCAATGTAATTTCTTTCAAAAGAACTTATATCTTTCTTCTCTAAAACATAATGTATAAAAGCACCCATCAATTCTAGGATGCTGGACATGTTTGTTCTTCCTACCTAGCCATATTGCTGGTGGTTTAAATTTCATCCCTCAGGAACTGGTCCTTTTCTGGCTAGCATTTGGCTCAATAAATCTTTCTTTCAGAAAAACTTTCAACTGTGAAAGTTTTTGTTTGTTTGTTTGTTTAAAAATATCAATGGCTGATATTAGCTTTCCATGGAAATGTCACTTTACAAAAAGGGATTAAGACCTTAGACTAAAACAGCCAAGTTTTATATAATAAAGTTACACAAATCACTATATAACATAGTTAGTTGATCAGGTAGGACTTGTGACATAATAATCGCAAAACATCTGGAATGTTATGCCAGTAAGCTTTCCAGATTGCCTGCTGTGAGTCAAGCTCTGTATAAAGAGGACATGCTCTAGCAAAAATAAAGTAAACCAGGATTGTTTTTTTTTAAGGTACTACTATAGAGCACATTTAGATTTGCCATACCTATGTGTACAACTTGGAGGGCAAAAGAAAACGATGCCCCATAAGCCAAATCTAACACATGGCCTTTTTTTATGACCCTTGAGATAAAAATGGTATAAAAAGACAAAAGAAGAAAGCAAAGAAAAATACTGAATGGAGACCTTTGTGGCCTACAAAGCCTAAAATATTTACTATCTAGCCTTTTTTAGAAAAAATAAAAATTGCTGACAATTTAAGCTATTTTTAAAAAGGTCCTATTCATAAGCATTATTCATGGTTAATTTGGGGGAGAATTAGATAAATCCTATTTGAGCTTTCTCTTCATTCTCAGGTTTATGGGATCAATAAAGGCCTGACATCTCTTTAGCTAAGTCAGGTAACACCACCTGGAGCTCCAGGCCTCAGGCCAGGTCCCTTTGAACAGAATAGCCCAGAGGAGCCGAGCTGGGCCTGGCAGCAGAACACTGAGCCCATTACATGATCCAGTGGGTTCTGCCACCATAAACACACAGGTAGAGGCTGAGGACATTTCCCGCAGCTGTTATTGCTAAATAGGAAAATACGCTTTCCATATGCCAAGGAAGATGTAAGAAAGGTCACCTCAACCACAAGCTCAGAAGGGGTATTTTTTTTTTTTTTGAGCATCAAACAGGGTACATATCTTGTCTTGATATACCCATGTCCAATGTGAGAAGATCGTGTATGTTTGTTCCTCTCCTTTTTTCAGAGTTGTTACATCATCCAGCTGCTTTGATTTTTATTATAATAATAAAGTCCAATTTCAGTGTGGTAAATGTAAAAAGAATAAAATAAACATTGAGCCCGAATAACCCTCAGTCTGAAATTACTTCATCAAAAGCCCCTGAATGGCTCTCTGTACATGCTTAGAGTAATTTATTTCTTTCATACACATCCAGACTAGAGAGGGATCCTCTTCACATGTCAGCTCTATTCAGCACATCACATTGCTTGTCCACAGGAAATAAAACTGACTACATGTCTATCACCAAGAATCCCTCACCAGCATCAAGAAACTTAAATGAAGGTTATAAAGTTTCAGCAAATGCTGATACAACTGAACTATTATTTCTAAAAGTTGACACTAAAAACAACTTGTATGGTGAAATGGACGAATTGGTTAATATATGTAAGTAATAACATTTATTTAAGTTGTCACATTAGTGTTGGCAAAGTTTTTATTGGTATGGTAAAATATTTAAAATGAAAACATTAAACTAAAATCAAAGTTTAAAAATTACACATCAACTATGCAATGAAGAAAAGCACAGAAACTAGATTAACAGAAATGTTATAGGCTAAATGATACCCCAAATACATATGTTGAAGTCTTTACTCCCAACAACTCAGAATGTGATTGTTTTTGGACACAGGGAATTTAAATCGGTGATTGAGTTAAAATACAACCAGTGTGGTGGGACCTAATTCAATGTGGTTGGTTTTCTCATAAGGGGATGAAGTTTGGACACAGAAAGAGACAGCAGGGGCTCTCCACAGAGGAAAGACCACGTGAGGGCACAGGGAGAAGGCATCTGCAAGCCAAGGAGAAAGGCCACAGGGAAACCAAACCTGCCAACACGTCAGTCTTGGATTTCTAGCCTCCAGAACTGCGAGAAAACAAACTTCTGTTGTTTACGACACCCAGTCTGTGGCATTTTGTTATTGCAGCCCTCGCAAACTAATACAAGGAACATAACAAAATATTATTATTGCAGTTGGTTGGTCAAATTATGCCTGAGTTTTATCCCTTCACACTTCCTCTGTTCAACTCATTACTGTCCCTTATCCCTTGTTTTCTTTCCTGTTTCCTTTCTCCCTTCCTTTCGTATGTTTTTCTACCAAAAAAGTAGTTTTTGAGTGCTTACTGTGTGGCCACCCTCATGAATACTTAAGCAGTAGCCATGCAAAGCATGACTTGATTCTTACCTTTACAAAATTTAATCCGGTGGATTTTAATTGTATATTATTTAACAAAAAGATAATGGAAAAACCCATGCCATTTCCCAAAACACACACACACACACACACACACACACACACACACCCCTGCCTGTACTAGGGGTTAGTGATATAGAAACTTGTTGCTAATTATTCCTGCAATAACAAAGAACAATCTGCACCTTGCAGTTTGATAAAAAGTACTGTATCAAAGGCAGCTGTAACCAAAGCAAGCCGTCTCAGGTTGCTTCGTGACACCTGTTCTTAAGCTTCCAGGATGCTTGAACAATAATTAGCAATGTTGAGAATCATTAGTAGATATTAGCCAGGCACTATTTTTAAAGATGTGTTTCTATTTTCCTTATAGACTGCTCTCCACCTCTCCCCATCCTGCTTTCCCTGTAAATTAGACACCACATCTAAAATCATTTCCTCCAGCATCACCATATTTCCCAAAAGTTGTAATGAGGAGGAGACGTAATGATCTATTAGAAGTAATTTGTTTGATAAACTCCTTTGCCATAGTTTGAATAATGTTTGGCATATTTTCTCTAGAAGGGCATTTTAAAACCTAAGGCATATATGAATGCTCCACATGGCACACATCAAAGGAATGGGTGGTGGAAACTGGAGCCACAGTACATGACCCCAGGTAATGATTCCTCTTCCTGAGCCATCGCATGTACAACTTCTACTTTCAGTCTTCCACATCTGCTATGGAAGGAGCAGATAGTCGCAGATGGTAGGTAGTCGGAGTAGTATTGGGAGACCCAGACCATAACTCTATAGGCACATTAAGTTAAAACACTAAATATGTGAATATGATTATAGGAATTATATATATAGGCTCCCTCTCAGGCAAAGGTCAAACATCAGAAAAATTGTAAAACAGATAATTTTGGGGACTATCACCCAGTGGTGACAATAAATGTTTAACAAATAACTTTATGAAAAAACATATGAGTACTTAGTTTGTTAAAATGTTACTGGTATAAAGGATGTATAGCACCCAAATAGCAAATAATAATAAAACATGTAAGACTCTTTATTGTAAATTCTCCATAGCCAATTGGTTCGCCTAAAATGCTCCTGTTGATTTTGCCAAACTCTTGGGTTTGTAACCAGCATATGGTTCTAAATGATAAAGAAACAGTTCCACAGGAGTTTTTGAGTGCTGGAAGAAAATTTCCTCATTTCTTTTGTAACTCACAATACAGCCATGACACTTTTAAGTTCAGTCAATATTTTAAATGTGTTTTATCCATTACTTTATTAAACCTATAGAAGACAATCAACAAAACAATGAATCAAATCCTGATTTCTTTTGTTTGTAATTTTCATGGTATAAATATCCCCATCATGGTCAATTTCAAGTTCCCAAACATGATGTCATTGAGCAAGGAGTTGGGAAGAGATGCACAGGAGAACACTTTTATATAGTTATTTCCACTGCACAATTAAACTGGGCTTAAAATAACTGCAAGAATAAAAATAATTAAAAGAGCCCAGCCGGGCGTGGCTCAGCGGTTGAGCGTTGACCTAGGATCCAGGCAACTGGGGTTCGATTCCTGGTCAGGGCACATGCCCGGGTTGCGGGCTTGATCAATGACTCTCTCATCATTGATGTTTCTAGCTCTCTCTCTCCCTCTCCTTTCCTCTCTCTGAAATCAATAAAGATATATTTAATAAAATTTAAAAAATAATAATTAAAATAAATAAAGCAATTAGAAAGTAGTGAGTTCTGAGTATTACCTTTGATTTTAATATAATTTATTTAACTGCAAATTTATATTATTTATTTTTTAACTGTAACTGCATTTAACAATTGGCTCTCAAATTTTATAAAAATTTAAACAGTTGGCTCTCATGAATGGTACACTTCAGTTCCAACACTTCACTGCTTCTTTTAGGTCAACATTGTTTCCTTTTAAACCACTTTTCTCTCTCTTGTGATGATTTTCTCCCAGGTGCTCACAAAACTCTGCCTTTTCCTTGAACAGTTCTTCTAACATTTCTTCTCCCTAAATATTCCTTTCTTTCTGATTTTTAGTCTTCCCTCAATCTGATCTTAATATTATAGCATTAAAAATATGATAACGTAATTCACACTAACATGGTATGTGAGCTAAAAATAGTTAATATATGTCCTGTTCAATAATAGTATGGTACTGAAAATTCAAATAAACTAATCTCTAATGGTGAAATTTAAATTTTTTTGGTACACCAAGGAATATAGACATTTGGGAGCGGATACTTCAAATTATAGACTATAGTTTATATAAATATTTTTAAACTAGTGTGTTCTGGTTTAGTCAGTATAACTCTTTGCACTTTTCTTATAACTTTGGAATTAACAATCCTACTAGGTAACCTTTTTATTGATACATCTGAAATTCCTATGTCCACCATTACTTTTTTCTCTCTGTAATCTAACTATTGTGAAATACATTTTCTTAAGAATGTCATGCTCCCTTTAGCCTTCAGGTGTTTACTCAAGCTGTTCTCTCTATTTAGAACACCCTCTATCCTCAGCTCTTGTGGTTACCTTCAGATCTTCCTATGTCTGGTGAGCCAGTGGTTTCCCTGAGAATCATCCCCCACCCTTTCTGGAGTAAGCCCCTCACAGGACCCCACAGCATCCTGTGCTCACCCTTGCAAGAATGAACGCTTGTCTCATTTGATTGTATTTGCATAACCACTGTTCTACACCACTTGTCTGGGCGGAGCCCTTGTTCAGTGTTTTCTGACACCCAGAAGGATGCCTGGTAGTTTGCTGGCAGTAGGCAAATAAGGATGGAATGTAGGGCTGCTGATTCCTAGGTGGAGAAACCAGAGCACTGGGATGATAAACATGCTTCCTACTTTTTTCTCTCAGATTAGAACTGTATTATTTGGAAGTTTTTTAAAAAGAGGATGCATTGTAAGTGGCTGAATTTGCTTGGATGGGCAACTCTTCAGCAACTCTGCAGCAACAGCTGACTGGAGCACCACCTCTCATACTCCTGAAAGTCTTCTGGGATACAGAGCTGTTAAAAAGCTGGCCTAATTATACAGGCGAGCAAAGAAGGGTCTCTAGTCACCAGAATCCAATTGCACATTAGCCTGTTTTATTCCATGAGCTTGAGACATTCAAACACTTCACTCATGATAATGACAGAAATCTTTTGGCCATGGTTTGCCAGGAACAGAGTAGCTGCATCTCCTCAGTAGCAACTGCGAGCCAAATGTGAAAAATAAATGAAATCTTGACAAAACTTCCTGACTTTCCAACCAAATATACTTATTTTGCAGATAAGGCGAAGCTATGACACATGGCATCATCTGTCAGACACACTGCTTAATGTGAGTCTCATTTCCAGTAATCATCACCAGACAAGATGCCTTTGATAAAAGCAAATCAAAAAAGGTTGTGTCTTCCTCCTCACATCTCTCTGGAAGGCAGTCCTATTCAAATAAAAAACAGGCCACTCCCCACCCCTTTCACAGTATTAAAACCCAAGAAAAGAACTGCACAGTTTTCAACACTGTTACTTTGCACCCTGCACAAAAGGACAGGGATTTGCATTAGAACAAGTGCTAACAGTTGAGCTTCAGGCAAGGAAAGATCGTTATTTATAACAAGCTGATATGCTTCTATATGATTAACAGAAGAACAGCGAATTAACGTTATTATCTTAATATTGTTTAAATGGCCTCTAGATGTGGTGTGAAGCCGGGCAGAGCGGCTAATGCAAAGTAAATGTCAATCTGAGAGAGATTTCTGGGAAACATTTTTACCGGGACTAGAATTTGCTTAATTAATGGCCTCAAAATGATAAGCTCTGATATGCCCCTGTTGTATGGTATTATTTTATTTGGGGAAACAGAATACAGCCTGATTTAATGGGATTTTCTTCAGAGAGGAGTAGAACTGGTAAGCCTCTGGATAATTGTCAGCCATTTTAATAGTTTCTTCTTTGCAAAATGCAGTTCGTGCCTTAGGTTATCTGGGGAAAACAATGAGGAAAGTATTAAACTAGGAGGGAGCATTTTATTATTACTTGTTGCTTTAACTGTCTGCTTGAACAGGGAGTTGGATTTTAAGATGCAAACAAACTGTCTATAACTCCTGACCTAGGGCTTTCTCTAATTGTTGGCAGCAGCGGCAGGAACAGCACCAGGTGTTAGACTTGGGGTCAGACCGCACTTAGGTTCAGCAACCTCGGAGCTTGAGTTCTGGCTAGGAAAGAATTCAGAGCTAAGACTCCAGCATAAGAGAGCATTTATTTGTAAAATCACAGAGGAAGAAGTAATTTGTAGAAAAAGTGGCCTTAGGAAACAAGTTATAGAGGCAAAGGAAGGGCCCTTGGTGCTTAGAGGTGAGGAAGGTCAAGGTGACACGCAGGTGGGGGGGCTGCTCCCCAGAGGGAGAGCACTGGTCCTCAGTCCTAAGGGTTTCTGTGTCCTTAAAGGGTCTAGGTCTCCACTGATTCACTGGTCAGTGCCAACGCAGTTAATTCTGAGGTCAGTTGTGGTGTTGCTTGTTTGGTTTTGCTGCTTTTCTGGGCCTGGAGCTGAAATACAACTGAAGCCTAGATGTTATCTCTAGGGAAGCAAGGTCAGGGGGTCCAAACTGCATGACTCTGAGACGAGGCCCCACCCTACAACTGTCCATTGCAAAGCACCCAGGGCTTTCCACCCTGGCGACTTTCCGTACTGGGCCCATCATCCTTGCTCTGCTCATGTCTGTCTAACTGCTGACCACAAAAAGATGGCTTTAGAATTAGTCGCCCATAAAAGTAAAACTCAGTGTTAAGAAGGGTTTAGATGAAACCATGTTAGTAATTGTTCTGAGACTAGAAGGGCCTCTATAAAGTGGGCTAAATATGAGACCCCATTTCAGGACCTTGTTCTTGCCTCCAAAGCAAACTTCAGGTACAAGAAACTCTTATCACGTATCCCCCATTGCATTTTTCTTATTATCTCTTGAAAATTAAATTGCATAGGATGAAGTTGTGGGCACAGGATAAGCTGAAGGCAGAGACGTATGCAAAATAAATATTTATAATCTAGACTACTGGAGATTTAAACTGAGAAAAATAGTATATTCTAACCTAAATAACAGCAATCTGGGATATTTTAAATGATACCAATGATGTCTGGAATAATTTATAGAAATACACCTAAAGATACCAGAGGTTTCACAATAATATGGGACATGAAAGAGAAAGAGTTTTCCATTTTCTGAAAGCTTGTTCACATCAGGTAGCAGGTAACCACTGGGTATCAAATCAGCAGGTAGAATAGGTTTAATCCTCTAAAATCTCCTTCCCTTTACTCAGCTTTTTTCAGATAACAGTGGGAAGGCTGGAAAGTGTCTTCACCCCATATTAGGTTTCTTTTGCTTTCTTTTTTTATTTTTTTTTTTAGGGCAGCCTACTGCCTTTTTGTTCTCTCTTTGGCACCAATCATCAATATCAAATTTATCAATATTTTTGTATTCTATCCATCTGCTTATTGTGTTTTCCCTCTAGTAGTACTTAGTATGGAAGGGGTCTTTAAAGCTCTTTTGGGTCCTGCATTCCTTGATACTAAAGCCAATATTGCTATGACCTCTGGCAAGTGAACATAAAGTGACCTGAAAGTTGTACTTTTCAAGAAAAAACAAAAAACCCTATAATAATCCTGCATCTTCATGAGTCTATATTTTTAGGCCACCACATATACTTTTATAGTTGTTTCTTGTTTATTAAATTTTTAATTATTAATCTGAATGGATTTGTGATATAGATTTTGATAATTTGGGACTCAAACTCTGGTAGCTCTATTACACAGCATGTGTATACTCTCATCGACTTCCTATCAATAATAAGAAATCAATTTGGGAAATATATTGGAGTCCATCCTGCTTTCCAATTTGGTTAACCTTCTTAAATATTCTGGGCAGAAAACATGAGGGGGAAAAAATCTATGCTTGTATTGCAATGTTTCCACTAAGTATTTTCCAAGTAATGGAATAGTTTCAAGGAAAGTGTTAAGATTAAATGAGTCCCATGGTCAAAGTCATTTGGAAATTGATAAGTTTGTTCATCTTCTTTACTGTAGGAATTCTCAGACCCTTAATAAGTTAATGAGCAATACGAAGCACAGAGATGGAGAAATAGAATGCCACATAAAATAAATTTAATTGATTATGAAATCTTTTTTTATGCAATATTTTGACAGACCAATTCTTCACAGAACACACTTTGGGAAATTCCACTTCATTGTGAGTTTTCTGGTGAAAAAGAGGACTCATGGACCTAGACAACAGTGTGGTGATTGCTGGGGTGGAGGGGCATGGGTGGAGGTGGCAGAGGACATATAAAAGATGGCAGGAATAATTAAATTAAACTAAATTAAATTTAAAAAAAATAATGTGTGACCTGCCTGTACTGGGGAGACAAAAAGACAGCATGTGTATGAAGAGACAGGCCTCACCACCTGCTAATATGCTAAACAATATACTTATATATATTATGTGTGATGAGTTGAATTGTGTCTCATAAAAAAATATAAAACTCTAACCCTGGTACCTGTGAATACAACCTTTGTTTGGAAACAGGGTCTTTACAGATGTAATCAATTTAAGATGAAATCATTAGGGTGAGCCCTAATCCAAAATGACTGGTGTCCTTAAAAGAAGAGAGACATTTGGATACAGAGACAGACACACACAGAAGACAACACAGAAACACCAGTAGAAGGCCATGTGAAGGTGGAAGGAGACAGTGAAGTGATGCATCAACAAGCTAAGGAATGCCAAGGGTGTGGATGACTCTGCGCAGAAGCTAGCAGGGAGGCAGGGAACAGTGTTTCCTCAGATGGAGTCAACACTGCTGACACCCTGCATAGAACTTCCAGCCTCTAGGACTAAGAAAATACATTTCAGTTCTTTCAAGCCACCAGGCTGAATTTTGTTATGGAAGCCCTAGGAAATGAATAGAAGTTTGTTATTCAAAAGTGTGAGGCCTGGCCAGGCGTGGCTCAGCGGTTAAGAGTTGACCTAGGATCCAGGCGATCAGGGTTCGATTCCCGGTCAGGGCACATGCCCGGGTTGTGGGCTGCAGCTGATCAATGACTTTCTCATCATTGATGTTTCTAGCTCTCTCTCTTCCTCTCCTTTCCTCTCTCTGAAATCAATAAAGATATATTAAAAATAAAAAAGTGGGATGCTTCTATGACATATATCTAAAAAAGTGGTTCTGGAATTGAGTGATGGGTAGAGGCTGAAAGCATTTTAAAGTTTTTCTAGAAAGAACCTTGATTTCCTTGAAGAGACTGCTGGTAGAAAGGTAGATATTAAATGGGCTTTTGGTGAGGATTCGGACAGTGAGGAACATATTGGAAAGCGAAGGAAAGGCGATCCTTGTTATCTAGTGGCAGAGAACTTGGATGAATTATGTCTTCTGTTGGGAGCCAAGAAGGGCTTGTAAATTATAAACTTAGACATTCAGCTGAGGAAATTGCAAAGTAAAGTGTAGATGCACAACCTGGTTTCTCCTTTCTGCTCACAGTAGTGTAAAAAGGAAAAGATACATTGAATAAGGAATTCTGCCTCCAACCTGACTCAAAACACAGTCTAATGCACCATGTTTATCACTTATTGTACATCTTTGGCCTCCACTACCATGTAACCCTGCAGGGCCAGACATCCTAGACTGTTCTGTTCATTGATGTTCCCCCACTGCCCAGATGTGCAAAGAATAAAACTAATGCATGGGGCTGAAATTCTCAATTAGGCCCATCAGTTTTCATGCCTAATTTTCCAAAGGCTTATAAAAGATTCATACTTATCATTTTTTTAATTGGAAAAACATTATTACTTCAACTCCAAATAAAAACAATTTAAGTGACTATAAGTGCATTGGGTTTTACAACAGAGATACTGACATAGAAGAAGTTAAAATTTGTGTAACAATGGGGCTCAAAGCAAGGACGCTAAGGCAACTTCTCTGAAAGAGAACAATTAAGGAGTTTCGGAAAAAGAAAAAAAATAGTTTATTTCATAGAAATGCAAATTTCAAACCATATATGAAATGGAATCTCAAGGTCCTAGCATTTTATTCTTAGAGTGGGCTTTAGTAACAGCCGGGTAGACTTTAATCATGTAAGTCCTATAAACAGTAATAGTAAAACACAAGCAAACAAACAAAAAACCCTCATAGACAGACCACAGTCTCGTGCTTTTGAGACAGGAAGGGGGTGGGGGGAGGTAGAAGAAGGTAAACGGGATATAAATGGTGATGGAAGGAGACTTGACTTGGGGTGGTGACCACACAATATGCAGATGATGTATTCCAGAACTGTACCCCTGAAACCTATATAATTTTATTAACCAATGTCACCCCAATAACTTCAATAAAAAAACAGTAATAGTAGACAAAGATCCAAACCTCCACAGAATACATTAGACAATAAAAATGATGGCTGTCTTTAAGTTAATCCAACTGCCACCTTAAACACCTGTTGTTTTAAAAATGCATCATGAAATGATATAGACTTTACATAAACAATACAATATGTTAAGCCATGAAAACAGTAATAGAATTGACTTTGCCCACTCCTGTTCTTTTCTTAATAGCTTTCATACATGGACATGCCTTCTCTTTTAAGAATAGATGACACTCTGCTATCAATTAGTTAAAATTTTTATATTTTTCATTGTTATATATTCACATATCCCATTTTTCAGCAATAGAGATTGTTAAGTATGCTATTTAGAAAGATATTTTGTAGATGTTAAAAGACTGAAAATTGTTATAATTTTAATTAATATAAAAACAAATATTTAGCAAATATTACTTTACATTTCTTCTATCTATACACATAATTTTTATATTTACTGCACACATGTGCTTTCAGTCATCTATCTGTTGCTTTCAATTTCATACATTACTAAACATTTGTCAAATTCCTCTCTTTACATATAGCTTGTATACTTCCACTCTTTGTAATCTTGTTTTTGCTGCTTTACTCACCACCACTTGCATGTACTGTTTTATTAAGGCTCTAGTTGTTACTCTCTAATCTCTCTGCCTTTCCCCAACTCCTCATCATCTCTAAATTGTATTTCAAAGGTTGTCTCTTCCCAGTTTTCTCCTTAGGCAATCAGACTCACTCTTCAGATTCCTGCATAAGCATTCATACATCTGCCATGTCTTCCCCAACATTCTGCAGGCAGAGTTAGGCACTCCTTCTTTTATTCTATCTTTATTTTAGCACATGGGGCATATCTCTGTGAAACAGCTTATTGTACTGGAACTATGTTTGGGGATCTGCCTCCTTTATGAGATTGTGTGCCCTCTAAGATAAGAACTGTATCTGTTTTATAATTTTATTTCTAGAGCTTTGACCAGCACCTGAAACAACTTAGAGCCTCAGTAAATATTTATTTTATTTAACAAACATATAAAAAAGAGAAGTTAGGAAGCAGAAAAAAAATCAACTCAATAGATATTTGTGCTATTGCTATACTAAGTCAAAGTATTATGGGAAATATATAGGCTAATTTATATGGCCATCTTTATTTCTCTTGGTGCAATTGTTGGGATCTATTTAATATGGTGAGGTATCATTTGGCTGGACTGCAGAATGGAATTGTGCATATCAGTCTTGAAAGTAATTTTCAGAGATCAATGTGGCTATTTTTATTTCTATAAAAAATGTCCCTGGATTTATCACAGTTATCCAGGCTTTCCTTCTTAACCAGTCTCCTTAGTCGTCTCATAAGATTATGGTAAGAGAATATGAATTTTTCTCTTCAGATAATACAAATAGAGTTAGTTATCCAGGTAAAAGAGCTCAAAGAAAGTCTTCCTACCATATTGATGAATTAGCAAGATAGGGGAAGTACAGTTAAAATGTTAATTATCATGTTTATGTTATGTTGCCTTTTTTAGTTTATTTTTCTAATGTAAAACATTACACACTCAAAATTGTTGAAAGAATACAAAGAACTCCTATGCTCCTGACAACCAGCTTAACAATTATTAGTGTTTTAGTATCCTATCCTAATTGTTCTTAAAAGATTAAGCAACGAAAACAAAACAAAATGAGACTAATAGGTAATTATTAATAGTTTTATAGGGAGTCCAGGCTATGCTTTCAGAAAGGAAGTGAAGACATGCAGTGAACTTGTTGCAATGAAATTCAGAAAAACAAAGCCAGTTTGCAAAAAGCCCAAAGCAAAGTCCTGTGTTTGCCTGGTGTGAGTGAATGCGCGTGCGTCCACAGGCATGCATTTATTCTGAAGACTACAGGGTGCAGAACAGACTTTGCCCTTAACTAGGAAATTATAGTCTTTTCTCTGGTGCTTTTGCCTTTCAGTCATTAGTCCTCACAGCATCACAACCTTTAACACATTGGTGGTGATATAATTACTGTAAGAAGAAAAGAAAATCCCTTGTGCCTTCCCCATCTCTCCAAAAGTGAGATAACCCCTCTGCCTTGGATTCATCAGTGAATGAAAGTTCTATTTATTTCAACTTAAAAAAATGTTTAATGCTTTTATAATCAAGACAAGCTAAGTAATTTTCATTATTCAGTTATTTACTCATGCCTTCACTCATTAAACATTTACTTAGCTTCTCCTATCTTCTCTCATAGTAGCCAGACCTGTAAGTAAATGATGTGATAATAAAAATAAAAATTAAGGGCTGTGAGAACATCTATTATACATAAATGGATTACCTGTGTGCTATTTCTGTGGTGTTTGTCTCTCTATCTAGAGAGTAAGTCACTTAGGATGTTACTATGACAGTCTAAATATAAGAATTAAACTATGCTATGAGATTAGCAGTGGAAGAAGAAAGGATATTGTACTTGATATATTGCACTTTGTCCTGCTGAGCTTACCTGACCCCCTGCCCTTTGCCTCTGCTGAATGGATACACCTAGGTGGCCAATGTCATTCTTCTGCACCGTATATGATAGAATTATAGTGGGCAGCTGAATTAAGGGAATCTACCCAGAGACTTAGCTATGCCAGTTTATTTATTTATTTTTCTAGAATTTGAACTGAGAGGTGATATACTGGTAGTACAAAAGTAATAAACTTATAAAGTTCAGTAAATTGTATTAAAGTAAAATATTATAAGGAAGATTTAAGGATTTAAATATGCTGTGGTCCCACAAGGCTCTCTTGAATCCAGGATTACTCTCATATTAGAGCTCTACTGGTTTCTTACTGGTCAGCAGTTCCTACCATGGATGATTCCTTTATACTTACAACTTTTACCCAACCCCTCACTCCCTCACCTCAACCTGTTTTTCTAGAGTCTTTTTTTTTTTCTTTTTAATTTCTGTGTTTATAATCAAATACCTTAGGCCTAAATAGATAATATTTACTCAACGAATTATCTGCCTCTACTACTGTATTTATAACTCTCATTCATTTTCATATTTGTTTCTCATTGTCACCTGTGAACTCTTTAACAACCATAGGGGCTATCATTTAGTATCTTATTTTCACATCCAGGTTATAGCTTGGGACCTTATAGGTTTCCCAAATCTAAATAATAAATAATCACTGCATCCAAGAGACACAGGGGAGACGGAATCTAAGGGAAATAACATTTGATTGAATGAGGAGAAGAAAAGCCAAAAATGATTCTGCCTTTCAGTTAGTTTGCATTATAATCTGTCTGATTGGTTTCACTTAAATTTATGCTAGGGAATTTCCTGCTTTTTAAAAAGTATAGTGATCGACCATGTATTAAAAATATGAGTTGTTAAAAACCAAAGTGGGTTTGTGAATTCATGAATTCAAGTTATCTGGAGCTTAGTTCAACAAGAGTGGCAAAACAGCAATTTCTCTTCACAAATACAAAATGAGATTAGAGGAAGGATGCTTGGATTCCTTTGGGAGACGAGATTAAATTGGCAGAACCCAGAGTTATAGTTTTTATTTATCTCTTAGGGAAGCAAACCTTCAGGAAGTACCCTAAACTGAGAACAAGTGACCACTCACTCTAAAACCACTTATTAGCATATTAAAGGGATAATGTTGTGTAATATAATTATTTCATGCTACTTATAAATGGCAATTATTAAAAGTCAGTATACTTTGTATATCCATGGAAGGACAGCAACAGAGATTAGCTAAGGAGTAATTTGTGATATCTACCATCCCTTTCCAGGAGCAGCCTTTTCAATAGCTGTTATATAACATTGATTATTCTAGCAGCCTAATTGAAAAAGGCATGAATGACTGCATCTCTTAAAGATGATCATTTTAATTCCCCTAAACCATGAAACTAATAGAAATGGCATGTGCAAGAAGCAGTAAAGATTTTCTTTTCTTTCTCGAAGTTCATTCTAGAAGCATTAGCTACTAGAACGAAATGATACAGTACATGCATTTTTGCTCTGTTATTGTAGTGACTTAAAAATAATTTTCTGACTTTTCATGTATAATTACTTTGAATATATTCATACATATTTTATAGAACTATTTTCTGTTTAAATCATTTATGATACAATAATACTGTCACAAAATTCAAATATACTTAACCATTAGGTATATCAAAACTTACAATCTTTATTGTGACCATAATTGATACCTCTCCTCTCTCTCCTTATTTTTACACTTTTTTGGGACACATTTAAATAATTACACTCTTTGAGAACCCATTCAGTTGAAGTCTTTTTTGTAGTATTGATTTTTATAGTGGCTTGTATCAGGTTAGTTGGACATACTGGGTAAGTGTCCAGACTTTGGCAAAAACCCAAACTGAACTTTCCTACAAAAAGTCAGGAAGGATTTCATTAACCTTTTAGTTAAAAAAAAAAAAAAAAAAAGTGTGTTTCTCATTTGTTCAACTCTAAGGCCATGTATTCCAGGGGGGAAAAACAGCCAGACCATAGCACTGTAATCTCTATTTACATCAGGTTTTATATTTGATATCAGTAGAAGGTAGAATTGTCTCTACAGTCAATGTGATTGGTTGCATCCTTCATACTTTTACATACATAGTACACACTTAAAATATATATGTTTACTATACACTATGATGATCATCAGTGCTCATGATAATGTTATGGAGTCTATGCAATACTTGCACGTTCTTTCTCAAATGGCAAGTAAAGATTAAATGAAAGGACAGAAACAAACATTTTTTAATTGAATTTTTTGGGGTGAGATTGGTTAATAAAATATATAGGTTTTATTTATACAATTCTACAATACATCACCGGTATATTGTACTGTTTGTTCACCACCCCAAGTCAAGTCTCCTTCCATCATCATTTGTCCCCCTTTAACCTCACCTACCTCTCCTTACTGCCCCCCTTTCCCTTTGGCAATCACTATACTGTTACCTGTGTCATGAGATTTTCTTTTTCTTTGCTTAATTCCTTCACCCTTCCAACCCAGCCCCAAGCCCTCCCCTCTGACAGCTGTCAGTCTGTTCTCGACTGTACCCATGAGTCTGTTTCCATGAGCCTGTTATTTGGTTCATTAGATTCCACATATAAATGAAATCATGTGGTGTTTGTCTTTCTCTGACTGGCTTATTTCTCTTAGCATAATACTCTCCAGGTCCATCCATGCTGTTGCAAAAGGTAAGATTTCCTTCTTTTTTTAGAGATAAGTAGAACTCCATTCAACAAAATGAAAAGAAAAGCCACTGAATAGGAGAACATATTCACCAGCACATCTGATAAGGGCTTAATATCCAAAACAACCCAATTAAGAAATAGAAAAAGGACCCGAATAGACATTTCTCCAAAGAGAACTTACAGATGGGCAATAGACATATAAAAAGATGCTCAACATCATTAATCATCAGAGAAATGCAAATGGAGGTTGAGATATCACCTTACACCTGTCAGAAGGGCTGTCATAAATAAATCAACAAACAACAAGTGTTGGCGAGGGTGTGGAGAAAAGGGAACCCTAGTACACTGTTGGTGGGAATGTAGACTGGTTCAGTCATTGTGGAAACCAGTATGGAGTCACCTCAAAAAATTAAAAATGAAGCTGCCTTATGACCCAGCAATTCCACACCTGGGAATAAATCCAAAGAAATCCAAACCATTAATTCAAAAGAATAAAGGCACCACTATATTTGTTGCAGCATTATTTACAATAGCCAAGATTTGGAAACAACCCAAGGACCCATCACTAGATGAGTGGAGAGAAAGAACATTTTTGTGTTTGAAATAATTTTAATTATTTTTTATTACAAAATTAATATAAATAATGTTCAGTTCTCACCATTTCCTGCTATATTGATGATAAATGATCTGACAAGGCAGAGAATAACAGAACAGCTATGTTAGAATTATTAAATAATCAGATGAATTTAGGCAAAATTTTTATCATCAGTATTATACAAAGGCTTGTTCCTTGAAGTGAATTTTCCAGATGTTGATAATATCATGACAGATTTTCTCAAACTAGAAGTAGAATTAAACTAATGCAAACTGCTTCAGCTATGTCAAAATTAAGAGTTATTTGGATAATAAGAAATCTCAAAATTTTACTAAACTGAAGCATTTAGGTTTAGTCAGAACTTCATACTGAGGTAAGGCATAAAATGGAACAGTTCTGACAATTTTGTGAGAGGTGTTCCTCCCACAATTTTGAATTGTGGGCTTGATGTGAAAATAATAGAATGAGGAAAATATTTAGGGAAGTGTGAAAGAAGAAACAAGATGGGAGAGGAGCAATATGTACAAAGAATTTTTATTTCTCTCATTTCATACCAAGTCACTTAATTGATTAATGGAATTAAAGAAAAAATTGTGAATTTAAAAATTATACGTTATCTATTTGTATTACTCCTCTATGAACATCACAGCTAAGTATCCAATTTTAAATTTTTATATAGGCCCTACAATGGTAGATTTTTTAAAAAGTTGAATAAAGATAAAATGGATTATTTTTGAATTATATGACTTTCATGTCAATTACCGTACTTAACTTCCTTGTTGGAACTTTCATGTCAGCAGGTAGTACAGGGTTCTGCTACAGATCTTTCAATATATCTCCTTAAAAACTGCCCTTTGAACTTCAACTTCTTCCTGTCACATCAATAAAGTGATTCACATTACAAATAGCTGCATTAACTATTCCAGGACTATGTAAGAATCTGTTTTTATTGACATGCTATGTGTCCATACAGTCTCTCTGGAAAGTAAAGAGGAAGAGTCATTGCCTCTTGAAAATAATATTAGTCAAATAATGAAAAGGACTGAGAGTAACTATCTTGTTTTTGTGCTTCTGTGAAAACATTGTGAACTGATGTTCTTTAGGTGGCTGTCCTGCTGTTCTTTCCAAATTTGTCAGGTTATTTGGCACCTGGTCTGACCTTAATGTCTAGAATGAACTGCTGAGCTATGAAGTGTTCTGATTTTTCGATGCTTTGCCAAATTCTTCCCCCTGATTCCCTGCCACCTTTAAAACAACAAGGTCAATCGCACAAAAGAAAGATGGCAGAGTTTCAGGTCCACTGATGCTGATTATCAGCATAACACATACAGTTAAGCATGACATCAACTTGTCCTTGAAGTCTACTATAAGTCCAGCTGGAATAGGCTAGGATTACTCAAACAAAAGCAATTGTAAATGAAAGTATGCATTTTTCTAAAGACATTTTATCAAACAACTAAAAAGGTGCATTTTAACATCTGTTTTCCAAAACTATGGTCATATATTTTGAGGAAAACATTAATATTAATTCATACTGACCATGTTCAAATAAATAAATTCTGAATGAATAAAGCAGCCACGTTTTTCTAAAATTGAACTAATAAACTGCATGGTTGATATGAAAATTGGAAGACAGTAAAAATAAAACACTACTGATGGATAATGGCATGCCAGGCACCCCCAAATTGTAAGGAATCATTTCTCATTATCAGGATTCCAGAGAAAGAGAATTCCAGAGAAAGATATTTCCCCCAAAATGAGTAATTTACACACATATTCATCTTCTCATCGCCTAAATACTGCCTGTCTTATCTTTTCTGATCTTGTATCAATAATCCCCCCTCTTCTTGCAGTGCAGACTTTTTCAGTTTGGTCTTAATGTACACGCATGTAAAAATACCCTCAATTTTACTTTAAATTATCACAGTTTTACCTTAGACTTCCCCATCTCAGTATGCAGAACAAAATTATATCACAGTTCTTGTTCTTTCTTCAACAGAGCTATGTGGAAATCTCTAATGCTTACGGATACAAGATTAGTACATAATATATACAAACTACAAGGAATAAAATTAGTACATAATGTACATGAATACAGTCTACAGGAAGCTATCCAAACAGTAAGTAAATCTTCATTTGAGGACCCTTACAGGCAGCTAGTAGGGTTATTAGCTGCTTTTTATTCACCCGAACAAAATTTTTACTGAAGACCAGCCATATGCATAATGCTATACATACTGAATAGATCTTATATCATAGAACTTTAAAGCAGGAGAACTGTCAGCAATCAACCGACATTCTCTACATGAGGAGAATGATGCCCAGAGAGGCTAAGTAACACATCTAAAAGTATCATCCAGCTCAATGAAAGAGCTAGAATATCGATGCTCTGCTCTTTCTACAAAACCATCGTTTGTCTTCATTTGAAACAGCTAATGTATGCTTTTTATATCTATTTAGAAGATTCTTGCCTTTAAAATGAAACATTAAAAATATTGTTGGTAAGTATATTTCCTTGTATGTATGTACTTGTGGTTATGCATATATATAATAATACTACCATATTTACTATTTAAATATAACTACTAGTTTCAAAACCAACAGTGTGGTAACTACAGAGGGAAGGGAGTGGATGGAGGTAGAGGAGGGTGGAGGAGGGATAAATGGTGATAAAAACAGTAATTTTTTTTAAATGTTATTTTAATGTTATTTATTCTTCCTAGCTCAGTTTTACAAATGTGACTCATTAAAGGGGCAAAATTAAACAAAACTGCCTTCTCTGCTTAGTAGCAAAATTTTTCTAGCCCTGTTTATAGTAATTCAAATTAAGTTGTTGTTTTTTGGTCTTTCCCTTTCCCTTTTGAAGACAAATTCAGTTTTTTCAACTGAAAAAATCTTCAACAAGTCACCAACACAATGCCAACATGATTCAGCAGAAATGCATGTAATTATTCAAACCTAGAATGTTACCTTGAATGATGTAATTAATGTTATACTCATTGATGGGATATTTCAATTGCTTGAAATAATGGATTTTAAAAAATAATACTTGATAATATATTCATCTGAATTAGAGCTAAGGAAAAATCAGAAGAAAGTCAAATGAAAAACATACTAAGGTTATTATAAAATATTATCTACTCTGTGAAGTCTTTCCTAATCTTTCCAAACACTTTTCTTTATGTTTCTAATTTGCCCACTTATTTTAATCTTTTACTTGTCACTATAATTTACCTCTTTTTCCCAGGCATAGTATCAGTTTTGCTCAGAGCTCAGTACATGTTTGCTAAGTAAATGGATAAAAAACAATAAATGCAGTATGCATTTACATTCAATGTTAGATATCATGGAGTTTGAAATTATTTTTCACATACATCAATGTTACCTAGTAGTTGCTCAGCATAAAAATCACCTGGGGTTTTTACTAAAAATACAGATTCCAAGGAACCTTCTTTGAATAACTTTGGGTCTTGACTTGGAAAAAATAAGATTAAAAGTGTCCCAGGGGAGTTAAATGATCAGGAAATTTGGAATGATCTAGAGAATTCCATATTTATGTGACAAATTTCAAGAGCATTAAGAAAACACATTTAACTGTTTATATTGTCTCTATTTTCTATGAGATAATTAATAATTTATTCTCTTTAATTTCATAGAGAGATTCATATTGCAAATATTTATCTAGTTTCTATATTTGGGCCTTAGGCATAGAGAGGTTTAATACACAGTAAAGATATTTATAAATCTCACAACACATGTGGAAACAAACATTAAAAAATAAATTATTAGAGTACCAGAAATAGACCTACATGAATACAGTCAATTGATATTTGAAAAAAAGAGCAAAGGCAATACAATGGAGCAATTACAGTCTCTTCAACAAATGATGCTGGAACAACTGGACATTCCCATGCAAAACATGAATCTAGATCTGAACTTTACATTTATCACAAAAATTAACTGAAAATGGGTCACAGACCTAAATGTAAAATGTGAAATATCAAAACTCTTAGAATACAATGTAGGAGAAAATGCAGATTACCTTAGGTAAAACAATAACATTGTCAATACAACACCATGGTCCATGAAATAGATAACTAATAAGCTGTACTTCATTAAAATTAAAGAAAAAAACTGTTCTGCAAAAGATATTAAGAGAAATGACAAAAGATGTATCTGATAAAGGACTCTTACCCAATATATCAAAGAACTCTTAAAACTCAAAAAGATAACCTCTTCTCAAAAAATGGGCAAAAGACCTGAATCGACACCCCATCAGCTAAAATATACAGATAGTAAATAATTATGGACATTAGGGAACTGTTAAACACCATATGTCATTGGGGAACTGCAAATTAAAACAACAATGGAATACCATGAGACATCCATTAGAATGCCTCAAACCCCAAAACATTGACAATACCTAATGCCGGAGCAGATATGGAGCCATCTTCAGAAACTCTCTTTGGTTGATCATGGGAATAAAAAATGGTACAGAAACTTTAAAAAACTGTTTGGCAATTTCTTACCAAACTAAGCATCCTTTTACCATATGAGTCAGCAACCATTCTCCTTGGTATCCACCAAAGTGAGCTGAAAACTTATGTCCACACAAGCACCTGCACATAGATGTTTATAGCAGCTTAATTCATAACTAAAAACTTGGAAGCAGCCAAGATATCCTTTAGTAAGTGAGTGGATAAAAACTGCAGTACATCTAGATAACCGACTCTTATCCAGTGCTAAAAAGAAATGAACTATCAAGCCATAAAAGGAAATAAAGGAAACTAAAATGCAAAAGGAAACCAAATGCAAAAGCCAATATGAAAAGACTACGTATTGTATGATTCCAATTAAAAATTATGGAGACAGTAAAAAGATCAGTGGTCTCTAGTGGTAAGGGAGTAATGAATATGATCAGAGAAGATACTTAAGGCAATATAACTATTCTGTATGATAATGCGATGGTGGATACATGTCATTTTTCATCATTCAGAACCCATACAATGATAATTAAAAAAAGAATACAATATGCAACACCAAGAGTGAACCCTAAGGCAAATTATGGGCTTTGGGTGATGATGGTGCTGTCACAGTAGGTTCATCAATTGTAACAAATGTTCCATTCTGGTGGGAACATTGATAACAGGGGAGGCTTTGCATGTGTGGGAGCAGGGAGTATATGTGAAATCTCTGTACCTTCTTCTCAATTTTGCTGTAAACCTAAAACTGCTCTAAAATAATTTGTCTTTAAAAATAATTATAATACACTATGGCAACAATTTGAGGTATTTTGAAGGTTCAGAGGTAGCCCATAGTAAGTGACTGAGAGAAAAGAGCAACAAGGGTCTCTGAACAGCAAATAGGATTCGAGAACACTATAACTTGCTGAGTTGCTTGATTTGGTGGATCAATGGAGATAAAGATAAAAATTATATTGGGCCCGGCCAGGCGTGGCTCAGTGGTTGAGCATCAGCTTAGGATCCGGGAGATCATGGTTCAATTCCTGGTCAGGGCACATGCTGGGTTGCGGGCTTGATCCCCAGTTGGGGGTGTGCAGGAGGAAGCCGATCAATGACTCTCTCATCATTGATGTCTCTGTCTCTCTCTCTCTCCCTCTTCCTTCCTTTCTCTGAAATCAATAAAGATATATTAAAACTAAAAAATATTATATTGTATTCAGAAAAGAGTTAAGTGTCCAAAAAGTTATTATCACTCTTCTTGAGCTTAGTGTTTCTATCTCCTTGTTGGTAACTACAAAAGTAAACCATATTCACTTCCTTAATTTTAAATGTGGGATGATTAGGATTTAAGGAAAGAAATTTCTTGTTGGAAGAGCTTATGCTTTTAACAGAACTCTTCTGCTAAGTAACCCATTGGAATTTTAAGGACAATAAATATTTGTACAGGGAGAAATAAGTGTCCCTCAGTCCTCAAGCAAGGTTACATGCAGTAGGGGAAGGAAAGGAAAGGAAATCTATAATAATTGTTTATTATAAATAAGTATTTTATGAGGGTGTTACATAAGTGATCTCATTTAATTTGCCAGCCAATCAAAAAGATAGGTATTGTCACCATTTGCAGATGAGAAACATGAAGTCCAAAGGTTACATGCTCCATTGGAGACTAAGCCAGATTTCCAAGTGATATCAATTTTTGTTTTCAAATTTACTATGACCAATGGCTTTTAAAGTTCTTTGGAAAAGCAAGATTCATAGTTTCCTAATGTATTTCATATCCAATGACATTTTTTATTCTCCATTTACAAAAGCCATTTCTTGTAGGAAAAGTTGAGTGGGGCAGGGTTAGGGTGTGATAGAGATGGTGAGATACCATCAAACTAAATGTTGTAGGCTACCTGAAATCCTCCTACCATCTGCACACCCTCCAATCTAAACATAGTTTCTTAGAGGGAGCTTTCCCTGATCTCCGCCCCAGACTAAGTTAAGCTGCCAGCACTTCTTTATAATACTTTAAAGTAGCTGTTTTGTCTCACTTTCTAAGGTAAGCCCTTGAGTACGGGATCATGTCTGCTCCATGAATCCACAAACCCACCACTATGGCTTTATTGCCAGGTCCTGGAAGACTATGTAAATATTTACTGAGGCAATAATAAAGGTTCAAAATCACATACATAGTGTTGTTTCTACTCTAAGATCTGTTCTGAGCAAGATTCTTGCCTTGAAAACAGGTTTCAAATATCCTGCCTCCATCCTTTCTACCTTCTGCTACTGTCATGAGGTTGGTATTTTGCAGCATTTAACTCTAAACATAACTTGGGTTTGTTTATACAACCATTTTTGAGAATTAGATTTCAAACTGAGAGAACAGAATCTAAGGTTAATATATCAAATCGAGGTTATGGCTGAATTCTCTTTCTTCCTATAGACAATCCATATCCTTCATATGACCCTAGCAGAGAATGGATTCCCAGCCAGCTATTTGATTAAATTCTGTTCCCACCAAGAGGGAAGTCACTAACAAGCTAAGGGGAAAAAAAGGCATGATAGAAGAGCAATCCCACCCCATGTCAAGGCATTCATAAATTGGATCAATACATTCTTAAAAAGCACCCACAAAAACAAAAATGATATTCTAACCTCATCTAAGGTTGCTAGCACCCTATAGCTAACAAAAGGCAATATTCTATCATCCACAGCAGTAGTGTAATGTTCCCTGCTGCTGTGGAAAATGTTATATTGGACAAATGGGCCTCAGTATGGCTGTGGGATTGGGAAGCATTTGCAGGATTTCAGACTATCACATACAGGAAACTGCAGGTGTTGAGAAGGGACATAGAGAGCCCACAGTATTGATTTCCACAGTGCTCAAGGCAAAGGCAAAGAGAATAAGACTGTTGGAAAAAATCATACTAAGTCACTAGCATAAAGGAATGGAAAATCTCTTAAGCAAAGCTGCAGGGATAAAAATCCAACTCCCAGACAAAACTCCTCATAGTGGATTCTTTAATTGACTTCAACAGTCATACTCAAAACTTTCTTAAACTTTGAACTACCCGTTCCTATTTGAATTCCATACAAGAACTTAGTGTTCTATAGAACTTTGTTTATTTTTTCATGTTAATTTAGCAAAGATTTATCTTCATCCCCTGTCCCAGACTAATCAAATAAAATATAATCTAAAAGCTATAGTGAATTATGCTTTCACTATAAAAGAAGAGAAAGTGACTAGTTAACTAATAACTATTGTGAGAACACATGCCCTGGGGATATTGAAATCAGTGACCCCAATCCTGTTTGAATTACTCATCACTTCCCTTACCATGCAGTTTTCTATCAAACACCCTTTGGAATGCTCTTCAATCTCTTTGAAGTTTTTTTCTAAGTATGCTTTATTTCTCTCCATCTTTACAGTGTTTTTTTTCTTCTTTAAGATTTATATTATAGTACTCCTCACATATGGTCACTAATATATTGCGATCATCTATCTTATGACTTTTTAAATATTATCTATAAAGGCTACAAATATCAAATTTTAAGCACATTGTGGTAAATTGTACAAATATGTATACTTTTAATTTTTATTAAAGAAAAACATATTAATTATCTGATATTTATAAATGAGTAAATATTTATACCACTTAAAATATTTAATAATAAGCAAAGGAATATTGCCAATTCTCCACCACTCAAGTTAGACATCTGACTTGTGTCATTATTTTCTTTAGTGTCTGTTACTCTGTCCAGCATCTATGCATTTCTTTCAGAAGTTTCTCTCACTGTGGCTGCCCCATTGTGATCTATCAGTGTAGTTCTACCTAAACCTAGTCCATTCTATTTTTTCTGTATCCTGAAGACTTCCTGAAGAAATTTAGACTAATGAGAATTTTCAGTGCCATATATTTTTTTAATCTTTCATAGAAAAAACAGATTAAATTTGAAATTATTTCCTCAGTCTTATTTAAAACACAAATTTTCCAATTACGAAAAAAGCTGTTTGAGAGTATGGGTAATCTTTTCATTTTTTTAATTTTTAACTTTTTAATTTTTTATTGGATCTAACACCAAACAGAGTTAGGCATTTGAGGCAGGAAGAAGACTTAATGAAGCTAGAATGACAGCAGTCAACCATACTATGACATAGAAGTTGACCATTGTTGCTCAAAGTTGGCCTGGCTCTGTGCCAATGAATCTCAACAACAAAATATTTGGAGCCAATTGTACTGTGAGAGTGTATTGTGTTAAGCACTGTAGAAGTGAAACCAAAGGCTGTTCTCTTGGACAGGACCATCCTTCCCTAAAAGAGGGTGACAGCTTAAACATACGGACTTTAAATAGGTTCTGGATTTAAGGAGCATCAAATTTGTTTATGATTTTCACATTTTCCCCCAATGTCAAATGACTTTCATCTTCAAACTTAGACTTTTCCACATGAACAGTATTTTGGATATTTCTCTGTACTCCCTCATTTATACATTGCTTTTGTCATTTGTAAGAATAAGGTGATAATTAGCCTCTGATAAATACAGGAAAACTGCATAATACGTAATAACTCAAAAGAGAAAGCTCTGCACACTTGTGGGGATGCCAGTATCCCCTCTGAGTTGGTCTGTTCTGACTACAGTGACTGTAATTGTGTATTCCATTCACATCCATATCATCAAAATGACAGAGGTGAATATTCAGGTATAAGGAAAGAACTATAAACATGTGTATGGATTTGGAATTAATAGGCCCACAGAGGTCACCATACCCTTGAGACAGATATTACTTTCAAATTATTATTTCAGCAGACTTGCTTGGGGGTAGTTAGGTATCTAGAATCCAGCATTAAAAAAATAGAAAGCCTCAAATATTAAATGTGAACTATTCTCTGACTCTTTTTCTTCCAGGGAAATGGTTTCCTTTGAATTTACAAGTCTAATTCCAGAAATAATGAATGTAATGATCTTGCTATACTTATGTTTTTTGTCTTAGTAAAATATACTAAGATAAAATTTACCACTTTTAAATGTACAGCTCAGTTGCATTAGGCATACATTCACAATGTTGTGCAACAATCACCACCATCCATCTCCAGGAATTTTTCATCATCCCTAACAGAAACTCTGTAGTTGTTAAACATATACTTATTTTATGAATATTCACATGCACACTTAGGCTCCATTAAAGGATTGCTGAAATTCTGGGGGGAAAAAGACTATAAAAATTAAACAATCTAAAGTAAAATTAGCCACATGTGCTAATGTTCTTGAATTAGCATAGCAGAGAGTAATATAGAATTCATGTTATACACTGTTCCATTTAAACATTTGTGTCAAAAGGAAATTGAAAAGGATACCAAAAATTTAAGTTCCTTGACCTTGATCCCAAAGAGATTAACTTTAGAACTTGGATTAAAATTATCAAACATGACTAATTATTTCCCGCAATACAATAAGTACACTTTAAAGAGTATACAGGAAACAAAAAAGCCTACTGGGAGAATTAGCTCTGAGAGAAACTGAAACACACATAGCAGACCCATTTCTGATATAACCTGCTCATATAAATTCTATCAAAAAAGGCTCATCTGAAAACATACTATTCTCTCTTCGTAGAAACAATGTTATAATTGGGGAGCTGTATTCCTGAGCAGGACTTTGCATTGAATAAATCATAGATATAACCAACAAAATTCATAAAAGCAAAGCTATAAAAACAATAAACCTTTGTAATCATTTAAAATAGTAAAATTACAGTCTTTTGTAGACTTTAACAGCTAGAAGGAAATTTAGAATATATCCGAGTTTAAGCCCCTTATTTTAAGGATAGAAAAAAATAAAGAAAGCCTCTAGAAGAGATAAGTGACAATCTTCTAATTTCCCAAAATAGCTTGTAGCAATAGGCAATAAAATTGAAGGCTTTGTAAGCACAACCTTTTTTTTCCCTTCTACATATTTTAATGCTCTTGTTATAATATTTCAGCAATTATGATAGAGCATTAATTAAACATTATAAATATTAAGTTGAGTGTATATGCAATATATAATTTACAGTTTTATTGTAACATATAAAAGACATTTAAAATGAATATTCTTTCTATATTTACATTAAATTCATAAATTGTTTATTTATTTAGAATTTTGGCAGACTTTTAGTGGCATGACTAAACTAAGAGTAACCCAAGTAAGTTTGGATGGACCACTGATTTTCCTGTTGATAAAATTTTCCACTGAGTAAAGGTATGTAAAAATATTATTTCTTTATTCATTATTATTGTAAAATGACCATTTTAATGTCTTGATATTTGGAAACTTCTCTAAATATTATAATTAAGAGGAATCAACTTTGAACTTGATTGTATAACAAATTTTTAGCTCTCTAGCTAAAACCACAAGCACACACACACACACACACACACACACACACACACACACTCACCACCAAGGACAGCTCTGAGACAAACGTTTACTTCCATTCGTCTCTCAAACCCTCTGCCCCCCAGAAAAAGAGAAAGATAATTTTTAATTTCCTGCTCTAGAATTATATATACAGGAAGGATGAGAAAGACAGTTTTTCCCACAACAGGCATCATATAAGACTGATTAAAATTACCTCAAGCCTTTGAAACATCAATTAGAGAAAAACATATTCTTCCAATCACAAACACAAACCATGCCTCCATGACTAGGAAAGGAACACATTGGGTGTTACCTCGAAATCTGGCAAATAAGTAAGTAAAGGCTTTCAGGAGTGTTGTGGATGTGCTAACTGGGGTGAGAGAAATGTTGAAATATGAAAAAGGGGCTACTATATTTTGCTTGAATCTTGAATATACGTATTCTTTATTTCTAAGAAAACTAGTCTTCTGTTCACTAAAAATGTTTACATCCAAACACAAAATCTGCATAATTCCATTACTTATAAATATGTATGTGAAAAAAAGTTTTATTAAATAAAAACTAAATTAAAAACTTTAAACACTCTACAAAATGAATGATTTGACCACTGGAATGTGTCCAAATGTTTTAGTTGGCTTTTACAGGCAGCATATTGAATAACATTTCAGACATGACTTCCTGATAGTTTGTTTTGAAAATATTCTGGTGTAACACACCTTTCCGTGTGAATATGATGAAGGGAGCTAAACAAATTATTGAACATAAACACATCAGATGAGTGAATATGTAAAATAATGAATTCATAAGTGAATGGCTGACCAGACCAAAAATGGTTGGTTATATCTCTGGGGATACAGGTTTCTTTCATTCTTAAATTCAGGACTGATCGTTTACCTGAGAACCCACGACTGACCCAGAGAAGATTGTGCCACTCTTGGCATTGAGTCAGCAGCACATTTCTGTTCACCCTTATTTTCATTTTGCCATTGTAGTCTCTATTATCAATTGACAATCAATATTAAGTGAATATTTACTGTGTCTACATTGTGTACGGAAAATGATAGAACATATATAAAATAAGGACTCTGAACTAATGGAGTTTAATATCTACATGTATAAAGAAGAATATAAAAGTAAGCAATAAATATATACTGCTTAACATTGGGTGTCACCACTAAATTAGTGATATATACAAATTATGAATATCTGGAATGTATAAATTATTTTATTAAATTAGTAAAACAAACAACTCAATAGAAAAAACATGGACATGAGGAATTACCAGGAAGTTCACAAACTAATAAATTGAAGGTACAAAAATAGGTGAAAAAAATTCAACCTCAGTAATAATAAGAAAAATGTAAATTAAAATATTAAGATATAAATTTGCATTCATAAAGCTGACAAAACCTTAGATTAATTAATTAGATAAATAATATCAAATGTTGAAGCCTGTGGTTGGTGTGTAAATTGGTAAAGTCCATTTGGAAGGCAATTGTCAGTGTCTATCAAAATTAGAATTGTAGAATATTTCTTTGACATAACAATTCCACTTGTAGAATTTAATCTTGAAAAGTGTCATATAATTTTGTATTATGTATTAACTTTATATCATATAATTTATATTATATAATCTAATATCAACAAGAATGTTCATTGCTTTACATTTGAATGGTAAAAATGTGAACCCAACTAAAAATCTGATGGTAGGAAAGTAGTTAAAAAAATTCATGGTTTCTCTCTATTATGGAACACTTTTGAAGTTGTTAAAAAGAGTAAGGTAGAAATTTATGTATTATCATATAATCACCTGCCAGGCATATTGCTAAATGAATAAAGTACATCACAGAACAATGCATATGTTTATGTTTATTAACATACTTGTGTCTATTCCATCTGGCATACATATGTATATATGTAAATGCACAGAAAGATGCCTAGAAAAATTTATTCCAAACTGCTGAAATGGTTAGTTCTGGGAAGGGAGTGAGAGTTGGGGAGGAAGTGAAGGGAGACCAGAATGTTTTGTTTTGTATAATTCTATACTGTTTGGAATTTTTGCTTTGTGAATACCTTGCTGTAAACTTCATTTTTTAAGGCAAATGTATGTGCAATGACAGAAAGTACATGGGATTGATAAAGCAGCAGCAGCAGTATTGGGCAAGAAAGACACATTAATGGGTTATTCAGCAGAAGGGGGGAAAATTACCCTCGGCTTTTTTAAAATGACAATTTGCTTAATTTTCCCCCAGCTCTTCTGAGATGTAATTGACGTATAATACTGTGTAAGTTTAATGTGTACTATATATTGACTTGATACATTTAGATGTTGTGAAATGATTACTACAGTAATATTAGTTAACACCTCCATCACTTCACATAATTACCGTTTCCTTTTTGTGTTGAGAATATTTAAGATCTATTCTCTCAGTAAGTTTCAAGAATATAATGAATGCAACAGTGTCGAGTACAATCACCATGCTGTACATGAGATCCCCAGAACTTATTTACCTTATAACTGGAAGTTTGTACCCTTTGGTCAACGTCTCCCTACTTCCCTCATCCTCCAGGCCCTTTCAACCACCAATCTACTCTCTTTTCTTGTGTCCTAATCTGGCTTTGGTATCAGGGTAATTCTGGTCTCATAAAATGCATTTTGGAGTATTCTTGATATCTACTTTTTGGAAGAGTTTGAGAAGAATTGGTATTAATGTGTCTTTAAAAGTTTAGTAGAGTTCACCAAGGAAACTATCTGGTGCTGGCTTTTCTTTGTTGGGAGATTTTTAATTAGAGTTGACTGCTAGGAGATTTTTTATTTCTGATTCAATTTCCTTATTTGTTATTGGTCTGCTCAGATGATTTATTTCTTTAAGATTCAAGCTTGGTAGGTTGTACGTCTCTAGAAATTTATTTCTTCTAGGTTATTCAATTTGTTGACATATAATTGTTTATGGTAGTCTTGTGCAATTCTTTTATTTCTGTGATATCAGTTGTAACATCTCTTACTTTTCTGATTTTATTTATTGAGTCTTCTCTCTTTTTGCCTTAAGTCTAAAGGTCTGTCAATTTTATATATATTTTTTTTCCCTCAAAAAATTCCCCAAACAGTTCTTAGTTCCATTGATCTTTGTTATTTTTTTCCTGGTATTTATATTATGGTTTTTTCTGCTCTGATCTTTGTTATTTCCTTCCTTCTGCTAACTTTGCAGCCCTGGGCTTTCTCACTCTGGACTTTTTTTTTTTTTTTTTTAATATAAACAACTACATTTCTTCCTATCTTTTTTTACAGCTGAATTGCTATTTTAATACAGTAAAAACCATCTCAGAAGCCATTGTGGGAACAAGAAGTTGTTGACATCAAAAGTTGTGAGATAGCTAGTGCCCCTGCCCTAGGAGGATTAGAACCATGCAGCGGTGGTGACCAGTATTTAACAGTGCTGGCTTCAGCAGCACATACTAAAACTGGACAGACACAGGAATCAACATGGCCTTGCACAAGGGTGACATGCAAATTTCTGAAGTATTCCTTATTTTTTGATGGATAGTAACTAGACTTTTGGAGGTGATTACTTTGTAATGCATATAGATGCTAAATTATAAAGTTGTATACTAAAAACATGTAAAAAAAACCCAAACACTTCACAAGGATCTGACCAAACAAGGCTATTACCAGGCTTCTACGCAGGAGGCAACACTGAGAAGTATGTGAAACAGCAAGGGGCAATCTGGTCAAAGACCCAGCCTGTGTGTCTTTGCCCTATACTGGCTGCATGTTCAGAGCAGAGATAGCAAGAGACACACCAATAAAGACCAGTCCCAAAGTGTTAAAAAAGTTGCGTGATAGAAAATCAGTAGAAGCCCCAATGTTGGGTGAAAAGTAGTTCCATGATTCAGTGCCTTGTGAGAATGTAGACCTAAGCAGAGGAACTAAGGGGGAGCTGCAGGGAAGAGAAGTCTTTGCCTAGGTCACCATATAGAGGTCGCAGCTGGCCTTGGCAATGTCTTCTAATTGAGAATCAGCACCAGAAGCAGGAAAAGTGCTCCTATTGATGGAGGAGGTATAAACCCACGGACCTCAGAGGGCCAGGGGATCAACAGCAGTCAGGACGGGCATGAAGGGAGACGTGACCATGTCGTCAGGGAACCTGTAGTGCTGATATGACTTGGGGTTTGCTTGGCTATCTATGCCCCTGCGTGGATCCCAGGAAGAGCCTCATCAAGAATCCTGGAGGAATCAAACCCCTACCTAACCCTCTCTCTTTCTGGAGCACTTTAAACTCTCACCTTAATTCTGTTCCAATTAATGTTCAATAGGATTATATTTGAAGTTGCATTAGTTCACCATAAAGCATTTTAGCCTTTCTTTAAGTCATTTAAAAGGTCTGTGCACAGGAAAGAAGAAATAATTTTTTCCCCCTCAAGGTCAATTTCACATTTCACTGTTTTAAAAAAGATGTTTCTGGAAGTCATATTTTGGTACCAAATGCTGCTTCAGTTTTATAATGTAAGATTATGCTAAAAATAGGTTTTTTTACTCAGATTTTCACTTAATGCAAGGCTTTCTTGCAATACAGCAAATGCCTAAATCAAGGGAGAGCCACAGTAGTCTGTATTTTAAGCTTTTCACCAGTGTGGTTGGCCATACCACAGAGTCTGAAGGTCAAGTAGATTATGTGTGCATTTGGGTAAATTACTTAGTCTCTTTGAGACTCAGTTTCTCCATACCTCAAAGGGTGCCCTTGGTGACTGTAAACATGCTACAGTGTCTGTTTGGTATCCCTTTTTCTTTTCTTGTTGACATTTTTAAGAAGTTTTAGGTTCACAGAAAAATTGAGGGGAAGGTGCAAAGATTTTCCATGTCTCCCTTGCACCCACACTTGTATAGCCTGTCCCATTACCAACTTTCCTCACCAGAGTGGCACAGTTGTTACAGCTGCTGATCCTACACTGACACATGGTAATGACCCAAAGTCCATAGTTTACATTTCAGTTCACTCATGGTGGTGTACATTCTATGGGTACATGTGTTATGGCATGTGTCCATCATTGTGGTGTTATCCAGAGTACTTTCACTTCTCTAAAAACCCTCTGTACTCCAACCATGTAGATCCCAATCACCCCTGGACCTCTTGGCCATCACTGATCTTTTTTACATTCCATAGTTTTGCCTTTTTCAGAATTTCATATAGTTGGAATCATAGAGTGTGCAAGCTCTTCAGATTGGCTTCTTTCACTTAGTAAAATGCATTTCAGGTCCCTCTAATGTGTTTTTGTGGTTTAATAACATTTCTTTCTAATGTTGAATAATATTTTATTGTCTGAGTGTACCATAGTTGATCAGTCATCCTATTGAACATTTTCTGGTTGTTTTCAAGTTTTAGTGATTTTTGTTAATAAAATCATTAAAAACATCTGTGTACAGGTTTTTAGTAGACACAAATTTTTAATTCCTTTGTGTAAATTGCTGGATTACATTTTAAGAGTATGTTTAGTTTTGTAAAACACTGCCCAATTGTGCAGCAAAGTGGCAATATCACTATGCATTCCCACTGGCAAGGATGAGAGTGCCTGTTCCTCCACATCCTTGTCAGCATTTGGATTTGTCAGGGTTTTGGATTTTAGCCATTCTAATAAGTGTGTAGTGGCATCTCCTTATTGTACTAATTTGCATATCCCTGTTGACACATGATGTGGAGCATACTTTTTTAAAAAAATAAAACCTTAAATTTTATTGTAATTATTTAAAACTATAAAATATAAAACAAAAAGAAAAATTATACAAGTCAATGAAGAGAAAGCTCTCTCAAAAAAAGAGAAAAGAACAAAAGAAAAGAAGAAAAGAAGAAAAGAAAAGAGGAAAGGAAAGGAAAGGAAAGGAAAGGAAAGGAAAGGAAAGGAAAGGAAAGGAAAGGAAAGGAAAGGAAAGGAAAGGAAAGGAAAGGAAAGGAAAGGAAAGGAAAGGAAAGGGAAGAAAAGAGAAGAAAAGAGAAGAAAAGAAAAGAAGAAAAGAAAAGAAAAGAAAAGAAGAAAAGAAAAGAAAAGAAAAGAAAAGAAAAGAAAAGAAAAGAAAAGAAAAGAAAAGAAAAAAGAAAAGAAAAGAAAAGAAAAGAAAAGAAAAGAAAAGAAAAGAAAAGAAAAGAAAAGAAAAGAAAAGAAAAGAAAAGAAAAGAAAAGAAAAGAAAAACCTGGTGGAAGAGCTGAAGCAGAGGCACATAGCTAGAGCTGAGCAGGGTTCCAGAGCCAACTCGTCTTTCACGGGTGGTACATCTAGTACCAGCTTAGGATTTTCTGCAGGTGCAGATGATGGCTTTCCCTTCAGGGGTGGTGCATCCAGTACCCACTCAGGGTTTTCTGCAGGAGCCAGTGCAGGTGCAGGTAATGGCTCTCTCTTCAGGGCTGCTGTTTCCAGAGTGCCATCTTTGAATTCTTGCCGTGATCCAATGCAGGTGCAGGAGCAGGTGCAAGTGCAGGTATGGGTAATTTTTTGCTAGGCTTGGTGGCTGGTCCTGTTACAGCTCAGGATTTCCTGCCAAAACTGCTTCACATCTTGCCCTTGCTCCAGATCTGCAGATAGAATGGATCTTGGTATTGGCTGCAGCTCCAGAGAGGCTTCTGGAGGCGGTGGGACAGTTGGCTGTGGAAAATCCTCTGGAGTCTATTATGACTCTTGTGCAAAAGATATTGTGAGGTAGGAGAGCCTCTTTTCTACACTTTGAAAATTAAGGACATGAAAACATGACTGACAATGAGAGTTTGGTGAACACATTTTCTATTTACGCTTGTCAAGAACCTGGTGCTGGTTTGCTCTTCCCTGGATCATGGTGTGAGGTAGATCCAATGCTCAACTCCTCTGATGCTCACACACAGTGGGCATGAAATGGATGGAAAGAGAAATAAGATTCTAATGCCAGGTGCATGCTTAATGGTGATACCCATGAAAGTGAAATAAGTTCTGTTTAGAGAATGAGCGACAAGCCATGGTCAGTTTACACCACAATAGACTGTACTAAATGGAATTTCAGACAAACACTGGAGTCCAAGGTCACAGGAAGGCAGAGAGTGGAATGCAAACTGAGAAAGGGGACTAGTTCCTTGGCTCATAAGTAACAGCAAGCAAGCGAAGACTTATGTGATAGTTAATTAAAAAATAAGACATATTCAAAGCATGTTTTTGGTAAGGATGAGATAGCACTAATGTTGGACATGGGACAGCATCAATGGACGTAGGACAAAGCCACAGGAGCAAGATCCCAGCCAGGGTCAAAATTGAGACACTATGTAGCCATACCTGAAGCAGGTTTTTCATGGGTTCTTAACTGACCAGGAATCCTTATACTAGAATCATACTGAACAGTCTCCTAAATCTTCTGCATCTATTTTTGCTTGTTAAATATATCACTTTATCTCAGTTAATTGTATGGGTTTTCATTCTTACATATTTTTTTTGTTATCTTCATTAGATCTCCAATTGAAGAATCTCTTCGGGGTTATCACAGAAAAACATCCCCTTTCTGCTTAACTGCACTGAAAAGATCCGAGCAAATAAATACTAGACCATGTAACAGGTGGCACTGTAACACACTGTGTTTTACAAAGCCCAGCCACGCGCCCTTCCTTTTTGTTACGTATTATACAGCCATGAGCTTATATTCTAAGACTTGCCTTCTAAGCACAGGGACAGATGTATGTGACAAGGGAAAGAAAATGCAATGGTGGTTCCCAAACCTGAAAACTCACATTGAAGGATTCACCTTGGAAATGATGATTCAGCAACAGAAACTTGAGCCAAAGCGAATGGTAAACTAATAACTGAAATCACCTGCAACAATTTACTTGGACTTCAACAGCATCAACTACAAAAAAGAGAAAACCAAAGAGATGTTCATACCCCAGGCCTCACATTCTCTTCTGTTGATGTGAGAAATGAGCTTCTTAAATGATTCCTTTGTTTTCCCGATGAGATGCTGAAGATGAAGATAAGTACAGCTATATTTATCCAAGAGAAAAATATCTAAATCTTGTAGTAAGAGAATTATTTTGATTTTGAGTATACTGCACATACTTTTGTGTGCATGACAAAAGAGTTAATATTCTTATGGGTCAAATATAGATTTATCCTGGCTTTAAGGTACCTAAATCTAATTTTCTTTCAATTTCATCGTGTTTGTCCTTCCTGCTCATCCTTCAGCTTCAATTAACATGGCACCTTCTCTTTATATTTTTTCCCACAAAATACCTCCAGCCACTGCTAATACAATCAAAATGAATACTTGTACTTCACTAGCGTTCCCACAATATTTTTCATACATCTCATTCTTTACACAGAGAATGTTATATCGGAATGAGAGTTTTTTTAATGGTGGGGAGCATCAATTTTTTGTCTTTGTATCCTGAGGGCCTGGCACATTGTAGTATATAGCTAGTAAGTGTTTGTTAAAAAGAGAGCGGAAATTAATTTTCTAAATACCTACTCATGCAAACAATAGCTATAAGCACTCTGCATGGAGGTGTATATTTTCTATTTTCATTAACTTTCAATTATCTTTCCCTCCTCTTTATTGAGAAAATTAGAGTCTGCTGAAATGATTTAAATCCCATTTGTTTAAAGTGCCAGCAATAATAATTGTATCATAAAAATATAACAATTGTGTCATTTGATGTATGTTACTGAGATCTAATGCATCTCATTTTGTTTTAAATATGCATCCAGATACCATTGGAGTTTACCGTATGGTCTTCCAGTTGACCCCAACATTGATATACACAGTTCGATAATAAAGAGTTATAAAAAAAGGTGTGAATCTGCAGTGATTAACTTTAAAAATTAAATACTACACTGAATATTCATTTTATTTTTACTATAGGATGTATAGTTCACATTTTAAATTAGTGGGTTATAGAACCTATTTTAAAACATAATAAAGTAGGCTTTGAATTAGTGATGCTCCTAAAACACTTTAAAACTCACTTTAAACTCTTAAAAGCAATGCTGTAATTCTAAAAACCAATAGTAGTTAAATATTTCCCAAGGAACCTACCCATAAAATGATATTATGAAGGCTTATATTCCATAAACATTTTTCATGCACGTGTTACAGCCTCTAATATTACCAGACAATGAAAGGTAATACGCCTGGGTGAGAAAAAGAAAAATAGAAAGAGGTGATGGTTTTGAGTCCTGATTGCCTCAGAAGAGGCCCTGGGATAAAGATTAATAACACTGTTCAATAATCTTATATTTCAACTTTCAATATCACTCTTGAAAAGTTGTTTTGGATTGAAATAATGAAT